>NC_063988.1:4375000-5000000 GCF_932276165.1 Plutella xylostella
TAGTATTACCCTGAAACACATACCCTGGGCGGAATATTCCGTCGCATGTCATCATTGTCGAGATACTCGAACTGGTGCATGATGCCAGGAGCCCTCAGCCCCAGCACGAATATCGCCATGCACGACACGTAGCGGCCCACGAACAGCGCCATCTCTAGGCGGTCTTGGAGACTGCGGAGGAACGTGAGAAATATGTTATGATGGAAAGTATAGTTTGATGGCAACTTGGCAAGCTATAGATCGCATCTAGTGGCATGCTTTGGGAGAGGTGTGCGTCCAGCAGTAAACTGCTATAGGCTGATGACCTTAGGCAAGATCCCTGGCTGATGATGATGATGATGTGAGCAAGATCATATATCTGTACGAAAAAGAAAGAAGCTACATTACAAAGTAAACAAGTTACATTATACAGTAAATAAACGATAAGATTTAAACATAATATAACTTGATTGAATCCAAACAAAAAAATACGTTACGGTTCAAAATAGTCCACTTATTATGATTTAATTCTATACAAGAAAAATATATAAATAACTGTATTTATCTACCAATAAAAACATTGTCACTCTGTTGAGATATATATATATATATATATAACGTTATCATGAAAAAAATAATTGAAAAGCAATATCAATAAACATTACACCTCATTGACTTGCAATGTTTACAAAACATTCAGATAAAAAACCTTCATGTAAGCGCTAAGTACTTTAGGTATCCTTTGTGGTAATCAATAAATTTACGAGAACAAGTAGTGGTCGCGTGACAAGGACACAACACAGTAGTTCATTCATAGATAAACACAATATTCACTGTTTATAACAGATTGTTGTAACAGCACAAGCTGAGAAAATGTCCACTGATTATTAGAAGAACAAAATACTCTTTTTCTGTTTAAAACCAAACAGACTGTACAGAAAACACGTAGAAAGCTGACTACCAGTAGATCTCTCAGTATTTTTTAAAGAAACAAAATTATTAACTAATGGAAATAAATCCATACAGACACTTATCGGATTTAATAACCAGTTGTCTACTTGTATACCTCATCATCAGCCTATATGAACCCACTGCAGGGTCTCCTATACATGCTATGCCAAGTAACATGGTCCTGTGCTACACTCATCCAGTTTGGTCCAGTTACTTTCTTAATGTCATCAGACCAACGGGTCGGCGGTCTACCGACAAAATCATCATCAGACCGTAATCGTCCGCTACAGAGTCTCTCATAGTTGTAGGTATACATACTATTAGTATTTTAACACGCTTCAAAACTTACTCCTTCAAATGCCACCACCAGCCCTCCTTATTCAGGTTCAGGAAGGACAGGTTCTCGGCCACAAACACCAGGGCCCAGAACACGAGCAGCACAAACCCGTGGCCCCGCGGCGGCACCGACGGCAGCAGGAAGCGCCGCTCGAGGATGGCCAGGTAGGCCGACAGCGGGAACGCTATCAGGTTCATTGATAGTGCCACTATCTGTAGAGGGAACGGGGAAAGAGTTTAAATACATGTGTGGTATTATATTCTATTCTGAGGGGATGTGAAGCTCATGAGGCTCCCTCGAGTGGAACCTTTGTAGGTACATATTTCCCTAATTTCAGCTCAACCAGTGTAAACTGGAGTAGAAAGCCTTGATGTTGTAAAAGCTGAGGTAGGCACTCTGTAGGTCTAATAATAGATAATGTCGTTTCTGTAGTAGGTGGACATGCTATGTAATGTACCTATGGTAGTGTTTTTGTGGTGTTGTAATGTTTCTGGTATAGTATAGTATACTATACGACACCTAAATTACTTTTTGAAATTACTCATGTATGATACTCAGAAATTGGTCTATAGGTACATGTAGTTATCTCAAACGACAGCTTCTCAGCTTCTAAGGGAACAAGTAAAGGTGCTAGATACATTTATCCCAATCCTCATTCACCCGAGGCTGCGAAACATGTCTAACCTACTTTTATTATTACTTAGTTAATCATAATTGGAGAGAGTGAGCATATAAAAAGTGAGCATACGTACAATATGTAAATTACTTATTTATTAGCATATGCAAGACTATTTATTGAAATATGTAGTGCATGAATTTGATGACCAGAGAGTAATTAGTGATCGTTTAAAGATAGTTAGATTATTTCCTTTTAAACAAAATAAATACAGATAGGATATTATCAATGAAGTGATTTTATATTGTACAAAATATGTAGAAATATAATATTATTCAAGGCCACTTTAACTCCCGATAAGTTAATAAAACTACTACCTATAAATAGCTGTTGTGGTATGCTAGATAATAGCTTTAAGTAACATTCCTAATCAACTTATGATAATCCTTAACTTAGCCGTGTACTCAACGATTTATTGATATCTTCTAATTCTAATGTTTGTTACATATCGATTCATAGCTTTGCACTATTTATCATAATACATTATAATAGGTACAATTAATTACACACTCACTATCCAGAAGTGAAGGTCAAACAAAATTCTTTTGTCATAAAAGTTATGACTGCTATTATTGTTTCGTTTCCTACTGTATCCTTTCCTATCTAACCATATCGTCAATACAGATGGTACATTATAATATGCTGTATGACTAACATATTAGTCATTCCTATTATTTTACACTTGGTTGTGAAATATATTGATTTACATTTAATATTTCGACGACCAAATGGTGCAGATGTTTGTTAGGTTTTTTATTAACAATAAAAACTAATTCATGAGAGCTGGAATAGGTATGTTAAATGCAGACATAGAATCGTGGTTAACATGCTCCAAATTTCGTAAAGTGTGTTCTCCTACATAATACAGCATAAAAGTTAAACAAATATGTACCATATATCCATAAACATGTCCTCCTTTGAACATGAACGCCTGCAGCAGAAACCGAGTGATGGCTAGAACGGGAATGAACAGGGTGAAGCACAGTTGAACGGCAAACAACCGGGAGCTTCTCACATCCATCACTTCTGTGGCATACCTGGAAATTATGCAATTCAATATGTGACAAGTATTTTGACTGTTATAATATGTTTAAAGGTTGTCTGGCAGAGATTGCTATAAATAATAAGACAGGTGGTCTTCTTTGTAGTGTTTTATTTTTAAGTTCTTATTTTGTCATTTTGGTTCTTTGTGCAAATAAAGTATTGTATTGTATTTATCAATGAACCTAGCAATATTTTTGGAATGTAATATTTATAAATACAAAGATAATAATTTACTGATAAAATAAAAACCTATCTCTACGTGACTACAAATTATAAGATAACTATTAATATGCCTATATTACTGTAATTGAATGGCATGATAATTTAACTTAAAATCCTAAGTAATATTATAAATGCGAAAGTAACTGTGTCTGTCTGTCTGTTACTCTTTCACGACAAAACCACTGAACGGATTTGAATGAAATTTGGTATACATACGGTCTAGACCCCGGGAAAGAACATAGGCTACTTCTTATCCCGGAATCCCCACGGGAAAACTTTTTAAGGCAACAGTTAGTACTTTATAAATACCGTCTATTATTATTGGTGTGAAATTAATATTCTTGAAGGGATACAGCGGGCATGGAAATTGGAAACACATGGATATCATATTCATTTCTACACAGTAGAATCAGTCTTTATTTCAAAACAGTTGATAACACTTATACAATATTAGATATTACATGCATTATGGTCAGAGTAAGTGCTCATACTCAGATAATGGAAAAAAGGTAGTAGGTCTAGGAATTGTGGTATTTGAGAATGTGTAATAGGGAAATAATTTGGTGCATTGCAAATTGTTCAGTTCCAATAAACCTAAGTTTGTTTTATTTATATTCACAAAACATATATTTTTTATGTAATAAGGTTAATTAATGCTGAAGTTAATTGATAAATTATTTATAAACCTTGAACTTTAATCATACAATTGGTACTTTACAATTGAATGTAAAAACAGTTAACTAATCGAAGTCTGTGATCAAAGTGGATTTTCATTTCAGTTTCAGGATTTTTATGTATACTTACCTTTTGATAATAGAAAAATATTTGCTAATCATTTCAGCTACTTACAGTATTAGATGTTATTATTACTCTTACCTTTTATACATGACTATTTGTATGATTCCGAAAATCAGAAGGAAACCACCAATGATGGCAGCCGAAGCCGTTTCCATGAAGCACTGGGAGATGCCATGGTCTACCCACACTTCCCCCAGGGTAACATTAGGAGGACAATATTTTATATCCATCTGAAACAATATTTATTTCCACATTGAGCTGAGCTTTTTCCAGTCTTACAATTTTAGATGATAAAAATACGCAAAATGCGGCTGTTCTAAAGTTAGATAGCAATATTTACGTTTTGAGCGGCATCAAAATCGACATAACAAAATATTTTTCCTACGCAAACAATGTATTATTTCTATTGAACTTACGTTGACGGGCAGGTTTTAAGCAGCTATTAAAAATAAACTGTGTGATAGCTTAATTATTTATTAACTTTAGCTCCAAAATTACTTAATCACGATTTTATTTGCGATTCCATTGAAATTCATCATCATGAAACATGAAAATCTGAAATGAAAATGAGTTTGACAGTTTGACAATTAATTGACAGTTGACACTTGACAGCTGGAAAAATAAGTCATAGACAATGAAAACATAGACCATTTTCGATATCCTTACACATCCAATTTCGTCGGGGGATTCATTACGAGACTTCACCGCGGGTTGTTGGTTTTTCAATATGGCAAGACTGAAATGAACGAAGTTATAATCGACCGACTGAACGAGCCATTTGAATGAATGATAGTAAAAAAAATATGTCGGTGGCGAGTTGACGGGCGATCGTGGATTTTCAGAAAATCGAAACTATTATTCGTCTCGGCATTGATAAAATACAAATGACTGATTAATTAGACTATTTTGTAAACCAATGACCAGGCGGGAGTGTATCGTTGTTTATTCTTAGGTCTTTACTTAAAAAATAGGATGTGAATTTATCAGCATGTGTCACTATTCATCAACAAATTGTATGGTGAAACGATGAGCAGTGGTGACGAGGGTTATGACTTGAAGCCCTTAGCTTTATTTGTTTAGGTGGTGACTGTGGTGTGGTGTTGTGTTGTTGAGTTTCTATTCAGTGAAGGTGGTAAATTCAGTATCAAAATGGCGGACCTCGAAGCAGTGCTGGCAGACGTCAGCTACTTGATGGCAATGGAAAAGTCCAAATGCACTCCAGCAGCTCGAGCTAGCAAGAAAATTGTCTTGCCGGACCCCAGGTAGCTACAGACAGCGACGCTTCACACAATGCCCACTAGGAAGTCTTGTGTTTACTCACAACATTGGCCCTCCACCCGAATTCTTGTTTACAAAGTGGTCTTATCAGAATCATAATAGAATGTCGCTGAATGTTGAGGTTATATGGATTTAGGTTTTCAGACAAATTGTCTGCTTTCATAACTACATAATATAAACTGTTGCATTGTAATCAAATGTTACAAACAGTAGTTCTGAACATATTGATATAATATTGGCCTTAATTTGTTGTGAAATGTTAATACCTAGTACATAAGTAATAATTTGAAGATTTCAAGTAAGTAGTAATTGTTGTTCCAAAGGTTTGGATGCATACAGCCCAACATAAACAGTTGATAGGTACATTAAGGCCACTGTGCACTGGTCTGCAGAGATAAGAAGGAAGATCAAGTGAAGAATAGTAGAAAGTTAACACTTAGCAAGTCAATTTTTTCTGAGGCATCAGTTCAAAAGATTGAAGTTTAATTTAATATGTTTGTAAAACTCAAAAAGAATAAACCTTAAGGGTCATCTGCACTCTATTTTCACAACATGAACATAGTACCATATTTGTTTCAATATGAGAGTAGATCTCTTGCACAGTGTTCATAAGGGCAGATAAATCCATAGTATCGATATACACTTTTATTGTATACATTCTATTTCAACATTATCTGAAGTGCAGTTTATCCTGTTTATACACATTCTTAATATCTTGAAAGCACTAGGTATTCAGTGTGTTCAGAACTGTATTCTGTTATTTATCGCATCTAAACAATATAGGTCTGTACAGTAAATTTGAAAATTAATGTGTGATGATTATGTTGGAATGAACAATGCTTTCCAAGGCTGATCAAGATGGCCATTCTAAAAAGACATATGTTTTACAAATTTTGAAAATGTTGTTGTTGGTCACATGACTTTTTACTATAGGCAGCGAGAATGTTGAGCTGAGTCACCCTCTACCACTCCAGTTTCAGTTCCAGTCCACTTTTCCCCCTACCATATAATTATTTAAAAAGAAAACAGTCTGAGACAAAAGCTTTTTAAGTTTTTTTTTATGAAAATAGGTTTAAAAACTTTTTTATCTTACCCCAATTAAAAACCCATTGCTGGGCAAGTTTTTGAAAATATTAAATTTAAAGATGTAATGTTTGTCATTATAAAAATGCCTAGGTTAAGCTGAAAACTGTAGAACAAATAAAAGAAGGGACATAAAACAGACCTTACAGTCTTTGTAAACAATGTAATAAAGTAAGGTTTTACTAGCCATTATGTTGTAGCTTGTATGGATTTAAATTGATTGTAAAACATATTTCTGTTTGTTTCAGTGTACGGAGTGTAATGCATAAATACATGGAAAAGAAGAATGAAATCAATTTTGACAAAATATTTAATCAAGTCTTAGGTAAGTAAACATTCTATTAATCTTATCATTAAGGGTCTGCAATAGGGAATCGAGGGTTGGCATTGTCATAGAATTATGTAGTAAATGATGCTCTACTGCCTTGAAAAAAATCACACAGGTAGTTGAAGAGTCTAGCTAGGTGCTGAATCATTCGAATTTAAGTAAATGATTATGGATAACTGTAAATTAATTTCAGAATATCAAGAAAAACCAGTCAATCACACTCCCGTATTGTAACAACTGTGTCGTAATTATAAAGAATTTTCATATGATTTTTATCATATTATAAAGTTAAAGGCTTGGACTAGGCGCTAAATACCTTGTTTTTTAATAAACACACACTTATTTTGTGTAAATTAATCCCAAACTTGAGCAATTTTTTTCCCTCAAATCTTCATACAAATATCTATGGCGGCTTTCTGTGTTATAAAATCATAAACACAAGTGACGTTTGACTCAGTTGGCCGCTGGCCTCCAAAGAAGGGTCACGTCGGTTTAGGCAGCACTGACAGCTCGCGATCTTATCGTGTACAGATACAAAATCACTGCACATTGGTTGTCATTGCACTTTTTCAACTTTTATGACACCAACATAATTTGATTTGAAATTGAGGAAGCATAATTCTTCCAGTATATTCAATACATTAAATTAAATTAGATAGTGTGCAATATTCTCGTGATATTACAGTCTCGTAAAGGTCTGATGAGGAGCAGGAATATAGCGAATGGATCTAAGTGATGACAATACGCACGAACATTAGGTTAGGGATCAAAAATACAGTCTCTTGGTGCTGGTTGAGGTATGGTCTCGTGAGGATCTGATGAGGGCAGTAACACGGTGGTGGCTCAATTTTATTTCAAAGATGTTAATAGCTAAAAGCATCGAGTTTGGGCTATTAAGTATGTTTTTCAGAGAGAGAGAAAGAGATTTTGTTTTTCCTCTGGATGTGTTAGGTTTACTGGGTTTACTAAGTTCATTCTGTTAATGGCATCAAGTTGTTATGTGTTCATAAGTAATAATTATTTATTAACAAAAAGCTGTTGATTCTCCACGAAAATGTAAAAATAAAAATAAAATAAATAAAAATAAATTCGTAACGTAAAATTGTCAATGACGGAATTTCTTCTATATACAGTAGCCACAAAAAAAACAAACGATAGATGGCGTGATTTGAAGATAAAGATACATTTTTTCGACACATAGACAGCAACAACAAAAAAAATACAGATTTAAAGAAAAGAAACACATACTTATACAAAACAACAAAGAAAAAAAAAGGATACACATCAAAATAACTGGAAAAAATATAAGCCCCAATTTACTTGTGTGGGACAGGGAGTAGGACCATAATATTTTTTTTGGGGTACTCCCCATCTATGCGAAATATCAGCTTGATATACCCGTTTCTGAGAAAAAGGGCGGTGACAGACAGTCAGTCAGACAGACGGACAACAAAGAGATCCTATAACGGTTGCTTTTTTTCTTTTGACGTTCGAAACCCTAAAATTAAGTAAAAATATTATGCTGCCAAAAAATGTACTTACAGGTATTGAAAAAGCGGTATATAAACAAATTATACCAGCAGAGGGTTCACCATTTAGCTGAATGTTACTTAGAAAACGGCCTTGAGTGGCGGTCAAGTTGGTCCCCGCCTGCGATACTTTCCATTAACATTGGGACTCGTTTTCATGTTTTTAGCGTACAGTCAGGTTTTTAGTTTTTTATAATTGTATTTTTTTATTTGTAACTTTTTAGTTGTTTTTATTTTATGAATTTTTACGTCGGTTGGTAGTTCATGATCATTTTTTATTTCAATAATTTTGGTGTTGTTATTTAAATACCTTCAATATGCATATTTTTTTAATGTGAAAATCAAGTCCTTTCATTTGATACCTTACACGGCAAAGTTGAATTATTATTTTTTCGATCATCACGTTATGTCCTCAAGAGGGCGCTATGTACATTTTAATGGAACGTCACATAGCCTATAGCCATCGCGCCATCAATACGCTTCTAACAATACCTCATACATCAAAATCTATCAAGCCGTTTAGGCTACTGGAGGGAACAAAGAAACAGACAAACATACATATATACATACATACAATCAAAAAACATTACCCTCCTCCTTCGGCAGTCGGGTAAAAAGAAGTAAGGGGGTCATTCTGAACTTTTGCTCTACGAGTTTTGGAAATTAACAAAAAAAAACCTTTTTCATAGAAACTTTGTTGGACATGTGACTTTTTACCATGGAAAACGAATATTTTTTTTCGCGAATTTGCAAATCTCGTAGAACAAAAGTTGTTCAGAATGACCCCTTGAGTCATCCCCTTTTGGCTTAGTATAGCCCTTTTGCGACACTATGTATTTACTTTGCTTTGTCGTCGGGGTTCAGTTGGCTGGAGGATGCCCGAAACTTATTATCTACACTTTAATACTTTTAGTTACCTTTCTACAAGTAAATACCACATTTGTTTGAGAAAGCTAATCGGGTTCCGAGTATAGAGTAAAGTGGCACCCCTATTAATTTCTACTCTTTCCTGGTGCCTACCAGTGTAAGTAAGAATTATACTTACTTACCCTAAAATCACCCAAAATGTACTTGAACATAATTGTCAATAAAGTTGGCGAGTAAAAGTTTATCGACCCACTGTGCAAACTTACATGTGTGCGTGTCACTGCGTGTGCTGTGTGAAGAGCATTGAAAACCCAAAATTGGCGCGGCACGTCACCCTGTACGGGCCCTTAACTGTTATTATTACCTACAGCTCTTATTTTCTATGAATGACATATTTATCTGTATCTAGAATTTTATCAGTTATGCTTCCATTCATGCATAAGTTGAAAGAGCTGACTGTTAACCATAATTATAGATAGAAATTGATATTTAAGAAATATTATTCTTTCTTTCTTTCTTTCTAATATAAAAGGTGGGCTGAATGCTTTGTACACAAACAGAAAATAAATTACAAAACATACATATACTAACACATAGGTTACCTTTGTACATAAGTACCTTTGGGTGGAAAGCCAGCCAAACATTACTAAACTATTATAATAAAAGCAACTCCAATAGGTATACATTATATATACATACAGTTATCTTTTTTAAACATACCTTCTCATTACACACACACACACACTCACGCCTTGTACTCCCTTGCGGGGTAGGCAGAGGTGCTTTGCTGCACCCACTTTTCGCCAGAGTGTTATGTTAGTCCCAATGTAATAGGGGGCGGGCCTATTGCCATTATTTAACGGGCACATCCAAGACCCGAGAACAAATATCTGTGTTTAAACAAATATCTGCCCCAGCCTACCTTCTCATTAATGTATTCTTATTTATTACCTACAATTTTATATCGCCAATTCACCACCCTCCCATCTCCCCTAATATTTGTGGTACTAGTAGGCAAGGCGCGATTGTGAAACCTCTAGCACCTCAAGAAGCTTGCCCTCCTAATACTAAGCATTTTAACCTAATTCGAAAAAAGGAGGAGCATAACTTATAATGTTTTTTTTGTAGTTATATTATCTATTTACCCTATAAGTTGGTAAAAATTCACTCATCATACTTATCATATGTAAGGTACGATTTTGTGTTCAGATAAAATCTTCATTTTACAAACAAAAGAAATCTTCAATGAATGGAATCTAAATATTCTCAGAATGTAATGTAAAGAAACTAAATAAGGCGAAACCGATCTAGTGCAAGTTGGGCACGAAAGATTCCGAACCATGAACTGTTAAATATATAGTACGTAAATATTTTTATTTTTGCACGTGCTCCCAAAATAAATGGTTCTGATTCTTGACAGACCTAGGTACAGAAAACAAAGTAATCCTATATGGGTCCAATTTTTACCTTTCGAGGAAACCGCGAAAAATCTTTAAAACTGCCAATGCCGTCTTTTCTTACATCCCTATTCCTACCTCCTGAAATATAAATTCTTCACCATAAAAGAATCTAACAATGAATTCGTCACAATTGAACTTAACTTCCCCCACTCGTGGAGTTTAAGAGCTTCAGACCTCGAGTGTGGTGCGGGCCTCGAATTCCGTTGAGATCCCGCATAAAAGGGAATAGGTGCCAGCGTTCTTAGTTTTAAATTTAGATTGGCTATTGATTCAAGCGAGGCTTGATGTGCGAGTCAAATTGAAATCACCATTAGAAGAAGCTAACGTTTTTGTCAGAAATTAATCACATAGGTTTAAAGGTTTTAAAAATAACTAATAAATAACAGAATCTTAGGTTTAAGAACCTTGCGTACATAAATGGGAACACCCAAATATTCCGAAAAACTTTTTTCCGAATTTGATAACACCGAATATGTAATTTACGAAATATTGCAATACCGATTTTTTTAAATATCGAATTATAAAAATTACGATAATTATAATTTCGAATATTATAATCACGAATATTGTTATTACGATTGTTAAATATACGAACGTTAAAAAATACGAATACTTTAATATACGAAAAATAAAATACCTATTTATTAAAATCACGAAAAATTAAAATCCCGATCGGAAATATGATAATTCGTGATTTTGACAAAAATTCATCATATAATATGCCATTTATTTCCAAACTAAAGTGACTTAAGTATATAGTTTTACATTTTACAATTTAACATTCTATATCAAAATTTTATCAATTATCTTAAATAATTTTTTATTTAGATAATTTCAAAATACAATCATGCAAAAAAATAATAATATGATGCATTATTAATTATTAACTTTACTATATTGATTACATTTCTATAACTAAGTATACATTATTTATTAATTTAACCAATTAATATCAGTACTTACTCCATTTTTATTACATTATTAATTTAAATTAAGATAATTTCATTATTAATTTTACTAAATTGATTACATTTGACAAAAATACATACACGTCTTTAAAACTTCAGAACCAAAACCAAAAGATAGGTGCGACGACGAGCAAAGCGAGGAGGAGCGTGTTGGGTGCACATAGATATCTAAAAACAAAGCGGAGCGCAGCGAAGCGGAGCGGAGCGTTTCAAATATAGAGTAAAATTTTTGTTATACAGTAAAATATTTGTAGTATTTGTTGTTAAGTTACAGAACAAAGCCAATATAATATAAATATAATATAACACAATTGCTCGGATTTTTACGGTGGTTAACCTTAAAAAGCTTAGGACCCAAACCTAAAGATAGGTGCGACGACGAGCAAAGCGAGGAGGAGCGTGTTAGGTGCACATAGATATCGAAAAACAAAGCGGAGCGCAGCGAAGCGGAGCGGAGCGTTTCAAATATAGAGTAAAATTTTTTGTTTACAGTAAAATATTTGTAGTATTTGTTGTTAAGTTACAGAACAAAGCCAATATAATATAATACAATTGCTCGGATTTTTACGGTGGTTAACCTTAAAAAGCTTAGGACCCAAACCTAAAGATAGGTGCGACGACGAGCAAAGCGAGGAGGAGCGTGTTAGGTGCACATAGATATCGAAAAACAAAGCGGAGCGCAGCGAAGCGGAGCGGAGCGTTTCATATAATACAGCTTAAAAAATATTGTTTGTATACGGATTATGCTGTTAATAAACATACTCGTACTATTCCTAATATATGACTATTTTTTGTTCACTAAAAACATTCGGGAATTTGTATTTTCGGAATATTAAAAATTCGGAATTCGTAATTTTAACAATTCGATATAATAAATAATCGTACTTTTGAAACATCGAAATTATAATATTCGGAATTATGACTTTCGTCATTTTAATTAATCTGTGGTATGAAATTTCGTTTATTATAATATTCGTGATTTTCGCTATTCGGAAACTTAAAATTCGGGATTGTAAATTATTCGGAACTATGAAATTCGTAATTATGAAAATCGTTATTTTCATATTCGTAAAAAAGTAATTCGAAATTCTGTAGTGTACCCGTCACATGTACTCGCTTTAGTATTATGTGTTTATACATTGTATGAGCAAAGAAGTTCTCGAATGTTGACCACAAACTTTAAAGCTTAGAGTGAGGCCCCCTTCGGCCCGCATTAAAGACGACCTTTGAAAGACAAGGCTGATATCCAGCATTGGACGATCACGGGCAGGCGCCATCAGAGATGAGCATTTCTCTATTTAAACAGAGGCATTATCTATCTGCGTCAAGTTGTCATCCCTATCCATTGTTAGGGTGCTTACATAGAGAATCGGTTTCCCTGTATCTACCTGTACATCAACATTACAAATCCGGGAAATGCTGAGTGCTGAGCCGTGAGTGAGCGCTTTCGTATCATCAGGTTACCGGTACAGGTAGATACAGGGAACCCGATTCTCTATGTACAAGCACCCTTATTCTGAACAATAAATGATCTAATTGCAAACTAAAGTATCTAAACCACCGGTCGAATGAAACGCGTTATTCTTAGCCATTTAGAAACACACACAAGCCATTCTGGCACTGTTTACTCAGCAAGAAGAGTATCCCCGTTCCCTCTTTACATCTCGATTGGTTTACTTTGAAACATTTTTAACTCGTTTTGAGCTAATCGTCTAAATAGAAACAGCCGGGTTTGTAAACTTTTTCAAAAGAAACGTTTTGAAACACGACGGTGGAAGTAAAAATACATTGTGAGAACGGGCGAAAACAAAGTTGTATATACCTATGAGCACGGATATCCTCGGAACACGGACAATCTAAACAATGATAATCACGAAACTACTTTTCAGAACACGATTCTCTCAAGGTACTACGTCATGATAAATTCATATATATAAAAAAAAACACCCACTCACGCCTTGTACTAATGAACTCTCTTGCGGGGTAGGCAGAGGTGCATTGCTGCACCCACTTTTCGCCAGAGTGTTATGTTAGTCCCAATGTAATAGGGGGCGGGCCTATTGCCATTTTACGGCCACATCCAAGACCCGAGAACAAATATCTGTGTTTAAACAAATATCTGCCCCAGCTGGGAATCGAACCCGGGACCATCGACTCAGTAGTCAGGGTCACTAACCACTACGCCATTCGGTCGTCTATGAAACGATATTATACACCTGAAGGGCTAGTACGGGGCGCATTTAAGACGTGACAAGAGTTTTGCATCGCGCGCACTCACATCGCGCAGCCTCAAGAGCGAACGCGACGGAGAACTTTTGTCACGTCTTAATAGCGCCCCGTACTAGCCCTTCAGGGCGGCGTTGTGGAAAAGCGATTAAACATTGCCATAATAAGTAATTACAGCATAAAAACTGCTTCTTCTAGTGCCTCTCCACTACTGGAAGAGGTTGGCGGTCAGCTCTGCATGCTCCTCTCTATTCTTCGCCAAGCGCATCAGCTGTTCTACGCTGGCCACTCCCGTTCATTCTCTTATGTTACGTTTAATACAAAGAGATCTGAGAGAGCGCGGCTCGCGCGCAGCTGCGCTCCGTAACTTCGTTTTTTAGGGTTCCGTAGCCAAAATGGCAAAAACGGAACCCTTATAGTTTCGTCATGTCCGTCTGTCCGTCTGTCCGTCTGTCACAGCCGATTTACTCGGAAACTATAAGTACTACAGTGATGAAATTTGATGGGAATATGTGTTGTATGAACCGCTACAAAAATATGACACTAAATAGTAAAAAAAAGAATTGGGGGTGGGGCCCCCCATACATGTAACTGAGGGATGAAATTTTTTTTTTCGATGTACATACCCGTGTGGGGTATCAATGGAAAGGTCTTTTAAAATGATATAAAGTTTTCTAAAAAACATTTTTCTTAAAGTGAACGGTTTTTGAGATATCAGCTCTCAAAGTCGTAAAAAGTATGTCCCCCCCCTCTATTTTTATAACTACGGGGTATAAAATTCTAAAAAAAATAGAGGTGATGCATGCTAATTAACTCTTTCAACGATTTTTGGTTTGATCAAAGTATCTCTTATAGTTTTTGAGATAGGTTGATTTAACTGTAATTTTGCTGCTACGGAACCCTTTGTGCGCGAGCCCGACTCGCACTTGGCCGGTTTCGTTAATATAGAGTGACCCCCTCGTATCTTAATTGAAATGTTACGTAGCGGCCCGAACAGGAATTCCACTGCAATATGACACTTATTAAAACTATTTTAATCGAAGTGCGTCTCTCTCTACACACAGCCTAAACAGTAAACAATGCATGCATGGATTGCATAGCCCTTGGTTCATGAGCAATCGTAATTTTTTTTTTTAATCAATTCCAAAAAATTCATCCATAATTTTTGAAGAGAGTTGTTTAAAGATAAGCAGTACAACATAATTATATCCTTCCATTATTCTTACTTCTTGTGTTTGTAACTTTTGTTCTTGTTTGTGTACAAATAAAGAATATTCTATCTATCTAAATATTATTTAGTAGGTACGGTGCTATTGTAGTGATTCAAACAAACCCTCTAAAGTAAAATCGGTTACGCGCGCAGCTTCATGGTTCCGTACTTATTTAAACAATTTTATGCAACGAATTATTTTCCAGCGGCGGCGTTCAAACTTTTAAGTGCTCCTTTCTGTTTTACTTTTGTTTTTCTCAAGTTGTCCACTCCGGTGGCCCTGTCGTATAACCGAAGTATTATTAGATCATCTTGAAGCAAATTGCGTTTGCAAGTGCACTCCGATCATTCCGCTTCTAATACAATATAGTTGGCAGTTACTGCAGCGAAGGATTCTCCAAGCGAGGTCTCCAAGCACAAAGCGAACGATTAATAACTTATTGATCCCATTGACATTCGTTTGTCGTTCTCTTAATTAAGAACTGCGCACATAGCTAGGGAGATTAACTGTAGTACCTTTGAAGGCTATGTTAATTGACCACAAACTCAAACTGATTACAGAATAAAGTAACTTTCGCGGAGCGGTGGACTCGGCTGCCGACAAGTTCTTTTCCTCATTTTCTCTAATTACATTTGCCGTAGAGGTGTAGCATCGTGGACAGATGTTCTGTCACAGTCTCAGAACTTGTGCCCTAGTGAATTCGAGGCTTTATTATGAAATGATGTCAAAAGTCAAATACTTTTATACGTCGTATAAATGTAAAATTTTCTGATGAAAGTATTTTTTTTACAAACTTCTCGCCGTTCGTCATTCATCTCTGTTTTTGGAGGAACAGAGGCAAGGAATTCCTAGCCCAGCAGATCTATCGTTTCAAAATAGGATATATAAGTAATTGTTATTTATACATAATTATATTATATGTTTTAAATTATTGATTGTTTGAAACGTTATAATAACTGCCAAATTGTGTTTGCGGCGTATTGAAAACACTGCCAGTTCGAAATTTTCCTCAATTTATATTGGAAGTCTATATCGACAACATTTAGTTAATGAAAACTGCGTTGGGCGCCGTGTTTATCGCGATAGCGCGAGCATAACGCGGAAACGGGCTTATCTCGCATCATTTGTGATGTGATTCAAACGGCTCCCCTCCTAGGGACGACATCGAGCCGAGATGCGTTGAATTACACCTCTACCGTCTACAACAATTGATTTTCCTACCCATCTCACCCTACACGACCATACACGGCCATTGCACATCTGTATAGCTGGTTCACTTTGTGTGCTAAATTCAATTTAAAGTCTTCAGAGCTTGTCTCGGGCAAGAGGACAAGTAATGGTTTCCCTTATTAGTATTACGAAGGTGACTCGACAGCTTTTTAACTTAGCACGACACGAACGTTTAGCTGACAGCTTAAATAAATTAAGTTGATGTACAGTAGAGACTGTTGCTGTGAGATAAGTCCGCTAGATGGTTCCGGTTTTTTCCGATCTTTTGTCGATGACACAGGAACGCCCTTTCCGGATCGGTTTGATTTATGGGTGAACTGCGAACCCTGAATTAATGTCGTGGCGTCCCACTCGCGATGTCTACATCTTGAGCGTCGCGGTGGTCTATTAGACAGTCTCCATTGGCCGCTATTCACTAACTAGTTAGTGAAGATTAATGCGTTTGGGTGACTCGTCCGCCAGGCTTCCGTCAAGTGGCCCATTTAGTTGAAAGATACTTTCCATACGAAGCCATTAATTTAATAAAACCGTATCGTTTGTATTTCACTCGAGTTTACTGTCTTCTTTTAGCTGTTATTAATTGGAAACTATATCACTTCAGTTTACTCATTAAATTATCAACTGGCTCTTCTGAAAGTTTAAGCGTTTTCCTAGCGTTTTTATATATCAACGTGGGAAAAATCGTTATGTGAACAGTCTCGAATGATAAATTTTATTGTTACACGGCTTCAAATGTCCATTGGGCGATATTTGAAGTCGCGAGCCAGTGTTAAAATACTCCATTCCCCGATCCACCGCAAGATATAGCACTCGATCCCCAGGGTGAGGTGGAAACGCAATTTACTCAGCACTCGGACACGGCCGGCGGACACGGTGGAAGAGGTCGGACCTCGATACAAATAAAATCACTTGGACGGGCTAACACACGCCACCTCATTATTGGAGATAGCTGTGATGTGATGGTGTTGTGTGTTTGTATTATTATTACAAACTCCTGTCTCCTGTCATTCTACAATAAGTATCAGAAAGTGTTTGTGCCCAATGCACGGTACCTTAGGTCAGCATATTATTTGATAAATATTGAAAAAAAACACCAGGTATACCATCTATGTGTCATGTGCTATGTGTATGACACAACTAGCATCACTAACAACCACAAACGACAACCGCCAATTAGGTAGATAACTATTAAATAGTAATTTACCTACATTTGTATTTACTAACAAAATCTTCTCATTGACCGCGCTAACGTTGCGTAAATACGTTACAAGTTCATTGCTGACGTCAAATGACTGTGGTTTTACGTATTCTACCACTCGTATTTTTAATATACTTAAGGTCAAAATTGAATGATCTTTAAAAGGTCATTGTGGTTCTAATCTGAACTCAGGGTAAACAGTGTCACACACTCACAAGTATCCTCGTTTTGTTGTGGGAGTGATGATAAAATTAAGACATTTTGAAAAAAATATAATTATTTATACACATACCATACATGGAACTATCGGGTGTCATAGCACTGCAACAACATAATTATGTTACATAGTTATAAACCAAACGTATAATCGAAATACAATGTAAAACCATATTATGAAAATAATTAAAATTATTACATTGTAGATGGGATGGTTCTCCGAATTTAAATAATTTCAGTATGTTAAATTGGCGATGGGATGACACTGAATTACGCTAAATATTTCGCTATCACAGACAGATATACGTAGATACAAAGACACACAGACACGTTAAACTTACACCCCTGTCTTTTCGTCGGGGGTTAAAAACAAAGTGAATCATCATGAAAGTGTGGTCTGCGAGTTGGTAGTTTCTTTAAAATATAAAAACAATACTAACGTTATTTTTCTTTGTTCCAGGTTATTTATTATTTAAGGAATTCTGCGAGCAAACGTCAGAAGCAGAACCAGTGCCACAATTAAAATTTTATGAAGAGGTAAGCATTCATTCTTCCGCAATAATAAAGTAACAATTTTAGAAAAATCGCGACTCTTTCAAGTGTCTGTTCCTGTAATGTTTTATTATTTTATAATTTGACATCCCGACTTCCCTAGGGAGTAATGTTCATTCAAGCTCAGTCAAAAATCCCCGATGGACTGCGAAACAATTCTTTGTTAAGCTATTTGCTTTTATAAAAAGCCTGAATACAAACCAATTTCTTTTATGAATAGAATTTAATTTGAAATTTACTATTAACAGAGTTTGCTTTCCGAGAAATATAACATATTTTTTGTTTGTTTAGATAAAATTATATGAAAAACAAGAATGCCCAGAGGAGAGGCGGAGGATCGCGCGAGAAATCTACGACAATTTCATAATGAAGGAATTATTAGCTCACTCACATGTAAGTAATAGTCTAAATTGTTTTATCGTTTAATGCCTGCTGGTATCATGTGCGTCTAGGTTTGATAGTTTTTTGAAAACAATAAAAGTTTAGGTTTTCTCCCATACAAAGTGGCGCCACTAGCGGAAAATATTGTGAAACTATTGACAGATAATGTATGCAGATGACAGAAGAAAACCGAAACTTATTTCGTTTTCATAAATTTCAAAATTCGTACTAGATGCTCTGTTGAGGATTTTTACCATCTTCAACGGAAGAATACTACATATTGAACTAACCGCACTATCCAAAATCACCACTACATAGATCCGGGAGTCCAGAGTATAACCACTTCAATTAGCCAACATCACGCCACTGAATCGTCCAAAGTACCTAGACTACCTAGTCTAGACTAAATGTGTAGTCACCCGCCACAGTGACATCGGGGGATTATGGCCCCAACACACGGAGATAAGCACACGCTAAACTACCGGAGACGGGGTTACTCTATATGACGAAAGACTAAGTTTCGGCGCCACGACTCTATCTCGTTGTATCAGCTCCCGTTCGGTAGTTTATTGTTAGTATGGAGTAACCCCCAACGCCCTAATCCCTGATAGCCAAGCAATCTGTAGAATTACTAGCATCTTCTTATCACTTTAGATATTTTTTCGGTAATGTTTTCACCAAGATATCCTGTGATGGGTATGTTTCACAATAAAGTTAAACCAAGCACTAGGTATAGTATTTAATTTACTAGGGCGTCTTTCATTAAACTGTTATACATGAATGTGAATGAATGACTCGAATGGTGTAACGTTTTGGGGACATTGTACTAGTTTTTCGATTGCAATCCGTTTTAGTTACTGTTAAGGTGTAAGTGATGATCCCAATCGAATAAATAGATGTACCTAATAGTCAATTTAAACTGTACCAACGCTGAGCTTACCAGTTACTGATTTCATTACATAATTTACATTTGCATAGACCACAAAATGGGGTATCGGGTAACATCCAATCAAGAAGTGGAGCACGGGGCCAGTACCTACGTACGGTCAGCTAAATAAATAGCTATACACTTTATACCTTGTCAAACTAACAAACCTTTAAGTAGGATTAACTGAATAGACGGTTTAGGAGTTTGACAAAGTACAAAAGTGTATAATAATAAGCTACTTTTGATGCTGACCGTACTTACTGAAGCACGCAGACTATCCTGTGTCGATATGATGAATATTCAATTGGGCCAGTGCATAATAACATTTGTCTGCCGTTAAGTTTTTCACATCGATTTAACGAGCGTCGGCGCTTGCCTACATTTTGGCCTCAGTCCAGAACTGCTGAAGCAGGACTCGTCAGTTATTTGTGAGGCAGGTGAACTCACCGCCCACCCTGTTATGTTATCATATTATACTAATATTTCATCTAACGTGGTTGCCCGGAAAACAGCTGCTTCCGTTCGTGTGTTGTTTTTTTTTCGCCTGAGTAAAAGGTTTACCGACTTGTGACAATAACAATACTGATTGATATTAGAAATTATTCAAGTGCGCAGATCTTCAATTGTGAACCCGATACTTTCGGGGTTTGTCCAAACTTTAAACCAATTGACCAGAGGTGTAATGCTGCTGCAGATTTATGCATAGTCCAACAGTAAACATAAACAAACTTTCTAATACGTATGCTACCTATAACTTGAATAAATTAAAAGCCGTATTTTCAGTTGGCCGTCGCTGCAGTCAGTAGCTGTTATAGCAATTATTGCTGGTGATCGGTGACCCTTATCGAGGCTGTGGAGTCGCCAGAGAAATAAATGGGTCATACTTTAGTGTCTCTAAGCGTAATAAAGATATATCATTGCCGATATTTACTGTGAAACGGCTAATCAGCCGTCGCGTATCGCAGTAAATCTGGATGTGGATCATGCGGAGGATAAAATATGAAATAAACGTAAATAACGAATAAATATGAAATAAACACGAACTGTTCTATAAAGTTATCAAATCTGAAAAATATATTACGATTTTTGATGACCGAAATATAGTTCACATTGATTTCTCATTTATTAAGTAGGTATATTTAAGAATACCGCCATAAATACATATTTTCGATGCATCATCAATTCACCGCGTTAACCCTAGCGTAAGCGCCGTAAATTTTCCATACAATTATTCAAGAGCTCAAAGTCTAGAAACAGTTTGGAGCGGCGACTTATTCAAAATCCTTCAGTGTTAATGGGGCGGACGTGATTTCTGTTCGGGCGCGCGACTACTGAGCTACGTACGCAAATATACAGGGTGTCCTTGTATACGTAGCTGCATCCTACGATGTTACATCCACAGAGTGCTACAGTGGAGAAAACGTACCGTATTTACCGTACATGTAACCTATGTATGTCGTAGAATGATTTGATAACCCGAATTTTCGCAAAAAATCTAGGAATATTACGAAAACACGGATTAGGCGATGGTGAGGTAGGTATTTTCGCGAAAATTCTATTAATCACAAAAGTTAATCCTACTTCTATTTACATACATACACTAGCTTACGAGTATGTATACCAGCTTCATCTACGCTGTGCACAGAGCAAGGCCATAATAATTCTTGTTAGTGGCAACACTTGTAAGCGCCGTCGGCCGCCACTCTTATGTTGTACTTATTCTCTCATCTTCTTGCAACCAGTTGAACCTGCCACAATGTACCTTACACCCCAGAATACAATGGCTATCTTCCCGCAACAAGGTGTCCAGATAAGCTGTAGATTTTCGCCCGGTTAATGGAAAACACTGAAGCTCGTTAAAACGCACTTAAATAGCATTTAATTTAAGTCGTTTTTAATCAATTGTAGAAACATGTTAACGATGATTAGTTTTATCATTCATCTCATTTCTGTATACCGACGCAATTAATAAGTTATAGTAGCAAAAATGGTACATAGGCTATGGTTAAAATTTGTAGTTTTATGATTCGTCTCATTTCTGTGTACCTAATGAAATAATTTCAAAATCCTAGCAATAATTTGAATCAAATAAGCGTAAGGATTTCGGGAATATCATGATAGATAGATAGATAGAGTACTCTTTATTTGTACACCAAGAAATGATTAACAATTTTACATAGACACTTAACTAGGGTACAAAAGGCGGTCTTATCGCTTATAGCGATCTCTTCCAGACAACCTTTGGATGGATGGACTAGAGATATAAAAGGGGTACAGTGTACTTACTCAAGGAATATAGTATAATTTAAGTTATGTCATTTTATGGTTCCCGATCCAATAGCGATGCCTTTATACCTACTGTCCGTTATATTCGCTGGATAGAAACAATTATTTTGTTCATTTACGAACAACTATTTCTTCACGGTTAATGACGGCTTTCATTATGCGCAGTAAGCAAATCATCATTTGCATACCCCTTCTTGCATAGAGAACAGTGGAAATTATGCTAGTAACTTCTCGACCTATATTTTATACTACTATAGTGAAAGAGGTGTGAGCAGAGCAATCGAGTGTAGCGATTTCACTTGATAAATAATGTTGGATTTATATGATGTACTATCAATTGTACATTTTCAGCAAGTTTCTTAGAAATATTTGTGGAAGATAGTTTTTTAAATAGCTGGTTATTATATAAAATTATAGCTTTTTAAATGCATATATGTGATGGTAGAATGCTAATCGAGTGCATCATTGTTGCGATTGTTTCTTAATTGTAATCCCTAGGGCAGTAATCCTATATCCTATCCCTTGCGCCGCCCCCAACCGCCCCAGTTTGTGGCAAAATTATTACACCCCGAGTACGTAGTTACCTCAACTTCATTCTAATTATCGCTGGCTTACTAGCGGGTTTATAAATAACCACTTTACCTGCCACTGGGTAGAGTCTCAGTTCGGCCCCACGCCAGACGGGTCACTCTAGGTTACTAAAAAGCAAGTTCCGAAACGTTGCTGCGCTAACCACGACTCTATATCGTTGTAATAAACTTACCGATTGCATGACTGCGGAGGTTAGTTAGTTTTTTACCAAGCTGGAGTACCTCAGGCGCCAACCATGCTCTAGTTTCTACGTTTTGTTCACGGAGCCCATGTTTCTGCTTAACTTCGCGTTTCGACTCAACGAAACTATATTTTTTCCCTCGCGTCTTTTGTTCGTGCTGTGATCGTGCTTTTCATTAATACTTTATCCGGAGGGAAATGCTTTTGTGCACAGTGTAATGGGTATACAAATACATTGTCACCCAATGGAGAATTTGTCTCGGCTTATTTTGTTGTGGTCCGAATTCCTAGTGGCTTTATCTTAACTACACTTTTCTCAGTAAAATTATCTATTCTACAGCTTATGTAACAGCTTTAGTTAGTATGTAGTACTTATATTGAATCTAAATTTCCTTTTGACATGTAACCCAATCTTAATCTCTTATTCCCTCCATCCAAAGGTTGTCTGGCAGAGATCGCTTTTAGTGATAAGACCTATCTGTGGATAACGCTGTGGGTCTTATGTTTACCTAACATAATTTACATATATACTTCCAATACCTACTATACAATGTAAGACTGTTTGTTTTCCCAAATAAAAATAAAAAAAATAAACACCGCCTTTTGTACCCTAATTAAGTTGCAATTTGTTGTTATCTTATTATTCTTTGTTGGTGTACAAATAAAGTGTATTCTATCTATCTATCTATGTTTATACCCATGTTATTTTAAATTGTATCTTGTATCTTTATTTATATTTTTAGATAATGTTAACGAAACTACATAACGTTATTCTATACCTTGCGCTTAGCCATGGCTTAGCTGGCCGGTTCCCGAGTAGTTAAACAAGGCAAGTTTGCAGCGGGACAGATAACTACGGCTTCTACTTGTTATTAAACCTCTCTGTAACAGCTGGGCACACAATCCGCTTTCATATGATTCGGTTACAATCTCTGCGTAGTTTAGGAGTTTAGGCGCCGCTAACATATCGAGACACCAAGTCTGTAATAACCTTTTTGCTTAGCCATACATTTTCTTCAATGTCGCAGTTGACGTCATTGGTTGTAAATGAAATCGTAAGGAATTTTATTTACAACTGCAGTATTTTACCCACTATATGTATTTTAAACAATAACCATTTGGCCATTTTTCTAAATCAGCCTGAATAATAATTTTAAAAAATCTAATAAAAAAAGTACCTATATTATGTGTGTGTAATATGTAGTCAATTTGTATCATTGTAGTCAAACCTAAGCGACGTAGATACGGTGTTTGCTGGTAAAACATTGCAGGACGCCAGCAAAGCAGATTAGATAACAGAGTTAGTATGACCGATGACGGGTTTAAAAAGAATTCTGCAACAACGCACTGTAATTCGATATCAAGTTTAATAATTTAATTTAGTATTTATAGAGTACTAGTATTACAGTTGCGTAGTATTTGAGAAACTGCGTAGGTATAAGAAAACCATTTCTTTGTAAGTATATATTTTCGATATAGGAACGATCTTACTTCTTATTGTTCTTTATTTTCGTATACGAATTCTCGAAAAGTTCCAGTTGCAAATAAACGAACTTTACATTATGATTGTTAAAGTTCCTGCCCACGTTCGCACAACTACACCTAAAGAAAGAAGTCCGCATAATAACAGAAGCGAGAGCTAGACCAGTAATAAAAGTCATCTCGGCAAATAGTCGGGATCGGCCCAACTGTTCTTGTTGTTAAATCAAATTGAATGTCCCGAGCCGTGAACCCGACGGGAATAACAGTGGAGAAATGTTTTAAGAAAAAAAAAACCTCTGGTAGTTGTTTGTAGTACGTACACTCACGGGCAATGAAATAGATCCACTCACAAAATTCCGACACCAAACGACCCCAATTTTTTCAAAGATTTCATTTGAAATCATAACAAACTATCACCGATTTTAGTTGGTAACATCCTGATGCTTTATTAAATGTACTTCAATGTTGCAGAAGGCGTCATTAAGTTAGCCTTTTCCGTTTAGGAGTAATTTGGTGATTTTCTCAGTGGAACCTTTTTATTGCCCGTGGGTGTATATTCATATTCTGTTGCTCACAAACTCTGTAGATATACAGTTGAATCCGTGGCGCATCCAGCTACATGAAAGGAGTGTTTTGCGATTCGCCTCAATGCTTACAGAAGACCAATGCGTTATTCCCGGAACTTATTACTTCAGTTCTCTGCATATTCAATGAAAATCTACAGCGACTGCAGTCCCGAGGATAGCGGCTGAGAGGTAATTAGAAGCAAAGAGTAAAACTCTGCTTCTAATTAACTCTCAATGTAGTAGTTACATAGATGGCTGGCTTAAATGCATTATTATAATTCATTTAGTACAATAAGCTATATACATAAGTAACTAGTAGTTTTGGTTAATTTTTTAGTTCTTAGATAAAAATCAAATTCGCTATGCTATGCTTCAATCCTTATTATAGTAGGTGTAGAATCTCTGTAATAGTTTTGTTTCCGTTTCCATCGAGCTGGTGACATTTTAATTTAGGTTGATAGTTTTGAGTTGCGATGCGGCAACGTGTGAGATTGGCTGGCTGGAAGCGGTATAAATTGAGTTGCTATGTGATTTTCGGTTCAATCCCCTATTCTTGTCGACTAAAAGATACATTCCGTGTTTTCTTATTATTTGCTCAGTTGCTGAGAGCCATTTGATATTTTACCGGATAAACCGTCTTGGTATATAGTTCAATTCAAATTCAAAATTCAAAATTGTTTATTTACGTTAACCAAAAATATGCTTAAATGCTAGTTGCTGAAGCCTCCTTTTAAGTATTACAAACACCTGTGCCAGGAGACTCCGCTCTTCCTATAGATACTTATTTTGTACGCATATACAGGTTCTAGTTTTATCACATTAACAATTTTGCTATGAATTTACTAACAAATTAAATACTAAAAACTAAATTCTAAAAGGCATGCAGGTTATTTAATGATTGGTACATTAATAACAAAAATAACTAAAGGAAAATTTTTAGTGTGTACAAAGTGTGCAAGTCTATATAGTTTCGTGTTTGTGTATATATATATATATATATATATAAGTATGTATGTACATAAATATGTGTGTGTGTGTGTGTGTGTGTGTTTGTGTGTGTGTGTGTGTGTGTGTGTGTGTGTGTGTGTGTGTGTGTGTGTGTGTGTGTGTGTGTTTGTGTGTGTGTGTGTGCGTATGTGTGTGTGTTTGAGAGAGTGTAACATTTTAGTTGGTAAGTACTTAAGAGTGGGTAATTAACTACCATTATCAATATGAGCATGGTTTAATATCTGGGTAAAGTAACGGCATTACTACTTATTACTTTATATGTGTATGATTATTATGAGCATTACAAAATTGCCTCGGTTTCATCATAATTCAGTTGATTCAACCATTTTATAATATGTTTTTTACAGTCATAGAAGTTTTTATTGTAAATGCCAATGTTTTTATTTATCATATTATAAAGGAAAGCTGATCGATAGCTATATTGTATGCTTGCAAATTTAGATTTAGTCTGTGGAATCGTGGTCACTCTGAAATTGACTCTTTTACTATAAATAGCGCTATCATATTGTAATTTTTTGTGCTGGTTTAGCGTAATTAAGAGGATATACAATTTTCTAACTGAGAGTAGATTATCAATTTTGTAAAGATCAGTAGTCGGGAAACGCTTCTTCTTAAAATACATAACTTTTAAGAGAGCACGCTGGGCTCGTTCTAATCGAGTAATAAAATAGTATATAGTGGTATGCCCTTTACACTTAACTCAATTGGTTAAAATTCAAAATGTTGTAGGATCCATATTCCCATGGACCCCCAATAAGGGGGTAAAATTGTGTAAGATACGCTAATATTCTTTGTGGAAAGCGTTTTAGTCAATCCATCACGGTGCACGTTACTGAATAAATATTGTATGAAAGGAAAATATTTTGAACAGTTTTCACGAATCGATCGTGGTTATTTTACAAGTTCGGGATTGATATCTGGTGTGACCTAGTTAACAACGATTTGCCGTAAATAGGGCATGTTTGTTATCCGTGTCCTTGTAAGATCTACCACCTTAAGTCGTATTTATACAATTTATCCACTTTAGCCTGTTCTAAATTATCTCAATGAATCTTTGTGTAACTAAAATGTTGTGAAATTATCCTTTATTGCTTTATTTACCTTGTGCTAGCCTGCTACGTCCACTATCAGATCAGATATTCCACAAGGTTTTTTAAAATATTTCCAAATAGGTATAATAATATAATCTATAGATGTTAAAAATATCTTTCAGTACGTTTGACATTTAAATGCAAGATTCCTGATCGATATTCTATTTCCCGAGGGGGCCTTGGAAATGACTCCTATGTGTTATATAAATACATACGTACATGGGTATAATAATAAATATATTCGACGAGCGTAGCTGATGTATTGAATAAAACATAGACGTTGTTTGTTGCAGGATTATTCAAAGGAGTGCGTAGCGCACGTACAAAAATATTTAATGAAACACGAAGTGCCTCCGAATCTTTTTGAGGTATGTACTTTTACGATGACGAACGTATCAATGATGTCGATTCTGAAGGCACAAAATTTCATTTTAGCGATGTAAAACCATATATTTTGCCAGTGGAAAATGGAGGTTTACGAAAAACCTTACAGAGTTAAATTTTAAGCATTTAAGTTTTTTACAGCATTAAAATTATAATGTTTGTCTTCAGAATCGACATGAATGTTATTAGTGCTATGATCTGCGGTTGAATGTTAACACGCGTGTTCTTTTTCAGCCGTACATTGAAGAGATATTTCAACACCTACGAGGGGAGCCATTCAGACTGTTCTTAGAAAGGTGAATTGAATGTATTACTTTCATGTCGAATCTTATTAAATGGCTATTTACGTTCTGTGTTTGTTCTGTTCAAGGAATTGTATATCTTATAAAGTGAGTGAAATACCTAAAATCGTATTGCGGATATCATCCTCATGGCGTGTTTTTGTAGGAAACAGATGTAAACCGCCATAGAAATATATTTGTCAGATATGAAGAAATAAAAGATACAGTCAAAAACTGGCTTCCAACCTGTAAAGCGCAATGTCGATTATAAGCCTGCCGGCTAAAAAAGTTAAAAACATAACCGAGTGGGCCTAACTACAATAACTCAATTTTTATTGACACTAACATCAAAAATTCCATTTCAGCGACAAATACACGCGGTTTTGCCAATGGAAAAACTTGGAGCTCAACATTCAGTTAACAATGAACGATTTCAGCGTCCATCGCATCATCGGTCGGGGTGGTTTTGGTGAGGTAAGCTAAATTTAACTTTGTTTACCATAAACATGCTTTCAGCGGCTTTCTATGCCAAAACAGTTCTACAAACTTACAAATATCTAACCCGGCGAGTGTGAACGAAAATGCACTCTAATACAGTAAGCTAGAGTGGAATAAATTGGTTTTATCGAAATTCGGTCGCGCAATGCTAATCGCCTGTGCGTGGTTTCTGAATTGAAGTCGCTAGCGCATTTTGTTCCATAAAACCGGCAAGGATTTATGACTTTCAAAACATACTGGCTCCGGATAAAAGGGAAACTATCGCTTCTAGGAAATATTAATGACAATCACGTGAGAGCGATAGCGGGTCTGGAAAAAATATACAGTTTCGCCAATTGAAAATAGAACTAAAACATTACAGATTAACGCTGAGTTGCAGAAAGTAACTTTAAACTAATTTCGATCTTAAATGTATAGCTGCCTTGCTCAGACAGTATACGGACAGAAATAGACACACATAGATTTAATACCGACATTATCTTAATGTTCCTTTGTGTAAATCAGGGTAAGAAAATGACTATTCATTAAATCATAATAGATAGGCATTCAAAAATGTCATCCTAACCTGTTTGCATACTAATAAATGTGTTAAACAACAGGTGTACGGGTGTCGGAAAGCGGACACGGGCAAGATGTACGCGATGAAATGCCTGGACAAGAAGCGGATCAAGATGAAGCAGGGCGAGACGCTGGCGCTCAACGAGAGGATAATGCTGTCGCTCGTCAGCACTGGGGTGAGTATAGGTTCTAGAATAGTCTACAATATTCTTCTTCTTCTTCTTCCTAGCCTTTTCCTTATTTAGGGTCGGCTTTGTGCGTCTGGTCACGCCATTTTACCATATCCTCTGTCATATCCTCATTCACTCCAATATATACTATTTATCGGGTTGGCCACTTACCCGACAACTCTCTCAGAACAAGCTTGCTTGTGTTGGGGTTGTCCAACCCGCACTGAAACTGCGTGGTGGACTAGGTAAACTACTAAACTCTTCATTCAAGGGATGTGATGGGTTGTGATGTGAAGATATTCAACATTTTACACCATGAAAGAAAATATTATAAAATAACAACTTTTAAATAAAGCAGTACAAATACGCGGTCTTATAGCCTAAAGCAATCTAGGATAAGAGCCATAATATAAGATTTGTTGTGGGGTTTACGTAAAATTATGAAGGCTCCGAAGAATCAAATAGGTTCCATACAGGATCTATGTAACATTTACAGCTTTATTTCAGTATGCTCAGTTTCTCATAATCACTTAGTTAAATACATATCTTAGTGAGCACACGTAAAAAAACAAATATTTTCTTTGAAAACCACTAAGTAAATGTTAGCACGAACGTAAAAAAATACATAAAACCGTTGCGTAACTTCGGTGCGGGCCATTGATTGTTTATCTTTGGCCGATAAATATAGACGCTTGTAAAATCTCTTATTATACCTACTACACCTGCAAATACACATGATATTCTAAGCCAGAGCGCAGTGCCGAGCGTCGACCGCATCGTACCTATTTCTATTTCTGCAAATATTACATTCAGAAGATATCTACATGATGTACTGTCAAGCCGAGTGGAGTTTGCAACGTAGTATGTACTTAATCCGTGCATAGCGTCTTTTAGAAGGCATACATAAATTACGTGCTGATGAGTTTTGGGAAATAGTTTGATGAAATGTAGTTTAAACATACAAACATTGACCACATTCAGACGTCTATGTTGTGCATATTCTATTGTAATTTCTGTGTTTATGTGCAATAAAGAATTATCTATCTATCTATCTATTCAGAGTATGAGAGATATTCTTATCTAAAAAAAATACACTTTGACTTCTAATCATAAAATGACTCTGCATAGGTACTGAATAATGGTGAAGTTCACTCATGTTATGTGCTACATGCTGGCTCATTACGAATTTCACTAAAACCCGGTTAATTAGAGTGGAGTGTGTTTCAGTGAATGTAACGGCCTGAGCCCCTTTACAGCCATTCAGGCACGGAACGGGGCAGAGGTGTGTGATGTATTCACACATCCTAACTAATATTATAAATGCGAAAATAACTGTGTCTATCTGTCTGTTACTCTTTCACGCCAAAACTACAGAATGGATCTGAATGAAATTTGGTATTCATATGGTCTAGACCCTGAGAAAGAACATAGGCTACTTTTTATCCCGGAATTCCCACGGGAAAACTTTTTAAGACGAAGCGAAGCTCGCGGGAAAAGCTATTTGGTCATAGTTGTGGTTCGTTCCACATGGCCATAGGTATCTGGCTCATATCACATTGTTCAGTATGTAACACGTCATTGGCGATTCAGAGAAATAGCATAAAAGCGGATCGGATGGCATGAAAATTACACGAAATCCGATATCCGATATGAAATTAAACGAAACATGCATGTTTTATTCGATTTTAAGTTAACGATTAATTGGTCGTTATCTGTTCGATCCTGCAGGTGTGCGAGTTTCTCTTGTAATAGGTCGAGAGTTGGCGAAATCAGCACGATGTCGTCCGCGTAGTCTAGGTCCTCTAGGACACCTGAAGCCCAGCTTATACCTCTCGGGATAGCAACCACGTTCCTCATCACATCGTCAAGGAGAATAACAAATAGGAGCGGTGACAGGAGACATCCCTGCTTGACGCCAGCTGAAATGCGTATTGGGGCCCCAAGCTCTTTTTCGTGTACGACCCTACATGTACTGCCCTCGTATAGCGAGCGTATCACTTGGATGATGCAGGCTGGTATGCCTCTGCGTTGTAGACTTGACCACAACGCGGTCCACTTCACGGTGTCGAAGGCTTTTTCGAAGTCTACAAAGGCCAGAAATAGCTCCGACTGCCATTCGACACATTGCTCAATAAGGACCCGTAGGGTGTTGGTGTGGTCAGTGCAGGAGCGTCCAGGGCGAAAGCCAGCCTGCTCATCTCTGAGGGTCACTGCTACTTTCGGCGCGATGCGGTTTAGCAGGATCTTAGCTAAGACTTTGGCGGCAGCGGGCAGTAGCGTGATGCCGCGCCAGTTGTCGCATCGCGATGGGTCCCCCTTTTTTGGAACTTTCACCAGGAGTCCTTGTTTCCACTCAGCGGGTACTTGTCCGGCTTCCCAAATACGGGTCAAAAGGGGGAACAGTAAAGTAGCAGACATTGGAGCATCAGCCCTCAGCATATCTACATGGATATTGTCGATACCTGGCGCCTTCCCCGGCTTCAGTGACTTCACAGCCGCAACTACTTCTTGGAAAGAGGGTGGCGCTGTTGGTATATCCAGAAGAATGGTGTCGTTGTCCATGCTGGTGGGCTCTTGTAGGTCTGTGCCCTGGGCTTGCTCTAGGAGACTAGAAAAGTGCTCTGTCCATCGCAGCAGCTGCTCGCTCTGGGTGCACAATAGACTGCCATCGCTGGCTCTGAGTGGCTTCCTCGCAGGTCGTGTGCGTCTTCCGCTGAGGCGTCGCGTCACGTCGTATAGCGCACGCATGTCTTTGTGGCGAGCGGCTACGTTGGCACGGTCCGCCAACTCGTCTGCGGCTCTTCGGCGGTCTCGACGTGCGGTCCTCTTAATTTGTGAGCGGAGGTTGGCGTATCGGCTTCTTAGGCAAGATGCGTCCGGCTCCACTGCAGACAGTAGTTGGCCCTTGACTTGGTGCCGATCTTCAATTGCCTGCCACAGTTCTTGCGACATCCAGTTCTCTCTTTGAGGCTTGGAGTAGCCGAGCACCTCTTCCCCTGCGTTTGTGTAGGCGTTCCTTATGCGCGTCCAAGATCCGTCCATTTCCTCGTCCTCGAGTTCTTCTAGAAGTTCGTACTGATTCCGAAGGGATATGCGGAATTTCTCCCGCCATTCCGGGTCGCGGAGTTTTCGTACTTCGAAGCTTCTAGACGTCTGCTCAGGTTTACGGCTTGGGGTACACAACTTGAGGCGCACTTCTGCTACTACAAGGTGGTGGTCGCTATCCACGTCAGCACCGCGTCGGTTCCTCACATCCAGCAACGAGGATCTCCAGGAACGACTGATCGCAACATGGTCTATTTGGTTGCGGGTAACACCATCAGGGGATATCCATGTGACCTTATGACACTCCTTATGTTTAAAAAGAGTGCCACCCACAACCAAATTCTGTGATGAACAGAGCTCGCCAAAAAGTTCTCCGTTCTCGTTCATATTTCCGGCAGCTCCTTCGGAGCCCATAAAATGTTCGCGGTTGGAATTGTCGTTACCCAGTTTTGCGTTGAAGTCTCCCATCAAGATGACGATGTCCTGCCTGGGGATGCTTCTGAGGGTGTGCTCAAGCTGCTCATAGAACGCCGTCTTAGCATCGTCTTTAGCAGAGTTAGTTGGAGCGTAGCATTGGACGATGCTAATTTTACGAGCGCGGGAGTCGAAACGTGCCGTGATTATGCGTTCCGAAACTGGCTTCCAACTCAACAGGCTCATCTTGGCACTGCGGCTTAAAAGTAGGCCAACTCCGAATTCACGGCTCGCATCCTCGTCTTCTTTGCCGCTGTACAATAGTGTGGTACTGTAATCTGCTGGATCTTCACCAAACCCATTCCATCTCGTCTCACTTAGTCCAAGTATGTGGATGCCGTAGTCGTTCATGACTTTTGCTACTTGGGGTAGCCTTTCAGGTCGAGCCATGGTCCTGACATTCCAGCACCCAATTCGTGTCCGTTTTCGAAAGCCAAAAGTCGTCGTATAAGCGGTCCGGTTATTATTGTTAAATGGAGAATTCTCAATCATCAAATGTTTTAAGGGTGTGCAGGTGATTAGCCCACAGCACCCCGATCACGACGATGGGGCTGCCATCTGTGCGTCCGTGCCCGCAGAGCCAGTCTGTTTAGGGGGTACCCCAAGGCTTCTGGCAGCCTGAGTGGTTTCATACGGAGTGTCCTTCTCCGGCCTGTTGGTCCGCGGGAACTATTTTATTTCATTCCTACCCTGCTACAGAAGTAGACGGGCGTGCCCCTATCCGCCACCTGGGGACGCGTCTCCTAGGAGTGAGGCTCTCCCGAAGAAGGAAGCCAGAGTAATGGGTCTGCGAATAAACCGACGCAAAACAGTCGATATGCGTATCAAGGCTAAAACCTCGGACGCCTTAACACTCGATGACCAACGCTTGGACTCGGTCGATGCATTTACTTACCTCGGAAGCACGGTCACCCGTCAGGGAGGAGCAGATGAGGATAGAGAGCAGGATCAAGAAGGCGAAGGCTGCGTTTGCCCAGCTCAAACCTGTTTGGGACTCGAATGTGCTCACAAGGCGGATAAAAATCTCCCTCTTCGACTCCATCGTGAAGTCCGTATTGCTCTTTGGTTGCGAAACGTGGAGAGTGACGAAAGGGCTGACGAACAAACTGCAAGTGTTCGTCAATAAGTCCCTCAGGTCGATCCTACGCGTTTTCTGGCCGAAGACAATACGTAACGAAGATCTGTGGAAGCTGTGCCGACAATCTCCCATCGGCAAGGAAATTGCAAAGCGAAAGTGGAGATGGATTGGGCACACTGTACGGAGAGGAGCTACGAATGCCGCAACTATAGCCTTTGACTGGAGGCCACCAAATGGCAAACGCTCCCGGGGACGCCCTGTCCAAACATGGCGCCGAAGCGTCGAAAACGAGCTGCGAGCCGCTGGACTAAGCTGGAGTGAGGCCAAAAGTACAGCCGAAGATAGGCGGAAGTGGCGGACGTTAGTGGAGACCCTCTGCACCTCTGGGGTGCCATAGGACTGCAACATCTGTTCGATACCAGAATTTTTTAAGTTAATATTTATACATGTTTCATACATAGACCGTACCTAAATTATGCTTCATATATTTTCAAGACATTCTAATAAGAGGTACTTATCTACCATAATATTATGTACAAGATGATTGAAAATATTGGACAAATTCATATGCATTTTTTGGTATTTCGGTAATATGATCTTCAACAATTAAAAAAAAATCAAAATTACTGGTAAAATAAATTAGTTAATTCATCAGAACACCTCTCTCTGTTTTTCACGAAGATTATGTTGCTATTTTATTGGTCGTGTCGTACCTCGGACATAGTGGCCATCAAACTTAATTTCCGATTTTACATGACGGGTCGCATTTACATTTTAAAGGCTCCGGGTAAAAATTGGAGCGTGCTGCGAAGCCCTGACATCATGATAAACGAAAGGAACCGTTTTGAAATTTATTACCCTTTGCGAGTTGATAGGTTAAGTTAAAAATTCTAAGTATTTTATCATGTTCAGCGTTAAAATTTAATAGTGTTATAATAATAGACTTGAGCATTATGTAAGCGCTGACATTCAATTATGACTCGTTTTAAGAATTTCCTTTATTTATTTCTAATAATATACCTATAAAGATGTATAACAGGTTTGTTATGCGTGCTATTTCTTATTTGATAAGCGTTCCGAAAAAAGCTGCGTGTTGAATCAAATAGCGATGGGCCAAACAAACTTAAAGTGTCGCATAATATGTACCTATATATTTTATGGTAGGTATAAGTTATTTTTTTTTTTTAATAATATTTGACCTTTATTTGAACCACTTGCATATTCCCTATTGACACGAAACCTAGAATTTGTTGCGCAATAATAAATATCTGTAGAAATTTGTATGATTTTCGAATTTTTGGTATTTATAACAGTATTTTTCTTAGCGTGTCGTATTATTTTACACCGACCGCAACTGAGAGATATTTAAAGAGTATTTTCTCCACAAATCGACTCGGTAAGTATAGCGCGAGACACAACGTGACGGCAAAATAACGTAAATCATCCTAATTGAATGAGCTAACACCCCAAATTACAACATGAAATCATTATTCCTTACGAGCTGCCGTAAAGAGGAGACTGCGGCGTGTAATAAATAAATACACCCAACACAAGTCAATGCGAGCGAAATTTCACTCTTGAGAGACAACACAGTTTCGAATTTGTCTCTCTTAGTAAATAGGTTAAGGAAGAGGCGGCATTGCGCACGCTCCGTGGCAAAGGGCTCCGCGGTACGTAAGCTCTCTTTTATATCTACGCTTATGATGAGCCAAATTGTACCTTTGAGCCGCCCCCTGACCGCGTTATTAGCACCGGGATCAACGCTTGTTAACCTGGAGAGTGACGCTCACTCGCTGACTCAAACATAATCAATATTCAGTTTAATATAGATTAGATTATGACGCTGTGATTGAATCGCGTTCTGATTGATGTAGGTGTTTACTTGCCCGCCTATAGTTTGATGTGATATGGCACCCGGGGACATAAACGATATCCGGCCAATTGGACTGTAACGAATTGGCTCGCCCTCAATTTGTCCTCGCTGTCCAATTCCCTTCCGCTGCATTTCGTTTTATCATGCCAGCCGGCGCATTCGACTTTTTATTCCATGTCTCCTCTATGGGAAAATGTTGGGGTTTAGCAGGTGCCGACAGGAACGAGGATGTAGCAATAAATAAGTACAGGACATGGCAGCTGGCTCACGAGTTTTATCCTGCGTGACCTAAAATACTCTTCGCAAAGTTTAACGGTCGGATTTCGAAGCAAGTTTATAAATCGTTACAAACGGTCTGTCGCTTTGTGCCTACATTTACACTCTATGTATAACTACAGCTGTATGTAAAGCCAACTTGTGGCATGTATTTTCTTTTACTGTGACCTTGTTCGAAAAGTTGCGCTCTGTGCGACTTCGTAATAAACGTTTTGGTTTTATGTTTACGGGCACACCAACTAGGCTTACAGTGTCGAGTCTGTGGACCATTCTTATCGATATTCGATTATGGGACATTGCCGGCTGATCAGTATTCTCGTCGCTGCCCGTGTAGAACATTTATCTGACACACTGGCTCCGGACTAGACGAATATTAGATTTTCGTTGGCAAAATGCGCGGCTGTAGAAGCCTTGTCGGATCGGACGGTGACATTATCCGCAAGACGTCTAGATCTCTATTGTACGTGAAAGATCCGTTTAGGATGGCGTTATCAATATGCTTTGCGGCGCAGGGGAGCGGAAACTCCTGGATTGTGTATTTAAGGAGGTCCTTTCATTTGAATGCACTCGTGCTCGTTACGCTCGATGACGAAGTTTATCTGACAAGGGGTCGTCGGCCCACGTCGGCGCCGGCTCGTCTCGTCTCAAAACTCCTACAAATTATATGTATAAAATATATAATATATCTATGGGTATATAAAATATTTGCTAAGCGAAGCTCTCTATACCAACCACGCTTCTGCACACCTTCTACGAGTAGCTAGATTCAACCCTATCTCGATATTCTCAGCGCTGCCGTCGCCTCCCAGACTAGATATTAAACTAATAAAACCAAAACTCACATTTGATGGTATTTCGCTAAGAAAAACATCTCAAGATCCAGATATATTTATTTACCTTCGCTTATAACTGGTCTGTAGTTCTTTTATTGGGCTGTTTGATGAGAATTAAGGTGATTCCAACTTTGGAGACCTGACGACAGAGTATAAAGATGATCCTTCAGATGTCCTTTTGTTCGGGCGCTTGTGTAAATACGTTGGTCACGTTGGTGCTGCGGTTGTATATTTTTCTCTCCTGTAATTTATGCCGATTCAGGCGTCCTCGATATAATTTAGCATTGCAATATTTTCTCATGATACGTCGCGGTAACAAAGGCGTGCTTGCGGCAGTAAAGTGCTCGGTGCCACAATATTGTCGTTCCCGAGACTGCTTTATTGAGTCGAATGACGCGGCCGCTAAGCTATATTTATCATGAATCACGATTACTGAGCGTCTGTGTGTTATCTCCAACCGGCCTGCTGAGCGAGAAGATCATAAATGGCCAATCTCCAGTCTGGAAGGGAGATAGCTAACCGCTCTGTTTGCAATGTGAGCTATGAGCTTTTGAAAAAAAACTGAAAATATTTTGTCTTCACTTTATAATTTCTTGATATATTGCGATTTTATTTGGATAAGAATGCACTATTACTATAGAGCGTTTAATAATGTGTGGTTTGTTACATGATTTTATCGTAATCCTACGATACAGGATGGACATATTCATATGTATATTTGCATGACGTAGGTATATCCACCTTCTATGAAAGATACCAACAAAACAGTTACTGTAATTGCCAGCAATTTTTTGAATAATCGTCCTTATTCAGATGAACTGCCTCTTGTACTGCTCGTTTATCGCGTATGTATACGTTCCGTTCAGCTTACAAGAGTTTCAAGCTCACCGCCACCATTTGCCTTGTCATTGAATAACCGTCCTTATTCCCTCCCCAGGTGGACTGCCCGTTCATAGTCTGCATGACGTACGCGTTCCACACTCCGGACAAGCTGTGCTTCATCCTGGACCTGATGAACGGGGGCGACCTGCACTACCACCTGTCTCAGCACGGCGTGTTTAACGAGGCCGAGATGAAGTTCTACGCCGCTGAGGTCATACTGGGTATGTGGTGTTGCTGCAGCTATCCTACCTCACTGGGGTCGCCAGATCGGCAATGAATGGACGATATGGAACGGCAATGGCAGGTGGAACTTTATCATCGCTCGCGAGTTATAATTTGGTAAGTATATAAAGTATAATAAAATCATTTGTTAGTCGTATACCTCGAAATCAAAAAATCCTTGTAGCTTTTCACGTATTCGCATTTCACCGTGATAGCGTTTTTTGTTGTAGCGTATAATATCGGTAGTATATTTTGTTACTAGCATATATTTTTACAACAGTAGCAAATTTTGATGTAGCATGTATTATCAATAGCTTATTTATTAAGCTGCATATATTTTGAATAGCAAGTAAGTATTTTTTGTCGCATCTTATTTGGGTCGCATATTGTTGTAGTGTAAAAGAAATATCGCGATATGTACCTAATAATGCATTACAAACAAATATCTATCAAGGTGAAAAGCGACTACAGTGAAGACAGGCAGGTAAGTAAATCTACTATGATTTTTTTCAGACAATTGTCAGTAGCGATCGAAAATTATACTACAAGAATAAAAATACTACGTATAATAATATACGGCTAACAAACGAATAAAATATGGTATAGTAGGAAGTTGAAAGGGGCCGACTCAAGGGCTCATTCTGAACATAAATTTTTGCACTTATTTATAGCATATAAACTTTATTGTAAACAAATAAAACTAGGGCTAATTTTGTCTAGGGTTAAAGTGTCCTCTTTCTATCATCATTCATATTTATGAGTGTATGAAGTAAAAGTATCAAATTCGCATGTCTTACGTCAATGAATAAAGCTGCAATTTGAGAAACACTTAAATCATGCTGTGACGCTGGACTGTGGTCGTCACTCATAGATAGATTAGATACCTATTAAACTCATAACCATAACATGTATTTAACGCTCATAATTTTACATGTAGGTAATCTGTACCGACATAAGATCATGTGATCAGGGGGGCTTGTCGCTCACGTCCGTAGGTACAAACCCTAGTTACCCTACACGTGCCCCCTGGGTGGTGCTAACGAGTGACAACGCCGAATGTCGGGCGGCGGTAAATCGACCCGACCTCCTCTCCTAGCAGAGGCGGCGATCTCCCGCCGTAAAAAAGGAGAATCACCAACACGCCTGCCAAGCGCGGTGATTATGGCAAATACACCTCCTAATGATGGAAAAAACAAAGCCCCGGCCCCCAGTCCCCGGCAGCCCCGCTATCCCGGACTCCGGTAGCGGTCACGGTAACGGCGGGGCAGGGGGTGCGAAGAATCTCCGGCAGAGAGTCGGCTACCAGCCCAACCGACCCTTGCACCTGGCAACATATAACGCACGGACACTGAGGGAAGACGTGAAGATAGAGGAGCTGGAAGAGGAAATCAGCAAGTTAAAATGGGACATTATAGGGTTATCCGAAGTCCGACGAGAGGGAGAGGATACGGAAATTCTCCAGTCCGGAAACTTGCTGTACCACCGGGAGGGCGACCAACTGTCCCAAGGGGGTGTCGGGTTCATAGTCAACAAGTCCCTCGTCAACAACATCGTTGAAATCGGAAGTGTGTCGACACGGGTTGCGTACCTCATCCTGAGAATATCTAAACGATACTCAATGAAGGTCATACAGGTTTACGCACCCACATCTAAGCACACCGATGATGAGGTCGAACTTGCGTATGAAGACGTATCGTCTGCCCTGCGTAAGTTCACTACTCATTTCACGGTGGTGATGGGAGACTTTAACGCGAAACTCGGAAAACAAGAAGGCGGCGAGACGAAAGTGGGGTCACATGGATTTGGAGTCAGGAACCATCGTGGGCAAATGCTGGCTGACTTCTTGGAGAAGGAGGGCCTCTATATGATGAACTCCTTCTACAAGAAGAAGCCACAAAGGAAGTGGACGTGGATTAGCCCCGATGGGAAGACTAAAAACGAGATCGACTTCATATTGACGGATAAGAAGCACATATTCAATGATGTCTCAGTGATCAGTAGGGTTAAGACCGGCAGCGATCACCGACTCGTAAGAGGCACTTTGAATATAAACTGCAAAATAGAACGCTCCCGTCTAATGAAGTCCACGCTCCGTCCTACTCCTGCTCAAATCCAGGATCCCGAAAGCTTTCAGTCTGAGCTTTGCGACCGCCTGATATGTTTAGAGAATTGCGTTACAGTTGACGATTTAAACAATAGGTTTGTGGAAACTGTCCGAGAGGTAGGATCGAAATATTTTTCGTCCCGAACCAACCGAGGACCTCAAAAACTCTCAGATGGGACTCTGAGTCTCATAAGAGAACGGAGAGAAATGAGGTTGCAGTCTTCAGTTGATATGGTCGAATACAGACGTCTAAACAGACAGATCGCCAAAGCAAGACGTTGCGATATGAGACGCTACAATTGCAAGCGCATTCAAGACGCAATAGAGCAAAACAAGGGCTCCAAAGTCTTTGCTAGAGATCGATCTGTTCGGCAGACTCTGTTGACCCAACTGAAGACCGACACTGGCAACACCGTTTCATCAGTGCCCGAAATTCTGGGAGAAATTGAGAGATTCTACGGACAGTTATACACCACAACACAAAACCCTATTACCAGCGGTGCTCACGACAGCCGAGCGCCACTCACCCGACACTATACCGAAGATATTCCGGACGTCAGTCTAGACGAGATTAGTATAGCTCTCAAACAGCTAAAAAACAACAAAGCTCCGGGAGATGATGGAATAACGACAGAACTTCTGAAAGCCGGCGGTAGACCGATTTTAATAGCACTTCGGAGGCTGTTTAATTCCGTCATACTCGAAGGCACAAGCCCGGAGGCATGGAGCAGAAGTGTAGTGACTTTGTTCTTCAAGAAAGGCAACAAAGCCCTATTGAAGAATTATAGACCCATTGCACTTCTGAGCCATGTGTACAAGCTGTTTTCGAGAGTTATTACGAATCGTCTCGAGCAAAGACTCGACGACTTCCAGCCACCCGAACAAGCCGGGTTCCGAAAAGGCTATAGTACCATAGATCACATACACACGCTTCGGCAGGTTATACAGAAGACCGAGGAGTATAATCTACCTTTATGTCTAGCGTTTGTGGACTATGAGAAAGCCTTTGATTCTATTGAGCTCTGGGCGATGCTTCAATCCCTTCAGCGGTGCCATATAGACTATCGCTATATCGAGGTGTTGAGATGTATGTACAATGCTGCCACAATGTCAGTTCGATTACACGAACATAGCACAAAACCGATCCAGTTGCAAAGGGGCGTGAGACAGGGAGATGTTATTTCTCCGAAACTGTTCACCTGTGCACTGGAAGATGTTTTTAAGCTTGTAGAGTGGAAAAGACTGGGCATTAACGTCAATGGCGAATATATCTCTCATCTACGATTTGCTGATGACATAGTTATTATGGCGGAAACGCTGGAGGAGTTGGGCGAAATGCTCACAGACCTCAATGATGCCTCTAAACAAGTTGGGCTGAAAATGAACATGGACAAGACAAAGGTCATGTCGAACGAACATGTTTCATCATCGCCCGTAACTGTAGGAGGTGTCACCATCGAAGTTGTTGATCAGTATCCCTACCTAGGACAAGTGATCCGATTAGGTAAATCCAACTTCAATAAAGAGGTAGCTCGTAGAATCCAACTCGGATGGGCAGCGTTCGGGAAATTACGACACATCTTCACTGAAAACATACCTCAGTGTCTGAAAACAAAAGTTTTCAATCAGTGCGTGTTGCCAGTGATGACTTACGGAGCCGAGACGTGGTGCTTCACCAAAGGGCTTATCCACAAGCTCAGAGTTGCTCAGCGTGCTATGGAAAGGGCTATGTTAGGCGTGTCCCTGCGAGATAGGATTCGTAATGAAGAAATCCGCAGGAGAACTAAAGTTACCGACATAGCCAAAAGGATTAGCACGCTGAAATGGCAATGGGCTGGCCACGTAGCCCGCAGAGCCGACGACCGCTGGAGTAGAAAGGTTCTGGAGTGGAGACCCCGTGTCGGCAAACGGCGTGTCGGTCGCCCCCCAACCCGTTGGTCTGATGATCTGCGGAAGGTAGCGGGAAGCCGCTGGATGCAGATGGCGGGTGACCGTTTGGGGTGGCGATCGTTAGGAGAGGCCTATGTCCAACAGTGGACTACGGAAGGCTGAGAGAGAGAGAGAGAGATAAGATCATCCAAACTCACTTCAGTACTTCATACACCTTGCGGTGTAATCAAACTTTCCGACACACAGCTCTTTATTTTTTTACTATATAATAATAGGAGGGGGGCTTAGGTATAGGTAGGTACTACCAGTTTAGCCACAGCTGGGATTCAAAGCCAGGACCTTCGGTGCTTTCGGCTCTTTACAAACTGCTGCACGGTTCCGCCGCTCTTCGTTTACTATAATTAGTACAGTAACTGAAACATTGAATTTACTAAACGCCAACGTGTCACGGATGATAGTGCTTAGCGCGAGTGTATGCAAACATCCGCCGCGGAGACAATAGGACCAACTAGTTAATGTGTGTTTTATACGATTATTCAAGCACCGAGCTCTATAAATAACGGCGGTGACAACTGTTTAGCCCCTATGCCGCCTTCTGGTTTGTGACGCTCTAGTTTTTGTTTCCTGTACGCTGTAGTGTTACTGAATTGAATGATACCGTTTTCATTTTAGACGTGCTCTGTTTGTAGTCGATAAATTATCTACTAAGTACCAAAGCTAATGTGATATTATTATGAGTTTAGCCGTTATACATCATTATCACAGTGGATGCACGATAGAAACCTTCCTGGTTGGAAGGTTCCTACCAACTTTCGGCGCACCCTGAAGGGCTATGACGGGGCGCAATTATAAGACGTGACAAAAGTTTTGCATCGCGCTTACTCAAATCGCGCAGCCTCAAGAGCGAGCGCGACGGGGAACTTTTGTCACGTGTTAGATAAATGTGCCTAGTGCTAGACCTTTTGGGCACTTCTGTCTTATGCTTTATAGCTATATTACCTTCTGGGACCACCGCTAATCCAGCTCTATCGTTTGTCACCGACAATCTACGAAAAAGACTACATAGGACTTCTCTTCTGCCACACTATTCTACTTTTTTAACTAACCCATACCATTGCCTCCCGCAGGTCTAGAGCACATGCACAAGCGCCACATCGTGTACCGAGACTTGAAGCCGGCGAACATACTGTTGGACGAGCACGGCCACGTGCGCATCTCCGACCTCGGGCTCGCCTGTGACTTCAGCAAGAAGAAGCCGCATGCCAGCGTGTGAGTACCTACCCTATGTGACTAACTTGACTTACTTGACAGTTCTATGTCCCCTAGATGGGGCAGAGGGCGTCCATAGTGATAAGATAAAGATAAAATACTCTTTATTGCACACAAACAGAAACAGAGTTACAAAAAAGAAAAGAAAATAAATAGCACAATCGGCGGCCTTATTACTAAAAGTAATCTCTTCCAGACAACCAAATTGATAGGAAATAGAAAGAAAGAAAATGGGTATCGTGTGAAAACAAGAGATATTTATAAACTACATTAATATAAAGTATAAACGATATGTAAATACCTACATCATTATAATAATACATAAAACCTACATAGTTAATAATAAATATATACCTATATGTCCTATAATAATACATAAATATTATTAAAAATAAATAAATAAATAATTGCTGGTGCATTCTAATCAGGATAAGATAAATTTAAGTAGTGCTGTCTGGGCTTGTTTTTGAAGGATGGTAGAGAGGGTGCGAGTCTGATTTCAATGGGCAGATCGTTCCATAATTTAACAGCCTGAAATGTGAATGAGCCCTCATAAAACACAGTTGTGCAAGAGGGAACATGAAGGCGAAGGTTATGAGATGAACGTAGTGAGCGGCTATATGTAGAGCATCTCAACTCAAAACGCTCCTTAAGGTATGTTGGGTAACAAGGATTGAACAGTACCGAATAAAGTAGTGAAAGTATGTGAGTATTCCGTCGAAGGCGAATTGGGAGCCACTTGAGTTTTTGTCGGAATACAGATACATGGTCATATTTTCTTAAGCCAAATATGAATCGTATGCAGTAATTTTGAAGACGCTCAAGCTTATTAAGTTGCTCCTCAGTGAGATCAAGATAGCTGGCATCGGCGTAGTCAAGAACGGGAAGAAGGAGTGATTGAGCTAAAGCAATTTTGGTGGAGGTAGGAAGGAAATTACGTAGTCTTCGAAGTGATCCCCCTGATGCAAACATCCTCCGGCTAACCGCCTCCAGCTGAGGGCTCCAAGTCATAAACTTGTCAAAAATTACGCCAAGATTCCTGACTGTATCACTATAAGGTACATGAACCCCGTCAAAATAAATTGGCGGCACCATCCGAAGAAATTTTTTATTCATTAACCTAGAACTTCCGATGAGGATAACTTGGGTTTTCTTCGGATTGACCATAAGGCCATGGTGTTTACTCCAGTCTACGATTTTAGTCAGGTCAGTGTTCATAAAATTTACTGCTTGAGCTATATCAGAAGGAGAAGCATGTGTATAAAGCTGTAGATCGTCTGCATAAAGATGGTAGGAAGAAATTAGTTTATCAGAAATGGAGTTAATAAAAATAGCAAAGAGCAGGGGGGATAGCACACCGCCTTGAGGGACACCGGCTGCAATATCACACCATTGGGAGTATGAATCCTCAATGCGTATACGCTGCCGTCGCCCCTGCAGATAACTGCGAAACCAGTCAATTACCATTGGAGATTTGTTAAGTGATCGAAGTATTCCCAGCAAGATTTCGAAGTTAACGGTATTGAAAGCATTACTAAAGTCTAACAAGGAGAGGATTGTGATTTGACCATTGTCCATGCCCTGGCGAATGTCATCAGAGATCTTTACGAGCGCTGTGACAGTGCTATGGCCAGGGCGAAAACCGGATTGGTAAGGATTCATAAGGTTATTGCGGGTAAGGAAATCGGATAGTTGGAAATGTACAAGGCGTTCTAGGACTTTTGAAAATGAGGTTGGGTTGGATTTCTTAGGTAAAGGGACAACTTGAGCTTCTTTCCAGGCAGAGGGAAATATGCCAGACGAGATGGAGGAATTGAGGATATGTGAGATAATGGGAAGGATAATATCTAGGATAGGGATTATCATGTTACGACTTAAACTGTCACTTCCAATTGCATTGGAAGTAATGGAAATAATGACCTTCTTAACATCACAATTGGAAAATTTACTTAAATGGAAAGAAGGAAAGTCAGGGGTTGGTAAGGCCGATAGGCGACCGAGTGTGCTAGATTTCACGGCATCATTCATGGCCGAGGACGAAGAGAAATGTGAACTCAAGGATTCAATGTCTAAATCTTTACGGATAGAATTATTACGAGATTTACCAACTCCCAGTGACCTAAGGAACTTCCAAACTTTGGCTGGATCGCCATTTTCTACGGAATGATGGATATGGCGGCGTTGTGCATCCCTACACAACTTATTGCAGCGATTACGAATAGCAATATACTTCTCCTTGTTAGCTTCAGAGGCACGGAGTTTATACTTGGTCTTGGCTGCATTCTTTTCAAGGATGACCTTCTTAATATCATCAGTGAGCGAGGGAGCCGGAAGATGCTTTAACCGAATCGCTTTTACTGGTGCATGCACATCGTATAGTTCAGTAAGGAGGGAGTTAAATTTATAAACCTGTTCATCAACGCTGGATGCGTTGAGGACAGGCGTCCAATCCGTACGATGAGCATCACGACGCAAACTGTCCAGGTCCATACCACCAAAACTACGCAGCATGAGAGTTCTTGACTTCGCTTTAGGTGGGCGGACTTTATATGAAAGGTATATCAAGTCATGATAAGAGAAACCAGTGGATCCGCACTGGCCGTGCTTAGCAACATGATCAGTAGAGGATACGAGAATGACATCAAGAAGAGAGGGTTCGCAGTTAGGAAAATGATGAGTGGCACTAAGTGGGAGAATATTCATGTTGCTAGACTTGACTATAGATTGAAAGGTAGAAGACCGAGAATCATTTTTAAGCAGACAAGTGTTAAAATCACCCATAATAATGGTATGACTGTAATTTGGAATATAGTTGACCAGTAGCGTTTCAAAAGAGCTGAAGAAATTTACACGCAAAGAGGAGCTGTAATACACGCCAAGTAATATCTAAGGTCACTGTCAAAATCTAAGGCAAATTTGTTAAGTAGGTCCAAAAGGGACTACGTTGGCTCTGTTCTTTTTCCATATGTTTATTAATTGTTATGTTAGCCTGTGATAGGGGCTCAGTTCCATTTAGCACAATTGTTACTGCTGGACGAGGTTCTCCGACCTCGGGCTCGCATGCGACTTCAGCAAGAAGAAGCCGAATGCCAGCGTGTGACTTGATACCCTATGTACATCTTCTACCTCTAGTGCCGTCTCCTAGCTAAGGTTGGCAATCATCCTGCTGATTTCCGTCTTGGAGGCCGCTTCACGGAACAATTCTCCAGTGCTCAGCTGGAACCACTGGCGTAGATTTTGCAGCCATGATGTCATTGCCCGCCCAGGCCTCCTCCTGCCTTGTATACCCTGTAAGATTCAAATAATCCTGACCCCTTTTCAGAAGCAATACCATGGTGGGGGTGATAAGTTCGAAACCTTGTCACCCCTTAGAGTGGCATTGCTACCGAAGTAAGAGATAGAGTTCCATTAAGCCCAACTGCATTACTTCTCTTGAGGACGGGTTGAGGGCTACACCTTTAAGAAGAGAAACATAATGGAGTTTAATCTTGTTTACCGCTCTATTTGTAACCCTCTAAGAAGCCGTATGGTTGTGTATGAATGGCATTTATTTATCTTGCCTTCAATACTGTTAAATAATAATAATGTATGATTTGTTCAATATTGCAACGTCTGCTATTAAGTTTATTTCCATTATCGACAAACCATCTTATTAGTCGTAAAACATAGGAAAGCAACCTAAGCTTCCATAACTTAGATAACTATAAAAATTTACGTTAATTTAAACTATAAAAGATTACTTATACACTCAGAAACAGTAATAATAATAATAATGTCCTCCTAGCCGAATTTCGACTACGGCGGCCAATCTCATTTGAGATCAGCCATCTACGCAGGAGTAGATTATAGTGCCCAAGTGTGTGCGCAGTACACAGGAGCACTCTCTGTTCCATCACCCTCATAACCCAATGGGACGGATTGACCGACACGACTGGAGAGAGCTAGGCGCAGGACCGACTGCTTTACATGCCCATCCGACAGCATGGATCGTTTCACTGTTTCGGACATCAGGTGATCAGCCTTCTATGTCCTAACCAAACTTAGAACCACAATTTAAAAACACAAATTGATGGTCCCACCCGGGAATCGAACCCGGGACCTCTGGGCCATGAAGCGAAGCTTCTACCACTAAACCACAGAAACAGTAATAAAATTGTCTCGTCATCACACTTCTTAAGTAAGTACATTAATTTAATCTGGAGTCGCGGGAATGCCAATCTCATATTTATTGAGTTACAATACCTAAGCACTTATGGTACAGGGTTGAATAATCTTTCCCCATAATTTCACCCGTGTCTCGACGGCACCATCTACAACTCACTACAACAATGAACAAATGTATCCAAGTATTCGAACAAGGGGTTGATGCTATCTCTTTCATTTCTATCTCGATTATTGCTCTCCAACTCTTAACTACAGAAAGATATCGAGATAGAGGAGCCTTTGTTGTGTTGTGGTGTAAGGATACGAAACTTTGCTTTGTTGCTTATTTTTTTAAAGGAACTGCAACTTCTGTAGATTTCTGAAACATTAGAAATTATAGGTATTATTGGTTCTTTTTTGGAAGTTAACTTGTTCCAGGGAATACTCTAGTCATGTTTCATAAAAGTCGGCTTATCCTTTTAAAACTAACTATATTGTACTCTCTTGGCTGGGGTTTCACAATTTAGCTAGTTATATCATAAAACTTCGAACTAAAGTTATTTTGTCCGCAAATAAGCACTGAATTTGTCTCGTTTAGTTATCTTGTCGGTGGCCAAGACGAAACATTCGCACTTGATTATCGCAGTTAGTGGGCAAAACTTACCAAACTTTGCTGGCACACTGCCGTATGTCTCAATAAATCTTCTATCTGGCATCTAAGCATGAACTAACGACTTAACAATCCTAGATACAAATTATGTACATACATCAATATATTGGTAGCCGACTGCTGAACTGAGTACCTACCGAACAAGTCCAAGACTCAGAAGACTTATAAACGAGAATTATGAGTGGAAATTTCTCCCGGCGAGACGCAAAGTTTTCAACTTTACGTGCAACTACGTCACATTTCACCTAACTTGGGACGCCGGCGTAAAATGCGGGACGGAATTCAATGTGAACTATATTTACCATGCAAAACTTGCCGGCTCCGTCGTGGTTGGAAAAATAAGACGCTGTTATCGCGTCGGATCTGTACAAAGTATTCCGGACCCGCTGTGAACTTTGCATCATACTTCATTCATGCGTCATAAAAGTTAAATTAAAGTAGATAGCGTCCTTCGCTCAATGGAACAATGAATAGGTATACCGAACGCGTTTTTATTATGAATTACCGATCTTGTTTACTCACTGAATGTTTTATTGTTACTTGTGTTATACCTAATGTACGCTCAATGTCCTATCAAGGAAAACATCTTAAGGAAATCTTGCATTTTGGTCCATTAATTTAAGCCCGAAAATCTCTTTTACACATTTTGCAATCTGTAATTTTGGACCAATCATTTAAGCCCAAAAACCTCCTTCACACTCAAACAAAACACCTATCCTTAGCACCTAACCACCTCTAAACAACCTTCAATTTCCTCCGCAGAGGCACGCACGGCTACATGGCTCCAGAAGTGCTGTCCAAGGGCACGGGCTACGACTCGTCGGCCGACTGGTTCAGCTTCGGCTGCATGCTCTACAAGCTGCTCAAGGGCCACTCGCCGTTCCGCCAACACAAGACCAAGGACAAGCACGAGATCGACCGGATGACCCTCACTATGGTAAAGGTCTAAGCGCATCCTCTGTTACCTTTTTTAATTAATGTAGTCTTAAGAGTCACTAATGTTTGTGGTTCGGGTGGTGTGGAAAGGTGAAATGCTATGTGCAGCCAACAGATTTTCAAGTATTGGATTTCGAGACCTATGCAGTAAATATGCTACTTATAAGATATCCCCAGGAGAGAAAACATCGACAACAACAAACGGTGAGGTTTAATTATAATTAAAGGTTGGATGCTGACGGTAGAAAAAACAACTTCGTAATAGATGAAGTTGATACCTACGTCATGGATAATTGTGTATTCCGTTTTAATCCAATCACTGCTTGTGTACAATTAATTGATATCTCATAGCTAATTGTTTGTATGCTGTTCTCACAATACAGATAATACTATCTAATATACAATTATCTCTAATTGTGCATCTGAGAAGGAATTGTAAATATATCGCTAAGAATGTTCCCATGCGCGTATTTATAGAGTAAATAGAGAATAATGACCTCAAGAATACTGGTATTATGCTATTATCGCGAAGAAAAACTGATGTCCTTTAAACATGAATACTGTATGCAGTAAGTATACGTAGTCATTGTATATTTTTACAGTTAATTGGACCAACACAAATGTAAACATATACTTCTTAGTCGGTCTCGTACGGTTATTGGCTTATAAATTATGCTAGATTTAACCGACCCATTGCAGATTTAATTGAAAAAAAAATTGTATATAATCTTGTCGCTAATTGATGATTTTTCAGCATCAAAGAAGGCTTATAAAGCACTTTTAGCAATTCCACCGTCGTTAATAAACTACAAGATTCATATACTTAACTCTATCAATAACGGTATATTTCCTTGCCACAGAACGTGGAGTTGCCGGATTCGTTCAGCCCGAGCCTGAAGAGTCTGTTGGAGGGCCTGCTGCAGAGGGACATCAACAAACGTCTCGGCTGCAAGGGCAGAGGGTAAGACCAGCATAGTATTTACACTAAAGAGCACTTTACACTAAATTACCTACACTAAAGAGGCATTTACACGGTTGGGTTTAGTCACTAGCCACATGAGGCTGGTGGCTGAAAGTCTTTGGGGCTTGCGGCTATGTGGTGAAAGTCTGGGCCTTGTGCGGATCTACAGTCGATGTAGTCACTAGCCTCAAAAATCATGCGGTTTAGTCGCCCATGTAAACGCTAATACACATAAGGGTTGCCACATAAACTGTTGATTAGGTGTATTTCCGCCAAACGCCGAACTAAATAAAATGTACTCTTGTTGTGTAAATCTAACTGAACAGAAGCCTAACAATAATGAAGTCACTGGACTTATTTAAAAAAAAACATCAAAATTATTACCGCACCAAACGCCGAACTAAATAAAATGTAATCTTGTTGTGCAAATCCACCTACATCGAAGCCTAACTTCTAAAAAATATCATTATTTTTTTCCATCATGGTATATCCTCAAAATTACTACCGATTACCTTACCTATATGTCCACTTACCGATTCATCAAACCTTCCAGAGCGGACGAAGTGAAGGAGCACGTGTTCTTCGCGGGCATCGACTGGCAGCAAGTGTACCACCAGAAGTACACGCCGCCGCTGATCCCGCCGCGGGGCGAGGTGAACGCGGCCGACGCCTTTGATATAGGCAGCTTTGATGAAGAGGACACTAAGGGGATCAAGGTAATTGTGGTCCTGTTGTGTGTAAAAAGTGCCCTAGAAATTAAACCCTAGGGTACTGGCAACAAGTCTACCACCATAAGTACACGTTACCAATGCGACTGATAGGGCCTTACCACAAAAACTTAGACAGTATTTAACAGATGTTTAGCGCTGTCAAACGCCTACAAAATCTGTCAAATTTCGTTTTAAACACTTGTTAAACAGTGTTCAAAGTTTTTTGTGGTAGCACAGATAGTCTTTGACTTTGACAGTTTCGATGGTCATCTTAAGACATGAACTATAAGGTCACATGAACCTACTTTTCACTAAAGGTATCTATGTAAACGTCGAACTTACCTTCTCTTAGCCACAGGTATTCCTATTGAATATGAATTCTTGGTTGAGTGCCATAAATACTAACTATATACAATATTTCCTCTCAGTTGACGGAGACAGACCAGATGCAGTACAAGGACTTCCCGCTGGTGATCTCGGAGCGCTGGCAGGCCGAGGTGGCGGAGACGGTGTTCGAGACCATCAACCAGGAGGCCGACAAGATGGAGAACAAGCGGAAGAACAAGAACCGGCAGCGGGTGTTTGATGAGATCAAGGAGAAAGGTGAGTGAAGGTTTTGTGAGAGTGGGATGATTGAGTGCAGTGTAGTGAATGAATGATTGAAGTGAATGGATCAATTTTATCATCATCCATAAAATCAATTGCAAGAATTTGCCATATGTGAATTTGGTAAATTTTGTATCCTTTTTATCCTAACAAGATGCTATCTACATTATAGCTACGTACCTATAAACTCGGTAACTACTTAAACGGAACGGGAGCAAATCTCTTCATATTTTAACACAAACCATGATCATGTCATGCCATGGAAAGAATATGAAGCTACTAAATGTAGCTTATAACGAAACCTTTATGCAACGATTATCGTATAACTTTATTGAAGATAGGGTGCAGCTAGCTCCACAATACTAACCAATTTCCCCACACCTTCCAGGCTCAGACTGCATCCTGCACGGCTACATAAAGAAGCTCGGCGGGCCGTTCGCGAGCGCGTGGCAGACTCGCTACGCAAAACTGTACCCGAATAGACTCGAGCTGCACCTCGAGAACTCCACCAAGCCCGAGATGATACTTCTGGACTCAGTCGAGGAGGTGTCCTCGGACCTCGTGAGTGTGAAGGGAGAGCAGTGCATCGTGCTGCGGACACGGAATGACACGAAGATTGTGCTCACTAATACGGTGAGTTTGCTGTTGGTTGATTAGCTTAAGTTTATATTAGGCTATTATAAGTAGGTATATAGTTAGTTATATTATTATTATTTTGTTATTATTGGTACACCGCCCTCTAATTTGTCACTTTGTTTCCGCAACATATAAGGTTGCCTGTAAGAGATCGCTCTCAGCGATAAGGCTGCCTATTCTACATTAGTTCTAGTCTATAAGTATGTTTTTTTGTATGTCTGATTTATGTGGTGTTCAATAGAGCAATATTCTATTCTATTCTAGCTTATGGTTATGTCCTTATCTAATCTTAACTATAGGAAACACAAGTCCGAAAAATCTTGGTAACGTTACATCATTTATGTTTATATCGGTTTTAGGACGAAATCGGCCTCAAGGAGTGGGCGCTGTCCCTGCGCTCGGCACACAAGTGCTCCCAGGAGCTTCTCGCCTCTATGGCGAAGAAGGCCGGCAAGATATACGGCACGGACGGGTCGAAGGACGGGGGGGCGCCCGCCCGCGCCCCCGCGCCCGCGCCCTCCCCCGCGCTCGCCCGCGCGCCCAACGGGAACAACTAGCAGGAGCTTCCCGCACCCCCCAACAAGGGTGCGAAGATGTTCCGCCGCTCCAAGAGCGCCGCGCAGCTCATCAAGTGAGCGCCACGGAACATAGTGAGTGTGTGCGAGCGTAGACTGTAGCCCCCCCCACACACACACACACACCACGGACGATAAACTCTCGGCAAATCTTATAATGTGTACGTGACGGCACACGATGCCTCCATAGATATAGCGTTAGAACTGCCAAATTGTAAACTCGCCGAGGGCTATTTATAATACAGTTTCACTTGATCCTCGTAAGTAGGGATATTCGATAATAGTGACTTTTAGGACTGCCAATTACTAATAAATAAATGCTATCCGCATTTTAATTGTTGTATGTACGAATTATTGTGATAGGACAGATCAATATGACGTGTAAAAAAAACTATTTCATTTACCTACAGTAATTTCAATGGATAATAAATAACTTTTGTAATTGTTTGCACCAATTGAATTTTGTAATTATTAATGTAATGTTCTGGATGTTGTATTTAAATACGTAGTTTATCATGTAAAAAATATAACTTAAATCGAGTAGATAATTATTAATAGTAACTTCCTATATGTGTTTGTGCAATAGATCAAATAAAATTATATTAAAAAAAGTAACTAATGACAGCATTGGTTAAAAAAATAATGTTGAATTTCGACGAAATTGGATACTCTAATTGTGCGTATGAAATTATGGATGCTTCAACTACTTATATTGTAATTAGAAAATATAGCACTTTGTTTATGCCTCTGGTTATTACGCACAAACATAATAATTATGATACTTATCATTATCAATATGGTTATAATTGGTGGCTCTCTTGTGGATATGAGTTTTAAACTTTAGCTCGTCTTCTTTAAGCATGTAACAAATTTATTTAATCATACAATCATTGTGTACTTAAAAGTTTAAACCATTTCCTGTCCTGTGATGTAACCACCGATTCAAATTCTGTTGCTTCGTGTATTGGAAGCTAATGTACGTAGATTTCATTGCAAAAGCGTCAATACAATTAACTTATGGCAATACTTTTTCTAACAACCTTTTAGGTGTGGTTATTAATAACAATAGTAGTAAATGCGATATAAATACCACAACAATTAGAGAATACTTAAGAATAATCAATGTGTATAATTATTATTTATGTGAAATTTTGTTATTTTTTATCTGTTGACTGTATGGTGTCCCCGCGACGCCGCATCGAGTTTATAGCAATGCAAGTGCAATCTATTGTTTTAAAGTTTTAAACCTGTTGTTTGACGAATGCTTGAGATGTTACATTGTTTGTGAAGGTAGCCTCGAAGTAGTCAGCTAGAGGTAGTCAATGGTCTATCTATGACAAGATGAAAATTTGTGAAATTCACACCATTATCGCACGGACTCAATGTGTCACCTCAAACAATTGAATATATTGAAATAACTACGTTGTCTGGTGCAGATTGGATGACTATACTATAGTTTATTTAATATATATAAGTTCACAGGTATAATACCAATAACTGCTTGCGTTTTCCTATACTGTGTAAGATACAAGTTTTATAAAATCTTTATTGGAAAATACAGGTACAATTTAATTTACATAACAACATCAAGCGTAATCCTATTTGATAGGTTATAGATTAAGTAGTAACTATTTTGTATAAAATTGTAGAAATTTTACAAAATAAGTGCCATCAGAAAGTTAGTTGGTGTTTTTGAAGCGTTTTAATAGGTTTCTTTCTCGTTCTGAAAGTCGGGATGTATTTGGGAGATTTTAGATGGTCGTTGTATTTGTACAATAAATATATAAATAACTAAGGGAAAGGGTCCGATGTAATAATCGTTCAATATCATTCGTCATGTTAAGAGTAGATTGTGTTTGCTTGTATGTGTGTCGAATATAATTTAAAATGTAAAAAATATTAGATGCTATGCTAGTCAATTGAATTTCTTGATTAAATAAATAAAATTAAAAATAATAGAGTACATTGACACAGTATAAACAGTATTATAGGTTAGTTTTTCCTTACTTGATAAAATCATTCTTTCTATTGTGATATTACTTTTTAAATCTTGCATAGATTAACGTAAATTTATGAGGGAAATTAATGCTTTTACTTCTTTCCAATTCGCTTCATTAGAGATATATTTCAGAGTTTTTTTGTCTACTATTTGTTAGTTGCAGTGTAGGATTCAGCTAGTTTAATTCTCTTCGCCTGCGATTTTGTTATAAAATGCAAAGCTTGATCATTTTAACATTCCGAAGCATCTTACAAATTCTTATGTATATTTTATTAGCAATTTTCGCTCATATTGTTCCTTAAAAAATTACAAACGACAGCCCAAGAAAAGTCCAAGTTTTAACAAAGGAGTGGCTAGTATCAGTGCAGTTATAGAAGAGGTGTCATGCAATAAAATGTATCAAGTTTCAAATCTATTTTAGATGTGTCTATTCAGTGTTGTAGCTATGCCTATGTAAGTACCTACATTATATGCCACAGAAACCTAGAACAGGTTTCCCAGTAGTATTGTCACTACTACTATTCGTCATCAGTCATCAAGCATATTGCACTCTGTAGTCTGTTTTAAAATCTTATTGTATTCGTTGTCTTTATTGGCGGCACCGTATTACTTCTTATTATATGGTATTACCTGGTAGGTACAGGTGGTTTGTGGGCGACACGCATCACGTGACATATTGTTGTGTAGGTACGTAGGCATATCTACAACCCTATACATAGTCCTTTTTACGTTTATAATATGAATATGAGTTGAGTAAGTGTAACTGTTTTAAGGAAACATTTCTGACTAATCGAATCTGCATCAGACAATATGAAAATATATTATTTAAGTACCTCTGTTAGAGACAATTTTTATTGTAAACCTACATTGCGTGTAGTAAATTGTTTATTTAATCAATATGGTGTTTTATTTTTCAAACTACATACCTAGGTACTATACTCTCAAATCTCTTAATACCATTTCTTTCGAATGTTAAGAAGTTAGCAGGTATAGTTCTATTCACGTAATTTGTGTATCAAAGCCCATACGTGATTATATAGCCTAGATCACCCAAAGCTGTATCCGCCACTGGTAAAGCCCAGGTGTAACAGGGTGTAAATGACATAATGATCCCGATCAATCTGAACAACTTATAACCGGTAATTAGTAAACATAACCTTGGAATTCACATTTACTTTCTTGGGGTGCCAAGGAAAAATGCTTCATTAATCAACCAAGGAATACATTCGCCTGCTAACAAGATTAATAAAATTCCATTGAGATACGTAAAACAACTGTCATGGATTTATAAGCAGGTACTAGCTATGTACTTATTTGATAAAATACAGAACAAAGAAACTATGTATGATAATTATAACATTTAATTTACTTCTATATAAACTTTTACAGCCATGTAGCATACCCATTTTTATAACATCATGTAGAACTCTTTATCTTATTATATTTGTTACCTACTGCAAAAACTATTGTTCGCTATCGTTATCACATCACAATAGGTAAACAGCTTAAATACATTTCTAGTGTTTAAACACATTTAATTGTCTATCCATTACTATAACGTACCTACAGAATGCTATATTTTTCATACTAATCCTTGAATGGAGCCCAATTTAAAATAACTATTTGATGGCAATCAGAGCAATATGATTTATTCCATGTTTAAATTTATGTAGGTCTAGGTACCTAAGTATACCGAGGAGTCACGAAACTGATACAGTATACCTAAACATTAACTTCTTAATTCATATCAGTTAAATCCTTTTAATTTTAATTATGAATAACATTTATCAAGGTATTTACGTCTAACTAAACGGTCTTTGACTTATTAAAAGTACCTACAAATAAATACGTGTAGATACTTATTTAAAATGGAAGACTTGTTTTTGCCAAGCATGTCGAATAGTCGAATATTTTATACGCTTAAATAACATTGTAAAGCTTAAATAATGGAATTGTAAGTAATATAAAAACAATGATTTACAACTAAATAACTAAAATAAATATGTACTTAATATGCACATATTTTCTTAACCGTAAACTAACAAAACGTAAAATAACAATAAAAATGTATTTGGTGCAAGTATCATTTTACTTACCACCAAATGTTCAACTCACAATAGTCACAATAGAAAATAAATTTCAAACGAAACTTTTTGGTCCATTACTTAGACAACTAGTAACACTACACTAGTGCGAATCCTATTTCATATAATAGTTATCTTACATTTACTAAACAACAACATTTGCATTCTCAATCCAACATAATTTCACCTTGATATTGATCTAGGTTTGATGCACTGCTGCCGCTACGCAGGTTCTTATCGACATAGATACACGTCGCGATTACGATTTGCCATAAATACGGCGCTATGATTTGTAGAATGCGCAGTTACGAGTTTATGGACGAATATAACGAACCCGTGTAGCGTCCCCTAATCTGCGATACCTTATGCTTCTCCTTTTGGTACTATTGGCTCCGGTTGAACTGTACGGCTTTGATGAGGCTTCCTGGGTTTTCTATGGTGGTTTTGTTTTGAACCAGCCGAAGTTCCATTAAAGCCGGCGGGATATCCCCAGTAGGCTGTTTAGCTGAAAAATATAGAATTACTATAAATTGTAGCTCTATTTACGGGTTATCTGGGAAATATCCCTTTATATAATGTTTTATTGGTTCCAAATAAACAATTATCTGTACTTTGACGAGATAATAGTTTCCTTATTTTCATTAAGTACTTACACCTTGAGCTTGACAATGAATGGTTTTATTAGGAGCTATAAACATACCTCTAGCCTTCTCAAAAGTGTCCTTTACAATAGCTTGCAGAGTAGCAATGGTCTTTTCCAAACTAATTTTCAGGTCACTGTCAGTCTTGTAGAACCATGCCAAGAAGAGTGCAGCAAATAGGTCTCCAGTGCCGACGTATGAAGCTTTGATTTTCGGTATTTCAATTGTGTAGCATGAGCCTGAAAACAAATGTAGTGGGATAACAGGTGAGGGCAACATGTTTGTGGTAAGTGCATCATTAATACCTAAACATTCAAACTCTATAATTTCTTATAAAAATATTGTATAATGTTAAAGTATGAATGTGATGTTTGATTATATTAATTTGATATAATAATATGACCCAATAAAATCCTAGATATCTAGATAACTCATTTGATTTCAGAAAGAAAGAAAACATTTATTTGACACAACTCTTTTTCAACAAAAACAGAAAAAAAGAAAGAAAAAGAATTATAACATATAATTTAATAACATTTATAGATATCAAAAGATAATTATTACTTTTACTACTAACTTACTTAAAATCTGTAGGTATTGATAAGATAAGACAGCCACAATATCAATCTAACACTCACCATGACTACTGGCAATGCCAATCATAGTGTCCTCATCTCCCAAATCGGAGCTGGACAGCACCACAGTCTTCACCCCCTTGTCATGTAGCACCTGAATGGCCCTGAGTGCATCATCCAAGTTGTTGACTTTCACTCCGGTCAGTTGTTCCGCCTCAAACTGGTTCGGAGTGAGAATGTCTGCGAGCGGAACCACCACGTCTCTGTAGACTGGCAGGATGTCGGCTGGTACATACATCTTTCCATTGTCTCCCATTACTGGGTCGCAAACTGAAACATAAAAACAAATTCAGATTACAATATAGGGGTCCCAGATCAACAGGTAAAAGTTGGTAGACATTCTTTTTTCTTTAACTGGTACCTTTTTCTGAATTCAAGGACAATAAGAAATAGGTACATCACATAAGTTTAAGAAATTACAAAAAAATATGGTTGCTTAATAATCTTTTTTGTGGCTTGCACTAGATTTTATTGCAAAATTAGTGCTGCTGAACTCTATGTAACTACAATACTACTACTGTGTTTGTACAATATAGTGAACATCTATAAAATATGTTCCAGCATGTTAATATGTCAGTAATAGATTTAGATAACATTACAAGGTTGCAATACATTACTTATTATTAGACTTTGTAAGATGAGACAAACAACCTGATTATGTAAATGTTAACAACATACATATTTATTATGAGTAGGACAACATTTTATGGTTTCGTACTTACCAGCAAATTGCCTTCAATTACTTTAGTAGCTATTAACCCTTTAACTGATGATGGCAATATACGTGCCACCATCTTATAGGCCTGAGAATTCTAAAAGTTTATTCGATCTTGCTACTGGAAACGTCACTAATACATAGCTGAATGCACATCAGTATTTTTTTTCTTCAATCAAATCAATTAGTAGTGCCAAACTGCCAACATTTAAAAAAAAAATGTCACTTGAAAAAAAATGGCCTCATTTCAATAGTACAAAGTTTATTTAAAAATATCTCATCAATCCTGCAGATAAAAATGTGAGTAACCTTCTTTTTTTATATAAACATGTAGTATAGAAGACGATATGATCAATATTTATAAAAAAAATCGACATTTTTTATTCGAATTTCCATTTTTTTGTGGTGGCCATATATATGCCACTATCAACTTGTAGGTACCTACATGGTGGCAATATAATGTACACCGCCAGTCCAAACCCCGGCAAAGCTCCGCTCCCTCCCTGCTTCCTCCAGACAACGATCCACAATGAAGCGGAACAAAGTCCCACCAGATGATGCCACCGCCCATGAGCCGGAAGACATGCCCGGCACTCCAGATGGCACGACTTCCGAAGATGACCCGGAAGAACCGGACCCAGAACAAGCTTCCACCCAAAACGATTCGACAAAGATTCGGTGAGGGCACCCACAGGCGACGACGCTCCACCCAGCTCGACGGCCCCACCGTCCCCACCCCCACCAGCCTGCCAATCTCCCCCACCCACCAGACCCCCAAGCACCTCAAGACCAACACCAGAGACTCCACATCGAAGTCCCCCAGCCACAAGACCCCAAAGTGCCTCAACATCTGCACCAACATCTCACCAACATCAAAGCCGCCCAGCTGCAAGAGCACCAAGCAACGCAGAACCAACCGCATCCCCCAACACACCAGACAGGCCATACGAAAATGAACCCCCGGACCCCCCGTCCCCAGACCCAGACTCGGACGAAGATGAGACCGACTGGAAAAAACAAGAATGGACCCAGAAACCAGATCAGCCACCCTGACACTCCGAAAGTTCAATCCCCAAAACAGCCTCCAAACAGAACGAAACCTCCGACCCACCCCTCTCCACTCTTCAGCGATGACGCACCAAACACCTCTGTGGACCAAACCAATTTATACCAAGCCCTGATTTCTTCTTTAGTGGTTGGTGTATAATTTCTCGATCCTACTTGTACAGCGTATAAATTAGTTTGGTCCACAACAATGTCCAGCACGTCATCACCAAAGAACAAAGAAAAGCAGGTCAGAGGCCCCGCTCCGCCCGGAACCCGCTCCGAAGACCGAACCCTCGGAGCACCAAAGCAGCCGAGATCCGGCCCCCGGGTCCACTCCTGCTCCCCCCACCCAACCAGTCCCATCCTCACCCGAATCCGAAGACGAGAAATCCGAAAGCTCACCCCCATCCAACCCATCCGGCATGCTAGAGGATGCAACCGGCTCCGCGCCACCCGGCACTCCCGCAGCCGAGCGGCCCCGACGCCGGGGAGACACCAGTGCAGACACCGAAGCACCCCGAGGTCCTGCAGCCGAAAGACCTCGACACAGAGCCTCCGGTGCCGATCCCGAAGCGCCCGGAAGTCCAGCAAGTGAAGGAGACCGACAAGCCGATGAGGACGGAGACGACAGCGCCGCCGAACCAAGCAGAACGCCACCACCTGCAAGCACCCTCACCAAACCACCCCGGGCAGAAACCCGTTCCGAATACGACTCCCCCAAACCATCCCCAGAAACCGCACCATCCGGAACACCAAACGCGTCCCCCCACTCATGGGCAACAGCATCATCCGACAAGACCCCACTCCGCCTCACTCCACTCATTGCAGATCACTATCCAAAAGAAACAAAGAAAAAAAACTCCACCAACGTTCAAACCGGCAGTGTACATTATATTGCCACCATGTTTTTTTCATATAAAATATATATTTTTTTAAATTTTTTTTTCGAATTTTAATAAAGCTTTACATATATAACCCATACCCAAAGTTTCATTTTTCTGCTACACTTGGATCCTTCTGCTGGTTAAAGGGACAATAGCATCCATTGATAGTTATAAAGTGGTAGTGGAAAATTTTATGTTTTTCAACTTTGCCAGATAGTATTAGGAGTAAGTTACGCTTTATCTAAGTAAGTACATAATAATAAAACCAAATACCACATATGTAAAATTCATAAGTTATGAATAAATGTGGAGTGCTATTTTAAGCTATTTGCAAGAAGGAGCTAAAGTATAAGTGTAAATAAATTATCTTGAAATACTGCACCTCAACAATATCTACAAAATCAAACCATCCTCACCATAAATTAAATTTGGATTCTTCTGTCTCAGTTTTTTTATGATTCCAGCAATTTGCTTCAAAGACTCGGGTGACCTTGAGTAGCCGGTCACAAGGTGCGTGTAGAAGTGCACATTATTCAACACCAGCCCCTGGATCAGGTCTTCCATCTCTTCATTTTTCAGCACTGTGCCTTTCACGTGTTTGTAAGCTGTGTGGGTTGAGAACTGGACCGTGTTTATAGAGTCCACCTCAAAGCCCAAAACCTGAAAAATCATAGAATTGATAGGTATTTTTAAAAAAACAATCTTATGCTTTGCAAAACATAATGAAACATTAAGTCTGCCATTGTATATAGGTATTTTGTAGTTAGGTACTTACATTTAGTTATTTTAAATATCGAATGTGAAGAACCTAAAGGTTATTAAAATCTAGTATTTGAACAATAAATACCTGCAGAGGGAAGACTGCACTTTTGTTGCCAGCATGACCGTGCACCACATGGCTCTGGATGGAGAGGACTCTTGGAGTGTCGTCATTCATTTTATTAACAGATTTATTAAAACCTATGGGTTATCTAAACCAGAATTTTGAAACCAAGTTTCAAAAACAATTTTAACACAATAGGACGGATTTTAATCAATGAACTTGAGCTAAATGAGACGACTTAGCTGAATCGCCTCCACTCAACAAATGCTGATAAGAACTGTAGGCATTATAAACTAATTTGCACTAATTAATTTAAATGTGTAGAAATAAATAGAGGAGACATACTGGCATTTCAATAATACAACTGTCAGTGTCAGTGTCAAATACATTTGTATAGTTTATCTGTGGATGTTGGAGGATGTGGGTTATAATGAATCCTTATTCTGAAGTATTTGATCGCCAGTAGGTGGTTTCCGCCGCCTTAAGACGCCGACGCGGCGGCTGTCAGCTGCGACTGATAGTGTGCATAGTCTTTTGGGACAGTTCGTGCACACTATCAGTCGCGGCTCACAGCCGCGTCCGCAAGTGTGTCGGCGCCTTTAGTAGTAGCTAGTTTGGTTCAAAATATGGCAAATCATCGTACCATTTATGCCTTCTGATCGCTGAAGCAACCAACAAGACCAAGAAAAAACTAAATTTTAAAAAAATTCAGCAATAAGCAGTTCAGCCTCGGCCAAACCTGCGACCAAAACTCTAAAGGCCACATATTTGAAATGCCTAGACTTGCGTATAATACCTAGTTATCAATGACACCACTCTGGGCAGTGCCTGCAATTAAATAGTTAGGTACCGTAAATTGCATGACATGCATGACCCGTGGGGATCTTTATCTCCAGGGTGGGTCCTACCTACTGAAGGAATAAAATGACACAGAACATTCGTTAATATGTAGGTAGGTAGGTACTTTTTAGGGTTCCGTAGCCAAAATGGCAAAAACGGAACCCTTATAGTTTCGTCATGTCCGTCTGTCCGTCTGTCCGTCTGTCACAGCCGATTTACTCGGAAACTATAAGTACTACAGTGATGAAATTTGATGGGAATATGTGTTGTATGAACCGCTACAAAAATATGACACTAAATAGTAAAAAAAAGAATTGGGGGTGGGGCCCCCCATACATGTAACTGAGGGATGAAATTTTTTTTTTCGATGTACATACCCGTGTGGGGTATCAATGGAAAGGTCTTTTAAAATGATATAAAGTTTTCTAAAAAACATTTTTCTTAAAGTGAACGGTTTTTGAGATATCAGCTCTCAAAGTCGTAAAAAGTATGTCCCCCCCCCCTCTATTTTTATAACTACGGGGTATAAAATTCTAAAAAAAATTGAGGTGATGCATGCTAATTAACTCTTTCAACGATTTTTGGTTTGATCAAAGTATCTCTTATAGTTTTTGAGATAGGTTGATTTAACTGTAATATTATAACTATTTGCTGCTACGGAACCCTTTGTGCGCGAGCCCGACTCGCACTTGGCCGGTTTTTTATTGTTAATATTTGGGTATTAAGTAGTTAACTGTAAAGAGAATGGCCAAATCTGACCCGCTTTGCAGCCACTAACCAAACCTATGATCTTTAAGCACCTAACTATATCTTCGTTCTCTCATGCCTCATAATAATAAATTTTACACCAGGATATAGTTAGGTACTGTAGTCATGGGCTACACATCAGTATTTTATTTATTTAAACACTTTATTGTATACACAAATTACATAGTTTAAAGTAAAAGTACAAGAAAAAACAATACAAGTATATATTATTATATATACATAGGCGGACTTATCACCTAAACGCGATTTCTTCCAGTAAACCTTTATATTATTATTTTTCATCAATGGCTGCTCTGGCGGGTCATGGCGCCATAGAGAAGTGGCCATTCTCATTTGACTTACCGAGGTAGTTAGTAATGTTGGTAGGTAGGTAAGTACTTAAGTTCTTAACTTATCTTAACTAGTTAGTTAAGTGATTATTCCCCTAACTTCACGAGGACCATATTGCATCTAAAGTTCTTTTCCAGACATTTCTGTCATGGGTTCTAAGTCTTTCCTTGTATTCGTCCTTTAGATCAACAATAATAGGTACCTACTTAAGTAAGTATGTATAATTTTAGTCGTAACTACCTACCATACACATCCATTATTCCATAATCCTAGGCTAGCCTAACTTACGTAGGTATATTATCGAAATTAAACTGTTACAAACATAACAACTTTTTAATGCTAAGTATTAGGTAACTTATAGATCTAACTAATAGAAATTAATACATTATTTTAATGTTGTCTTAGTGTCAGTCTCACTACCACTTGTATCAATTAACAATCAATCACTATCAGCTTCGGAATCATCAGCTTCGGTTTTAAATTGGCGAGATTGTTTCTTGGCATCACTCTTTTTGAGTCGCTGAAGTAATTTCATAACTTCGACTCTAAATTCTAGCTTAGTGTCGTTAGATAGTGTTTTGACAGCCGGAGTGATAGATTTGAAGAATGCACGGTCGTCGTCCTCTTCTTTTTGAATGAGACCTGCTAGAATAGAAACTACGCTATCGTCAAGATTTTCTGTTGAGTTGAGTTTCATCATTTTCGCCGCTGGTTCGGAGTCTTCATTTATGTCAACGAACACTTCATTCTCCCATTGCTCATCTTCATCGCCCACTTCTACTTCAGGATGATGGCTTATTTCTTTACGTTCTCGTTTGGTCTTCTTCAAGTCAACAAACATTGGATCTAAGAAGGATAATTGGTCTCCGTAAATATAGGGCCTACATTGCTTGTTTGCGTTTCTTAAAGTTTTTCGGTATGCGTCCCTCATGTTTGTCCATTTGCGTATTAATGATAGCCCTGAAAAAGTAATATAAGTAGTTAGTTGATAGGTAGGTAACTAGGTATCATTAAATATTGTAATGCGATCCTCAAAAAAGATTTTCCCGTGAAATATCGGAATCCAGCATAGCTACATACCTAGTTAAATACTTGAACTTACTTATAGTTAACTAGTTGTCTTTTCTGCCGATAGTTACCTAAAGAGTATTAACTACTTACTTTTTAAGTATATTGCTAGTTTACATGGCTCTGATTCAAAGCTACTAACTACTTATATGCAAGGTAGATAGTTAGGATAACTTATTTTAGGTATACCTACCAGAGGCTAGAGAACATACGAAGACACGACACACACTAATCCTTATCACAATTAAACCTAACCTTAGACCTTACCCATTTCATGCCGATCCGTGGCATCAGCCTCCTCATAATTAGGTTCCACCACGCTGCAGACCTCCCTCCAGGCCTGCGCCTTGGCCTCCTTGTCGTGATACCGCGCGTGGCCCTTGTCCCACAGGCAGCCCTGCTCGCGGACAGCTGATATCAGCTTCAGCGCCGGGTCCAGGGAACCTCGCTTTGGCATTTCTGTTTCTGGAGAAGAGTAAAGATGTCGTGTAATGTAGATACGCTGGCCTGAGACCTAGGTCGATGACATTGCTTGTATATGTGGACTCTGAAGTTGTAATATTAAGATTACGGCTGGGCACTGTGGGCACAACACAACTCTTCCGGGTTTTACATAGTTAGATAGCTTGCTGAACCATAGGTAGGTAATTAGAGACTCCACCTTTCAACATTATAATAATGTTCTTTTCGAATGTAGGTAAGTACTTAACTAGTTTGGTACAGGTATGCACAGAGAAAAAATAAACTATGGGTAGGCACACTATAGGCACTCTAAATATTCGACGAATTGGGCCTCATACTAATAACTAACTAAAACAAAACTGGCGAAAAACGTCTAAGTACAGCAATGCACATCTGCCTACCCCGCATTCCGCAAGGTATCAGCAAGGAGTAGATATGTGTCCGTATTGGTAGATATGGTAGTACACTCAACATTGACATAAGGTGTGAATCAAGATCAAGTTAATATTGCGGTAATTAAGTACTTAAATAAAAAATTGCTTACTTACTAGTGTAGGTACCTACCTACCTATGATTCTCTTGAACTAGTATAAGTAACTACCTATACTTACTACCTAATAATAAAAAAACGTATTGAATATCACCTCGAATAATACAAAACCGTCCGTCCGTCCCCGTGTGAGACAGTCGCGTCCGGTTTTGAATACACGGAAAATACCTACGCACATTATCACTACAAACATGGTAGGTACAAACTTACCAGATTTGATTGAAGCTACTGATAACCAGCTCAATTTCACAATAAATGCCTTGGAATTGTAATTTTTGTTGTTATTTTTGCAGTTACGATAGTTCAACTTGTATTTGTTGTTATTATTTAAATAAAGAACCGTACAGACGCGCTCTCGGTCCGGTCTCCGGAGGCGGCCTGACGATCGTATTCGATTCGGGTGCCGACGGGGCGTCAGGCGTGGCGCGCGGCGGCGGCGGCCGGCCCGGCATCCGGATGCACGAAGCGGCAACGTCGCATTCACAGAGCAATTTATTATTTCGTCTTGTTAATAATAATAACACTTTCGTTATCGTGCTCGTGCTGCACTTTGCGAACGTTCGTTGCGCCATGTAACTACTACCTATTTATTCAGAGTTTCAATAAAAATAGAGATGAGCTGAAATAAAATGTCTTCTTCCACATATACTTAATAAAAATTAGGTAGGTGACCTAGATGAGAATTAAGAACACCTAATGAGTACCTATCGCACTTGTTTGGGCTATAGTATAAATTTACTCTTATTTAGGTACTTACTTGGGTTAGGTAGGTGGATTAAATTATTAAACAAAATAATTTGTATACTAATTTAATGCACCTACCTAAATCAAGTACCGAGTTACTTCGTTTTTCTTAAGTACCTACTTACTTACCTTATTTATATAATTTTGGTCTAACTATAAATTTATCTTAGGGTATAGCCCCATGGTAGCCCTATTAGTTTAACTTATAACATTTTTGTATCAAACAATAAATTATAGACTTAAGTAGTTACTTAAGTATAATTTTCTCTTTTAACTTATAAACTAAACAATAATTCAGTAATTTTTTTATAGATACATTGAACAAATCTTATTCTACATAATTAACTTTAAGAATATTAAAGAACTTCTACCCAAGGTCAAAGGCAAAATCTTAGGGGAATGTTTTAATTTAGCTCTGCCGACTAACAGTAGGCTGCTCTTGGGTGATTTTATATGCATTTTCGAGTGTATCTGTGACAATTTTCATGTCATTCTCTATGCTCCGAGCCCAGTTCTCAACATCACCAATTTCTTTCAGAGCACTGCTAAAGTTCTCGACTAGTGCCAGCCACTGTTGTGTTTGTTTGGCAAAGTTGATGGCTCCCTGGTGCAGCAACTTTGCTTCTGCATCCAGTTTCTTCTGATTGAGATATGCTTGGGCCACCCTGGAACAAAACATATGTTTACTAGTAAGTATACTTTGAATAATAAATAGCTACATTTGGCCAGGATTCAAAATCAAGTTTTTATTTGAAAAAAATTTATAGAATTTTTGTAGCTGTGTCTGTGTATGTCTCTGTACTTTATGTATGTTGTCCAATTCTACAAAAGATGGTTTTGTTTTGGTAGAAACTGTAAAACACATAGAATAATGAGGACTTGGGTGTAGTACTTAAAGTAAGACACAACCATCCTATGTAGAGTTGGATTCTCTTAGATATGTGTGATTTGAAGAGCTAACTTTACTCTAATAAATACACCTACCCAACATTCAAGTGATCCACAAGGGCTTGAGTTAAATCGTTTGCAGCTGCGATTGCTTCTTTGCGTTTTTGTTCTGAAATAAGTATAAATTATGAAAATGTGAGGTGATATTTGAGGCACAACGAGAAGTGAACTTATACCCGCATTATTAATTATATCCAACCTTGTGTTATTTTCTTAGCTGTTTGTCGAGCTTGGTGTTCTTTTATCAGTGACGATAACATTATGATTCTGAGCCTGGAAACTTATTTTTAACTATGTAGCCAAACTTATATTTAGAAGTTTATGACGGGGACGATATAACTGAAAATACCAAGTTATAATTGATAGGAAACGCTATAACTTCGAATTATTTGCAATTTTGTAAGAAAACAGTAAACAACACACATCGTACAGCACAGCTGTTTTGACTTTGACATTTGCCACTGACAGTGACAGCTGACAGATGAGATCATCGGACAAGAGTCGGACAACGACTGACAAAGCAACGTTTTTCCAACGTTTAACTAACTTGTGTGGCATTGTTTATGCCAACGTGTTTCTTTTTTCAACCACAATAAATAGAATGAGTAAACGTTAGACAAGAACTCATAATAATAAAGACCCTACTGTTCGTAGCCGGAAGCGGCTGGTACGTCATGTAGGGTAGACCCAGGGTAGAGCATAATGGCCAATATGGCCATTTACAAGTTTCTTTCCCTCCATTGAAATTACTTGAAATCATTGTTTCCTCCACTGTCGGCTTCTCTTTTACTAATACTGTCACAACAAAGTGGTAGATAAGTTTCCCGATACCCGCGGTGCTAGTAGTTAAACTTACTCTACCAATGCCGTCGTAGTTATAACACTTACTAGGTATAGGCAGGTACTTACATTGCTCTACTGTAGCAGTTTTTAAAGTTTTAAGACGCTGTCTAACTGATGTTAAGATTCCAAACATTCCAAGAACATTCGTGAAAAACGGTAGACCCGTCGGAGGAGTGGATCGTCACTGTGATGGTTTCCCGGTTGTGCCATAGTCTTTGGGGTCCATTACCGGTCAGACATAAAGCATCTACTACTATATATTTGTTCATTGTCTTGATGGCCCGAAGGATGTCAATGGAGATATAATTGAGCCTCCTATTATTTCAGAAGTCGGACTAAACAAAAGACTGGTGAAAAGTGTGTGCAGCAATGCACTATTCCCTACCCCGCGAGGGATCAAGGCAAGGCAAGAGGGGATCAAAATCCTGGCTTTTTGAGCTTTAGTCAGAGTAGCTACTATATATTACTTAGATACGAGTATAACCGCTATGCTGTATCGTTTGAACGTCTTTATTGCATTAATTATAGGTAACCGGCTAAAGAGTCCGGTGGTATCGATTTTCGCTTATCGCCGGTTGTAGGTGCCAGCTGCCGGGCAGCGTATCGGAAAAAGATTTCAACTAACTTGTTCAGGAGTTGCAGTTGTAGGTACGTTTTACAGCATCTGTGCTTAACAGTTTATGCGCGGATAATACTTACAATGTTTCAACGTTCAACCTTGTTATGCTTAGTTTAGGGTCAAGTTTTATTGCAAACGATTCAGATTCATACTCATTCCGATGCTTTTACTTGAATTTAATATGTAAGTAAATTACATTAATATACTTTCTTACTTAGATAAATATAATATTTTATACATACCTACCAAACTTAACATTATTAAGTACTTAGGTAAAAATAAACACTGCAAGTTAATTCGATAACAAATTATTTATTACGAAATACTACCTACTTACTTATTTAAATCTTATATATAACAGAACTTATTCTAAAAGTAACACAGTTGAGTACTAGTAGGTACATCCGGTTTATCACGATTAACTATTTAGGTACTTAAACTATGAAACCCAATGAAAAACGAGATCTTGGGCTATGTTCGATATAATTTTCTTCTTTTATGCTCCGTACAAAATTCTCATCAGCCAGATTTGGCTTTCTCAGCTCTGGCCTCGTGGCTGACTACTCCGAGCTGGGACTTCAGTTTTTCAGTAAATTCAGGGTCGTCCCAGCCCCAGAGGTGGTGGGTGCCGTCGCCCGTGCGCTGGGATCTTCTCTTCACTATATCCGGAGTTACGGCTTTCAGGTCGTAGGCTTGGCCGATCTGAGAAAGAAAAACAAATTATTATGAAAATTAATAAACAATCTTGAAGAAATCCGCACAGAGTGTATTGAGGCGATCGATGTTATTTTGTGTTAGTGTAATATAACAATATTTATCTGATGAAATGTTAAAAATAGATATCCGTTTGGAAAGAAACGTTCTTCAGTGGAAAATATAAACAGGAAAAGTTAGCGTGAGTACCGCCCCGCCAATCTTTGTATATGCTCTTTGGCACACTCAAGCTTTCGCTGATTAAGTCATGACTAATCATGATTCTCAGCACAAGCTTGTTTGTGTTGGGGTCCACCAGCCCGCACTAAGCCTGCAGTGAGGATTGGGGTAGTGATGAATCATGATGACATGTCTCCTATCTTTACCGACGACGTTGGTTAATGACACTGACTGCTATGCGGAGGTCCCGGGTTCGATATTTGCACTCGGGTCGGGGCAGATATTTGTACTCGGGGCTTGGTTATCAGCTGTCTGATACCCATATCACATGCTCTGTCTAGCTTGGGGTCGGATGGCCGTGTGTGAGATGTCCTGACATTACCTTAGCCATAAGCTCAATGAAGCCGATAGTCGGGGTGAGCATGTTGTAGAAGGGCAGCTCCGTGGCGCGGTAGTCCCACGGGAACGTGTGGTGGAAGTTGTGGAAGCCCTCCACGCAGATCATCCACACGCCGATGTTCTCACGAGGGTTCAGGGACCTGGTGACAAGGATAGTTTTAGTATAGGTACTTAAAAAACAATGCTGTGTTCGCTGTCAAAATACGGAACCCTTCCTACGCGAGTCTAATGTCGTGGCCACGACGACGCAGCGGCGGCCGGCGGCACGCATTATATTATTTTACTCTATGGTGAATATTAGTCTTTTGGTGCCACTCTGCCCTCCGGCTTACCTCGCATTTGGGAGATTTTTTGCAATACCCTGTAGTATCTAGATGTTAGGCTCCATAACAAATATAGGTAACCCAACTGAGTTAGTATCGTTTGGCGTATCGTTGTAATTTGTAGCGTTACGCTCACGTTTAGACCTCTATAGCAGTGTGAGTGAGCAGTTTGCCTACTGGGAACGCAGCCTAGGTATCCTCACTATTTTCACCTATATAAACGCCTAAACTTAATGATAATATATATTACCTACGTTATACAAGAGTTCTACACTGCCTTTGCATAGGTACCTCTTTAGGGGATTACCGTTGCGAGCATACATACCACATACCTAATTATCATTAAGCTAAGTCCCAAATCTGCCCTGGATTAGTCCAGGAAACGTGTCTATTTGTATTTGGAGCTAATTTCAATAACTTGTCCGCACAAAGGGAAGAGCGCTGAGTGCGGCGACTAATTATGATAATTGATGGTAATTTACTTATAAGCTCTATTAAACTAAATTGTTGTGTTCCGAATACATACATCGCACACATTCTAGCTTCAGCTTTGAATATTAATGCTTCCTAATTAGGTTGATTATGCGAGGCGTCCTCTTTATACTTAGGTAGGTAGAGTGATTATTAGCTCTATATACTGCTTAATTTCTGTATTTTGAATGAGGAATTAGTATAATCGTGAATTGAGAGGCGTTTGTTTGTATACTTTCGTAGCTTGTATTTATCTGTTTAGTTAATATTTGATAATTACCCAATTAAACAATCTTACAATTTCACCAACCAATAATAACAACTCCTACTCACTCGTCTTAAGGTCCTTATCCGAAGCAGAGTGAAAAATTTATGTAGCGTCTATTCGTTGGGTCTTTTAACTACGGGAAATTAACACACCAACCAACAATAAACCCTACTCAGTCTTGTCGTAAAGGCCTGTATCAGTAATGTGCGAAGCTACTGATGCTACATCGTAGCTTAGGTTCCTGGGATAAAATTACCTACCAGCGAAATCGACGTCAAACCAACAAAGTCGCTAAATAATACATTGTGACCTTGTGCTTATGTCGAGAGTAGCATACACTGTGTTTTGGGTGAGAAGTCTCGGCAAAAAGCTCAAGTCCAGAAATGTGTGGCCGGTTCTGAGTCCCGTCTCTATGGGTCTCCTGCACACACATACCACCCCTACTCAGTACTCACTTGTCATAAGGCCTGTATCCGAAGTGGTGAGCGAAGCTGTTGACGCTCCACACCACATTGATGCCGATGGTGTAGCGCAGGATGGTGGGGATGAAGAAGGCGTTGGTCCAGCTCTCGCCCCAGCAGTACACGGGCAGCACGGTAGGCAGCACGAAGCAGAGCAGCGGCATCATCTTCATGTAGTGTCTGGGAAGAGGGTGATTGTCAATATTGGTGATAAAGTTTGCCAAATAGTGGTAACGTTTGCTAGTGGGTCGTCTAAGAGAGTGCATGAGAGTTGGAACCCTGAGTGAATCAACTGTACTATTATTTAATTCCGGTGCGCCCTGGGAAGCTAATCTGACCCCTCATGTTTGTCATCAAATCAAATTACTACATAATGTTTCCTGAAAATTGCTTCAGCCATACAAAAGTTACCTACAGGTAATTATCATTCTCGTTTTTTTAAAACCTGTTGTGGATAAAGTGAATATGGTTTTATCTACCTAGTTTAATAACATATTTTAGGTACTTAAGTAATTGATTTGCCTACAAAACACTCACTTCCTCTGAAACATGACCACGGGATCTTCATACAGATCCTTCAAGTCCAGCCGCTTCCCCCCCTCTATGACCTCGGGGTTCTTCTTGCAGCACAGCCAGCCCATATGTGAGAAGAACAGGCCTCGCTCCGCGTTGTGCGGGTCGGCGTCCGTGTCCGCGTACTTGTGGTGCGTGCGGTGGTCGCGCGCCCACTCGAAGATCGAGTCCTGGGGGGAATGGAGACTTTGTAGACTGGTTATGAAGGTCACAGCACACGTAAACGGCCCTTGATCTGGCCGTCGGCCAGGCGAGTCTCGAGCTCCCGCGGCGAGGCAAAAGGCGATCGGTTTATGTGTGCTGTGACCTTTATTGCCGCTCTACCTTAAGTAGAAAGTGGATAAGTTTACACCCTCCTTCCTTAACTTGAAAAAAACATTATGTTTAATTCCTTTGAACTTAGAGGTGAATATATTTGTTTAATGAGGTGTAGAAAGGGATAACGAGGCCCTTAAATGACCAGTACCTTCTTGTACTAAGGAAATTAGTTTGTCCTCCAAATATAATAAATAATTTAAAGTTGCAATGAGAAGCATTGTGCTTTCCACAAACCCTACGATCACTTACAAATATCATCTTCCACATTTTACATTCATACTGCAACATTCTTATACATCCAATAAGATACCTGGAAGCCCATGGTCTGCCAGATCATGAGCAGCACGCGCAGGGGGGTCTTGGCCTTGAAGCTGCGGTGCGTCCACAGCCGGTGCGACCCGGCGCCGATGCCGATGGCACACATCAGGTGCACCAGGAATGCTGGCGGGTGATGGGAGAGATTAGGGTTGGTGGTAGGGTTCCTAATAATAATTATTATAAAATATGTAAATGTTTGTAAGTACCTATGGGTTGATGGATGTAACTCTTCCGGTACCAATGTTTATGAAATTTGGCATAAGTATTTATAGTAAGCTGACACCCTTAAACAGGAAAATCTTTTAAAACGAATCGAAACTAGGTAACTAGGTAGGTAGGTAATAGGTAACAGAGTCTAAAATATAGCATAATTAGATAATTTTATTATCGAAGATAGTCAAAAGATCGCGCCTATTTACAAACCAACAAATCATTGGTAATCTTTACAAGAAATGGCATTCTACATTGTTACCCAAGGGGTAAGAATTGCTTATTTATTTGAAAATCATAAATAAAAAAAAAACTGCTAAGCATTGCGACTATCAGAGCATGTTCGATCAAAACATGGTAAGTATTAAAATTTCAACCACCACTCACCAAACACATTAGTCTGCCACTTAGCCGACGTCAAGCCCAAGTAGATCCCGTACAAGGACCCAACATGCAGGAACAGGAACCACGCGATGTTGCCCCAGATGTACTCATACTGCTTGGGCCCGGCCTTCTTCAGCTTGGACACGTCCTGGTCTAGACCCAGGTCTTCCGTCTGAGTGTCCGTCTCGAATAGGACTCCGCTGATCGTCGGGTCCACTTGGGGCGGCATTTTGGTTTGATTCCTGGGTGCAGAAATGGGTTCAGTTCAAAGCTAGTTCCAAAAATTTCAAGTTTGTGTGCATGAATTAAACACGCGTGTGCCATGGCTATCTACAGGGTGCAAAAAGGGTATACTAAGCCAAAAGGGGGTGAATCAGGAGGTCATTCTAGACAAATTTGGGAATAAACAGTTGCGTCTCCTTTGTGCGTAACTTTGATGATCAAGATCAAGTGACTTTTTACTGTGGAAATTAAAAACATTTACTTACCAGCTTAATTAATCCTTAAAAAATATCGACTAGCTGCTCGAAACCCTATCGAAGACTAACTTGATTAACCCAATTTAGTGCATTTATAACATTCCTACGAATAGGACAATGACTAACAATAAATTATTCAATCGCTGAGGTCCAACCTGTTACTAAACTGAATCGGTCACTGACTTTGTTTTGTAATATATAGGCCAACTTACGGGTTTGTCGAACTATTGTTTATTTCCTACTATTTGAAGGAAGTGACTGCTAATAATTATCGAGTAGATTCATTAAAATAATAGCAATTAAAGATATATTTTTTTCAGGCTGCTTAGAATTTAGGTATAAGTTCTTTTCGGCCAAAGGCAGCTCTATAGTATACCTCATAAACAGCTATCGTACTACATCCCACGAAAGTGAGAACATTAATCTGTCGACGTAAATTTACATACTTTCCGGAGCACGAGGTGTCACGCGCTGTGTTCAATCACTGTTCACGGGAACTTTCCCTCCTGTCATACACACGTGGGCCCTGAAAATTATTATAATTCTTCATCGTTTCTCCATCAGTCAACACAGCCACGGTGGTTGCCTATCGCGAAGTCGCAACGAAGTAATTAGTATCGAAATTCAATACAATTTAAATCCGATTCAAATTCAATACTATCATGTTATTAAACACGAAGGCCCATGTCATAATATATAATTTGAGTGAAACCAAAGTCAATGACAATTTATCCAATCACTGCAATGCATGCCAACTTAAGTTCTGCTTAACTTAACGTTATCAGTAGTGAAAACGGCATTTAGGGAATGTTTGTCAGAATTTACTTATGCTTATGACAAAGACGTACGATACGTATATGTATTATATAATCAGGGGAGAAGCTACATAAACAAGTATGCTATGAGCTCCTCTGTTTAATGTAACCCAGTTAATTATGTTATCTAATAGATACTGGATCGCGTGTAGCTTCGAAGCTAAATAATGCGTTAAGGTATCCAATACATTACATATTCATGAATAGAAGACATTAGGGAATGAATGAAATTAATGAGTGTTGGTATTGGTCGATACACAGTTAATAATTTATTTAGACGCCATGTCTGCTGGGTTGATAATTAGTCACGTAGAGGTGTTTGTGGGATAATGAGGATCGCTATCTACTTATTAATAGCGTAAGCAGCCCCAACACCATCAGCTAGAAATTGAGTTTTATTTGATTAATTATGGATTACCAGACTATCAATTTTATAATGAATTAAGATGTTCCCTAACCCATAAGTCTGCCATAAAATACAAAAGATAACTAATAAAAATCTTTGCGGCGATATTATGCCAGTAGGCTGTACCCTTCCTATCTGCTTCCTAGCCTTCAGTTAAAACATTTACCAATAGATATTAAGAAACCAAAACGTTTTTCTGTAAAAAAATTGGCAACCCTACTGCGTGTGCCCTGGAATTAGCCAGCCAATGGCGATCCGTAGAGGAAATGAAGAAGGCTACCCGAGCGCCTACAGACGGCCAGCTTTCAAATTAAATAACTTTCAGCTGCCGTCTAACCACAGTAAAGGAACCACATGCAATGAATATTGGCATCGAATACTCGTGAATATGGAAACGGTGGTTGTTTTATAAGTGGGAGTAGGAAGAAGAATACCTAGGATAATTCAGTTATTTCATATTATGTAAGAACATTATCATTGATACCTACTACCTACATGGTATGTTAGTAAGAAAATATGTATGATTTATGTATTTTTTAAATTGCTATAACTACCTCTAATTAAGTTATTTTATGATATGGTTCAAAGCCATCAACGTTTGTGAAATTCTAGGATCAAGGTCTATCTGCACGTATATTATTGTAGATCAGAATAGACGAGATGGCATAGGAAGTAACATATGCTATGGTTCTTTGTTCCCGTTTTATATATTTTTTACAACGCCGTAAAAATTTGGTCGTAAAAGAAATGGAAGTTTTTACATTATTATCCTTCTGGGTTTTAGGAAACTTAGGTAAGGATATGGCTTTTTATGGGATAATCTTCCAGGGACACCTTCGCGACGTAAAAAGTATCACTCGTATAAACCAGATGACTTGGAAACTGCTTGGAAATTATGTATTTTTATACTTAAACTGAGGTAATTATTACATTAAATACAAACAAACGGTTTATACCTATGTATATGTATTTCTTCGGCATAATACTTAATGAAATTCTAAGCTTTACAAGGGCCACGAATAAGTCTTAATAAAATTCGAAGTTAATCACAACGTGCCTAAGTGTAATCTGATTTTGCTAAGTTGGAAGTTTGGATTTTCGGTGAAATTCAATTAAACACAAACACGTTGGTACCTATGAATTTTCAGGGCGGGCGAGCTTACGCGGAAATTGGTTTTCAGCAGCCTCCAAGTACCCTGAAAGGGCCTCATTTAAAACCACTATCCGGGTTGCTGAAATTAAACCTTATCAGAATAACGCATACTTACCTATTACTGACGGCCCACTGATGTAGTGGTTAGTGACCCTGACTGCTATGCCAAAGGTCCCAGGTTCGATTCCCAGCCGGGGTTTTCATCGGTTTGCGCCCGTAACTCAAGGTACTAGAGTTCAAAATAAAGTAAGTATTATTTTCCCTTCGCCCTATTAAAGGTTATTTCTATAACCTTTAATAGGGCGAAGGGAAAATATTTAATATTTATACTCGGATGTAGGAACATTCTACTATAATCAAAGCCTTTAATTAACGTTTATAAAAGGCATGCGCTGAGAGCACATTGCGCTCACTTGTCATTCTTGTCGACAGTTTGGCAATTTTAGATATAAACGAAATGAAATAGCACAAAGTTGCAAAGCAACATTGCACCACTGCGTCTGGTAAGTGATAAGAACTAAGAGCAAGTTTGTTTGTCGTCTGTTTAAGTAAATTCATGCGACGCTGGTCGACGCCGCGCGGGATGCATATTGCATAGCTGCATCCACGACTAACATTGTTCAAACTGTTTTGTTTATTTCGAAATGTCCTTTCGTATTTGTTGTAGTTAGACAATTTTTTTATCTACATCAGTAAGTAGTTTATTTGTAAATTCTTTCTTGAAGTACCTATTGGCATAAACGATCACCAATTGCCTAGGTTGTAGGAAGTGCATGGCTGCACCTGCTGTTCATCGGCGTTACGTTAGTAGTTTTATTAAATACCTATGTACTTACTTCTTAAGATACTGTTTACTTTATACCAAAATTATTCGACCTTGTTTTAAGTATAATCAATATATGAAAAGCTTGATCTCCTCTAAAGTAATAAAAAAACATTGAACACCAACTACAGATCAATCAAAAACGCGTTAGGCGTAGAGCGAGAAGACTCAAAAAGAAATAACAAAACCTGATTGAATCCGATGCGAATTTTCGAACTGAGCGGGCACATAGAATTTCAATTCGGGGGCACGCAAACGAATCGTTTTTCAAGATCGGGACCCATTTAAACCACAATACCGGTAATCGGGGGCAATCGCGGTCAAAATTGCATTCGACCACCGTCCCTTGTCGATGCCGCCCCGCGGTACTGTTGGCTTCAGAATCTGTAAACAGAAATTGTAGCTGCAACCTATGTAAAATATGAATGGCAATAGAATGCAGTGATGTCAAGAGCATTTATTATTTCTTAACTGATAAGTTTAGTTCTAAGTTTGTCTAGCTCTTATTTGTGTTGCAATAATTTTACCTTTAAGGATATAGGTTTTAATTTTTATTAAAATTCAATTCTTAATTGGTTGTACCAACAGCGGCTTCCCTGGCTTTTTTTAATTTGTAAGTTATTAGTGAAAACTTTTAATTGGCTTTTTGTTTTTTACTTTTTGCTATAAGTATATGATAAATGGGTTAGCTGTAAGTTTTCTTAAATAAATAAATAAATTTACAAAAAGTTGGTAAACGAAAATAGCGAATTATATTCAGGAAACATTTAAACGTTTGATGACGATGGCCTCCTCGTCGTATCCGACGACAGCGACCCTGTCTATCACGAACACACACATAACGAAGGAAACATTTTGCACATGTACTTAGTACTTAGTATATTTATATATATATGTGTATGTATAAGTATATATAAATGTATTATTATATATTATTAGAATGTTAGGTATAGGTTTATATTTTTTTTATATATGTAGGTATAATTATGGTAGATTTTGTGTAGGTTTTTTTTTTTGTGAGATTCATTGATTGATTGTGATTTTTGTTATTTTTTTGCACTTCCCTACTTTCTGCTCCTGAACCTCCTGCAGGTTGACTGGTAGAGAATGCTCTTAGCATTAAGTCCACCTCATTGTACATCTACTTTTGTAAATTGTGCAATAAAAGCATAAATAAATAAATAAATACATTGAAAGATATTGGGTAAAGTAAAATACACGATGTTAAATCTGCTCTGACTGTACGGTTCGGTAGGTTTGTTCCCAGCGGCCGCGATATCTCACTATTTTGTAGAGAGCTAACACTCTAACGTCTATAGGAGAAGATTGTTGTATTTCTTAGGCAGAAGCTTCTTAGGAACACTTGCAACTTTCTGAACGGATTTTAACAAAGACGTTATATCTACGCTACCGCTACTGACAAATCTAGGTATATAAGTAGGTATAGTGCCACAAACTTATCTGTTCCGGTGAGAGCGAACTAAATTGGTCCATACCTCATTACTTACTGTACTAATGAATTTCATATTGACATAGATTATATGGACCAATTTAGTTCGCTCTCACCGGAACAGATAAGTTTGTGGCACTATAGGTTATGTTGACGTTTAGATCAATTTAAAATCGTGACGTTAACATAATTCCGCGGCGCCTCCGAGGAATCATCGATGAATCTTCATTAAGTGGTGTGTCGGGGGTGGGCGACATTTTGTACATTGAGGTCGGGAGCTACAAGTGATTAACTGGATTTTCGACTCCGCATTTCTGTAGATTTATTGCTGCTATAATATGCCACGTATATCCGGTGGCGCTTCTTGCGAGAGAGATACTACCGTACCACCACCGACACATTAGCAATTAACAATATTATAAACAGCAACGCTCGTCTGTCAACCTCTGTCAAATCCATACGAGTTGCGTCAGATTTGAGACGTGAGCAACGCTGCTCTTGGATTTGCTAATGTTCGGTGGTGGTAAACCAAAGGGTCCCGCAAAAGAAGTATAATTAAAAATGATTGTTGCATGAGAATAGAGATGGTAAAGTGGTATTCCTGACACCTGGAGTGCGAAGAGACGGAAATTGAAAATAATATATAGTTAAACATACCTATATTAAAAGTTTTATGGAGTCTTTGTGTACCTATCCGTGAAACAATTTGTTCTTTGCCAGAAAGTTACAAAACAGTTCAATAGCTAAAACGTTAAATATATTTTTTATGAATAACAGGATAATGCATATTATTATATACCTCTCAGGGTCAGGAGGATATAGCGATGCGATACCATATGAATATAAATACAATAAAGTCATTCATAGGTTTGCGATATGATACATACATATTTAGGTTTTCAAATTTATAAATAATAAGGAAATTGTGTCAAATACCTCGTATATAATAACCGATAATGGTGGTTTGTCTTGAGAAGCTTTAGCAGTGGCAGTATAGGTATTGTTAAATACAGAATAGCTTAGGGCTGTTTACACACAGAGTCAATATTGTTGCGGGAGACAAACTGTTAAAGTAAACCAACTAAGTCAGGATACAGACCCTTATTAGTTCAAAATGCCAAGTTTATGCGTAGACGTGACATGACTTGGGTACAACAACGAGTGAGCTAATATTACTTACCCATCAGTCAAAGTTCTATGTAATATTACGTTACAGATGTTCGGGAGTATCCGGGAGGTTTATTAATAAAAAACGGGAGCTGACGATATGATAACTGTATTGCAATGAATAGAACCGCAAGTGAAGTGTTAGTACCTAATACAATTAAATCATCTAATTAGCCTATGTTAGTATGTGCTCGATGCGTGAATTCAGGCGCTTCAACATATCCCCGGGCGTTGAAAGGATCGCTTTCAACAAGAAGAAGGTGCGACTGGCAGTGGAAATATCCTACTGAAGGCCCGTCTGATGACCCCAGTGCTGGTCCTTATGTCAGCAACCCGAGCGATTCCGTCAGAGCCCGGATGAACGGCGACGACTCTCCCCATTCTCCACTTCAGGGGGGGTAGGTTATCCTCCTTCACAACGACCAAGGTGTCCAGCTTCAGACCATCCTTGCATGAACGCCATTTTACACGCTGCTGCAGCTCCGAGACATACTCTTTGCTCCATCTTTCCCAAAAGTGTTGGCGAAGTTGCTCAATGCGTTTGAAGCGGGTCAAAAGGGGAGTGGAGTGATCCTGATAGTCTGGCTGCGGCAAGGAAGTCAGGGCACGTCCGATGAGCAGGTGTCCCGGCGTCAGTGGGGTGCAATCTGAAGGCTCTGATGATAGAGGAGTAAGCGGCCTGGAGTTCAAAATTGCTTCAATCTGGGTGAGGGTGGTGTTAAGCTCCTCGTAAGTTAGGTTACAATTTCCCAACACTCTCCGTAAATGATACTTGGTTGACTTGACACCCGCCTCCCAAAGACCACCGAAATGAGGCGTATAAGCCGGAATAAAATGGAAATTTCTGTTGTCATTGGCCATATTTTCGCTCAAAAAATTGCAATTGCTTTTTAGGAAGGCGGAAATATCATTGCACGCACCAACAAACGACGTACCGTTGTCAGAGAATATATGGAGAGGCTTTCCCCTACGTGCAATGAACCTGCGCATTGCTAATAAATAGGTATTACTTGTTAAATCACCTACCAACTCTAAATGAATTGCCTTGGTAGTGAAACAGACAAAGATGCAGATATACACCTTAACAAGCCTACACCCGCGACCTTGACGAGATGCACTCATGATGGGACCGGCGTAATCAACACCCACACTTTCAAAAGGAAAACCACCTGGAAGGAGACGCTGCTGAGGTAAGTTTCCCATCAAAGGAGTCACTACTTTACCCTTCATGCGTTGACATAGTACACACTTGTGATAGCAGGCCTTCGCTAAGTTACGACCTCCTATTGGCCAATAAGTTTCCCTAATGCATGCCAGTAACAACTGTGGACCGGCATGCAACAACCTTTTGTGTTGATAGGTAAATAATAGTTGTGTAAACAAATGAGTGGACTGTAGTAATATAGGATGCCTTTTATCATACGAAAAATTTGAGTTATCAAGACGACCTCCAACACGCATGATGTGGTCATCGTCAATAAAAACGTTAAATTTAAGCAATGGACTTTTTTTAGGCAAACTCTCTTTATTTAATAGTAATTTATACTCAGGAAAAGAATCCTCTTGACATTTTGAAATTAATAGATTTGATGCTTTACGTAATTCTTCGTCTGTCAAATAGTCAGTCTCAGAAATTTGCTTCCTGCAATGTTTAATAAAACGCAAAGCATAAGCCACTGCACGGATAAGCCGTGAATGATTTGAAAAGCGGCTAAAGTCAACGAATGCTTTTCCTTCAGAAATAGTTGCATTCAAAGATACATCAGCGTCAGGACGTGTCTCCGGTAAAGGGCCGACATGCTTGGGCTGAGAAGGCCACTCCGACAGATCATTCTTCAAGAATTCAGGACCAGACCACCACAACTTCAGACCAAGCAGGTCACCAATATCCACACCACGAGATATTGGGTCTGCTGGATTTAAATCTGTGGGAACGTGTCTCCACGTATGGTTACCAGCCTTTTCTAATATTTCAGCTACGCGGTTACGCACAAAGGGCTGAAGCTTACAAGGCAACATTCTTAACCATCCCAAGACAATTGTGGAGTCTGACCAAAAGAAAATCTGATCAATCTTGATCCGAAGTGAATCGACCACCTTCTCAAAAAGTCGCGCACCCATTAAAGCACCGCACAACTCCAAACGCGGTATTGTCGCTGGCTTAATCGGTGCTACACGACTTTTGGCTATCAATAATCGAACCGTGACGTCTCCTGTACTATCAACGCTGCGAACATACGCGCATGCACCATATGCGCGCTCAGATGCATCTGAAAATATATGCAACTGCACAGTTTTATGTGCGTCACAAACCATGATTCGTGGACAGCGAACGGCATTTAAAAGGGATAAAGATTTGGTGATCTCATTCCATCGCTTCTTAATCTCCGAAGGCAACGGTTCATCCCATGAAAGCTTGTCCAACCATAAACCTTGCATGAGCATTTTCATGGTAATAATACATGGAGCTAAAAGACCCAAGGGGTCAAACCCCTGAGCAATAACAGAAAGCAATTCACGTTTGGTATTGCCATCAGTTACCAATGAATTTAATGGAAAGCAGAGGTCATCTGAATCCGAATGCCAACCAAGACCTAACAACTTGTTCGGCTCTTGAGAACCAATGTTAAGATCAAGTGATGTCTCAGCAATCTCTGAAAGCAATTCGGGTTCATTTGACCTCCACTTTCTCAATGGCATACCTGCGGATGCTAGCACCGTGGTAACGCTTTCACGTATTGCCTTGGCTTCCTCCAAATCATCGCTGCCTGTGAGCAAGTCATCGACGTAGAAGTCATGCAATATGATTTCAGCTGTCTTCTTGTCGTTACATTCAAAGCCAAGTTGTTTAAGGCAGCGCGTAGCAAGGAACGGAGCACTGGCTGTACCATAGGTGACAGTATTCAATTTAAAGGCTGTGATGGGATGACTAGAATTATCACGCCAGACAATCTGCTGTAGATTTCTGTCATCAGGATGTACTTCTATGCATCTGTACATTTTCGCCACATCAGCTGATAAAATGTATTTATGCTGCCTGAAACGAAGTAAAATAGACAGCAAATCATCCTGGACTACCGGGCCAACCATCTGTAGATCATTAAATGAAATGCCTGAAGTTGACTGCTTGCGTTGAACACAACGCGTAGCTTTGTCGTGGAGCTGCTCTCACGTAACACTCCGTGATGCGGAATAAAGTAGGCTCCAGCGCAGGAATGAGGTCCCTCACATTCAGACATATGGCCTAACAACTGATATTCAGTGAGAAAGTCGTGGTACATTTGACTTGTCTCAGGTTTACGCTTCAAACTACGTTCTAAAGAAAACAGACACTGTGTAGATCTTTTAAGAGAGTCACCTAACAACTCAGGGTCGTTCTTAAGAGGTATCCGAACGCAGAATCGTCCATCAGGAAGACGAGACGTATTTTGAACAAAATGATCTTCGCATAACTTCTCCTCGGGCGAGTAATGTGATGACGATGACTTGGAATTAATTTCCTCTAGCTGCCAGAACCGCGTCAAGTCCTGTCTAATGTCATCCATCTCACAAGTAAAATGTGATTCAGTTTTAGCGAAGTTACATTTGATTTCGCTTGAAATCAAAGAGGCATAATTACTAGTGTTAGGACCTGAAACAATCCATCCTAACCTAGTTTCACAAAGAACAGGCCTACCAGTTCCTAACTTAATCCTTTGCGACCCTAACAAATCCCAAAAGAGATCAGCCCCGATTAAAATATCGACTTCGGCAGGCTTATAAAATGTAGGGTCAGCCAGACAAATATGAGAAGGCAGTTGTAAAGTAGATAGATCTAGCTCGCGGCCGGGGACATTACTCGTAATTGATGGCAAAACGAAACAATGAAGATCTGTAGAATAAGATTTATCTAAAGATTTTAAGTGTACACGACACCTTTTGCCTACGTGAGAAGTCACGTTATTAATTCCCATAATTGACCTATCTATCTGAGCGACATCTAGATTTAGTCGCATGTGCAACTCTTCGGTCATAAAGCTGGATGTGCTTCCGCTGTCTAAAACTGCGCGCGCGACGTGTTCGACATTGTTGCAATCAAGCAATATCACTAATGCGGTTGATAATAGCACATCTTGCTGTTGATGACCGATGTTTGCAGATAAAGCTACATTATTTATGCTAGCAGGTGCAGTGGCAGCAACAGACGTCGAAGGTTCAAATACAGACCGTTTTTCGGTCCTTTGACAGATGTTGTCAGTTGCCACTGATAATTGAGTCTGTGTTGGAGTTGTTGTTAGTGTGCTGTACGGAAACCATCGCCTTTAGTTTAGAACTCGATTTATGTGACGTCGAATTCAAGTTACGGGACATCTCTAAAGTCTCGATTAAGTCAGCCATGCCACGCACAAATTGGATAAACAAATCAAACGTGATGGAGCTATTCTGGTCTAAACGTCCTTTACACTCCTCCCACTCACGGTAAGTTTTTTGATCCAATTTATGCGTAACAATATGGATTAAAAGTGTGTCCCATTGTTTAACTGGCTCACCTAATGATTCTAACGCTCGCAGGTTATTGTTCAAGTTGTCTATCAAACGTTTCAAAACGACAGATGATTCCCTTGAGATCGGGTCAATATTAAATAATGCTGAAACGTGATTTTGTATCAGCAGCCGCTTGTTATCAAAACGCTCACATAGCACCTTCCAAGCTACAGCATAATTACTAGCCGAAAATTCAAATGATTGAATCACCACAGCAGCAGATCCCTCCAGAGAGGCACGTAGATAATGAAACTTGTTAATCTCGTCAATCTCATCATTAGTGTGAATTAGACTACTGAAGGTGTCATGAAACTCCAACCAGTTCTCGTACGATCCACTAAACTTTGGCAGTTGTATGGTAGGTAATTTAACAAGCCTATGATTGCTAGCTCGGGTAACATTCTCACTACAAGCATCATCGTTATTACTTTTATTATATTTAGTTAATAAATTCTGAGCTCTGGCCAACGCTTTGTAATATTGTGACTCGAACATAGATCGCTCATTTAACTGGGATTGCATGTCATCAGCTGCACATTCAAGTTGCAACTGCACCTCGTCATATTGCGCGTACAATGATTCCACCTTACCTATACGCAATTGCAATTCAGCAATATCGGAATTTTTTAAACTTTCTACCGTGTCTAGGTAACTAATAAACATAGTTAAACGGCCTTTGTAGCTGCTCCGTTTCTTAACTAGCTTCTCTTCGGTGGTCATTTTGGCAGACGAGAGTATCAACCTGGAATTGAGATAAAACAGCTGTTAACTTAAGTTTTATATAATTATATTCCCTGTTTTAATCTTTGTGTACTTATACTAAATTTTATTATGTAATAACTTTTATTTTGTCTTAATAACTTCTCGATATTATGTTGTAATGTAAATACTTTTATTACTGTAGCAAATTACCTGATGTTTAATTACTAATGTTCTAAACAGTAAATTGGAAATTAATTAATCAATACAGCCTGTACATATTTTAATGATTTGACAACAATATTTTAATATGTTTACGTAGATAACAAGTGTTGTATTGATATTATTATGGTGTAAATTACAGTTACGGTTGTAAATAAATAAGTCTGAAGTTTAAATTAACCTTGACCATGAGTGCATTGACATTGAATCTTTTGTTAATGAATTACCTCGCTAATCTCGCTGATAGGAATGTAACAATTAATGTAATATAGGTCAAACTGATGTAGCTAAGCTAACTATATTCTTATGAATACGATAATGAGACTATATTACTGCAAATTTATGTTATATTTGCTATTGTTAACTAACGATGCGATAGGTACAATTCTAACTCGAAAGAAATTTAACAAAAGTTATATAATTCAACCAACCTTTTAAGTCCAGTGATTAACACTTATACTTATACCTTAAATGAGAGTGTTGGGTGATAATCACTCATAAGTCCAGACTTAACACCACGTAAATCCAAAATTTGTCCAACTTCCACGTTGCCGGTAACCTCCAATTAGTTGTTAATTTTAATTAACTCCGCTTTTAATTGATTGCACGTCACTTCTTCTTATATATCCACGTAGAACAATGCAAATTTCACATCCGGCGATGATCTTGGACCATGTTCGGGAGTATCCGGGAGGTTTATTAATAAAAAACGGGAGCTGACGATATGATAACTGTATTGCAATGAATAGAACCGCAAGTGAAGTGTTAGTACCTAATACAATTAAATCATCTAATTAGCCTATGTTAGTATGTGCTCGATGCGTGAATTCAGGCGCTTCAACAACAGATTACCTATAATAAAACGAACTTACCTATAAATATAATAGTACTTACCTATAAATCAAATGACCAACTGAAGTTATTAGATAATTTTCAGAGGATTACGATACTTTGTAAGCAAATGATTGCAAACAACGAAAGCGTTTGCCTTGGTTTTAAGGGCCCGTACAGGGTGACGTGCCGCGCCAATTTTGGGTTTTCAATGCTCTTCACACAGCACACGCAGTGACACGCACACATGTAAGTTTGCACAGTGGGTCGATAAACTTTTACTCGCCAACTTTATTGACAATTATGTTCAAGTACATTTTGGGTGATTTTAGGGTAAGTAAGTATAATTCTTACTTACACTGGTAGGCACCAGGAAAGAGTAGAAATTAATAGGGGTGCCACTTTACTCTATACTCGGAACCCGATTAGCTTTCTCAAACAAATGTGGTATTTACTTGTAGAAAGGTAACTAAAAGTATTAAAGTGTAGATAATAAGTTTCGGGCATCCTCCAGCCAACTGAACCCCGACGACAAAGCAAAGTAAATACATAGTGTCGCAAAAGGGCTATACTAAGCCAAAAGGGGATGACTCAAGGGGTCATTCTGAACAACTTTTGTTCTACGAGATTTGCAAATTCGCGAAAAAAAATATTCGTTTTCCATGGTAAAAAGTCACATGTCCAACAAAGTTTCTATGAAAAAGGTTTTTTTTTGTTAATTTCCAAAACTCGTAGAGCAAAAGTTCAGAATGACCCCCTGTCTTACTCCTTTTTACCCGACTGCCGAAGGAGGAGGGTAATGTTTTTTGATTGTATGTATGTATATATGTATGTTTGTCTGTTTCTTTGTTCCCTCCTGTAGCCTAAACGGCTTGATAGATTTTGATGTATGAGGTATTGTTAGAAGTGTATTGATGGCGCGATGGCTATAGGCTATGTGACGTTCCATTAAAATGTACATAGCGCCCTCTTGAGGACATAACGTGATGATCGAAAAAATAATAATTCAACTTTGCCGTGTAAGGTATCAAATGAAAGGACTTGATTTTCACATTACAAAAATATGCATATTGAAGGTATTTAAATAACAACACCAAAATTATTGAAATAAAAAATGATCATGAACTACCTACCGACGTAAAATTTCATAAAATAAAAACAACTAAAAAGTTACAAATAAAAAAATACAATTATAAAAAACTAAAAACCTGACTGTACGCTAAAAACATGAAAACGAGTCCCAATGTTAATGGAAAGTATCGCAGGCGGGGACCAACTTGACCGCCACTCAAGGCCGTTTTCTAAGAAACATTCAGCTAAATGGTGAACCCTCTGCTGGTATAATTTGTTTACATACCGCTTTTTCAATACCTGTAAGTACATTTTTTGGCAGCATAATATTTTTACTTAATTTTAGGGTTTCGAACGTCAAAAGAAAAAAAGCAACCGTTATAGGATCTCTTTGTTGTCCGTCTGTCTGACTGACTGTCTGTCACCGCCCTTTTTCTCAGAAACGGGTAAAGATATCAAGCTTATATTTCGCATAGATGGGGAGTACCCCAAAAAAAATATTATGGTACTCCCTGTCCCACACAAGTAAATTGGGGCTTATATTTTTTCCAGTTATTTTGATGTGTATCCTTTTTTTTTCTTTGTTGTTTTGTATAAGTATGTGTTTCTTTTCTTTAAATCTGTATTTTTTTGTTGTTGCTGTCTATGTGTCGAAAAAATGTATCTTTATCTTCAAATCACGCCATCTATCGTTTGTTTTTTTTGTGGCTACTGTCTATAGAAGAAATTCCGTCATTGACAATTTTACGTTACGAATTTATTTTTATTTATTTTATTTTTATTTTTACATTTTCGTGGAGAATCAACAGCATTTTGTTAATAAATAATTATTACTTATGAACACATAACAACTTGATGCCATTAACAGAATGAACTTAGTAAACCCAGTAAACCTAACACATCCAGAGGAAAAACAAAATCTCTTTCTCTCTCTGAAAAACATACTTAATAGCCCAAACTCGATGCTTTTAGCTATTAACATCTTTGAAATAAAATTGAGCCACCACCGTGTTACTGCCCTCATCAGATCCTCACGAGACCATACCTCAACCAGCACCAAGAGACTGTATTTTTGATCCCTAACCTAATGTTCGTGCGTATTGTCATCACTTAGATCCATTCGCTATATTCCTGCTCCTCATCAGACCTTTACGAGACTGTAATATCACGAGAATATTGCACACTATCTAATTTAATTTAATGTATTGAATATACTGGAAGAATTATGCTTCCTCAATTTCAAATCAAATTATGTTGGTGTCATAAAAGTTGAAAAAGTGCAATGACAACCAATGTGCAGTGATTTTGTATCTGTACACGATAAGATCGCGAGCTGTCAGTGCTGCCTAAACCGACGTGACCCTTCTTTGGAGGCCAGCGGCCAACTGAGTCAAACGTCACTTGTGATTATGATTTTATAACACAGAAAGCCGCCATAGATATTTGTATGAAGATTTGAGGGAAAAAAATTGCTCAAGTTTGGGATTAATTTACACAAAATAAGTGTGTGTTTATTAAAAAACAAGGTATTTAGCGCCTAGTCCAAGCCTTTAACTTTATAATATGATAAAAATCATATGAAAATTCTTAATAATTACGACACAGTTGTTACAATACGGGAGTGTGATTGACTGGTTTTTCTTGATATTCTGAAATTAATTTACAGTTATCCATAATCATTTACTTAAATTCGAATGATTCAGCACCTAGCTAGACTCTTCAACTACCTGTGTGATTTTTTTCAAGGCTGTAGAGCATCATTTACTACATAATTCTATGACAATGCCAACCCTCGATTCCCTATTGCAGACCCTTAATAAACACTATCTGCTTCACAACTGAAAAAATTAAGTTAAAGTATGACAAGCAGCGCTGTGATGAGCTGAATTGTCATTCAGCAGGACTTATGTTTATGCACCTTTAGACAAAGCAATCCCACTTTTAACAGCGCCATAACTCCTTAAAAAATGTTAAATGTTTGTATGAGTTCTGTATTGTAGAAATAATTTTAAGAAAATATAACTATGCACATCGAGTTGCATTAGTGAATGTTTTTCATTGATTTAATTATAGAAACTAAAATATTGAAATGAATGGTAACATAACAACATGAAACCACTGTCCAAGGAAGTTTAGTTCAATTTGAATCCAGTACAAATAAAATGAGACGGTGAATTCCCTTAAGAAGCTTCCAAGAAGGGTGTGTCAGAATATTTTACTATTACGGAGGGCACTTTGCGATATTGTTTTTTATGTATATTTTAATATATTGCACTCTACTATTATTTAGATACCTTTTATATTTCCTAAATCTCTAAAAATAAACGTTTTGTACTCTCAGTTTGCAGTGGTCGTACCTACATACCGACACACAAAAACAATCTTTTGTGGCGGATACCTCGCCACACAAACCAACAGATGGCGCTCGGAAGAATACTACCTCCTTATGTAATTATGCATAGAATTGGTCTCAAAATTATTATAATATTTATTAATTATTTCTTACTTTCAGTTTTTTCGAAGTCGGTTTTTGTTCTTATACAAGTTGTATAACTCTTTGCTATAAATCCCCACTATCAATACCGACCGATAAAAAACAGCCGTCAAAAGAATCACTTATTTATCAGCTAACGGGTGAATTAATATCACCGTCAATTTGTTGGCAGTCGACTGACAAAATCCCCCAATCCGGTCGTCGCTAATGATCATCTGTTAATATTGTCGATGACAACTCGCCTGCACAATACGTCCGATGAATCATGTCGGGGTGACAATCATCTAAAAGAGGCAAATGTATTTTGGGGTACCGTTTTTGTATGTTTGGTATTCAAAAAAATATTTAAATAAAGTATCATGAGAGATTAAACAGAATTAATGTTTAATGTGTTGTGTAATCAAGCCATTTTATAAATATGCTGTAATATTTTTCCAAGCTTAGGTATTCTGTTTTTTTCAATGCATAGACAATAACATTATGAACAAAATAAACCATCACTATGTAGTAAAAAAAGAGGTAAAATTTTCTTGCCAGCCATATATTCAGCTGTCGCTCTGAAACCAAAAAATTCTAGCCTATCTATGTATAACATCAACTTTTGGTATGAACGAATGTCCTTTTCCACCGAAACTCAAGTCCAGGGCTCGTGGAAGTCACTCCACGCTGGGAGAGGGGAGGCTATCGTGATCTGACGAATGCAGTTCTGTTAATAGTTCTCCAAAAATCTGGTGCAAGAGACAAGCGATAGGTAGACATAGTTGTAAAATCTTAGTTTTTCTTTTTTTTCTTTTATTAATATATAATGACAACGTCTTCAATATTGAGGTGCATCAAAATATTACCAACTAAAGAAAAACGAAAATATTGTGTTATTATTTATTTTATAATGTGGGCGATTTGGTGTCTGCATTTTGTGCGTGGAACTTTTTCGTTGCAACGTTTCTGACTGAGGTGCATACTTAAAAATGTATATTTGTAATAAAGCAACTCCATAAAAATACTTTTAATTTATGTATCAACAGGTCATGAACGAATAGCGAACCGCTATAACCTGTAGCGTGCACCACATAAGTAATCGTCCCCTAACTGCAAGGGGTCAGTGTATCGACGGGGGTCGATGACAACCCCATGTAGTAGGGCCCCAGAATAAGACCCGAACTTTTATGTCACTACTTAGTTCTGGATAGTGTATGTTGGGATTCGTATATCGAGCGGTGATTTTGTTTTATTACTGTTCAATTCTGTTTTATGGAGAGGCAATTCGATAGCAGTTATTTCTATGTACTGGGGTTTTTACTCTGCAATTAGACACTGCATTCTAAACGAGGGTAAGCTAAGCTTTAGCGAAATATTGATGGTTATATATTTCCGGAACTGATTCTAAATATTCTAAAGTAGGACATAAGTTGTTCAAAATAACCCTTAAATAAATAAACCATTTTGTAAACAAGCTGTTTGTAAGCAAGTTTACTGGTACCTAATAATGGTATTAAGCACCTAAGTACGCACTAAATGAATCATCGAATTGTTTGCTACATTGCCTTTATCGCGGAAGAGAAAAAGTACATTTTGAATTGGAACCCGCGTGCAGCTGTCGGAATATCCTTGGATTCAAAATTCATTGCGATCGCATCGGAAATCGAGTGCGAAATTTACCCGATTTTTTACTTTAAAACTCAAAGCAACATGTGCCTCGGAACATAAATTATTCCGCCGGCCGCCTCGCCGTTATCCTGCTATATTCCTGGATTATTCTCTTTAACCGAGTTCAAAAAAGGAGGAGGTTCTCAGTTCTTTAGTTCTCATTTCTTGGTAAACTACGGGGAAAAGCTATTGTTGAGTTTTAAAAGTTTCAATTCTTGCTAAGTTTATAGGTAATATCATAATAAAAGTATTATGTAGATCAGTTAGCTATTATAAAATTAAAGGAGATCAGCCATTGCACTCTGATTTTTAAAATAAAGTTTCATTATATTCTATTCAGATATCATTTGACCTAGTAAGGTTTTACAGTTTGCCAATTAAGAGGCATGTGGTCGCTTAAAGATAATCTTTCTGTGTGTCTGAAGGTATATTGAAAAAAACCCAAGCTCCGAAATAGTTTTTTTTAGAACGTACTGGCGACGTAATAAATAAAATGTTCTATGCCTATGTTTAAAATAAATCGGTTTTGTCGTTAACTTTTGCGTTCATAATATCTACCTACTATATCATTAGGTGTTTTCACATCGTCCACGTTATAATAACGCCACCACAAATGCGAGGCGGCATATTTTTATGTCTCTATAAACGGTTGATGGGGTTCCGTATGAAAATGCAATCAAAACTTGCACACTTGAGCGTGTGGGCGAGCTTACTGCAAGTTACAAAGTACAGTTTGTTCTTGAGGAATAACATCTAGGGAGGAGTCTTTACAAATTGTAGTAGACAGTAGATTCTGTCGTGTTTGAGTAACTGGCACACTATTCTGTACCGCTACGCAGTTTACAAGCTAAGTAAAAAAATGCACTCCAAGAACTAGTTCGCATTTTTATTAGTATCAATCAAAGTACCTAGTTATCATCAGATTATTTAAAGTTGTATTGTTTTTCATAAGTTGATTGCTGATTATCTGCCCATTTCCAAATTGTAGATGAAGTCAAATTGAGCAGACTTTTAAATATCCTATCTATCCCAAGAGATAATTTCTACTAAACGACAATTCAGCCAAACACAAGCTCTTCTTCAATTGAAGTACTCAAGTGTGAAACTTACTATAACTTACTTACTAGATCACTTGAGAAACACTCCGATAAACAGAATAACATGTTTTCTTCTGTCTCTGTGTAAAGTTGCAACAGCAGCGCTATTCTTGCTGCAGATACAATACAATGTCTTCTGGTGCAACTCCGACTGAAAGTTGCACTTACTTAATTTAGGCTTCAGCAAAGTAATGTATGTAAAAGTCAATGGGCTTCAGTGTAACTTAAAATGTGTGTTTTTGTTTGTTTATACTCACATGTCATCATCATCATCATCTGACCGTAATGATCTACATTGGTTATCTCCCAAGGAGCTCCACAACTTGTTTTAAATTTAATATAAATATACTTAACTTTTTTCTGACTTAAAATTTTATTGTTCAATTAAATTCTTTAATACTAATGGCAATATTCTGTTTAGTAACTTGGGTACAATAAATAAATGTAAGTATTATTTAATAACTAAACAACATAGAAGGCAATGTTGGTTGCGTATTATTTCAAACTCTCAAAAGCTGGTAGTAAAAGGTTCTCAGATTTAACCCCATTCAATTGTAACAAAATCTGCCGTAATTCTAACCTACCCACCTAAACTCGGTACTTTTCAGGCCCGGCTCAAAGTTATAAGCAAATTCATCCTATTAATACCCTGCTTTGTTTCGCTTGACAAGTATAAATTTACCGCCATCAAATCCCTTATAAAAATTTGCATAATTTTGTTTGACGCAACAAAGTGCCACGTTGTCGTATACGTGAATAGCCAATTGTCAATGTTGTCGTCAAACACCCTTGTGAAAGGGTAGAAACTACTTTTAGGGACAGGTGTGAATATACGGAAATCAAAGGTTTTTTAGATTGCACTATATCTCATACCTTAATTGTCATAAATTATCATGATGAAGTAGGTACACTGAATGCTTGATTTTTATTGACCCTAGTTAGATGTATAGATTGTATAGTGCCTAGTTGTACTGGGTATTCAAGTACAATTCTATTTATCTTCCGATTAATTAGCTGTACAGTAATCTTTTATTATGATCGGGCAGGGTATGAAATATTAGCATAGAGCGAGCAGACGTCATATAATTGAAAATGCCCGCGGACGCGACGCCGCGCTGGTGACGTCACACGCGCATGCGCCGGCCAGGACTCCTTGTGCACAGTATATTGTGGGTTTGCAGATGCTTCGGCCAATGTTGGTGTTAGGAAATGATAAACAAAGGAATGAGGTGTAAATTTCATTATTACGATTGATTGATTAGTATTCAAAGGTTGGTGTTACAAGCGGATCACTTGCACTTTTCCTTTTGATGCATAATACTTTAATTAATCAACTGATTGTTGATTTATGGGTTGTAATAATTCGGATTCTTGTATAATTATACATATGGTACAAATTGAGAAGTGAAATAAAGGTTGCAATTTATTCTCAACTCTGAAAACTCATGTAGGTATACGGATTACAGTTAAAACTAGAAATATTTGTTTTTCTTATTGTGTAAGAAGAGACTTTGTGCTATCCAATGAAATACCACATCGATCTAACATACAAAAAGAAATACATAATTATTTTATGATTTATAATAAAAAATATGTTTTATCGTCCCCACCACCATATACTGCGTTTCGGCATCCGTGGCCGCGCCGCGCGCTGGGCCAGTCGAGTCCGCGCCGCGAACAGCCGAGCCGCGGCTACGAACGCTACGCCGCGCCGTAGCACCGGCTACGAAATACCTGTGCTACGAACTACCTACGCCATAGTATACACTAGCCAAAATCTATGTGCATAGTGTAGATGGTAAAAAGTGTGATCGTTTAAAAGTGATTATGGAATTGAGTGGTGAATAGCTGAACTTGGACGCAGTCAGCGAGCTAAGGTGGGTGAATGAATATTGAATAACGAGATATGAATCGCTCGGATTTGGGCAGTTTAAAAGCGGAGATGGTTGTTTTAGTGGCACTCGGCACTAGACGGCACTCGCATCACTCGGAATGTCAAGGACACAGATATTGATCATTCTAGTACAGATGTGATGTGAGTTTAGACGAGACTTTGAGATTTGTCTTTTGTTACCTTTTTGTGCTATTCGTCAAAGTCTTTCGAGGAATTTTGGATTGTTTGATTTACGAATGATGTAGAGTAGAGGAAAGCACAGGCATTTTGTATAGCTAAAGCTTTAGGGTAAATGAAGAAAAAGGAAGGAGTGCTAGCAATGGATAAGATAAGCGGGGTTTCTGTTAATTGAGAGCTAATACCTGCGGATTACCGTCTAGCGTTGGGTTTAACACTATGAGTGTTCGATTTCCTTTTATTCGCACACTTTTTCTTCTTTAGAATATATCTTGAGCAGTGTATAATATATTTTTTCTGCGTAAGTCTATCTGATATCAATATAAATTTAATATAAGTACTTACCTACTTAGTAGCCTGAATTTGCTACTTGAAGGAATAATATATTTGCAGCAAGTACCCCTCGAGTTACGGATATATGACGTGTATGTAAATGTAAACCCTTTGTCCATGTGCCGACCAATATTTATGATATTTTATGCTAATTTACTTTGAGCTTAAAAATTCATTTGTAAATACTTATGCGACAATCCGAAGACACGGACTGCTTTGTTTGGTGTTTAGAGACTCTTTATTAAATTTTCATTGTATATAAAAATAGTTTTGTCGTTCTACTAGTCAGATTAAGGATATACAAGGTGCACTTTATAGTTCGCTCTTGATGCTGCTAATACCTGACGGGGAGGAAGATAATCAAATTCTAGCCTTCATTGTGTAGAACCGAGCTCATGCTATTGTTTCCCGGGTTCTATTCCCAGGTCAACAACAGCTTTTGATACCTCTTGTCATCACAATTGTGAATGCTTTTGTGGTAGTTCCGTCAGAGTTAAAATAAGTTACATAACTTGTATACTAACACGTAAGAATAAGAATTGTTCTCTTATCACTTAATGCGATTTTTTCAAGACAACCTCTGGGTTGAATAATGAATTCTAAATAATAATCGATCGATTGTTTAGTGGACTTGCTCAAGTGTAATGGTGGACATACACGCTAGTGCAGTATGGTCGTAATCGTAACTATTTCTCGTAGCATGTATGCCTTCCATAAAAAGTCTCAGTTGTAATCCCGTCAGGGGAAAGATGCCTCCTCACCACTAGTATTATTTTTGTTACAATTATTTACAAATGAATGCTTGCAGTGACCTTAATCTTTTATAGGTACCTATGCCTGTGTAAAATTCATTAAGCTTTAAGGTTTTAAGCTCTGGGTTATTATGTGCGTAACCCAAACGAGGTAACCTAAGTATCATACGGTGGTCGCTCGACCTTAATTTCCTCAGCACTTTCAGGCCACTGAAACGGTTTTCTCCACACGAACAATAAATGTAAAAGATGTTAGACATGACTTTAGAGTATCTTCATAAAGAAATCGTGAGGTGAGGGCACCTCCTTTTTTTGTTAACCTTACCCCAAAGATTACCTTTATGTATGGGCGGCCTTTTTTATTACGTCTATCTATTTCCGGGAGGTCATATTGCCTTCTCAGCCGAAAAAAATCATAGTGTTTTCTTAAAATAAGTAAGTTAAGTGTAAGATTTTCTTTAATACGATGTTTTATTTAATACATATTTTTGTATTCTAATCAAACACATTCAGAAAATCGTCTCTACACCGTATAGTATAATAATAAATATTTCTGCTCTTTCATCATAAATGAATATTTATACAATATTTCTTCCTTACGCAATTAGGTTCAGTGTTTTCCGCATCATTCTTCAAGAATACCTCCTCCAGAGATCGTCTGCGGATAAGGGGATATGATAATGGTCGCTGAATGAATATTTATAGAGGTTAAACGCGGCGAGTCCACATCCTACCTATATCCACTTTCCTTCTTATCCATATTTTATAACATAATATGTGTAAGATAAAGTTAAAATAAGTACGTTTTATTGCGCTCAAACATAATTCACACATTTATTTATTTATCAACCCTTTATTGTACACAAAATAGACAAATTACACAACATAGGTTTACAATTCGCATGGAAAGGTGAGCTTATTGCCAAAAAGCAATTAATTCCAGCCAAGCTTTGATTGGTATACATAGAACAGAAAATAAATATAATACGGCCTTATTACTAAAAGTAATCTCCTTCAGACAGCCACACAGACAGGAAAAATTAAGTTAAGAAAACGGGTAAGGTCTAAAACGAGATATATATTATAAGCATTTATGAACAGCATAGACGGAACGAATGAAAAAGTTTCATAGCTCGTGAGTGTACTTTAAAAACCTACGTAAGTATATATTTTATCTTTGAGCAGACAGTATTGTTCTTTCTCCAAATATCTCCCAGAAGCTTTGCCTTGAGAGTCTCCAGTCTAGCACGCGACCTTCAGGGTCCCTAGATTATAGTTCATGATAATGGCTCCCACTGAATATTTATAGCCCAGCCGGAGTGAGAGACCGGAGCCGACAGTTTCATCAATATTAGACTAGCTCTGACGGTCCGTTGCACTTTTTGCACATATATATGTATAGTTATATGAATAGAGAGACAGTGAAGTGGGAATTTATTTTTGGAAAATTATTCTGCGGACATGATAGCTACATAATGATCTAGATCCACACTTTGTCTACTGGTAACTGGAGATTTGTGAAAAAATATATTTTCTTGAAGGCACTCGTATGAACATATATTTATTATAGTGGAGATAATAATCATACCTTGTTTATATTTATCGGTATACATGTCTTTATACCTTTATCCGTTGGCCCAATTCTGTTTGTGTTAAAAACAACGAAAGCATAATTATAACAACAAAGCCAGCACTAGATATTTCGAAACAGCGAAAACAATGGCTGGTTGATGAGCAAATCTCGCCCGCTGTAGCTCCGGCGTTCGGATTTCAAACGAAGGAATTATTTCATAGCCCACGCCGCGGTACGACCTCACGATCGGAATCCAAAACGTGCCAGGAGGGTCACTCTACAGGGTGTTGCAAAAAGGGTATAGGCCGAAACCTACATGTGCAGCATGGTATATCTAAGCCCAAAATTTGCGAAAAAAAACATACAAACTATGTCGGTCAACACCCTGTATAGTAACGAAAAAAGAACGAATGAGAGCTGTCGTGCAATCGGCACATTCAATACAACGAGATAGAGTCGTGGCTTGTGCACTGTGCAGCTTCGCCCCTAAACTTAGTTTTTCGTCATAAAGAGTAACCCCCCTGTGCCAACATTTGTAACGTGTCCATGAACAGAATCTCACCTCTGCCACGTTGGCATTAAGAGCTATTCGCCGGATGTGATGCTCAATGCGTGTCATTAGGCGGAGTGCTCGCCAGGTGCCCCAGTGACTCACAGACTTACGCTTGTTGTATGAATGTATGTGTGAAAATCTAGGAAGCTAGTTTTTTTTACGTCCTGGATGAAAGCTAGACGCGAATTATAAGATATTTTATGCAAAGATATGTATAGAAAAATAATTTTGTGCTATGTTATGGAATAGGCTGTAAGTATGTAGATAGTAACTAAAAAGTTAAGGTAGATCTTCTAAAGAGCTGAACTGAAAAATAATGAAATAACCATGTTTGCAGATATATACAAGTAGGTATGTAACGTGTAAGTACGAGTATGTTGGTATTATAACTGTGGACTGCAAAGTTCAAAAAGGCCTTCCATTCATTCCTTTTGGGAATTAGCTTAGAATTTCGTGGAAGATGTGGGTAGGTAATAACATTTCTGTCTCTAGCGGATACTCCCACGACATCATAGCTTTAATTCCGGAAATATATCCAGTGCATTGTAATATTTAGGAAGTTTGCTTATTCAATATGTAAGCTATTTTTCACAGGAATTTTTCGCTCACGGTAGGTAAATTGAGCGCATTTCATATTGGTTTAGCATTCCATGTACCTACCTACACCTACTGAAAAAGTTTCAATCTCTCTAAAGGAAAATTATAAAACTTTTTTAAATTTAATATTTTCGATCCAAAGGTAAATGAAAAACATTTAATACTGAATTTAAGTTGGAACTTGCGAACAATATGGCACATGGCAAAGTAAACATACGTAAGAGATTGGGTTTGAAGATGTGTACATTTCGCAGCAAGAATCAGAGCAAACAAAAGGTTCGTGATTTTGCAAAACTCCCGCCCACTTTGAAGAAAAGTGGCATTTTCCCAGAGCTCTCTCTGTTTGTCTAATTATTCCGAGGAAATGTTTCTGAAAGTGTTTATAGGAAGCACAAAAGAAGCTTTTCTCAAAGGTACTCGTAATGGAGTATCAGTACATTGATTATTTATTTCATTTCACCGTGTCTTGCATTTTGTATGGCCTACTTAAAGAAATAATTTACTTTTAGTTTCGCCGGTGTCCTGCGATATACCATAAGTGGATTATAAAGTGATGTTTGCACCACTACAGTGGATTACACTACAGTACTACACTAGTGAAAAACTGTTTAGGTAAAGTAAAAAAACATACTAAGATATGAAATACGAGGATAAATTTGAATAGTGTATGTATAACTTTTGAAGATGTGTAATATCTGAAAGTTCTGTTTCTTATTGATAAAACGCCTTTGCCAAACCACCCTGTTTGCTGAGGGGTCTTGGGGTAAAAAGGTCAAGCTTTTGGCAGTGTAAAGGTGAATATTATTATTTTTATAAAGCATCAAGACTTAAAAATTAAGTCTTGATTATTCTCAAATATACATCCAAAATTCTGATTTTAAATTAATTAATTTAACCCTTTCACTAAAAGGTTTTGTCTGCGAGTTTTAATATTCGTTTAAATACAAGTTTAAAACTTTGGACAAATTAGAGGATTAAATCCTTAGGTCGGTTCTACCTTTTTTGGCCTAAGATTTATTTGCCTAATCTCGTATTGCATAGTAACGTTTGGTCAAAATCTCGTTTCGCCGAAAATCGTATGGCATAAATCTCTTTTAGTAAAAAGTTATTTCGCATAATCTTGTTTAGACTAATAATGGTATAGCCAAATCTTGAATAGCCTAATAATGCTATGGCATAGGTTATATATAAAGTAATAATATTCGTTTGGCTTTAACTTTGTTGTAGCGTCTCCCTACATAGCGCAAACTGGTGCCTTGTATTGTGGCCGCTAAGTGGGAAACGCTCCGCTCCGCTTCGCTGCGCTCCGCTTTGCTTTTGAAAAAAATGTGCACCTAACACGCTCCTCCTCGCTTTGCTCGTCGTCGCACCTATCTTTAGGTTTCGATCCCATGGGGTTTAATGGCGTTTGTAAGAATTATAATGGTCATTCACTTTCGATATTTTGATCATTTAATATCGTGATTTTAGGGATGTAGGAGATAAATACAGCAATTTGTACATAATAACATACTTAATATAGTATTTGTAAAGATAATATTAGGAGAAACAAGATTATACCAATACGAACAATTAGAGCAAACGAGACTTAGGTGTTTCAAGTTTGTGCCAAAAGAGTTTTAGACAAAACGAGTCTTATGCCACATAAGACTTGGCGAAGTGATGATTCTACCAAAAAAGTTTAGACCTTACGAGTTATGCGAAACGAGTTTAGGGCAATAAAGATTAGGCCAGATGAGGGGAACCCCCTTAGGTCGGCCTTCTATCGGCGATTTGCACGCGCTCCATCATAATGGAATGTTAATTTTATATTCATTATTAATATCATAAATTTGACTCAGAAAAACAAACTGCGGTGGGTGTACTGTACGTACAGTGTATATTTTATTGTTAGGTATTAGGTATATCATTCATTACATAATATGTATGATGATGACTTAACAATAAGTCCAAATATAAATACTCAAAATGAAATGTAAATTTTAACACGTTTACGTTTGCGAGCCGCACAGATGCATTTGCGGTGTGGGAGTGGAGGCTAATGGCCACCACGGCCTGAGTTGCGGCAGATGCGCCGGCAGATTCCCCCGACACCACGCTCTCAACGACCTGATCAGAAGGGCTCTGATTTCAGCAAACATCCCGTGCGTGCTGGAGCCGCCGGGTCTGAGCCGTACGGACGGCAAGCGCCCAGACGGCTTAACGTTGGTGCCCTGGGAGCGTGGTAAAAGTCTTCTGTGGGATGCGACTTGCGTCAGCACTTTTGCCGCATCTCATGTCGGTAGCACAAAACGCATCGCTGGGTCTGCTGCTGAAAGTGCTGCGACCGCTAAGCATTCCAAATATAGCATGCTATCAAAAACCTATATATTTGTGCCTTTTGCCGTCGAAACAACGGGAGTGTGGGGTTTTGAGGCAAAACAGTTTTTGTCGAGCCTCAGCCGAGACGCCTCAGGGAGCGAGGCCAAGACCGACGCTCGGGATCGTATCTGGCTCAAAGAATCTCCCTAGCCATACAGCGAGGCAATGCAGCCAGCATTATGGGAACCTTTGAGCCAGGTACGATAAGAGGAGGTCTTTTTGATTAGGTGAAGTATTTTGTTATTTTGCATGTTTATTTGTTAATTAATTTTATTTTGTAATTCTTTAAGTGACATTATTGATAATGAACATTGGATAATTGAACATTAAAATAATATATAATAATAGCTCTCTCACCTTAGTTAGTATGTACATACCAACAAATTGCACGCCAAATTTTAACAAGCTCACAGTATAATATTACTAAACATACGATACACATTAATTTCGCGTACACACATAGGTACACATACAGTACTACAATTATAATACTCTTTGAAATGAGTCTGGGCGGTTCTGTTTGTGTTTACAGTCAGCTCGCTTATTGAATTTGGAGCGCAGCCTGAGGGTTCATATCGCACAGGGCAAGGGCAACATTTACTTATCGACGCGGAAAGGGTCCCATTATATATTCCTCTGTGCTACACATTGCCGCTTTTGGGTGTAAAAAAGGCGCTTTTTATTCGGGTACCACATGCGCCTTTGGTTATTCCAGCATTACAGATACGGTATTTGAGGCTTTAGCTTTATTGCAAAGTAATAGAGTTGTGGTTAGAGTAACTTTAGTTGGACACTTCGTTTGTGTGTTGTGTGAAGGTGTAGTGAACGAGTTTCTGTGCGTTTGTGGTCACGGGAGAAGCGGCCTTTACTTTGCCTTCCCCGGTGATTATGGAAATCACGGCAATGATGTTTTCAGACGGTAGCGCATGTGTCTAAAAGAGTGACTTACACATTTATATTCCTAGGTATATGAATGTAAGATAAACATTAAATAATCTTTGTTGCACACAAACAGAAACAGTTTCATAAACATAGAAAAGAAAATAAATAGTATAATCGGCGGTCTTATTTTTATCAATCAACGTATTTATCAAAAAAAAGCTAAATTCTTTCAAGATACAGGGTGATGCAAAAGTGGTATAGTTAGCTGAAAAAGTGACTCAAGTGGTTAATTGGAACAACTTTAATTAGCTCTACGGCTTTTGTATATTTCGTGAACAAACATGCTTTTGTGAAATAGTACCTGTGTCCCATACCTATTTAGGATTATTTTGAAGTTTCTACTAATAATCACAAGTAAACTCGATTGTGAATTATAAATTTCCGGATCCTTAATAATTGGCACAAGGAAACTATACATTTTCGTTTTTAAAGCAATGACCTCTCTTATTTGATTAAGGGCTCTAATATTGTGTTGATCGCTACCGACAATAATTAACAATATTTTCTCTAGTTAATTACGGTGGGGAAGATAAAAGTAGATACTCTTGGGAAATCAGAGATGGATAATTTTGTTTTATAGTTCTTCTGTTGCTGAGAAGATAGGTAAATGCTTAAAATTATTATACATAATATTATACTGGCGTACCTTTACTTGCGTTACTAAGAAAATAGATTTTTTAAAGAAAATTTAAATAATAGTGAGACCAAAAATATATATGTGAAGGAAGTACGATCACTGAAAAAGCTAGCTGAACTACGGACACTAGAACTTAAGTATTATGTTTGTAAGGTTATTGGTATAGGGTGCTAGAGTATCTGAAAAATATATTATGTACTATCAACAGTCAGTTAAACTTCAGTTTACATAAATAAATAACGTTTAAGCCCACCCTTTGCCCACGTCTTGGAGTCGCAAGGTACACATGTGGCCGGAACTATAAATAGCGGGTGAGTCAACAGGAGTCCAATATAGCTGTTTATTTTTACTGTTCGACGATTTACTTTAACCTTCGCCCGCATCGGAGCTGACCTCAGGGGGTCACTCCATATGACGAAAAACTAAGTTTCGGAGCTATGCTGCGCGAGCCACGATAGTGCCACGACTCTATCTCGTTTATTAAATGTGTCGATTTTACGACAGCTCTTGTTGGTTCGTTTTTTGTCAGTATAGATTAACCCTCCAGCTACGTGATGCATCGCTCGCCAGCCCCTGATTGCCGCCGGCCAGGGCTGCCGCAAGATGCGATGGTCATTGAACTGGAAGTCAGGTAGAATTGGAACACGGGGAAATTCTGCTAACCAATAATTATCGCGAAATGAATTATATTGAGGTATATGATAGAGACTAACCAATAACCATTATGAAACAATAGTGATGATCGTAATGTGGGACTTCCCTGAAAACGTTTGTGTTACATAAATATATGTAGGTATTTAAAAAAAAAAATATTATTTAAGGATATTAATAATTTCCAAAACATTATTTATTTTATTTGGTTAAAATATTTTTACTCACTTACTATTACCATTTCAAAAAGGCTCGGTTACTGAGGAGAAGAAATGGTGAAAGAGCATATGTTTATGTATAATGTTTTCTTATGTAAATGAAAATTATATCAGGTAACTTACTTTTTTCCAACTCGATGTTACATTTCTTGGCAACCACCAGCCTGAAGTGATCAAAGTCTCGCCTCGGAACATTGCAAAGCCGTTACACTTTTCAGCGGCAGAGTTTTAACTAGTTACAAAAGTGTTTGTGCGTTCCGGAACTGAAACTCCAGTTAATTTCATTTGACAGATAGCCCGCATGCTCGCCGATAGCGAGTTAGAGCATGTTTGATTGCACGCCGGAGTTACAGCTCTGTTAAACGACGTGCCAGTGGAAAAGTTGGACATTCAGGATTGTTAGAGACCTTTAAAAATTGGATACTAGCTGCTTTAAAACTAAGGACTTAGTTGCGAAGTAGATAGAGGAACGTTGTTTGAAGCTTTTTTCAGATATAAGTAAGTAAGTAATCACGTAAATTTGGAAATGTAAAATCATATTGATACTTCGAATACAGCATCGTAATTATCGTAAGTATACAATGCTGCTTAGAGCGAGCTTATTTTGAATAATCATGAATGTCTTTGTAAGCAAAGCTGAAAACTCAATTAACCGCATCGAGAGAAAATGAGACGTCAAATTGGCATTAACTTTCTCTTAACTTTTGAATCGAGATGCGTTCGGAATAACAACAACTAAGTACAATCAGCCAGCAACTCTAAGCACAAACAACAAAATAGGTATTATGAATTTCGAACATGGAAATGATCCGTGAGTTTGGTGGTCGCTCCAGCCATCCGTGTTCCGGTATTCAATCGGAAACGATGGTCAGGGGTCAGGGGGGCCACTTTAACTTACGAAAAACTAGGTTTCAGAGCTCTGCTGCACTGTAGACGACTCTACATCGTTGTCTAAACGTCCCGATATTTTTTTTTCAAGCAGAAGTAACCCTCCAGAGGCGCACTTCATTACAGGCAGGATGCACTGGCCTGCCGCGAATTTAGACGTGACTAAAATATGTCAGGATACGGCTTAGGCATAGGTGCAATTATGGCGCGTAAAATACGGATGGCGGTTCGAAATGGAGGGAAAATGCGTCGTGTATTCTGTGGTCGAAATGACGGTCTGACTCGCTCGTTGTCGACGTGGCCGCAGGCGGTTGCAGCTTTCCATGACGTTCGATGCAATTATTTATGTACTCCATAGTGGAGACCGTACTGTACAGATGTACACTGTGGTCAGATACGAGTTGCAGTGCCGAAGCGGAGCTTTAATCTGAAAGGTGTTTAGTGTGGTATATGAGATTAGATTAAATAGTTAAAACGCGTACTGTATGTCGTTTGGTTTTCTGTGAAACAACAGTTTTTCGTTTTTCCTAGAGAACTATGCATGAATTTTCTTTTCTTCAATTTACAATGCAAAGTAAATTCCGAACTTTTTTTGAAGAGTTTCGGCAGTACCTATCGTTCATTCCATCCAGTAAATAACATTTCAATATTACTTTTACTAAGACCTTATTTCATTTGTTTCCTTTATGAATATTGGATCCGTGTGATTGGTTCAGCCCTAACCAATGCCGGTGGTCGTTTGATTCATTAGACGACGCGAGGTGGATTGGCACAAATTGTGGCACAATCGCGCCCGCTGGCAGATTGCGGCGAATAACAGATGCTTCCGTCTCATTTCATATGGTACCGGTGTGATTTATGACTTTATAAGCTAAACTAACTTCACTGGCACTCGTTGCGAAGGCGACGAGACGGCTATGCAAAAAGGGATTTGTTATTGGAATTGATATAATGATGATGAAGCTAAGCTTTAGAAATCTATTGGAAAGTTATAATTTTATTTATTATCAATTGTGGGTTTCACAATAAGTCCGTAGGTAGGTACTATATGTTCTTACATTAGAAAGGTATTTCCACATTTTAATAAAACGCACCACTCTTTTACACATGATTTAACATAAATTATACATTAAAAGTATTAAAGTCATAAATAACAAGATAAAATCCACTCTTGAATTAAATTAAATCATAACATTTTCCGTGCGGGCGAAATGAAATATTTTTTTAAGAGAATAAATTCAATGTGCCCACGAGAGTAATATTATAACGTGTAGTGTTTGGTAGTACCTCCGTACCACGGAGGTGATGTGTCATTCACGTGTCCTCGTGTGAGCGGGATGGATGGATATGGGTCGTATAGTGTCGTCACACTCGCTCGGAAAGCGGTGATGGATGGAAGAGTATCGTAGTAGAGGGGTAGTCCGGAGAGTGGGGCGGATGGGGAGCGCGGCTCAATCGATACCCCACCCGGCGCTGGGCCCCTGGTACACCGGCAACGCACCCCTGTCACAGACCAATAAACATTTAAGACATCGCTACACAAATAATTGTGAGATGTTACGATATTCGTAGAGTCAAAAAATATAATTAGGCATTTTTTCAAACAGGATATATTTTTCACAATTTTTTTAATAATTCTTCAGAGTGGACCAATAGAAATGCAAATGTATTGAATCTCCGATCACGTAGGAAAGTAGCCCGGGCGATTCCATATCCAGTGCGGGCTGAGAGCAGTTCGTATTCAAAGAGCATTCCAACTATTGATGCGGTGGCCACACGAGACTGGCAATAGTCGCAATTGCTTCATTACTTACCTCGGACGATGGCTTTCAGACTCGCCAGCTACATACAATCCTTGAGATACGTTTGCCTAATGGGTTCCCACCGCCCTCGAGAGGTGATGGCAATCTGTGCAGGTTGAATTTATTGATACGACCGACGTTTCACCTAAACAACTCTGTGTTGAGCCTGGGCCATACTGACTCAAAGGGTTCAAATATAGTTATTATCCTTGGTCATTGCTTGGTCAGTGCTCAAGTAATATTTACCACCGATAGATCAACATTGTATTCTTCGAGACAGACATAATAAAGCAAACAATTGCCATCAAAAATATATTTTCGAAGATACGAACACGCAAACCCCTACCCCACGTAATACCGAAACTAAGCAGTGTATCGCATAAGTCGCTGTCGAATGCGGGTTTTGTCCTATTCCTTTTCAATTGCCGCCACAACAAACCGCAGCGTAGCGGGAATGTTTATTTAGTGTGTAAGTGTGAAAATTTCCACAGTACGCGTAGCGAGGGTTGCACACTGCATAGGTAATGCAAAACAAAGAGGGTACTTCCCAGTGATCGATATCTGAATGGCAGCTGAATTTGTTGATTGAAATTTTGCGTTATTGGCGGTCGAAATTGTGCATAGCTGATGACCTGTCGAGTATTTGTCGTTTTGAGTTTGAGCCGCTCTGATCAATTTATTCATTTATACTCATATGGAGCATGAGCATGCAATTAGTGATATGGATGATATTTACCTATATTTACCCTATGTTTGTACTTGCATGTTATAATTACTGGTAAGTAGGTATTCGACTGCATTTATTTCTAGGCTCAGTTGCTTGAGTGCTAGGTCCTTTTAGGTAGCTATCATAGTGTTCCACTGCTGGGCAAAGGCCCTCCCTTATAATAAATAAGATAATTAACATGTAAAGTTTAATTATAATTATTAACTTAAACTTTGATCACAAGTCAAACTTTTCAGAGGTGTTACTGTGAGAACATTTTTATACAAGTTTAACTTGGTTTTAAAACATTCTCAAGAGTTCCAAATAGGGTTCCTTTCTACGGGTTCCCCCTAACAATATGATGACGACGCCCTGGGGTGATCCGCCCTGGAAAATAGGGCTCCGCAGTCGCGAAAATTGGCATATCCCGGCGCTCACTCCGATTAGAATCACCAAATTTAAGGAAAATGAAGATGCCTATTACGCATTGTAAATACGATAATTATGCAGAGTAATGCTGTAACTTCATCGCTTATTTCAAAATTGTTTTTATATTTTTTTTATCAGAAACCCACTTTTTTACTCAATACGTATATTACGTATATAAATAAAGCAGAGTCTTTATTAAATTCTTTGCCCATACCAGCTGTCTAACCCCGTATGTTTCTGGGAAACGCTTATATTACAGCTTCCTTCTGGATTCCAACTGTTCAGGGAATTTATACAACGTGATAAAACCATTGGAAACAGCTTTCGGCATTAAAACTTGTGCAATTGTCTTTCATAAAATGTTATGAGACGTTTTCCTCGCTGTGTTAAATCGCCCGATAGTGTTTCCGACCCATTACCGTCGGCTGAATATTATCTTAGTTTTCAGAAACTTACACCACGTGTAGGTTTTAATTAATATCATACTTTACACATCATCGGTTGTCGAGGCCTACAGATTGCGTTTCCACTATTTGAAAGTGACCAGGTACTTAGTTCTGATACCAAACAAAAATTCGTGCCTCGATAAATGTTGCAATAGTGGTAGAACAAAAGCTATCCAGATTGAATCCCTGAGTCACCCCATTCCGCTTAGTACCTATACCAATTTTGCAACACCTTGTATAATTATTAAAACTCAAACCAATCTATTTTATTCATCGAAGCTGTCTTCCTAGCGATGGGTAAGTTATTAATCATAGTAGGAGCGGGAACACACGTGTCGGCTGCCAGGCGCTGAAATAGTTGGAGGTTGTGATAAGTTGTGCACCTGGTGGCTGGAACTTGTGCCAAGACACCTACTCCGGATTTACGAAGTCTTTAAGTTTGGCCTGCCAACTACATATTTTATTATAAACTCCTTTAATGTACTTTCAAGGGATAATTTTAAAATTATATATTATTATGAACCTAAAATCGTAATAGTTCCTCCCAATGTAGGAGTTGGAGCCTCCTGGGTTAAACCTCTGCATATAGGTATATTTCTGCCCTAGTGCACATTTCTTCTTCTTCTTTCTCTTCAGCCTATAGTCAACTGCTGGACATAGGCCTCTCCTTAAGCACGAAACTGGATACAATCTATATCTATCAATCTATATTATTATATTATATTCGAAATGGTTATTAGATTGCGCACATTTTCGCACATTAATATTAGTTGTGACATATTTTTATATTTTATTACCATATTTTATATTTTATATACAAACACATACATTTGTTGTAAGTTGACCTTACGTACGTAAGTGAGTGGAAGAGTTTCAGCCTGTGTTTAAAACAGATGAAGACAGATTCGCTCTGTGGATGGCGCGAGATTGCTGTAATTTATAAAACGGAGCGCCGTTTACTCTGCCGCTCACTGGGAGATCCTACGTATGTCTTCATCTTGACTCTTGGTCTTTTAACAGCTACTTAATTTTATGTTTATATGATTTAAATTGATAAAGACTGGGTTGTCAGTTTGATAAAGATAATGGTCATGTGAGTTTTTACTATGGGTAGTACAATATTAATGTAGTCTTAGTTCCTTATATGTCTGCATTTACTGTTTTTTTAATTATTATTGTATAAAAGAGTTTTGTTAAATTTACCTGAGTTTTCCACCAACCAAGGGTTGGCTGGAAGAAATTGCTTTTTGGCAATAAGCCCGCCTTTGTGTACTAACTTCTTCTTAATTTGTATTTTGTCTGTGTATGTTATTTTTTAAGTATGCAATAAAGTGTCTATAAATAAATATAAACAAATATTTCTTTCACGAATTTCCAAAACTTGTTCAGAATAACGAGAATATCTTTTGGATTACCTACTAGGTACTTTTGCAGCATTCTGTATAGTGTAGACAACTACTGCATTTTGTTTGCAGATATTTAGCAACAATCATTTTAACTTGCACAATCCATACATGTTCAAACTCCATTTCACCCGAATGTTCAATAAGTACTCGAAGAAAAAAGACAATGTCAAAAATATCCTAAAATGACATTTCACCGACCTGCCTACGCCAATCACGTGACGGCGCCACCTCCTATGTCTCTACAAACTTGATTTCCTGCACGTCTAGACACATTTCCGCCATTTTACAAAATGCTCAATTTCGTAACGATCATTTTTTAGCGAGCTCGTCTTTTTTCATGGCGTTCATGAATGATCGGAAATTTTTAACCACTATGGCAGATTATGGTGTTATAAGTTTAACATCCCTGTATGTATTTGTGTATAAATGTTTGAGTATCGTAGCAGCTAAACAGATTAAACGGATTTTGGTTAAAATAAATGTGAGGGATAGGATACCATGTCTCATATTACCTACATATACAGAGCTATGCACGAACTAATAAGAATTTGTTTTTTTCAGGTAATAATTAAAGTCTCAGTGAAGGGTGAAGGATGGCGATAATAGCAACACATTCATGCGGTAAAGACTACTTTTTTCTAAATCATTGATACTCGGCTAAAAATAGGTTACTGGCTTCTTCAATAGGCAATTCCGAGATTAAATCCTGTTGAGATGGACACTGCAGCACTGGACAAAGAAGAGAATGCATCGCACTCACACATAAGTATTGCATAATAGCACAAAAGATTCCATCCGTGCATGTGTGTGTGTGGAGTTCATTTCATGACTGAATTATTTTGTAGAGGAGCTAAAGTGACTTGAGGTCAACCTGAATCAAATTTAGTAAGTAGGTGCGTTAGTAGTATTATCGGATAATAGTTTGAGGCTGAATTCTTTATCATCATCATCAGCCCATGTCAACCCACTGCAGGGTATAGGCCTCCTCCATGTTATGCCAAGTCCCACGGTCCTGTGCTACACTCATCCAGTTTGGTCCAGTCACTCTCCTAATGTCATCGGACCAACGGGTCGGCGGTCTACCGACTGATCGCCGTCCCTCCCTTGGCCACCACTCCGACACTGCCTTGGTCCATCTGCCGTCTTGCCGCCTTGCCAGATGCCCTGCCCATCTCCACTTCAGCTTCGTGATCCGTCTCCCAACGTCTTCAACCTTTGTCCTGCGTCGAATTTCTACGTTCGGGATACGGTCCACTAGCGAGATGCCTAGCATGGTGCGTTCCATGGCTCGTTGTGCTACTTTAATTTTGTGCATGCATGTCTTTGTGAGCGTCCATGTTTCGGCACCATAAGTGAGGGTAGGCAGCACACACTGGTTGAAAACCTTGGTCTTCAGGCACTGTGGCAGGCTAGATTTAAAAACATCTGCTAGGTTACCAAAAGCAGCCCACCCTAGCTGAATTCGTCTAGCGATCTCCTTTGTCTGCGAGTCTTTGTCAAAAGATAAACATTGTCCAAGATATATGTACTTGTCCACAACTTCTACTGAGCTGTTGCCTACTGTTATGTTAGGTACGGCTGTAGGACAACTGGTCATGATCTTGGTCTTGGACATGTTCATCTTCAGACCGACGCGCAGAGACGCTACATGCAATTCTTCAAGCATCTCTTGGAGATCAGCAACGTTCTCAGCTAGGACAATAAGGTCGTCGGCAAAACGCAGGTGTGACATGTTAGTGCCGTTGATATTAACACCTCTCTCGTCCCAGTTTAAAGTCTTTAGTGCGTCTTCTAAAACATTTGTAAAGAGCTTGGGAGAGAGAGTGTCTCCTTGACGCACGCCTCGGTTAATTGACACAAGGTCAGTTAGACTATGCATTGCATGCGCACCTGCATTGTTGCCTCTTTGTACAGCTCCCGGAGTACATCCACATATCGCTTGTCAATGTTGCAGCGATGGAGAGCATGGAAGACGGCCCAGTGCTCGACTGTGTCGAATGCCTTTTCATAATCTACAAAGGCAAGACACTGGGGCCGGTTGTACTCTTTGCATTTCTCCATCAGCTGTCTGACTGCATGAATGTGGTCAATAGTCGAGTATCGACTCCGGAAGCCGGCTTGTTCAACGGGCTGGTAGTCGTCGAAGCAGTGGTTCAGTCGGTTGCACAGGACCTTGGCAAACAATTTATAGACCTGAGAGAGTAGGCTTATTGGGCGGTAATTGGGTAATTTGGTCTTGTCCCCTTTTTTGTGAAGGATCGTGACTATAGCATTTTTCCACGCTTTTGGTGCTATTGCTTTTTTAAGCACTTCGTTGAAGAGTTTAGCTAGCATTCTCAGTAAGGGAAGTCCACCAGCTAGAAGCATTTCCATATAGACTCCATCTTCACCACACGCTTTTCCTCGTTTCATTGATCCCAGGGCATAGTCTATTTCGGCTTCTGTAATCGGAGGTATGCCATCCTCGTCGAAGCGCTCACTTGGATCAGCTCTTGGGTCTGTAGCGTCTGGTGTTACAGGTTCTGCTGCTTTTGATGCATATAGTTCCGCATAAAACTCTTCAACGATACGAAGAATTTGGTCACGATCGGTTACTTGGTTACCGCGACTGTCAGAGAGCTTATTTATTTCGGACCTGTTTCCACAGAGCTTTCTCTTAAAAACTTTGGGTCCTTTGTTGTCCTGGATGGTGTTTTTAATAACATTCACGTTATAAGCTCGTAGATCTGTTCTAACAGCTTTTCTGACAGTTTTATTCAGCTTTTGTAACTCTCTCAGGTCCACTGCTGTGTCACATTTCATTTCTCTTCTTCGAGACAGTAGAGCGAGCGTATCGGGTGTTAATTTTTCCTCCCTCGCTTTTCTCCCACCGAGATGTTTCTTGGTGGTTTCTGTTACGACACGGCAGATTGATTCGTTTAGTGAGTCCACGTCCTGGTTCTCTTCCTTTAGTCCATCGAATCGGTTTTGGAGTTCTAGTTGGAATTCTTTTTGGAGGAACTTGTAGTCCGCCGCCTCATACTTAAGCGGTTTCCTCAGGAACATCTTCTCTCTTTCTTTGGACAGGTTATACCGGAACGTGGCTCTCACTAAACGATGGTCACTACCGGTCTTAAAGCGGCTGAGAACTGAAACATCGGTAATATTCGACTTGTTGGAGCAGACAATGTAGTCGATCTCGTTTTTTGTCCTGCCATCAGGACTAATCCAAGTCCATTTCCTCGATGGTCGCTTTTTGAAGAAAGTATTCATAGCGAATAGCTGGTGTTGTTCGAGGAAATTTACAAGGGTTTGTCCTCTTGCATTCCGAGTTCCTAGTCCAAACTGCCCAACCGATGTCTCGTTTGCCAGAGGAGGTCCGACTTTGGCGTTAAAGTCACCCATGATAATTGTAAAGTGACATGGGTTTTCTAAATACGCTTTCTCTACTTCCTCGTAGAAGGTTTCGACTTCATCATCGGGATGTTTCGAGGTGGGGGCGTACACTTGAATTACCTTCACCGCATATCTTGAATTTAAAGTCAGATTGACATAGCAAACCCGTGTTGAAACACTTGTTATGTTTTTGACTGCTGGAGATAGCTTTTTGTGTATAAGGAAACCCACACCCCCATACTTCGTGTCGTCATGTCCTCTATAGTAGAATAGGTGGCCATTCTGGAGTCTCACGAGATCTTCTCCTTTTCGCCGCACCTCGGACAATCCCAACACTTCCCAATTAATGTGGTCTAGCTCTTCACAGAGTTCATCCATCCTGTCATCAGTGCTCAAGGTCCTTGGGTTATATGTAGCCATATTCAATGTATGTTGGTAGCCGGATCTCTGCCGGAGATTATTAGTACCCTCTGCCCCGCCGGAACCGTGACCGCTACCGGAGTCCGGGATAACGGGGCTGCCGGGGACTGAGGGCCGTGGTTTTTTGGGACTTTTCATGGGGGGAATTTTAGCCATAAAACGCCACGCTGGCCAGACGGCTTGGCGAGTTTTCCTGTCACGTTAGCCTATCATACCTGAAGCGCTAGGGAGTCGTGTATGATAGTTACCAGGAGGGACCACGTGGAGGTGTGAGCTCGGAGTAGGATTTGATAGCAATATGGCTTGCACCTTATCACTATCAACTCCCTTTCCCCTCCCTTCTTCTTTCGAATTCTTTATACAAGACTAAATCTTTGTTTCTTATCCTCAGGTGCAAAACTATGCATATGTTTCATACGCGAACATACTAAACATTATCACTTACGCATTAGGCATTAACTACGTCACAAGCTATGTTTGTCCATGTAGTCTACACATTTATACTGGTAGGTAGGGTAACGTAACGTACCTTGGGACGCTTGTACCTCGGGACAATGATTTTATTTTTAAAACTGGCTAATTTAACAACGTATCATTCTACCCTATGTGTAGTGTTTTACTCGCTTGGCCAAACTAGTGAGTCTCGTGATCATACCGGGATCGAGTGTGAGGTGAAGACAACATTAAGTTTTTTGGAGACAAAATTTACTTTTGTATAGTTTTTTGAGTTGCTTTATCTCATTGAGGCATGCTCAAAATTGAGACATGGATATCACGTATATATTTTCAGTTATTTCATTTTTATGATACGGCAATTATTTGAAAGATTCCTAACATAAAAATAAAGATACTGTTTTTTTTTGTTAAAAATTGCTTTTTTGTACCTTGGGACACGATTAAATTTGTACCTTGGGACACTATTTCCTATGGTTTTGTACTATGGAGACTGCTAACTTCTAAATTACGTCTTATATCTCTGTTCTTATAAGTGGCAGAGTGAAACTGGAATGAAGAGAGTTGCAGTCAGTCTGGAACGTTTGAAACAAGCAGTAGATAAAGTAAAAACAGGAGAAAATATTCCTATTTATTTTATATAAAGTGAATGTTCCTTTTTGTAACGTAAGATTCATACATAATCGCAAAATATAATTTCGTTATAAACTAATGATAATATGATGTCAATGTAGTTATAAAATTTCGATGATTACAGGACTTTTTGCTAAAAATATTTTAGGGTTGTTTCCCTAATTACCAGAAGGAGGAGTGGTGACCCGAAATGAAATGCGTGTTCTTATTTATTGATCACATTTATTTGCGCACGTGAGTGCTAAGTGCGTCTCTACAACCGACTGACGTTACATCATTAGTTACATATGTGTGTGTGCGTGAACGCCCACAACATTCCCCTTTTTCAAAAAAATTTGGACACAAAACTATAACTTAAAACACAAAGTAGTTATTTAATTCAAAAATAATCAAGGTTACATTCACAACAGAGGTATAGCAAAAACAGTAGGTCATACAAGTCTTATCACGTTCACATGCTGTTCTAACAAAATAAAAACAATAATAAGTTCCATATCTTATTACATTTAGCTAAGCTAATGAAATGATTCTGCGAATGTTAATCAGTTGATATTCTAGCTAGAAGTATTGAAACAACAATGTATGCAAGTTTATATCTACCTAAGTTTAACAAAGGAATACGGTGGTCTTATACGTTTTATTCACTGAATTCACCAATTGACTTTTCACTTTCACTTTATGTAGGACACTTTAGCACTGACCACGCTCACTAAAACTAACTTAAAACTATGCGCGCGCCTAACCTAATTACATCATAACTAATATTAACTTAACTTTTACATGTATGGAGTTGCAGAAGGCATCGTCTCAGCAGGGGTCGCGGGCTTGGCTTGCTGCTGCGGAAACTGTGCCCTGTGCAACGGCAATTCGGTGACTTGGTAACGCAACCAACTTTTAATGCTCTTGCAAGTCCGGGTATAAATGAAGTATAATATAATTAATGCTAGTAAACCAGCAATAACCAGCTGCCACGTACTTAACCAGTTATACTGTTCTATAACTTTGCCAGACGATTGGTCTTGAGCGACAATTACTTCAGCTTTGTCTTGGTAGTTTCCCATGTTTAAGGATTTTAAAAAAATATAAGTCTGTACTTTAAACAACTGAGATGGTTTGCAAGATACTGATTGAATATTGATCGATAATTGCTAATGTTAACGTGACCTAACCTACTTAGCCTTAACATAAACATACACACGTATTGCTTACCTACGCAAACATAATGCTATTTACCGAGGTTTATCTAGTTTACGAATATACCTAACTTAAAATTAAGCAATAAACTAACATCTTAAATTCTACCTAAAACGTACTGGTGGCTTGATAGCGCGACCACTTCGTGTCACACGAGTCGGCGGCGACGCCGACGTCAGCGACGACGGTTCATTCGTAGAATCGTGAGAACGTAGCGTCGGTTGTGGACTACCTACTGGCGCCTCTCGAGCGGCGTCAGCGGGTGTCACATCGACGTGGTTCTGAGTACTGTCTTCGCATAAAATGTACGCGGGTTTGAGTCTGTCTATAGATATTGCTGCTTGCCTATTTGGGTACTGAATAACGAAAACTTTTGTCCCTTTTTTAACGACACGGTATGGGCCGTCGTATGGGGGTTTCAAAGGTTTACGCACGGTATCGTCCCTAACAAATACAAACTCACAATTTTGTAAATCCGGGTGTACGAAAAATGGTTTTAAGCTACTATGTGAGGTAGTAACGGGTTTAAGCTGATTAATATTATTCCGTATTTTTTCGACTAAGCTGTAATTATCGCTTGATACATTCTGTGGGGAGGGGTCATAAAAATCTCCTGGTAATCTTAAATTTTGGCCAAATGTCATTTCTGCTGCGCTAATGTTACAGTCACTGCGACCGGCTGCTCTAAGGCCTAAAAGAACTGTCGAGAGCTGCTCTACCCATGAACCTTTCGTCGATATCAGACGCGCCGAAAGTGCCGCTTTTAAAGAGCGGTGCCAACGTTCGACTGCGCCGTTGCTTTGAGGGTGATAGGGGGTAGTGTGGTTCCTTTGTATTCCTAATAGTTTCATTAGTTCTCTGAATAAATGCGATTCAAATTGCCGGCCTTGATCGCAGGTCAGGAAAATTGGCACTCCGTACCGACATACCCACTGATCGTAGACTACCTTAGCTACCGTGTCTGCCGAAATGTCTTTAACTGGTATCGCTTCCGGCCAGCGACTTGTCCGATCAATAATCGTGACAAGGTATCGATATTCCTCTGGGGATGTAGGTAGTGGTCCTACTATGTCTACATGTATGTGTTCGAAACGTTTAACTGGTTCAAAACTACCTAAAGGTGCTGATGTATGACGGTTTATCTTTGCTCGCTGACATTCTAAACATGTTTTCGCCCATTCGTTAACATCTCGGTTCATACTTTCCCAAAAATATTTCGAAGTAATAATTTTTCGGGTGGTTCTAATGCCAGGATGGCTTAAATTATGTAAACTATCGAAAACAATGCGTCTAAACTTTTGCGGTAAGTATGGTCTGGCTGAGGGCGTAGAAATTTCGCAGTAAATATCTGTATTGCAATGTGGTAAATAAATCTTTTTTAATTTAATTTTACTATCTGCATTTTTATTCGCTAATAACCGTGTTAAAAAATCATCCTGTACTTGTGCGTCAGCCAACAGTTCGTAATTTAAAACTGAAGGGCTATGAACGGTCTCGATGCGCGATAAACCATCAGCGAAACTGTTTTTCGCTCCGCTTATGTGTCGTATGTCCGTAGTGAATTCGCTTATAAAGGACAGGTATCTAGCACGTCGTGGTGTTTCGCTTTCGTCTTTAGCTAGTTTCGTAAACGCGTAACATAGCGGTTTGTGGTCGGTATAAACTATTAATTGTTTACCTTCAAATGACTTCCTAAAATACCTAATAGCCATATAAACAGCTAGTAACTCGCGGTCATAAGTGGAGTACTTTTGTTGGGCCTGTGTAAATTTTTTAGAGAAGTAACCTAGAGGCTGCCATACGTTATTGATTTTCTGTTGCAAAACCGCTCCGGCGCTTGTGTTCGAGGCATCGGTCATCATCGCGAGCTCCGCGTGCGCGTCTGGGTGCGACAATGTAGCGGCCTGTCGAAGGCCAAGTTTACATTGCTCGAACGCCTCCTCAGCGCATTCCGTCCATGCGACCGGCGACTTATCGTTTTTCTTGGACGAGCCTAGGTATTTATTCAACTCGGATAGGTACGTAACTGCGTTAGGTAAATGATTACGATAAAAATTAACCATACCTAGAAAACGTCTTAGTTCTTGTACTGTTTGGGGTTTCGGAAAATTTGTGATTGCTTGCACCTTTTCTGCTAGTGGCCTAATTCCTTCAGTACTGACCTCGTAACCCAAATATTCTAATTTCTCTTGACCAAAACTACATTTTGATAAATTAATAGTAAGACCGAATTCCTGTAATCTTTCAAAAACTAACTCAAGATGATCCCTATGCTGCGACTCGGTGTCCGATGCAATTATGACGTCATCGATATAACAGAATACAAAATCGGAAGTAGGTTTAGCGTGGCTTCCGGTTTGACAACGGGGCTCTTGGTTTAAACAGTCTAGTACGAAATTCATAAAGCGCTGAAAAGTTTGGGCTGCGTTACGTAATCCAAATGTCATCCTGGGAAACTCGAACAACCCGAAAGGTGTTATAATAGCAGTTTTTTCAATGTCTTCCGGAGCCATAGGTATGCAATGATATGAGCGATTGATATCTAATTTTGAGAAATACTTTTTACCAGATAAATTAAATGTGAAATCTTGTAATCGTGGAATAGGATATCTGTCGGGCTTCGTCTTTGCATTCAACTGTCGATAGTCTCCGCACGGCCGAATGTCGCCGTTTTTCTTAGGAACAATATGCAACGGGCTAGACCATGCACTTTTCGAAGGTCGACAGATACCTATCTCCTGCATTAAACGGAATTCTTCTTTAACTTTTGTATACCTATGGGGTGGCAATGGGCGGGCTTTAGCGTGAACCGGAGGTCCGGTCGTCTCTATATAATGCATAACATTGTGCGGGGGAGTTTCCCGGAATGACATAGGTTTGGTTAAATGCGGATACTTAGTTAGTATACTTTGATAAGGTTGATTAAGGTCATTCGTAGACTTTATTGATGGGTGTTTTATGGACTCTACTGAAGCTACAACATTTAAATCAGTTATCTGGTCTATAAGTTTTCGAGCTGATAGATCAACTAATAATTTGTGGTGGGTTAAAAAATCAGCACCCAATATCGGTTGTTTGACATCTGCTAAAATAAACTCCCATCTATAAGGTCTACGTAATCTTAAATTTAACTCTAATGTCTTAGTACCGTAGGTCTTTATCTCGGTACCGTTAGCTGCGAAAAGTTTATAGTCCGAACTCACGTGTAAACGTTGCTTCCGTGTTGCCGGTAGTACGGAGACATTAGCTCCTGTATCTACCAGAAAACGATATCCGGAGTTCCAATCAGAGATGCATAGTCGGTGGCAGGGAAGAATGGCACATGCGTCCACCGTCGCATGTATGCCATTCAGTTTTCCGGTTTTTTCCAGGCGCAGGGTGACGAGCATTTTTGGGCGTTCTCCCGGAAGCGATGATGGTAGAAGCAGAGCCAGTTGTCGGGTCGACGGCGGGGTGAATTACGCGACGAGCTACGGGACGTATTACGGAACGTGTTACGGTACCTTGAGCGATTCCTAGGTCTGTCGTTCCTGCGTGACCGTTCCATACCCGACAGCTTCACGTTTATCTTCGCAATCTCGGCCATCACGAGAGAGACGTCGAATGATGTGCTGGGTTGCTGCGGCTGCGACACGACCGATACGTGCTGGCTTCCTGTAGCTTCCATCACCTTATCAGCGACGGCTGCCAGGTCCTCGAGGTCGGTCACCGCTGAAACTGCGAGGACTGCGCGCACCTGTTTGGGCAGACGGTTCTGCCAGATCACGCTGAGGGTTTCGTCCGGGAACTTGTTCATCGCCTTTTCTCGCATGCGCCGTAGTAGCTGGGACGGCTTCTGATCGCCCAGCTCGAACTCGCTGATCACCTTCTCGATCTGGCGATTGTGCGACTCCTCGTAGATCGCAAGAAGACGCTGCTTCAAGGTGTCGAACTTCTTAGTTGGTGGCGGATTGATCAGGATGTCGGTGACGTGGTTGACGACGTCCTTGCCCAGCTTCTGCACAACTAGATCGAAGCGAGCCTCGTCGCTCAACTTCTGTGGCCCTAGGATCGCCTCAGTCCTGACGAACCAGACCCGTGGCTGATCAGGCCAGAACTCGCTGACCCTGGAGGCTAGCGAGATGGATTCCACCTCACTGCGCGCGGGGGTAGGTACTTCCTGGGGTGACAGCACAGGCACTTGAATGTTCGCTTTAGATGGGTCGCTTCCGCCGACTCCACCGGCGGCGGCGGTAGGGTGGCCTGCCGGGTACATCTTGCTGCACTCACAATTAGTCCAAAAAATAATAATGTTCTGCACTCACTAAATGCTAGATCACGTCGGGGTCACCACTTTAGGGTTGTTTCCCTAATTACCAGAAGGAGGAGTGGTGACCCGAAATGAAATGCGTGTTCTTATTTATTGATCACATTTATTTGCGCACGTGAGTGCTAAGTGCGTCTCTACAACCGACTGACGTTACATCATTAGTTACATATGTGTGTGTGCGTGAACGCCCGTCACCCGACATGTAATCCTACAATATTATAAATCAATTTGTCCCAAAGTACACTTAAGAGTGTCCAAAGGTACAAACGTGTAACGTACCTTGGGTCAAAACAAGCATTTTTACTTTTATCTTAATTTCAAAAAATCTGGCCATTCCAAAGCTCCACCACAAATACTAGTGATAATAGATTATATATCCTACCGAATAAAGTAAATTTCACATTAATATCTTAGTTGTACGCTGCAATATCTTCATTCAAAGTTGGGGTAGTCGAAAGTGTCCCTAGGTACGTTACGTTACCCTACATGTTGTTGTGACCGCTGGTTCAATGAACACAGAGTGATAGGTTTAGTGGACTGTATATAGGTTTTATTGAGCGCAAACTAATATTAACTTATAAAGATACAAAGTACGTGGATGCACGGCGCGGTGGCAACCGGAAGTCCTTTCCTAAGGTTTTATACAGTGTTGCCAGTAATAATTACTTGTCTATGGTTCTGTTCCGAACTGAACACATGTTATACTAGAAAATTGGCCTTGAAGTGCATCTTTGTGCGGTTGCGACTGCACATTTGCTACCAGGGACAGGCTTCGTTCCACTCTGATAATGTCAACTTGAGCATTAATTCAGCCTTCTAGTGTCACGTTGCACAATATCCAGTTCGCTTTAGTCCTTACGCCCTCTTGCGTTTAAAACAATAGCCTGACATCACATACAACTCTATCTGAACGATAACTCGTTCGTTTGTTCGAGGCACAAAGCGGATTTTGTATGCAGATTTGATAATGTTCGTTATTTAGGAGGGATGTGCTGGAAATTCGGTACTGAGTTCCACCGACGTAGATATATAATTATGAAACTCAGTAACAAACCATTAAATTAATATTTTATATCAAAGTTAAAACATTAAATTTGATTATGAACACCAACCTAATAAAACAGAACAACATTTTGTTCAAGTGAAAACGTAGCATAACCCGACATTGCTAGTAGAGAAAATTCCTGAAACTTATTCTATCAGAAAATACTACTCCATAAAATGTCCGCTTTATCGCACTTAGCATAAAGTTGACACCGGAAAGTTCTGGAAAGGTCCAGAATAGAATAGAATTTTTCGACGCATTCCCGGCAAGATGCGGGCGGAGAGTTCATTGTTGGGATTATGAGAACACGAGCGGGCGATGTGCTTCATAATAATTCATTCAAACTACGATAAGGAATATACAGGATGTTGGAAAGTAGTAAGCCGGAAAAGTGGGGGGGGGGGGGGAGTAGTCGACATTCTGAACTGCTTTTAGTCTACGAATTTTGGAAATTCAATAAAAAAACGAATCCACATAGTTAAAAAGTCACTTGACGAGCTTTTATGATGTCTAATTTCCTTTGTGCTGATATTATTATAAACGCAAAAGTACAGGAAGTACAGGAAGATTATAAACATGCTACATGTTATCCCGAAATTCCTACAAGAAAACTTTTTAAGGCGAAGTTTGTGGGTGCAGATAGTGCAACATGTGTGTTAAGGGCAGTCTCACATCTCTGAATCTCTTTGTCCAGCAGTCCGTACGTGTCTGAAAGTAGTTGGAGAGCCGCGACCGTACTTCTGTTAAATCATTTGGCAAACTTATTTTCGTGGAAAATGGAAAATAACTCAGGTGAAAGGACCATGAACTTTTGTGTGTAGCCAGATCATAATAGGCTTTGTGTCCATAATATAGCTCGATATGGTTTAACTAGTAGATACAATAATCCAATGAAGATAGATGGTGAAAGGATGGCCCAGTAATTAGAGAGTTGGCTTGTGTGTCAAAAATTACGATTAGGTATAAGTGTTTTTGTTTGTGTTATATAATATAAATTGATACCATAATTAAATAGAAACGTGTCTTTAGATTTCTAGATATATTTTCTAATAATGTCAGTAACATATTTTATCCATAGCATTAAATTTTGTTTTACGTTAACTTACCAGCAACGTCTAAAAAATAGGAGTCGTCATTTTGCGGACATATCACAAGATGAAGCAAAAGCTGATTCCCTCTTAAAGAAATGTCTGAATGGCGATAATGATACACTTGAGTTAGATTCAATACGGATTCCAGGATTTCACGACAGGGAGATAAATCTGATGATACTTTTTGAGATTTCGACATCTAATGGCGTCGTGAACGCTGACGATTTAGATTTTATATGTGAGCAGCTACATCATCATAAGATATGGGTATGTTTCTAGTGTGTTAATGTAAAGTTACTGAACTTTACATTAACAACAAAGACAAATAATCCCTAATATTGAAATTAAGCTTAACTTAGATTTTTTCTTTTTGTTCCAAGCATACTTACCTATTTTTCATACCATTATAATTATGTATTCACATTATTCATGGTTATTTTTTTTGGTTTATAATTCAGTTTATCAATATTTGGTTTATTAATCAGATATTTCACCCTGTAACTTTAGCCATATTTAAAAGGCAAACAACAACACAAAAACCCTACGAGTTTACGACATTATTTCGAAAACACATAACCGTCCCACGTCCTAGCGCTGTCTCTCCGATCCGATGTTTCACGGGCCCGTGCGTTTACGACGTACGTTTCTGCGATCTCCTTGTCTTGTCACCAGGAGCTCGATTCTGTACGATATCTGTCAAGATATAGCCGAGATAATGTTTATCTAGGATGAAGGAATTCTATCCTAGAGACCTCGCGTAAAACGTCAAAATCTCTTTGAGTATGACAATAAAGTGGAGACTTGAAGCATACATGTCAAACGAAGATATCTCGATATTTGAGTGTATCTCCATACTCCGGAATCGGGCTCCAATCGGCGTAAGGTAGGTCAGCCATCCGAGCAAACGGCTGTTTTCCCGGTCGAGATCACTCGAGCACCGTCCTCTCCGATCCTCGACTCTGAAAAGGAATTAATTCGTCGTCTGCCGAGAACTGTCTGCCACAAAGCGTTTTTTTGCAAGGATTTTGCGGAATGAAAATCTTTGTTCGTGAAATACGAGGTTATGCGTCTCATCTGGCGTTTTCAGGAAGTTGTTCTTTGCTATGAATTCAGTACTTTACGACACGCTCGTTGTTTAAATGAAGTCTCATATGAAAAAGGAGTACATTAGTACAAGGCGTGAGTGCGTGTTTTTTTTTTCTTATGAAAAAATATACTATAAATTTCCTTCGATTTTTGTATGCGTTACACTTAGCCCGTTCTACCTATATATACATATTTTTTTTAATTTCGATAATACAATTCATTCATTATACATACATACATACATCCATCCTGACGTCCCTCAGCAGGGACAAAGGGCTTTGAGAAGATTTCTCCATCTGGCTCGATCTTGGGCAGCGGCTGCGAGATCCTCCCACTCCATCCTCATAACCTTTGCCTGCACTCTCCACAGAACGTCGCCAGGTTGTTTTTGGGCGGCCTCTTTTACGGCTTCCAGGTGGCTGCCAGGTGAGTATGCGCTTCGAAGGAGTTTCTCCAGGTCTTCTAAGGGTATGCCCCAGCCACCTCCATTTTCTAATGAGGATTTATTGGTCGATAGGTTTCTGCTTAGTCAGTCTCCACAGTTCCGCGTTCGAAATGGTTCGTGGCATTTGTTGACAAAATTCATTCATTATATTATGAGAAAAACAAATACAAAATCAATTTTAAGTTTAAGGACATTTGAATTAATGAACGATTTGTCAGCTTTAAAAAGAATAAAATAACCCTTTCTTCGGATTTAACCCACATTTGTGTGACATATTGACTTTTCTTTCTCCTTTAATAACAGTGGGAGGGCCCTTGCGGTCGAGTGGGTCCTCTAACGAGGAGGCTCTCAAAACATCACGCTTCTTTGTGCGCTAGTGTTGCTCAAGCTCAAGATGTCCGGATTAGGACCTTCTGCTCTGTCCCGGACCATTTACTACTTTGTTGCCAACTAGAGCTCAGTTTATTATTTCGGAGTTTCTTTACAAAATTATTAGGTCTACACAAGTACACATATCGAAAGTATCGAAGCAATATTGTATATTACGCACGAGTAACTATATCTAAAAGGCCATATATACCACTATAATAAGTTTAATTTATAAGTAGAGCAGCTACAAATAATTAGCTTTTAAGTACCTGTAATTAACAATTTTCTTTCTTTTGAAGAACTAAACCGCTTTCGATAAATTATTATAACTTGTTGGTCAAATCATTGTCGTAGCTAAGTAAACACCTTACTATTTAATCGCTTCTTCTGCATCAATTTAGGGATATTTTTTACCTTTTAAGTTATTGTCGACGGACTCTATTTCACGCTTTGTGCCTCGGGCCCACTAATCCGTCATTGATTACGTCCAGACAAAGGTCAGGCTGATTGTGAACACTGACGCGACGGCTGTCCTCGGGATATTCCATAGACTTAGGCCCTGTTTCACAATGTCTGGTTAGTGGCTACCTGTGAGATAAAATACATGTACACTCTCTGTTATTATTTTTTTGACAGTGACAGCATGTGTTTTATTTTACAGGTAGCCACTAACCAGACATTGTGAAACAGGCCCTTAGTATATACTATTATACCTGTATATACGAAGTCTATGGGATATTCCGTTTTGGCCAAGAGACACTTGAACGCACTTAAGATTTCACCGTGGACTTCGAAAACCTTTGATTCCTTAGAATTGTTGTATAAGAAATACGCTCTCTTTCAAATATTATAATATAGGTATCTCTCTATTGTATAAGTTACATTAAAAATGTATTTCGTGGTGATACAATTATAAAATCTTTACTTATAAAATATATATTATCGTTTATTCACACTTCAGGGTCTAATATTTTCAGACGTTTAGAGAGAGCAATATAAAAAGTAATCAAGTCTGTATATAATTTGTTTTAATAGTTTTCAGTCAATTCTTAAATAAGTATTTAACAGTTTACTTCCATATAAAACTTTCAACACTTCTAAAAACCCATGGTAGAATACAGGTTTGTAAGTTACGCAGGTTAATCCGCTGCCTTTTGTCACAAAAAAGCTAGAGTCACGGCTCTTTGGTTCAAGTGCTGCACTCTGAATTTTCGAACACCAAGACACAGGGATTTTTCATTGTGCTCTCTTGCTATCGTTTTTTTTTTGTATCGTCTATCACATTTGTAATCACTCACCATCACCAATAACTATAAAGTGACGTTACATATACCTACTCAACAATAATGTTGTCCCTAGGAAGCTGAGAACTCTCCATCCTAAGAAGGTTATTCTTCTACGTTGTGTATGTTATTCGTTTTGTATTATTTAGTCTTGGTTATCGGAGTAGCGTACCGGATTATTCGTAAAGTCGGAGTAGGCCACCAGATTTAATCGCCCGGGTCCGGACGAGTCACAAGAGCGGTAGTTTGAATTTGTTTCCCGCAGTTTGGCACATTGTTGGAAAAATCTTATTGTTTTAATTATTCTGTTAGTACCTACCTTCCCCACTGTAGCTGCGTAAATGTGGTTTGTAGGCTATATATTTTCACGGTTGTCTGAATTTTAACGGGGACTTGAGTTGAAAGAGATGAGCTAAATAATATTTGTTAATGGAAATATTAATTAAATGCGTGACCAAATGACCAAATAATTTATATTTTCCTACTGAAATATGTAAGTACAGGGTACTTCTTCTTAAGTTTGCTTGATATTCACAATAATGTAAGTTTACATGTAGAAATAAATAACAATGATATTCGGAGCATTTCCAACAACTACCTTCGTGTCTGTACGGCGCACATCACATCAGGAATTTCGTTCAACATTTTCCTGTTGGTTGGCGCCGAATAAAATGGAGTCTCACGATTCAATTTATCAGCTATGCTTTTCGATAACTTCACCATCGAAGGCTTTAGATTGAGGACAACATGTTTAATGTATTTTCAGCAGTAGGCCCCGCTAAAGTCAATATTAGAAAAATACGTACGAGTACACTCACTAGCAATGAAAAAATTCAAGTGATATAACGTCACTGCTGAAAATACATTAAATATGTTGTCCTCAATCTAATTTAAAGCCTTCGGTGGTGAAGGTAAAGTTTCTATGGCGAATTTTTAAATTCTGATTTCAGTTTTCGGCTTAGATATACCTACCATGCTGCACATGTAGGTATCGGCTTATTATACCCTTTTAGCAACACCCTGTATTCCACGTAGTTTTGAACGTAGAATAATAATAATTTCGATCCTCGTTATACCTTTGAAGTTGGCGCCTCCCGCCTCGTTCAAATTATACACGAAATGGTTGGCTGCTGCACCGTGAGCTTGCTCCATATTATTATTTATTTAGCCATGTTATGTTGTTTTCTACCGACATAAAAATACAGCAAAGATGAAAAAATATAGTGGGAAATGACATGTTTGAATATTATTTCTGTATTTGTTAAGTAATATGTTTATGTTACATTGCTGTTATTGTAATTGAATGTTAAGTGTATTAATACTTACATTGATTCTATTCTATATAGTGGCAAGGCGTTAATATAATGTGTGTATGTATTTAGATTATTGAAACTATAATGAGCTCTAAACATGTATGAAAAAGTAACGTTGAACTTATTTCTTAACTAAATAACACATTATACGAAAACTTTTCTCCAAAAATTTACAACCTAATAGAAAAACCATTTTGATTCCGGGCCGGATCAAAAACCACCGTAATTATTTAGGGTGAGGTTCGTAATGGGCTGCGATGGTGCATTAGCATCGGCCCACTAGCGGCCAATGTTGCAGTCCGAATTATATTGTGGTTATGCCGACCGTTCGTTTAAACATACATGTATGTATACATACAGTCATACTGGCATAAGCAAATATGTAATGTATGTATATGTATAAAATGTATGTACGGTATCTGAATGATATTTTTAGGGTGTGCATCGGAGTCCTTATTGTGTGCGTAAAGGTATGGAGCCTAGAAAGAGGTATAAGTAACTTTACTTGCTTAAATTCACCATTGAAGACTTAACTTTACTGCAGTAACAATTTTTTACTGCAGTAAGGTTGGTTCCCCTCTACAAAATAATTCCTAATGTACATAATTATTATGTTAGCTAATTAAATGATAAATTATTTACTCATAAATTGAAAAAAATAAGTGCTCTAGGTATGTTATTTGCTTTACGCTGCTAAATTTTAAGCTGACTGCAGAAAAAATCTCATACAATGTACCTAGATAAAGCGTCGGGAAACTAAGTAGAGAAGTCGACCGTCCATCGGAGTGCGAAAATAAAAACAACACACTGTCGGCACTAGAGAGATGCCGACTAACACGTAAATCTGCAATTACATTTCTCTTGCAATTTCACTGCTCAGTCAGTAAGGGGGCGCGCGCTGGGCCGCCCCACTCACCCCGCATTACATCGCACCCTTATTACGTAGTTTTGTAATATCGTTGCTACCCTACTTACAGTGGTAGCGGGTCTAGTGTGCAAGCCACACTGTTTCCTATTGGGACTTTGAGGTACTATTTGATGATAAAGAAGTTAGATTTAGGTAATGTTGCAATTTTGTTAGATTCGGTATATTTCTTGTAAAAATAACATGATTCTGTTTGTTTCCTAGGGCAGTTCGTAATTTGAGGTCGTTTACTAGCAGGAAAATATATAACAAGATAGTAAGGTTAGTAAGACGGAAATCAGCAGGATGATTGCCAACCTTCGCTAGGAGACGGCACTAGAAGAAGAAGAAGAAGGTTAGTAAGGTGTTAAAACATAATAGGGTTGCTGGTAAAATTAGATTTGGGCGCGTCTACCGCCTTCGCCTGCACATCTATGATCCTCTTAGCCGCTCCGCCCCGCCATTTTATATTTCCACGGACCAGCCGCGGAAATGAGTGAGTTTTCTTTCATTTTGTTGTCAGAGTGCGATCCAGGTAAACCTTTTCAAGACTTTACTGATTTGGTGGCACAAATGTTGTAATTCGCTTTTTTTAAATAAGTAGTTTATTAGTTTAGTTAAGTTCCTAATTGAAAAATAAACCTGTTCGTTACTCAAATATTAACGAACACTTTTCCAAAACTTAGTCGACCGGAGGCAAAGGAAATTGAAGTGTGCCGCCGTGAAAACAATTTAGGAGGGAAAGCGCTCATAATATTTGCACAATAATGCCAGGTCCCCTAGAGGGGAGCGGGGGGGTGGTTTCACGCTTGTTGTTACCGCGCACCCTTTGTTCTGAGACTAAAAGGGTTAACTTAAACACCTTTGCACTTAACCCTTGAATGCGCGTGTAACTGCACGCTGCAAATGCTGCAATATACTGCGTAAGCTCTTAATCCCAGTAAGTAAAGTTCAGTATTGCTTGTAAACATGTGTACTTACGTGCTTGAAGTTCATTGTGCTGGCATGTGTTCAACAATATTTTTCTTTCCAAGTGTAGTGTAAGAACTGTTGAGTGAATTGAATGTTTCCTTCCAGGGTGGTTGACGCTTTTCAAATGTCATGTTTTTGTAGTTTTGTAGAATCCTTCCAAGACACTATACAATTTCAATTATATTATGTTCGATTTCTCGATAAACAAGCGCTTATTAATACAAATAAAAATGCATGAAAAACTACCTACAATCTATTTTTGGATACCTACCTTTATTGGAATTGGATCACGGATGAATAAATATTTATATTTATGTTCCTGTCGGGCTCCTCGAGGCCGCCGCCGGCGGTATTGACTCGGACAGACTCCTAAATACTGAATTTATGGCCACCCAGGAGAGGCCACTCTATCTTACGATAAATGAAATTTAGCAGGCAGCGCGGCTCAACCTCGTTGTATTAAACGTACCGATGAAAGCTCTTGTTCGATATTTTTTTGTCAAGGTAGAGTAACCGTCTTGAGTTCGGTACCGCAAATAACATACATACTACAGTACTTCTAGACACAAGGGTATGTGTGTTCATGTGATATTGCTCCGGGAAAATACGCGTAAGCAAAGCATACGTAATTTACTAAATCTTATAGATAAAAACCTGAATTATGTACTTAGGTACCTAGTCTACTATTGTTTCGAGTTACCTATTCTTTTTCTCTATAACTAAAAGATGGTTTATAAAATATTTTGACCTGTTACTGTGTAGCTTAGCTCCTCGGATATTCTATTTGTAAGTGCATTGTAAGGACGAATACAGTAGGTGTGTTCAATACATCTATTGTGCTGCTATTAATCCAAAGCCAGTGCACCATTGAAAACCAATTTTAGTAATCTAACCTCAATAAATTTTACTGAACGACTTGCTAGAGTCTTGAGTAGGAAATAAATTGCCCGCATAAAGCGGCTATAGGACATCTTTGTTTAATCAGATGCTATACCACCGCCGCTAAGAAATTGTGTTATTCAATGCCCCAATTTCTCCATAGTCAGTTAGAGCATAACCAGGTATTAGTGGTTGACTTTTGACACATCTGTCAATAATTTTAAATGGAGATGACGTATAATTGATGAACCAATCCCTGGTCGGTTAGATAAATGACTATGGAGAAATTGGCACTATAGGTGACAAACACTAGGGTTTGTCACGCTGGTGACAGGGTTCGCTAGTCAGATGGAGCAATGTTTGACCATGGAGGACCTTACTTGTATACTAGGCGTCCGTTTGTGTGGAGCTTGAAGAAGTTTGCCCAAACAAGTTAATATGGAGAAACAAAAATCGTTAATTTCCAAAGGCGTAAACAAAAGCGATAAGTCATCACTTTTCGTCTGACCCATACTATTGGGATATCCTGTATTTGGTCGTCCTATCACTCGGGCAGGCCTGTATTATGATTATGTTATCATTGTTTGCGATGGGCTTTTATAATACATAATATAGACAAACACAAAAATAACATAGCGAATAATGCTGAATATTTTCCTTGCATAAACAAGTTATTTAAATATTTTTGCAACATAGTTTCCGAATACCGTACAGTCGGATACAAAAACAAGTGAAATTAATATAACTTTACTAAATAAATATAAATTTATGTTGCGGTTTGTTGGACAAACACGGTAAAATGTAATATATTTTGGGATAAGTTGATGCATTGGTAAGAAATTTGTTAAATTATTATTTACTAATTTTTGTGCATTGTAGTACCTAGTCTATTTTATAAAATACGCATCGATTTTTCCTATATTTAACTAAGCTTAGCTGGAATTTTCCCAAATATGACATAACAGTTGCAATTCTAAATTTAGAAAACACGGTTATAATACGTCTCAGAAATATATCCTCCTGTTTGGATATTTTTGAATATACCTAAATTCCTATGCAAATACTTACTGAATATTATAATATTGTAAGAAATATTATGCTGGGCGAAAAAATGTGTACAATGTCAATATGCAGAAAAAATAATACGGATCCTTCCACTTTCTAGGAGGGAAACTTTCTTAATCTTCAACTTACCTAAATATTTTTTCAATAAAATTGCGTTTAAAAAAAACTGTTTAATTTTTTCAACTTTTTTGCGCAGCAAAATAAGCTAAGTTTAGATTTAAGGTTATTCCCCCCAGGACTTATCTCGGCAACCTGTATACCTATACTTTCGATCGAGGACGGTTTTCGGGAGCCTGGTGGCATGAGGTGCAATCGTGCAGCATTATACTCCAGGAAAGTACTCGTATAAACTTGGTTTTATTAAAAATTACTACCCTGTTTTCATAAGAGTTTGACGTATCTTTATAACGTATAGACAATCAAATGCCCATGTTGCAAGTTTTTTCTGCCTATAGGTAAAAATAAGTGCTTACCAATGTTTTTGTATACATCATTTTATTTTTATTTTATTATTTTAAGATTAACAAACAATAGTACATTATATTTAACTAATGGTATTATACACATTAAATAGTAACGAATGTACTACCAACACAGTTAACCACAGATTACCAAAAAAGTATTTTATGAGTAAATTATACAGTTATCTAATTTCATTAAGTAGGTAATTACTTAAACTTATGGAAAGAAACATGCAAACTAAGAAAGTAAGATTTAACTTAAGTGACTAAAGAAAGAAACTAAAGAAAAACCTTTTTGAAATTTGAAAAGTATTCAGTAACAAAAGAACATATGGATAATATTAAGTAAATATATGTATAGCAGGTAGTAAGTTTGTACATATACATTGTATAAATATATTTGCAAATATATTACATGATAAGAGATAGATAATAATTATTGTGATTACGTTAGATTTTCCAGAGTATCAATAATATGTCTCCTATAATTACTTGGCTTACTTGATATGATCATAGATCGGGTAAAACCAAGCAAAAGATGCGGAAATAATATATTTTTTGTAGTTAGTATAAATTCTGTGATTATTGTATATCAAATAACCAAGTTGATATCGTAAAGACTCCCAAAATATTTTCGGGTGCGGTCCGAAGAAGCATAAAACGTTTATCGCAAAATTAGGTCGAAATCGATAATGATATTCCCCAGGGCGAAGCGTTAAAGCGAAGCATCGACATCATCATGTATATAAAAATAAAGGAATGGGCTGCAAAATACCGATATCATGACCTTTCGTGTTAGTTAGGTAGGTACCTATTACTTACTATATTTCTATAACCAGTGGCGGATTTACAAATTTGCCGCCCGTAGGCCATTAAATTTTTGCCGCCCCTACTGACTTCTGAAATTCAATTTGTTAGTTTAATCCCGTTATTAGTATGATTGTGAACTTAATAATGTGGATATTTCTATGTCTATCTGTCACCAACTTCAAACGTTTCATGAAATCTTATTTAAGGTTCCTTACCTCAAAAGGAAAAAAAAACCTCTTATAGGATCACTTTGTTGTCCGGCTGTCTTTTTCTCAGAAACGGGTAAAAATATCAAAGCTGACATTTCGCAAAGATATACAAGGTGGGCCAAAAGTAATCACCCTATTGGAAATTGCTCTCATTTGTACAAATGGCCGCCAATTTCAAATTTGTTTTGATATTGGTGGACTAGACAAATGCAGAATACATGTTGACAAGCCATGGAAGCCACACTTCCCAAGAACGCCAAATAATTTTGTATATTCAGTTTTCGGGTCGCCTTTTTTTTCGTTTAATATGTCATTTTTGTACATGTACATTTTAACATGTCCATGGCGGCGCACAGTGGACGGCGAGCTGCGAGCGCAAGGCCTGAGCTGGACGGAAGCCAGAGCGGTTGCTGAGGACAGAACGGCGTGGCGCACGCTTGTGAAGGCCCTCTGTACCACTGGGGTACCATAGGACAGCAACACACAACACACATGTCATTTTTCCCCGCAATATCGCCCGATTTAACCGTTTCAGACAGTTTTTGTGGGTGTTTTTTCAAGACCCGTGTTTATGTGAATAAGCCCGTGTCTCTGGAAGCCCTTAAGGACAACATTCGACACGAGTGCGAGAATCTCTCGCTCGAAGGTCTGGCTGAATTGATGATAAATGCCATAAAAGGAGCCCATAGGGCAATCAATAGTGACGGCGCCCATTTGGCCAATATCATCTTCTAGACTTTACCAATAAAATTTTAAATATTCAAATAAACATAGGTAGTTATTAAAAAAACAGAATCGAAGTTTTTAATTTAGAAAAAAAATTGAGCCAATCAAGATAGGATGACTTCTTTTGATCCACCTTGTGCAAATGTACGGCATCAACAAACTGGTAAAATAAATTAATGAAAAAAAAAAGTTACCTTCCATACATGTAAAATGGGGATGTTTTTTTTCTTTGGTGTAAGGTATTGTACAGGTCTTTCAAAAATGTCAAAGGTCTTCTCAAACCATTTTTTTATTCAGTGACTGGTTTGCGAAATATTAAGCTTGAAACTGCGAATTCTTGGTAGACTCAAGTGACTGTTTGGTCCAAAAATATCACTGATGTACTTAGTACATTTGACAAAATTCCACATTATCCACATATAACTACCATTACAGCCGTTTCCAGTTTCTCCAAATTCAAAAGTATTCCTGCCGCTTCATGTCGCGTTACAGGCTTTTTAGTAATATCATATTTGAGTGATTTCAAAGAATATGCATGCCAAGAATCTCTTTAACTATTACATGCTTCTTTTCTGGCTGACCATCGTCTCAAATTCACTCTATTCCGGGTTTTGCCTTTCCCGATTTCACTCATTTATTTAAGCCAGCGTTGTGTCGAGTTTACAAAAAAAATAATCCTGAAGCAGCATGAAAAAGCGTCAATCTTGGCTAGTTTAAGACGTGACATAAGTTATGCATCGCGCTCACTCACATCGCGCAGCCTCAAGAGCGAGCGCGACGACGTAAAACTTTTGTCACGACATAAATGCGCCCCGTACTAGCCCTTCTGAGCCTGATTCAGCAGCCACAGTTGCCACTAAATTCAAAGAATATAGGTACATACTGATCATATGACAGTGCGTTTATTTATATGTAGATTGTGTACACGTAAATTTATATTTAAAAAATCTGTAAAATAAAAAATGCTAAATTTGCTGCCCCTCTAAATCTGCCGCCCTAGGCACTGGCCTTTTTGGCCTATAGGTAAATCCGCCACTGTCTATAACCAACATTTACAAAATATGTTACTTTAGTATTTAGTATTTTTCCACTCGAAATGATATACGACTTACTAAAAGTTGTTGTAACTTCATTCAAATTATCCAGCTGATTACTCTATATTTAACAATTTATTATTGAGTACCTAAAACTGGGCGCAGTCTAGTTGAATATTTAATCCTTGTTAGCATTTTTATCAGTTCCATTCCACGGTCCACCCTAGGGGTTCCAACTGTGTCGACTGGAACCCTAATTAAATTTCAGCTTTCAGGTTGAAATTTTAATTTATTTTCATACAGTTTGTTTGCCGATGCATCTGTGGGCGAGTACAACTAAATTTTGCTTCTATTTTTTACTGTACAAGCGACGTTAAAATATTGGTAGAAAGTTGTGGTGTAGTTCAAAAATATATTTGAAATTGAAACTGGAAGCACACTAATATTTCTGTAATGTATATATAATAAAAATCTTAATATTGCCTCCTAATCAGCAAATTGTCATCAATCTTTATGTAGTAGGCATTGAACACAGCCACAAAAATATTTTCACTAATAATGATCCTAGTTCATTTAGATTAATTAGCCTATATTGATCAATAAATCATTTGTAACACAAAAAATATTATAACATACTATATGAGTTTTGGACGGAATTGGCACTTGAACTTCAGTCTCGAAGCTAGAAGAACCCCAAATAAGTTCATACTCAATTTAATTTCTACTTGGTATTTCACATTATATTTTGAATACAATATTTTAATTTAATTTACGAAAATCTAAACTAACAAAGTAATTTCTAATTTTCCTTATTTTTATTAATGGAAGACTTTTTGTTTGACCCGGGAAAGCTTGTTTTTTATAATGAAAAAAGGCTGACCCATTCATAATCCAATTACTTTGAAGTGCTTCTTTAAATAAAACTTCCTTTTATGCTAAAATATGAGGTTACTGGAGCTTACGACGACGCGTCGTGACTTCATTTTGTAAAATTATAAATAAATCTTACAATCTACGATTTTCGACCTTTCACCCAGGCATACAATAGGTACATAATATTATCGATTATTACAAATCCCACCCTTGCGGGTTAGGCAGAGGTGCATTGCTGCACCCACTTTTTGCCAGAGCGTTATGTTAGTCCCAATGTAATAGGGGGCGGGCCTATTGCCATTTTACGGGCACATCCAAGACCTGAGAACAAATATCTGTGTTTAAACAAATATCTGCCTCAGCCGGGAATCGAACCCGGGACCTTCGGCTCAGTAGTCAGGGTCACTAACCACTACGCCATTCGGTCGTTTTTTTTTGGATAGGTGACTCACAAGTGAGCCTCTCGCTTTTCGCTGATAGGTAGGTCAATATGTTACGAGCTGTATTGCATTTACCATGAATACAATGTAACTAGAATATAATTATGCATCTAGCATCTAGTTCAGTTTTCCTTAACCATAAAAACAAGTGGTATTCTGATATTTTAGTACAATACATATTAAAAATACTACAACCTCTAATCCTATTTTTTTATTTATATAACTCTCTTCCATCCAAAGGTTGTCTGGTAGAGATTGCTATAAGCAATAAGGCCGCCTTTTTGTACTGTTATTTTTAAGTTTTATTTTGTATTGATTCTGTTTTTTTTGGTGCAAATAAAGAGGATTGTATTGTATTGTATTGTATTGTATTGTATTGCATTGTACAACATAATATTTCCGCATTCGCTTTCAGCTGGGGTTTTAAAACGAGCCCGTTATTGCATGAGATGAAAGCGAGCAATTCATTGCACGGGGATTGTGAAAAACCCACTGACATGTAGGAGAGGCCATTGACCGTGCATGTGTCAATACAGCGTTAATCCTGATATGAGTTTTATTGGAACTGACTTTATATGAGCTGTAGCCTGTAATTATTCGCGTATGCATTGATTTTATTTTAATATTGGATTTATTTAGGCTGTAAAGTAGTATATAATGGACAATACTTAGACTAATCTTAATAACTCTGTGGGTGAAGGCATTCTGAACACTTTTTATCATTTTTTAGTTAAATAATTATTAAAGCCACTACTATCGATTTTATCTAGGTATAGTTAAGTATTCACATCGTACCGCTCACCAAACTTTTAGTTTAGAAGAGCTAAGGGACCACAGCTCCATTTAGAATACATAACAAATTAGGAAAAGGTTCGACCCAAGAGTTTAACGACTGTCTTGAAAGGGCGACGTGCGAGAGTTAGCATAAATAATATAATTAGTGGTAAGTAGTTATTTGATATTCTAATTTCATCATGTTTGTGAGAGGTTTTGGAGCGTTCTAAAATGACATAGGACATAGTTTTCAATACTTATTCAAATACAACATAGTACAGTCAGCTGCAAAAGTCGTTATAAGAATCCTAAGTTGCAAAACATCGATTAACAATTAAACATCGCACCTCAGTTGTTGTGTGTTTATATAATAATAATATTATAGTATATATATTTATATTTGGTATTTATGTATTGTATATATTTTATAGGTATAGGTTTATATATTATCTATTAGTATATTGTATAAGTATAAATTCTTGTAGGATATTATATTTAAGTAGTACATATTTAGTTTTCTTCGCTGAAATTGTCTTAAATAAGTTCTTTTTTTTTTTTGCACTCCCATACAATTTACTCCCTGTACCTCCTGTAGGTTGACTGGTAGAAAATGCTTTTAGCATTAAGTCCACCTAATTGTACATAATTACTTTTGTATATTGTGCAATGAAGAATAAATAAATAAATAAATTAAGAAGACGTGCACAGCGACTTATGGAGTGTTACGGTGACAAGCTTGTTCATATTAGGAAAATTGTGCTGTGACTTCTTCCGTCTTATAGTGCATCGATGTTTTGCAACTTAGGATCTGTATAAGGACTTTTGCAGCTGACTGTACATATGCATACATACCCATACTATGATAATGACGAAACATTCATTTCATAAGTCATTCATCTATCCAAAGGTTGCCTGGATGAGTCGTTTTAGACAGCTTTTAGCGATGGGGCCTGTTTTTGTACTTAAAACTTTGAAGTGTAATAAGAATATTATGTTATCCTAATTAATAAAGTTATAATTTATTGTCTCAATGGCACAAAATTCTGCAGTGTCAAAGATGCGTTTATTTTCATAACTATGCATGAACTGACTGCGGTAGTGTACCATCACCTTTATACAAGTATCATGCGACGAAACTCCGGCATCAAAGTTATACGAAGTAGAGAAGCATGTGTCCCGTAACTCCAGTAACTTACTAAGTTTACGTCACTCGAGCGAGCAACTAAAATGCATGCGGCGGAACAGGATTCATTCGTATGAATCATTTAGTTATGTATATGAGTTATTGACTACTATTAACTAGGTAAACTGTAATAACCGAATTAAACCCTTGGCATACTCCTCTACTACGCCTGTGCCACATGCACAGTCGCACACTCTAAACTTAAAACATCAATTTTTCGCGGTGATAAATAAGTTAATATCTTGACTCGTAGACTTACATGTGTATTCACCTCAAAATCCAATCGTTCATTAGCGTTATTAGCGACCACATCATATCAAAACTAGCGGACATAAATTACGGGCTGATTTCAGTGGACATTTATACACTCGGTCATAATCATTTGTGGGACACACAAACATAGCAATTAGTACAATAATCATTTTAATAGCGGCGGTAATAGCGTTGTATAAATCATGTGCCTCAGCGCATCGTAAACAGGGAATTTTCCTATTAGATTTTATGGATTTTCCCCATTTTCCGAGCATTAAATTGAAAGGAGAGCAAAATGGATGCCGCAAAAATTTAATTTGATTTCGCGGTGAAGATAAAAAGGTTTTATATGTCCTTTGTGAGAAGAGTGATAAATTGAATCGAGTGTTTGCTGTAAAGAGGCTTAACCTGAGAAAGCATTTTAGGTATCGAGAAATTTTAGTTTTACTTTCCGTACCTACTTACGATAGAAAATGATTTATTACTAGAGCCGAAGCCAAATTATATTTGGAATATTGAAGTATTGATGTTGCGGGCAGGGCGCCGCGCCAGGTATTCTGCACAATTTCTAGTTCAGCGCACGTTGTCTTTTGATGGCGTCATAAAACTTAACGTGCCTTTCGATCTGGCGGTTGTTCGAGCAGATCTAATGCGATCATCAACTTGATCGGTCAGGAAACTCGAATGGACATTACCTATACTTAGATCTTAAAAAGAGATAAAGATAAAATGGCTATTTATGCCTGGAGGGTGGAGTTTTATCAGTCAAGTGTACTTATAAGATTAAAAATAAAATTCCATATTCAACTATAATTTTACGTGAGTGTAGATTACTTACTGATTCGATAAATATGTAGATCTTTCAATAAGGAAGAAACAACCAATCAGAGAATACTTATGAATAGGTATTTTAAAAGAAACCCACATTTCGTGCAATCGATTTTATCGCGCATTCGAAACACGACAGTTCGCCCTAACTGGAGCCAACAGCTATGATTACGGACAGCGATAGGGCCGGTCCAATGACACTAAATACGTATCGACATCACCCTTATCTGTTGAGAACCTTCAGGTGGGATATTAAGCTGAGATTGTTTATCAAACACGCTGAGCGTAGTGATTCTCAAACTCATTTGTTTATTAGAAACTTTAATGCAATTTTATGAAAATTACTTATTTAGTTAGTGAGTTTTGTTATGTAGGTATGTGTAATATGTAAAACATACGTATTGAATAAGTATTAAAAAGATAAAATAAATATTGCTGATTGCTTTTTAAAGAGTAGGAAGATGCCGAACGTTTTATAAACCTATCTATCATTTATTTAACATAAGTGCTAGTCGAAAACTAGAACTTATAATATTCAAGTCGACAGTATAGTTCCACATGACTCTTTTTCAGGACTTAAAGCTATTGTTACTTTATTTAAATATATCAGACTATAGATACTCGTATTATGTTTAGGGTTTCGTTCGTGGTTATAGCTGCGGCGCACCCCAAACCGTCAATTACGTGAACTCTAGACAATAATCTTCCCAACACTAAAGCGGTATAGGCAGTGTAGCTTCACGCCGATATGTAAATTGAATTGCAAATATTAATTAGCCTTTAATATCTCCCGAGCTGTTCTATAGTTAATCATGTGCTTGGAATTGTCTTGTTCATGTGATAATCTATCGGCAAGTGAAAGATAAAATCAATTTATGGGAAAATGCAAGTAAAGAGAGAGGAAACTATTCTTGTCTAGCTTGTCCCGCGAGCTTTGCTTCGCTTAAAAAGGAGTATCGCTGTATTTTTAGTTTAAAATAAGTTTGTGGGATGATCTCATTGGTATGTCTACTTATTATAATTTACTATTATACTGAAGTGTATCTTTACTTGTTTCAGGTAAGACGGCGAAAAAGGCAAGGGGGCAATAATTATGCAAAGTAGCCATAATAGAGACCCAAGTACAGGAACTCTCTTCTCCAAGAATAGAATAGAGGTTTGTTCATTTGTTCATTGATTTTTTATAAAAAATATATTTACTGCACAACAAACTATACTAATCCCAAAAAAGTAATTACCTATGTATAATAGCTCTGCTGGGCAATAGATATAATAATTGAAAAGTTTGGTATCCCTCGACCAAACTCAGTATTATAAAGCTAATGGCTGCTAGAACCGGCAATTAAGCGTGTCGAGTAGGTACCATCTACAAGTTTTAATTAAATTTATATTCAGTTTTCATCAGTTATTTCAAAGCCAGACAGTTTATTTTTGAACGCTGCGTTCTCATAATTTCTTCCTGACGAGTACTTAGCAAACTGTCGAGAACTATATTTAGTGAGAACGAGTCCACGTTGTTACATTCAACTTTATACAGGATGTTGCGAAAGTGGTAAAGTAAGCCGAAAGGGTGTGACTCAGGTTGATAATATGTAATGATGGTGATGACTATTTTTGCAAATTCATGAAAATAAAACTGTATGACTCGTTACGGTAAAAAAGTCACGTGACAAACACAGTTTCAATTGGGAAAGAAAATTTAGCTTTCCTTAACCTGCCCTATTTTCAACATCCTTTATATTCAACTCTTATATTTGTAGTAGGCACTTACTCAGGCACTATTTTTCTGTTACGAATGTCTCATAACTATGACTGTGCCAAAATCCAGGTATTTTTCCCAAAAAATCGTGTAAAGTTGTTAATTTCCCTCGATAATAGGCGGCGCTTGGCAGCCTGCGTGTTGCCAGACAGCAGACGTGTCTAGAATGTAGGGGGGTTGACGATAGGCCAATACCTACTTACCTGCACGTAAAAAAAAGAACGTTTGACTTTTGTTTAGAATGGTATTCGATAGATATTCAGAGGTATTTTACTACGATATAATAATGCCAGATGCATTTTTTAGGAAGAAGGCAGGAACACGTTTACTTGAAGCAAGAATACAAAGAAAGCCGTATTTAATAAGTATTTCAAAATTAGCGACTCGCACTTTGCGGACTTACCGCAGATTGATATAAACGAGGAATCTTCCCTTTCAATCCTATTAGTTTAAATTAACTTTAAAATCCAATGAGACAGTTAGGTACTGACCTTCTTGATGACAAACTCTCTATGTGGAAGTAAAAAAGTAGGCTCGGGTTCAATCCCCAGCCTGGGCGGATATTTTGTTCAAAGTTAGACGATGGTTCAGGGGTCTAAGATGGTAATATTTGTGTTGTGTTAAGGTGGGTACTGACCAACGTTACGAGGTGAGTTACATAGCGAGCATTGAAATGTTCGTAAAATGTTACAAACTCGACAGCAATGCGTGGCGATTATGGCTGTATTGAATGCTTTATGTAATAGGAATAGTGCCTTTTACCTATAATAACAAAATACCTATGATGATAAGTGAGTTGAGTTTTTTTTTAAATATGCTCAAATTATGAAAAAGGAGATTAATTAAATCAAAGTTTTAAATTGAAATCACTCCTTTCGATGGTAGGGTTGGCTGAGTTGAATCGTGCTAAGTTTGTTGAGCTATACAAGTCCAGAGCTAAGCACTTCCTATCAACCGAGCTCGGAAGATGGATGCAGCCAGCCACTGTATACGCTTATATATTTATATAGTAATTGTGTACAGTAAACACTCCGAAATTTTATTAAAGTACGGTTTAATATTAAAGTTAAGTATAGGTAGTACTTATGTAAGATGGCAAGATATTTTTTTTTATTGTTTTGAGTTTAATTGTTGTTTGTGATTACTGATGTTATATTTTCCTTTGATACTCAGTTATTGATTATTACCTACCTTAAAACTTAAAACCGTGGATTCAAATTTCCCTACTCAGTTAATCCAAACCGAAGTTAATATCCTGTGACCGGTACTCTAGTACTACTAAAGTTTTGATACGGAACCGAAGCAACATAACTAAGGTTTTGTAGGAGCTGGATGTTTGCTGCAAGTTCAGGCCGGGGCGTTCAACCGGGCCGGAAGTAAAAAACTTCGTTGGATTGTTGGATGTCGGCCAAGCGACGATGGCCGTGTTAAACACTGAATCTGGCCTTAATTAACCTTTTTACAGACGATGCTGTGTAGAAATGTGTGATGGACTCTTAAAAATAATATTTTAATCCATTATTATGGGGTATTGTAAAAGTGGTAAGTAGGTATAGTAAGCCGACAAGACCTCTTTCGTACTGGGAGTATTTATTAGAGATTACGGATTTCCACTGGGCACGATTCTGACACACCTCTTTCGCTTCTTCCACATTCATACATTTGCGCATACATGCTCGTCGGTTACGGGTACTCTTAAATTGGCCCTTTTTCAGTATGTCGCCAATCTGGTCCACATACGTCCGTCTAGGGCGACCCCTCCCGACTCTTCCACTCACTTTTGCTCTATATATTTCCTTTGTCACTCTTTCATCATTCATTCTTTCCACATGTCCAATTTATAAATTAATGAAATGATATACATACTTATATTTAATTATACTCCATAATAATTATAGTGAAAAGTATCGTAACCAAGAAAGATTTTTTTAATGTACACTATTATGAAAACTGTTCACTACTTTCAGTTGTTTGTGAAATTTAGATTAAAGCATAGTATTCCCCTATTTCCCCTGAAAGAGTAATAAATAGTGAGTTGTCAGGCGAAACACGCAACGCAATAGAGGTGCTGGTTATTCATTCAAATATAAAATAAAATTTAAAACCAATCTTTAGTTTGAAAGAACTAACGATTTTCCCACAGGCTTTCAAGAAACACAAAAATGTGGCAGCAATTTAAAACTTCTCCATTCAGAAACAATGCGCGTAAAAAAACAGCCGTTTCTTTTGACGTTGGAAAGGTGAAGGCCATTGTTTGTTACTTTCCGGTGAAAAAAGCTCCGTATTTCAGTACTTGTTTAAAGGAAATATCTCTCCGCTGGGAATATTTCCTGGGATTTTCGTACGCTTTGCGTTCGCTTAAAATGTCTATCAATATAAAAGCAAGTACAGAGAGTCTCCAATTGAGGTTTTCGGAAAGAGTTAAAGCATATAAGGTATAAGTTATAAGCCTTGTAAGATGTATAGTTGCATGAAAGAAGGATGGGATTCTGAAACTCTGTGTTATCCTAACTAATATTATAAATGCGAAAGTAACTGTGTCTGTCTGTCTGTCTGTCTGTCTGTCTATCTGTCTGTTACTCTTTCACGCCAAAACTACTGAACGGATTTGAATGAAATTTGGTATACATACGGTCTAGACCCTGGGAAAGAACATAGGCTACTTTTTATATCGGAATTCCCACGGGAATACTTTTTAAGGCGAAGCGAAGCGCGCGGGAACAGGTAGTAGGTAATTTATTTATTTATTTATTTAATCCTTTATTGCACAAATATAAAAAATAAGTGTACAAAGGGTGGACTTAATGCTACAAGCATTTTCTACCAGTCAACCCACAATAAATCTAGAGTCAGAAAAATTTATCACACATAATACAAGAAAATGTTTAAGTACGAATTTGCCTACAAACATAATGAAGTTTGCTTCTTTAGGTAAATTAGGGGCTTGTTAAGAAGTATAACTCCACGTTCAACATAACAATGATTATAATCATTAGGTGTTTTCGTATCTCATTTGCATATTTCTCATTAAACGGCGTTAAAATGCTCTTTCTACCAGTTTGACGTATAGAGCCAGCGCCGCTTTTGCCGGGAGTTTCTTGAACGACCGAAACACTTTATAAGTAGGTAGGTTTTAAAGGGTTTTGTTCCTCTTATAACTTTTTAATTCGGTAGTAATGTAAGATATACTTAAGTAGTTATTATTGATATCCTTTAATATCATATATACACTCACGGGCAATGAAATAGTTCCACTCACAAAATGCCGACACCTAACAACCCCCATTTTTTCAAACATTTACCTGAAAATTTGATCAAAATATTACCGTTTTTAGTTGGTAATATCCTAAGGCTCTCTTAAATGTACTTCAATGTTGCAGAAGGCGTCGTTAAGCTAGCCTTTTCCATTTAGGAGTAATTTGTTGTTTATTTCAGTGGAACCTTTTCATTGCTCGAGAGTGTATTATATCTCTGGTTATGAGTTTTGTGACCATAAATTATTTATCGAGCAAATAAGCAAATCAATCAGCACATCGATTTTCGTACTTTTTGTTCCATTTTGCCTACCGTATTAAATACTTTAATCATACAATACAAAGTAACAAAATGAAAGATTTCCTAATTTTGTGAAGATTTTTCTGTACTTAATACAGTATTAATACATAATATAAAGTAATCCAGTGAATAAGTCTTCAAGGGCGCAAGTGCAACGGTTCGCTCGCGAGTAGGTTACGTACAAAGTTTAAAATTTACATGTACGGGAAACTCCGGGGAAGTTTTCTTTCCAATGTTGTTTTCTAAATGATGACAGTTAACATATACGTTGCGTGACGGTGACGTGATTTTTTATTAACTTTTTTAATGAGATCGAAAATAATTATGAGCTTTACTTGCTTCTATGTTGAATATTCTGTGAGAATAGATAATTTGGGAAAATATAATGGAATATTTAAAAACAAATAAGCATATAGGTCAGTATAAGATTCGGTATTAATTATACATTAATTGGTAATAATTATTATTGCTTAGAAAAAACGTACGTAATATACGTAGTTACAGTTATTAGTCTTATGTTATAAGTTAATAAAAGAAATGTAATATTGTATAATTAATTTGCAGTTAATTACAACCAACGTCCAAGTGATAAAGGTAGTGATATAAAGACACCATGTTGACATAAAAAAATGTAGTGGTGAGCACCGAACACCCCCAGAGTCGATTTTCAGCGTTTTCCGACGGAAATTTTCGCACCTTTTCTCGAGTAACCTCATATATTACTTGGGGATAAGCCAGCTAGTGGCTTTAGGCAAATCTCTTCTGCCAAAGGATTATATGGACGACTTGCCGACAAAATTGGGACTGCGGGTTACATACCGGTGATTTTCATTGTTTGTGTTCAACAATTGTATGAAGTGATAGGCATTTTGTACCATGACATACTTACAAACGTCAATCTTTAAATTTAATCAATGAATAGGCTGTTCGTTAGTTTGACAAGGTACAAAAGTGTGCAGGTACTAATGAATCTGACCATATCATAGAAAAACGCGGAATAATAATCACCTTATATAGCAATCATGTTTATTTTACATGATTATTACCTAGAAGCGAAGTCGAGCAAGAAACTGAGATTTCAATTAATTCTCCCGTAATTAAACGTAAGGCGAGGCTCCGGCTATTGAAGAAGCATTTAAAATCCCCAGCTTTATTTCTCATATGTCTTTGAAGCGAGACACCGAGTCTCAGAAATACTTACATACATTTCATTTTCTTCTTACTTACAAATAATAAAAACTTGAAGTGCAGTAGGTAGTCGAAAATTTAGTTGCAGATTCAGAATTTAGTTAAGCTATTTGTAAATCGAGGTAAAACATTTATCGACATCATATTCTGTTAGCTTGTCCTTAACCTTCACTACAGAAACGAGATTATGTAGGTATTGTTGGACCAATAGAGCGCCTATCTCAGCTGTTGCAACACCCAGGCTTGTCGCTCCAGTTTACTCGGGAGCTAGGCTGCTGGCTGAGCTTAAATATAATATAATAATAATAATAATAATATGTGGGGACATCTCACACACGGCCATCCGACCCCAAGCTAGGTAGAACCTGTGTTATGGGTGTCGGACAGCTGATATATCTACACAAATACATAGATAGATAGATACTAAATATAAATATCAACACCCAAGACCCGAGAACAAATATCTGTGTTTAAACAAATATTTGCCCCAGCCGGGAATCGAACCCGGGACCTTCGGCTCAGTAGTAAATTAAGGGAATATGTATAAAAATTCCAATTGAGAGAGCCCCGTACAAGAATTATGTCCCTTCTCAGAATACAATAGATATCATACGTGAATATTTATTATACTCATAACAAATTTTCATCTTCAATATGTTACTAAACTCTTTTTTAATACCTTAGGTACTCAGTTTCAAAATAAATTACATACTTAATTCAAATAAGTAGGTATACGTGCTTTAAAATTCTCTCTTAAAATATGAAGTAAGTGCACGAGCGCCGCTCCAGTGAATATTGTGTTTGCTGAACGATAAGTTTTCAGCTGAAAGATTTTGTCTCTGTCATTTTCAATGAGTTAGAGAGGATAAGCGCTACGCCATATTGCACTAGAGCGAGGCACATTTTCTATGGTAATAATTACGGGAAGTAATTGCATTGCTAATAAAGAGCGCGTTATTTTCCTAGGAGCTGGTGTTTGAGTTGAGTGTTTGAAAGGAATTTTACTAGAATTTTTACTATTAAATTTTTCATTCATGATATAGGCACCAAGATTTGATTTAAAATGAATATACACTGACGGGCAAAGATAAAGTTCCATTAAGAAAATCACCAAATTACTCAGAAGCGAAAAAAACTAACTTAATGACGCTTTCTGCCATGTTCAAGTACATGCAACGATGTATCAGAATATTACCAACTAAAAACGTAGGTACATATTTAGTACAAATTTTCCATTAAATGTTTAAAAAGATTGGGGCCCTTTGGTGTCTGCAATTTGTAAGTGGAACTGTCTCTTTGTACGTGAGTGTATCTACCATACAAGTAAATCAACTCATAATGTGAATTGACCATTATGTATTTATCATGTGCAGGTGTATTTGTGAATGTGGGCACATTTTGACTATAACTTATACTGCATACAATAAGATTCAGTCTTCAAACGCAGAGGTATTCAGTCACTAACTAGACACATATTCTAATAGCCTACATTTTTTTCATGCTAAAACTGTTCGATGTTTTTATGTCTTCAAGCATAGCGCACTAATTTTCATATGGTATAACTATCAACACCCTTTACGTATCAGTTGTACTTACCGGCCAAAGACCAACCTAGTCCACGATTTAAAAAAATCAAAGATAGCAATGATAATTTACGAGCAGCTGTCATTAAAAGCTCATTAGAGATGTTAAGATTATTCACAAAAAGCTTATCCAGCTTTCGTAGCATCTGGCGCATTGGGAGCCGTGCCAGGACTCGGTACGAATGAAACTTCAATGCGCCTTCTTCCCAAATGCAGGCCAGCGAGCACACAAAGGGGTGTTTCATTTAATTACTAAAAGGTTATATTCTACAGAGGGAACGAAATTAAGCAATCTAGATCAACCATTTCCACAGCAGTATTGCATATTGCAAAAGCGGTTTAGTTACCCGAAAGGAGTCAACGACTACTTTCCATAGTAAAAAGTCACGTGATCAACAAAGTTTCTTGCAAAGTTGGACAGATTTACCCCCTGAGTAAACCCAGTTTAGGTTATAAGTTTAGTTATCGTTAGGCCTTGCAAAATTTGTTAATTAAGTGTATAATTTATTGTATTTAGCACCAAAACACTCAATATTTTCTACGTAACCTGGATTAATCGGGGTGAGCGTAACTAATGAAATTGACGCGTAATTCACCGGTGCAGAAATACGATAGCAATTTTGGCTAATAATTAATTGATAGGGCACGAGGGGTGCCTTTCTTTGTTTTATTATCGGGTCATGTTTCAGCCATTTCAATAATAACAAGTTTAAAGCTGAATAGGTATTGTTTTACTTTAGGCACACATAGCATTAATTTAAAATGAATAGATTTTCACGTTACTTATAATAATTATAATCTTTGTTTTCATTGTCTTGTAACTTTATAGAGACTTTTTTGGAATATTTCCGGTTTGGTAGACCGTACTATTTGACGTTACATTGCCCCCTTTTTCCCATATACCTCGAAACGCATATTCCATTTTAGAATTATCTTATTGTTCAGAAAGTGAGCTTAGCCAATTAGATACAGGAACGTAGATAGTCGCGAAACTTTTGGTATGCCCATCTAGAGCAATTATGGCGGGCGTGTGTTTTAGTGTACATAGTATAAGTGAACTCGGCACATAATTTATCACAGAGCTATGTGATAAATCTCCCGTGCTCGGAACTGTGCCTGGGGGGAGTCGCCGGCGACGAGCACAAAAGCTTAGATACGTAAAGGGCGCTATCCAATTCAACGAATTGTGGGACGGAAACTATTATTCTAATACCTAAAGACGGATTTACAAAACTAGAAGATTAAGGGAAATCAATAACATTTAATATAATATTGCACTGATATTGGAAAAATTATCCATTGAATACTCTACTGGTTTATTAGAGAGATATTAATTCAATTCACAAATTATTTGTATTTAGTCCAAAATCTAATTACAACTTATTTAGAATTTTTATGATCTTCATTGAAATCACAACTCCTGCAACAATAATTCCTAAAAAACGAAAATACCTCTTTTACATTCTTTAAGCTACAAACCAAGCAAAATACTCGGTGAAATGGCAAGCGCCCATTCGGCGGCGACCCGAGGGCAATATGTCGAGGTCATATTTCTCCTCCGCTAACTATGAATGGGATATGAAGTGTTTGCTATTACTCAAGATCCGCCCAACCTCTTCAGGTAAGCAAAGGGGATTCAGGCTAGGGGCGGCCGCGTTCTACTATGTTTTGTGCCTTAATTTTCGTGGTTTATTGTTTGAAATGTAGTTTTCGTTTAATAGTAGGGGTTAGCGTTGTATGGGTTTATTGTTTGAAAATGAAAATGAAAAACGTTTATTTGCCATAAGTAGGTATACATTTTGGTTCCTGGCTTCCAAACTAGGATACCCTGTGCTATGGGTAGCCAGGCATCTTTCGTGTAAGTACTTAGGGTAAACTGTTAAAATGAATATTCGTTTCGTACAGGCTAAGTAAGTAGGTACATAACATTACCTAAGTAGGTAAGTATTTCATTTTTATCGCAGACAGCTTCAGAGGTTTTACAAATTAATTAAGTATACACTTATAGGTTCTACTTATAGATAGGTGTTAGTTTAACATTACTTACTGCTATTAAAATTACTGTTACTAATTTTTTTTTATCCTGACTATATTTAGATACTCAATTAGTGAAAATAATTGTTATGAGTTTTAAATTACTCAAACAATAAAACCACCGCACAATGTTAGGTATGATGAGAAACGAAGGAAAACACTTTTCCCTTTATAATAAATATTATTAGTAGGAAAGGAATAAATATAAAGTTTTACTTAGTTTATTGAAAACCGTGCTGGTCGGTTATCTCGTAAAATAAAACTTTACAGCGGGTTAAAGAACTCCAGCCCGTAGAACATGTCTTGAATTCATTTAGCTGAAACCAGCTGAAACACAAAATATAAGAAAGTGAATTATATTTAACAACTTCATTCTTGATGAAAACTCGCATGAAACGTGTACCTTCGTGATGGAAAAATAAAAGAATTGTGCATGAAATCAGCTTAAGCTTTCAGAATCATGTAAGCTCACATTTTTATGATACATAAAGCTAATTTAACTTGGAATTAAAGTTAGATTTAGCTTGAAGAGAACGAGTTTTAGGTTGGCGTGTAGAATTAAGGCTCGTTTACACAGTGCGAGCTGCTGCCTGGCCAGTAGACAGCTACTCGGTTTGTGTACTCGTACGCCAGTAGCTCGGCTCGCCTTTGCTGTCTACACGACACCCAGTCCCAGTCCAAGTCGAGTCGCGAGGTCGACCAACTTGTATTAATAAAAATTTGGTGATATGCTCTGGAACTGGCGAGCTACTGCCGAACGTGTCCAAAGGATGCGAGCGACGGCCGAGCCGCTGTCATGGGCGAGTTGCTGCCGGAAGAGCAGGCGAGTGAAAACGAAAAATGTTGAAGTAACTCGGATGCGAGCTACTGACCAACTCGCACGAACGAGTTACTCGTACGTTACGTCCAAACAGTGCGAGTTACTGCAGTGCAGCTACTCGGAAGGCTGACTTGTACGCTAGCTCGCACTGTGTAAAACAGTGTCGCGTCATTCGGGCGCCGTTTCTTACTGAGAGAAAGGTGGCACATTAATTTCAGGTCACAAAGTGCCTATAATTTGTTAGCGGGACCTTCTTTGAGTTTAATCGATTCCCTGATCTTGGGGGAGGAGGGCTTTATATTTATTGCTCGGTTGTTGTAATTGTAATAAAGTAGCGTAGTATAGAGAAAGTATAGTTTCAACTTTCAAGTAATTTATAATCGTAAAATGATTTATATGACTTATCCCAAAACGGCGATATGGTTCGCAACCTATCACGTGAGTACAAATGTGCTGCGAAAAGTGGGTGGCTCGCTTTGTGAGCCATCTCTGACTACCCCTTCGAGGATTACAGTCGTGAGTGCATATGTAGGCATGTAATAGTATGGATATGATTTATATGTAAAAAAATAAATTACTTACATTTCTTCTTCTTCTTCTTAAATATAAGAACCTTGCTCTTGTTGGTGTAGTTCCCGTCACCGCGGTCTGTCTTACATTTCATGGTTCTGAAATTTTGATCAGAAATTGTGGTTGTCTATGGTAAAAAGTCAAGTGACCAACAAAGTTTCTATGGAGTATTTTTTTGAGAATTTGTTCGAAATTATCTCTCGAGTCACCCCCCTTTGGCTTAGTAGTATACTTACCAATGTTCTAACACCCTGTATATTTTATGCGTTTCATTCGCACTGTACCTCTTCTATATAAGGGGTGTTCGTTAATTTGTCTCGGAAGGTGTGCAAGATGTCTGTGTGCGTCAGTCAGTCACGCCAGCGGAGCCCCGTGATTGCGAATTTGTGACTTATGCCGATTGTAATTGAACACAAATTCGCATAATAAGACGCGGTGGTAGGCACTCACTGTTACAATGTAGTGTTAGTCAGGTAATAAAGTAGGGAATGGGGATCGTGAAGAGTTTAACTTTGAATCTCCCTCTTATAGGAGATTTATACTAGATATTATACAAGGTGTTGCAAAAAGGGTATACTAAGCCGAAACCTACATGTGCAGCATGGTATATCTAAGCCCGAAGCTGAAATCAGAATTATACCATGCTGCACATGTAGGTTTCGGCTCAGTAAACCCTTTTTGCAATACCCTGTATACGTATACATTTAAGGTACATAGAAGATTTCAAATGAAATTCTATAAAGAAATGTCAGGAATCTGAATAAAGCTCTTCGGTATACGGGGATTATACAGGGTGGCCCAAAGAGTGACGTCCAAAGGAAAATGTTTGATTCCTTAGGTCAAGGGGTAGCCAAATCACCCCCATGTATGTTCAGCAATTTTAAGTAGTTTAGGAGTTATGATTTTTTTAACAAATTTTCTACGAAAGTCGACCTCAGTGGATCAATTATGTTTTATTATTTTTTTGGATAACTTTTTTACATTATTTTTTTATTTTTGTGTCATCCTCTTAAGTTGTTCTTTTAACCACAAAAGTTTCAGCTTCCTAGCTGTAATGTAAGTTAGTTATTTTTATGTCGAAAGTTCAAATTATATCATCGAGCTAGACTGCTCTGAATTTTCTACTTGAAATTAAAAATTGAAATAGATATTCTCATGGTCCCTTTTTATTTTTAAAAACTCCGCAAGGTTCCAAAATAAAATAAAAATAAAAATAAACTATTGCTTAATGGGGTATTATTTGCAGAAAACAGCCTTCAAAGGTACTTGGGTGGAAATTACCTAATTAGTAAATTGTTTCAGAAAGTTGAAAGATTCCTGTTATGTCATTACTAAGGACTAATTCAGTTAGAAAAAGTATCAAATTAAAGGGAAAATAAAATTATTTACTATTTTTTTTATTTAATTTACATTTTTGAATGTAAATTAAATTACATACATTAAATTCTTAGTAAAATGTTTAAGTCTGAGTTGTAAGATTTATGAGATAATTGTATTATTAATACTAAGTAAATAAACTCAAATAATTATTTTGCACATTTACTCACAATAAATTTTCAAAATTACGCAAGAAATTTTCTTTAAGTCGCCTATACGCTTCTCTGTTTCATTCAGATGTCACTTTTGAACAGATGTCACATTTTTGAGAAAAGTTACTTTTTTGACATGTTTAACTTTTTGACAGATGTCATATTTTTTACAAGTGTCACTTTTTGGACTTAAAGAAAATTTCTTGCGTAGATGTAGGTAGTGTATTGCTGTGGGAGGTCGCCATTTTTAAAATTTATTGTGAGTAAATTTGTAAAAGAATTATTTGAGTTTATTTATTTATTATTAATAATACAATTATGTCATAAATCTTACAACTCAGACATAAACATTTTACTAAGAATTTACATTCAAAAATGTAGCTTAAATAAAAAATAATAGTAAATAATTTTATTTTCCCTTTAATTTGATACATTTTCTAACTGAATTAGTCCTTAGTAATGACATAACAGGAATCTTTCAACTTTCTGAAACAATTGACTAATGAGGTAATTTCCACCCAAGTACCTTTGAAGGCTGTTTTCTGCAAATAAACACCCCATTAAGCAATAGTTTATTTTTATTTTTATGTTATTTTGGAACCTTGCGGAGTTTTTAAAATTAATAAGGGACCATGAGAATATCTAGTTCAATTTTTAATTTCAAGTTGAAAATTCAGAGCAGTGTAGCTCGATGATATGATTTGAACTTACGATATAAAAATAACTAACTAACATTACAGCTATGAAGCTGAAACTTTTATGGTTAAAAGAAAAATTTAAGAGGATGACACAAAAATAAAAAAATATTTTAAAAAGTTATCCAAAAAAAAATTAAAACATAATTGATCCACTGAGGTCGATTTTCGTAGAAAATTAGTTTAAAAAATCATAACTCCTAAACTACTAAAAATTGCTGAACATACATGGGGGTGATTTGGCTACCCCTTGACCTAAGGAATCAAACATTTTCCTTTGGACGTCACTCTTTGGGCCACCCTGTATATAATACAGGTACAATCTATGTTTACATCACTAACGCAAAGTAATGTGGTGTACATAATGAACATTAGTTCTCGTCTGGTAGCTTCCTGTAGGTTCATTAATAAGAGTTACCGACAACTTATGTATGTTAACTGGGTAAATATACAACACGTATTAACGTTATGCAGTTTTCTTGCAAAGTCCCAATAACTTTTTTAGTTTTTAGGTTGTCAGAAAGGGTCATGCCCATATAAATGTTAGCTTTTCCAATTAAAGTCATCCCCAACATTATTACAAATGTTAAGTGTTCCACTTGTTTAATTAAATCCCGAGCTCAGGAAGGGATTACTAATTGCGTAGGGAAATTTCGCATCAAAGACAAAATGTTTCAAAAATTTCATCCACCCATCTTTTTTGAATTAAAATGAGCTCACTGACTTTTTGCATTGTCTCCGGTTCCTTGTAATTTGTGTTATGAATCTCGAAGGTATCTACGAGCGCTAGTACCTAAACGGGAGGCTTATGCTGTAGACAATAATGAAATTTTATAATAGTTAGGTATAATCTAGGTGCAGTTTAGAGCGGTGGGGTAGCTCAGTCGGGTAAGCGCCCACTTCTCACGCCAGAGATGCGGGTTCGAATCCTGGCGCTGACATGTACCAATGAGTTCTTTTCTGAATTTAAGTACAATGTATACCATCGCTCTTACGGTGAAGGAAAACATCGTGAGGAAACCTGCATATCTAGATTTAGCACATCTAGATATGTGAACCCACCAACCCGCAGTGGACCAGCGTGGTGGGAAATGGTCCAAGCTTAGGAAGGCAGTTTAGACCTTGGGGATATGTACAAAGGTTCCATTCGAGAGAGCCAGGTGCAGGTACTGACACCCCCACAGAGAATAGAATAGAATAGAATAGAATAGGTGCAGTTTATCTACTATGCGAATTTTTGACATACTCGTGAGAGGAGAGCCTTTTCCCTATCAGTGAAAGTTGTGCAAATATCGCCATACCAACCAATACCTATAGAATTTTATACCCTTGTCACATCCCAAATCCATGAAAGATAATTTAACACAAATTTGCCTTGATTTTACGAATAACATGAAAGGGTCCTATAATTTTATATTTGCGTGTTCGTATTTAGTAATTTTCAGGGTTCCGTAGTGGTAAAATAAAGATAAGGTATGTATTAGTATAATATTCAAACTTTGATAGATGTACAAAATACGCATTAGAAGACGAAGTGGCGTGAAATCGTATTCACTAATAGTTTTGGAAGAGAATAATGTATTTGAGTTGTTTCATAACACAAAATTTCCTAAACTTGTCTACCTTTTCGCAGAAATAACATAATACGTTCCTTACGACATAAATGAATAAAAAATATATAAGTACTTATTTAACAATACCAGGGTATTAACCACTTACTTAACTCTTTTTTTCGTTGGGCTTTTTGTACCTTTTTTATCCCATAGACACAAAAATTGTCTTTCAATATACCTATTTGAAGATGTTTCCTCGAATTTCCCTGCGACCATTTCTTTTGAATTTGTTTTTATTTTCTTTGTTAGTTGGGCTTTATCGTTTCGTTGGGGAATGTTTCAAAGAGAAACATTTTCTTTGGAAAGAATATCTACTTAGACGTCGGTATAAGTAAGTATTTTGTCCAACAATGAATGAAATTTCACATATTTACTGTTAGTCCTTTTGTGTGACAAGTCTTTGATAATTTTTATACCTGTGTTTATTAACTTATATAGTATTATAATCTTCACACACTTATTGCCCTGTAGATACTTGTTTAGTCTCGGTTACGAAGATGTTTCTTGCTTCACCCGTAGTCATGTAAAAAATAAAGAGTGTTCTACTGCAGTTACGCAATAACGATAACATGCTTCAAACTAAGGGAGTGAGAACTGAGGGATGTAGAGTGGGGGTGGAGTGGTATGATGCCTCTTTAGCCCCTACAAGGATTGTTATACGTTTTGGTTAAGTTTGTAGGGGAAAATGGCTAATGAGATAATATATCAAGTTTCTTTATACCCAAGGTTTTGATCTAATATAAAGTACCTAGTATGTACTACCTACATCATACCTACTACCTTCATCATCGATCCTAATGTTATTTAGTTTCAGTTGAGTATAAAAATGTGAATAAAATAATAAGGTTACAAATTAAGACTACGCCACTACGAGCGTCTACGGCGGCGTAGCAGCAGTTGCTACGAAAAGTTGTAGCAAACGCAAATTTGCAACTTGAGATTGGTGTTTAATTTTCTGTACTTTTGATTTGATTTTTACTGTGTTATTTATTTAATTGATGATCAGGTCGTAGGTACTAAAATATTATAAATGTGACTAGTTGCCAAGTACATTCTACCTACCTACCTTGCTTAACTTACCAGAAATGAAACCGTCTAACCTCACATTAACTCGTGTGCCAATATTTTCCGAAGCACACAATGTAAGTACAAGGTCCCAGAGGATAGTGAATAAATATTCCACAGTCGCTCATCTTTTCATTTTCTTTACTTTATACGCGAGGCCGCTGCTGAGCATTCTTTCATATTTTACGATCGATCGAGCCGACCCACATACTCTGAGACTATGCAGGATTGTGCATAAATCTTCATGGACTTTTTTTTAGTTAAATGAAAAACTCTGTGACGGACTTATGATGCATAATTTATGACAAAGTCATTGGAAAATGCATGTTTATAGCAAGCTCTATGTATCTATCTACGAGTGGAAAAATAACTTGAGCACTCAGGAAAACTATCAATAAATACTCAAGTTAGATCGCATTACTTGAATAAAACAATTCGCAACTAATTTTTACATCTGCTAGCGTGATATATTTGTTTTTTTCAATTTCAATTTCAATCCTTTATTGATAAATTTTACAATTTACACGTCATATTTTAAAGTAATAAAAAGAGGATACAGTATAAAAGTAAAGACTTACAGACGTCACACATTATAATTACAAATCATAGTTACAAAAACAGTTCTTAACTATACAGTAGCTACCTCATTGGCAAATGATACATTAGTGAAAAATTCACTAGTGGAGTAACAGGCCATATCAACCAACAACTTTTTGAGCTTGGCAATGAATACAGCGTCACTCGGGGCAGACTTAATGTCACTAGGCAGAGCGTTGTACACCTTGGGGGCCAGCACGCCCAGCGTCTTGTCGGACTTGGCGAGTCTCCTCGCGGGCGTGCACAGGCGGTGGCGCTGCCTAGTGTTTATGTTGTGAGTGTCACCGATTGTTTGTAAGCTATTAAGATTCCGTCTCGCATACTTCGCTACCTCTAATATATAGAGACATGGCGCAGTTAGTATTTTGTACTTTATAAACAAATCTCTTGCGTGATGGTCCCAGGGAGTCCCAGCAATAATACGAACAGCTCTTTTTTGTTTCTTGAAAATTTTATAGGCATCAGCTGCATCACCCCACACGTCTATTCCATATGTTAGGATGGAGTGGAAGTAGCCGTAGTACGCTTTTTTTAAGTTTTCAAGTGATAAGCTAGGCGTTAGACGTGATAGGGCGAAGCAAGCCGATGCTAGCCGTCCACAGGCGAGGTCAATGTGTGCCGACCAAGTGAGCGCGCTGTCTACCGTGAAGCCCAAGTATTTCACTTGGTCAACTTGTGGGACAGGTTGTCCATTACACATGACATCCAGATCGTGACCTCTCACTCTTCTTAGTTGGAAGTGCATAATGTTAGTTTTCTCCACATTGAGAAGCATCCCATTCGCACCAAACCAATTAGCGAGTGACGCCATTACCTTGGTAATTTTGTCTTTTAGTTCGTGGAATTTGTCTGCCGCAACAATGACACAGCCGTCATCAGCGAATAGGACATATTCGGCTTCGTCCGATGCCGTCGTCAGGTCGTTGACGAGTAGGAGGAATAGATTGTTGCCCATTACAGAGCCCTGTGGCACCGCACTGTCGCCGATATATTCTAGGTCTGATTTAATGTTACGAACACTGGTACATTGCTGACGGTTTTGGAGGAATTCACTGACTATTGAGAAGAAATTGCCTTCAACGCCATACGCCTTAAGTTTCTCTAATAGCAGTGAGTGATTCACCAGTTCAAAGGCACGCGACAAGTCACAAAATATAGCTGCAACCTGCCGGCGCCCCTCCAGGTGACTCATCACTCGAGACAACATGTCACGCGCCGCGTCCACAGTGGACTTGCCGCACTGATACGCGTACTGTTGCTCATTCATGAGCGCGTTGTCTTGCAAGTGTCTCATCAGCCTGTCACTGATCAAACGTTCAAATATCTTGGATGTAATAGGTATTTGTGAAATAGGGCGAAAGTATTTTAGTACGTGCATCTCGCCTTTGCCCTTATATACTGGTTGTACTTTAACTTTTTTAAGGGCATTGGGGTAGAGGCCGGCGGTAAGGCATTTGTTGAATAGTGAGCAGTACAGTGATATTAAAATTGGTGGAAAGTAATCTAAGATTTTGGTGTTCATGTCATTGATATCTTGCGATTGTTTCCGCTTAATAGCTTTTATAGCTTTAGATAATTCAGCTAATGTTATTGGCTCAAGTTTAAACTTCGAAATAGTTTTGTTGTCCAAATAGATGTTTAGGTAACGAATGGCAGATGGAGGGTCAGGCTGCGCACTGGGATTATCGTTGGCTTGTACATAGAACTGGTTGAGGGCGGCGGCCGCGGAGCGCGCGCGCTCGGTGGCGGTGTCGCCGGGGCGGGAGTTGACGAGCACGTCCAGCGGGCCCCCGCCCTTGCGGTCTGCTCGACCTGTCTCAGTAGCTATGACTCGCCACACGCTGCGACACATGTCTGATTGGGTTTGTGAGATCTGATCATTGATAAAGTTACGTCGAACATTGGTTATACTGAGAAAGTAAGATGTTTCAGACTCTAGTAGGTTGTTGGTTATGGTGTTGGTGTTGTCTTACTATATAGGTAAAAAAAAATATTCAGATATTTTTTAGTTTGAAAACAATATATCCTTGCAAACCTTGCATATATTTCAACATACTACCTACTCTCGCTTTGGTGACGGAAAGGGTCTGGCGACGAAGAATCCTTGGAACTTTTCAGCATCATGTCATCATCCCAATAATAGGCGTAGCTGTACTCTGTGAGCATCGTGTCCTTTCCTCCCTAGAGACTTTATATAGAGACTTTTGATAGCTCTAGGGTGTCCCATTATTTTCCTATAATCGCTTTATGGCAGTGAAAGCATTTATTCATCATGGCCCCGAGACAATCCCGTGACTGTGGGAGGGAACGATAAAAATGCGCTGCTTTTCTCTTATTTAAGTATAAAATTCCTGTCGTAAAAATCCATTAGCACGAACTGGAAACTTTTGTTTCTCTTTCTGACGACAACGATTGCATAAACATAGCAAATTATAGGGGAAATCCCGTTTTTACTAGGAATTGAAAAGCAAGTGTTTTTTATGGAGGTGGGTAGGTGAGAAACGGTAATCTATATAAGTTACCGAACTTTTAAGCTAACACAAAAGTTGTTGAGTTGGTTTAAATGAATATTCAGTGTGTTTTTTTTCCTTCAATACATACAAGATAGTTACTAATTGGACTAAGGACTTTTTTTCTGAAACTGAACTTTTCAATTAAACCAGTAAGTAATACATAAATTTGATGATAACTTGGACTTACAATTTCCATATTCACACTCTTGTAGTGTATCCGATGTATGTACATATTTCATGGGTAGGTGAAGGCATAGAATAATACACTAATATTAGTCTATGGTGAAGGTATGCAGTGTAACATTCATTAATGAAGTTCATCGAACACCCTGTATTCCACGGAGGTCGTCGACCCCGGCCGGGTCAGGCACCCGCAGCACATTCTACAATTAACATTTCCACTGCAACTCTATGCAGTTTTAGAATCGTTTTTTTTATTTGTTATGAAAATATGCAATCTAGTCGGGGAAATAAAGTAATTTGAAATGCAATTACTTGTTATTACTGTGTAGTTTGCCGCGAAATGTGATCAATAGCTGGTTTTATAACAACTTCTGTTTATGTTTTGTTTTAATTAAAATTATAATACGTTTACGAAACATCCTTTTTTCATAAATATATTATTATGTATGCTTTGCTTATGCCTTTGTTTTGTTACTGTTTAAGCATCACTCGAGTGCATAGCAGACGTTATGTAGAATATCTACTACCATAGTATTCGTTCCTGTTACATTAAATTCATACATACTCACGACTGTAAACCCCGAAGCGGTAGTCCGAGGTGACTCGCAAGCGAGCCATCCTCTTACCACTTTACATTTAAAAAAATACTTACGTATTATGTCAGATGTAGGTATGTAAGTACTTCTACACACCAAAGATAAAGCTAACACGTCTCGTTTTCTCATACAGGATGCATGTGATAATCAACAATAATCAGTAAGGTTACTCTATACTGGCAAAAAACGACGACGGAGAGCTTTCGTGCAATCGGCACGTTCAATATTTTTATGCCATCATGAGAAAACGGTGCGCGTCGATGATGATGTCTCCTCCGCGGCATCACCAACACCATCCTGCGTGTGATCGCTGACCGGTGGGACTCCCCAATGCTGCGTCATTGGGTGTTACGTCACACCAGTTATGCGTAGGATATATTATTATTTGTAAAATTTGTGTTAAGCATGTATTATTATTATTATTTATTTTACAAACACTACATAGAATAACATAAATTGTTACTAACACTATATGGAATATTTTGGTCTGAAATAAACGATTTATTATTATTATTAATACAACGTGATAGAGCCGTGGCTCGCGCAGCAGCGCTTCGAAACTTTTCGTCAAATAGAGTGAACCCCCAGAACTCAGCATGTTCCCATTAACGGCAACATCGTCTGTCCGTAATCTGGCCGGGTTATGCATGTAATATGAACGATAATTACTGCCTCAATATCGTGAACTGATGTTGTAGAGCACCTACAAAGTTACGTACTTACATGAACAGTGCTGATATTATACAGAGTGTTAAAAAAGGTTATAGTAGATAGAGGGGGACCCAGGGAGTATCTTAACTTCTAAGGGAAAACCAAAAGTTATTAAAAATATTTTTAGTTTTTTTTTTGTCATAATAAAAAATATATACAATTATAAAACTTTATTATATCAAAGACCTGAAAATAGTGACAAGGAAACAATAACGCTGGATATACAAGTCTCTAGCGCGTTATTTTCGCAGCTCATCAAAAGTATATTTCCTCGAAACTGGGGAAGTTTGGGACTTCATAACAAGTTACTGACAATAACGCAGAGTGCGGAGCACGCCTGTTAACAGAGCGGTATACAGGGTGTTAAAATAGGTTATATCAAGCTAAAACATCTGATATTACATTAGATATTTAGAAAATTCGAGTTTTTTTTTTGTTATCAACAGAGTTTTGTTGGTAACGTTACTTAATTTATAACGGGAAGTAGGTACCTAGATTTTTTTTTTCATGAATTTCCAAAACTACTAAGTGCCATAATTTTGGTTTACTATGCCACTATTGCAACACTCTGTATAAATATAATATATTATCGTGCAATCGAATAAATTCTTGTAAGTTCAATCTTGGTTCTGTGAGTGCAAATGATATATATAGGGTCATGTTCAGTACGAATTTCGTGTAGGTATTTAAACAAAATGCTCCTAATTTTACTTGTGTACTTATAAATCAAGGAGCAGGTATACCTGAAGCTTTAATTTAAGTAATCGAGGACTTAAACGTCAATTTGAGACATACTTACGCAGATCGTTGCTCTCACAGAGATTCGTAGCAGTCGATTCGTCCCTGTAATATCATTTGAATAGCATTATTGATTGTGACCCGCACATACGGCATCGCTGTGATACCATGTATACTTTTTGAAATTCACTAAGCTATGCCTAGTTATAAAATAGCAAGATGTAGATTTCTGTGATGACCCACCATCAAATTATCATATTATAACGTTTTTTTGTGATTTTGTTCCATCATTTCAGGAAAATTTGCTTTTCTACTTGAATTTTTTTATTTACGTTACGCTTTAAGGGTAGGTGATTGTCGAATTAATACGTCAGGAATGGCTGTTATTGTTGTAACTGCGGTTTTTTACTACTTATATAAGTACCAAGTTACAAAATAAATCCTGTGAAAAAGTCACTTCATTACAAACAGCAATGACTATAACGATATTATTATGGCTTTGGCGTTCATACCTGTTTCGCGCTTGCCGTATCTAATTGAAACGTCAGTCCGCATGACGGCACAATCCCTTTTGATTCATTTTCGTAGCTTTTTCTAAATTCCAAATCTGTTTACATTGATTTATATTAGGGATTCGTAGCTGGAAATTACGTTTCATTGTGTTTGGGCAACCTGTGATTGACCATTATTGTACGTGTGTAGGCCCATTGTACATATAAGCAATTGCAAAGTACAGGAAACCTCTTCATTGAATCACCTCTACGAAGTAAACCGTTTCGTAGTTTTCATTGAATGCTGTTATTTTCGCTCTTGTTCGTTTGATTCACTCTTTGTCTCTTAGGAATATTAGCTATCGTTTACACTAACATCACGAAATATTGCTCAGTATTCGTTTGCTGTAAATCGACCTCTAAATATTAGATACATTGCCTTTTTGTACAGTTTTTATTTTTAAGTTTTATTTTGTACCTATTGTTTCTGTTTTTGGTGCAAATAAAGAGGGCTGTAATTGTAATTGTACATTCAAAGCAACATTTCTAAAAACTGTCACCATAATTTTCATGCAATATAGGTACGTTTTTATTTATTGAACAAGCTTAATGTACCAAAAAACGGTTTGCTTTTCCAAATAAAAAGATTTTCACCTGTTCAGTGAAACGGAATGTAGCGGCGCGTCCTTTCAATTTGCCTAATTGAGCGACCCCACGGTAAAGAGGATTGAATCATCGCCACAAACACATACCTACTCATATGGTTTACTCGCTTATTTATACAGGGTCTTGTTTTTTGGCTATAGATGAGATCGTTGGGATGTTTTTCAACTTTGGAACCTAAGTTCAAAATGCCAACGTTATTGAGATACCAAATTTTTTCTACTTTTACAATAAGTTTGGTCGATTCATGTGCCGAACACTCTGTATATAAGCACTAGTAAATTTATAGACAGTTTAAATTATGTAACTATGATAAATTTTTTGCACAAAACTTTTCAGTATCCCTCTAGCATGTTAAGTGTGTATTATATGTAACTATTAACTTTAAGGTAAGCGTCCACCTTTCGGCATCGTACGCAACGGACGCATCGCATTCAGGATTCTTTGTGTAGAAATTCACAATTGCGCCCACTTCGTTGGCATCGCCGACGCCGTTTCTCCATACATTTATGACAATCCGTTTGGTGTGATATGGACGAGACGCTTAGCTTTATGCCAACATAATGATCTCGATCAACATCAAACTAAATAAACACATACCTATCGATGTTGTACGTCCGTAAAGTATTTACGGACATCATCGATACGTGTCGGCATGTTTCAGTGCCTCCCCAAGTTTGAACACTACACTTACAAATGGCGGTGATAATCAATACACTCCGGTGTGTGGGCGAGCACGCACTCCTCACCCTCAAGCCAAGTACCTAAGTTACTGTCAGTTTCACACATGAGAACGTCAAGCAAAATCACTTATTATTACGCATTATTTATACGCACGCAAGAAAAAGTAAAAGTTGCCCTAAAAAAATTTAGACACTAAAAATATCCTCAATTTACGTTTTCAGTTTACCATATTTAATATTATTGGTAAGTACTTCAATATTGTAGACGGCGCGCCATCATTAATAGCTTAATGATGCCACTTAGGAGTAATTTGGTGATATTGTCACTAGAAATTTTTCGTTGCTTGTTACTCTTTAGTAAACTTTAGTATGCCACAACGACTTTTTTCGCAGTTGTTGTTACAATGAAATTCATTCACTATTTTGGATGTTAGGCTCTAATAATTAGATTATTCTATTCTATTTTATATTGTATTCTAATCTTCTAAAACGCCTAAAATTTTACTGATAGCACCATGCAGGTTTATTTTAATAGTTTACTAAAATACAAGTACGTATTAGGCAGGAGAATGAAGTAGGTAAGCAACCTCCTAGAGTAATAATTCCTAGTGTTTTAGCTCCACTGAGCTCATCCCGTATCCAATATCGCGTCATCCGTTGCATCTTTATTTACCAAGATATTAGTATTCAGGCGAGACGCGTAATACTGCACGCCTGTACGTATCTCCATTAGTCCACAATGGCGTCAGTCGGGAAATAATACTGAGATATGAGGGGAAATGGAAACAACTGCTCTGCTTGGATTAGGTATTGTTTGTTTTGTTTTGTTCTTGTATCTGGGTTAAGGCTAGCGAACATACTTAAGCACAGCTTATAACTACTTTAATTGCCGCAGTTCCTCCATATTTTTTCACAGAATTTTCGTAAGTAGCTAAGAGTTAAATTATTAAGGGTTATTTAACAATATGAGTTTATACTGTAGTTACACTCACGAGCAATGAAAAAGTTTCACCTGCCGTCGACGTTCTACATGTCACAGGAACATTTTTATTGCTCGTCAGTGTATTTAAACCTGATGCTTTTTAGGGGTACAATCATAATCATTCCCATACAATTTAGTTGAAGCTTAACACCGGCCGAAAATATAGCCTATTCAAAATGATAGTTAAAGCTAGAGCTGCAAACTTGTGCTATTTATAAGACATTTATAACAGCAGTGAAGGCGGCGGTGCCGGGCAAGTTTCACCCGTAAATATCCAAGGATAATTCACATCACCTGCTCGCACCCTCAATTTTGCCCAAGTGGATTAAATTTAATTATTTAAAGTTTATGCCATTAATAAGATTACATGGCTAATTGTTGGCTGGGCGCATTGGGCGGAAGCTGTGATAGAACCGTGATTGTTTTGTTGTCAATTAGGCCCAACGAAGGTATATTTTGTACTGTTCTTTTCATCCTTATATCCTTACCTCTATGACATGCGCATATTGCGCTCTCGTATCTAAACGATTTCTTTATTCTTGGAAAAAAAATATACCTACTATTTTTGATAATATTTTTTCGTTCACGTGGATGGTGGATTATGTAGTGTTACGAGTATATCGGTCTCACAGTTACGTCACAGTGTCGTTACCAAAAAATAATCAATTAATTTTATACCTAGTTTAGGTTGCTTTTTTAAACTAATATGACGAAAACTAATATTGCATGCGATCATAAAATACAGAATTATGTGAGAGATAGTTAAATATACTTAAAACCATCAGAAAGCTTTTAAAATGTACATGCAAAAGGTGTAATGTGGACACAGTAAAACGAACGGACAAATTTTTATTGACGAATTTCCTGAGTTCCCTTTGCACGGCGTTTTTATTGTCGTAATGTGTTTAATTAATGATCGTATTGTTTAATAATTGTTGTTTTTACCTTTTGTTTTTCAGTATTAAAATGTAGCTTAGAGCTATTATTATTTCTTCACTTATATGTCAGTTTTTATACTTATACAGGGTGTTGCAAAAAGGGTATACTAAGCCGAAACCAGCATGTGCAGCATGTTATATCTAAGCCCGACACTGAAATCAGAATTTCAAATTTCGTGAAAAAAATAAATCATGCTCCATAGTAAAAATGACGTGACCAACTAAGTTTCTATGGAAATTGTTTTTTCACGAATTTTGCCATTCTGATTTCAGTTTCGGGCTTAGATATAACATGCTGCACATGCCGGTTTCAGCTTAGTATACCCTTTTTGCAACACCATGTATTTACTTATATTCCTCTACTTCCTTTGCAAGAGTTTTGAAATATCTCTGAAAACGTTTTAATTAAGGCATGAAGTATTCAAAGGCTGTAATAACGAGGCACAGACACATTATAGAGGAGGTAAAGTAAGCTTCAGTATATTTCAAGACTATCAAATGACCAGAGGTGACGTAAATAATGAGGTGATCAGTTATATGCATCCTACAACAAATCCGCCCTAAAGCCTAAAGGACATTATTAAAGCTAATACGTAGGAATACCAAAACATAATGTAAGAATTATACGACCCTGGTAACATTATGCCTCGCGGCCCTCGCGGGGTAGGCAGAGATGTGTGCTGACTGAAACCTTCAATACAAAATGATGACGATTATAAAAAAGTAACTGACGATAAATAATAAATGATTTTATGCTGCAACTCCGTAACTATACGATGCAGCAACTCCGCAACTACACTTCGTACGTTCAAGTTTGGTTTATTTCGTGATGCTTCCTGTTTTGACGAAAAGACGAGAAAACATAGCCCGTACCTTCCTACACAATTTACTTTAGTAAGAACCTGTGATATAAAACTTTTATGAATGTTTACATAAACAAGGTATACCTATAAGGACTAGAAAAGTCATTGTATAGCGTTTGTCACCGATACGATAAGAAACAAAAGAAGCTCAACCTAATATCTAGTAATTTCAGATAAAATAATATAATATATTGCGCAATTCAAATGTTCCCAAGTTCATTTCAGCTAAATTTAATCCTCAGTCTGCTGTAGTTAGCCCTTGTTAAAGGATAGCCCTAATTCTTCTTTTAGATGTCACCCTGAGGCCTTTTTATGCAAATCGTATTGGACGTGCCCAGATTTGTAACGACAAGACATCAAATTAGTCTTATGTATTTTTTGGCAAGTAGGTAATCTAATTTATGTTTAAGTACGGGTCGATAAAAGTTTTAAAATCATATCAAAGTAATGGTAGTCGCCGGTGCATAGTGATTGAAACTGTAAATGCGCCGATAGAACATTCTGTACCCAGTACAGATTTGAGCAAAATTTTGTGCGTAAAATTTACAAAAACAATAAGCTTTGCATTTTAATATAAATTGAGCTGGAAAACAGCACCGGTTTTCATTGCATATTAATAATGGGACAGCATTATTTCTTAAATAATGAAATAACAACATGAGATTTAACAAAATTAAATTTAAAATTCAGCATGTAGTTAATAAAGTCTCATTACCAACCGTCCATTGCGATAAAATGACCTCATTTGTGGCAAACGACAGATTCATAAAAACACAATCTGTATGTTTGTTTTCAGGAAATAATATTATTATGATATGCATGCGTTACCGTGACAGAAATTCAACGTATCAAAAATGATAGCAATTAATGTTATTGATGACTGTTTACTTTTCAACCTCATGTTACCCTAGATTTGTTTATTGAAATTGTTTTACTATGCTAGTAATAAACATAACAATAATGTCAAGCACATTTAATTTTCCAAGTCGCTATTTCAGAAACAGATAAAAATTTATTAAAAATGTATCCGAAGAAGCTATGAAATAAACAAGATTCGCTGAAACGACGTCAATAGAGCGCAAATCTAATAAAAAAGTAAGTAGATGAGTCTCTCTTACGCAGCTGGAATTTTAATCAATTTTGCGGCCAATAACTGAACCGTGGGGCGGCGAGGAGTGAGCGGCATCTCAAATTACTGCCTTAAACTGTTTGCTCGGACTATCGGTACTCATGGTCTAAACCAGGGCGAGGACAGAGCCTCAAAAAAGTTCTTCATCTTACCAATTTACATAAAAGGGTCGACTGTGTAAAAAAGTTATGACTAGGTTCGTTTAGCAAAACGGGTTTCGTAACCTGTAATTCGTTTTTTTACCAAAAAACGAATTCTCACGTTCAATTTACGAATAATTATTTTCATAATTTATGCGTATTTTAAATATGTTTAATGTGGTCGGTTTCTTTCAAATGTTTACAGAGGGTGGTAGCACGAGGGCTCGAAGCCTTTGGAAAAGAACTATCATGAATAGGGACGGCAAAAGACAAGACCTTTTGTGGTGGCGCAATGCCGCGGGCAAGCGGCCTGAATAATGAGTTTCACAAGTATTTTGACAAAATGTTATTACTGTTACTTGGCAGGCAATTTCAGAATGCCCCCAGTCGCTTCTCTGTGGTCTCGCAATTAGCTGCTACAGCTACAATCATAATTTTTCTTTATTTAAAATCTGTCTTTTTAGGGTTCTGTATTAATTGGATTTTAACGGGCTTATAATTAAGGCTATATAGCGGGGCTTTGAGTACGTAGTTTATGCGATCACCTAAGTTATCATTCTAATCACCATAAATTTATGAATTCACATAAGTAAACGAAGGTATATTTAATTTTGTTTCAATTATATATTTGTATCTATCTAAAATCTTGTATTCGATTCAATTACTAAAAACTTGTATACATTTTTAATGAGTCCTAAAGTCCTAATACTGTTATAGTTTTCAATCCGTTGGCGTCTCATCTGCCTACCTGAAAGGTTTTATATCGTGCGGAGTTCCGTGGATAAGTTTTCATGTTCTTCTCTAGAATCAAATTTATTATGTAAACCAAATATTATGCTCTTTTTTTATTTTAATCCGCGGTTAAGATGTGTGATCAACAGACGGAGTGGTTCTCACAGACATAAATAATGTTATGTAGGTAGATGGAAATGAAACATAATATTTTAGGCGGAATTATCATGACAGCATCATATCAACATAGGTGCTGGCCTTTTCACATTCTACAAAGCTCCATAAACCCCTGTCATTTTGGGTACATTCAGGGACAATGACAATAGACGTAGAATTCAAAGGCTTTATAGCAGGCAATTTTGTGTGCAGGTTTTTGAATTGCCCCCTTTATCATCAATAAATACCGAGCTATTGTTTCAGCGCAGGCCCGGTAAATACAATGCTCATTCTTTCACAATCAAAACCGCAATCGGATTGAAAAATACACTCGAGAGCAACGAAAAAGTTCCACTCACAAATGCTAAATGGCCCCAACTTTTCAAACATATTACATGTGATCAAAATATTTCCGTGTTTAGTTGGTAATATTCTGATGCTTTGTTAAATGTACTTCAATGTTGCACTGTAGGCTAGACTTTTTCTTTTAAGAGTAATTTGGTGCTATTGTCACTCGAAATTTTTTATTTCTCGTGAATGTACTTCCTGTACAGGTAAATACATTAGAGCCAGAGAATTTACAAATTGTGTGCAAACTTAGCGTTGTGGCATTCTACCTAGTATTCTAATCGAGATCTCCTGTACGAGATAGATTAGTATGTCTGGAGGATTTTTTCCCTGAACGTCGCTTCCCATAATGTCGCTCCTCAACAGACGTCTTACCTGCATTCCCATTACATCGCTCTTCATCTTACTGTTAGTCCCAGAATGTCGCGCTAACTTGTGGTACAGTCATGGTTAGTCTTTTTCAAACAATATTTTTTAAGATTGCTTAAAATTGTTTTTAAGTTTTTGCAACACCCTGTATATATTTTATACAGGGTGTTGCAAAAAGGGTAATACTACAAAATTCGTGAAAAAAAAAGTTCATTTTCCATAGAAACTTAGTTGACGTGACTTCTTACTATGGAGAATGACTTTTTTTTCGCAAATTTTGAAATTCTGATTTCCTCTGTGATGTTTTGATAAGTAAGTATACCTATATAATATGTATACAGTATTTAAAATATAAAATAAGAGATCAATTGCGTTATTTATTTGTTTTGTATTTCTAATTATTATACATTTTTTTTAATTCTGACTCTGACAGTACTGATTCTAACCATAAATGTGGCGCGGTGTGCCGGGAACCACTGTGAAGCGAGGAGCGAGGTATTGGGAATTGAGGTAAAACGCAAAGCGACATTATGGGAAGCGACGTTAAGGGAAAAATTCGTCTGGAGATGTCACCGCGCTGTCGAGCTTTCAACATGCTCTCTACATGAAATCAGATTAGATAAATTGAGTGTTTCTAGCGGTGAACAAATATCCTTGTAGGTAAGATTGTACCTAGTAGGTACTTTATGACAGTTGTGATTTTGTGCTAGCATTTTTTATACTTAGTACGGCAAAAGATAATGTTTGGTCAAAACATAATATCCGGTTTTTTGTCAATAACCTGAGTAATTAAACTAAGTAATTAATCATGTTTTATTACCATTATAATGCAATAGTACAGGACACCTTAAATTAATAATATAATGAAAATATATTTAGGTTAACCGTTGCAACGCGCGTTAACCGTTGCAACCGTTGCTACCAATGCGTTGGTAGCCAGTAGATTGTGTCGGCTGTTTGAATTACACAATGCAAATAAGTACATTTAACATCAATTAGCCCCGATAATGGCTTTTTAATTAAATATTCATAGTTGGCTGAGAATTTACTATTAAATGGGTAATTGCATTTCGTTTTGCGTTCTATCCAATATAGCATCCAAAATGTTCTTTCCTCCATATTGATGCTAAGTTAATTTCATTACACATCTAAAGATATTCTAACTAGTCTTGCTGTACTACCTAAGGAAAGTTAAACTCTTTAACTGATAGCCAAGAAAAATCTAACCATGATATCTCTTTGTTTCAGATTAAAAAAACGACCCAATCCGAGATACTTCCCAAGCTGTCACTCGGAGGCACTCGAACGAAATAGAAAACCATCAAACTGGAAAAGATAAACTCACCTTCAACGCCTCACCATAAATCTAAACCTTATTGCTTTCAATATAGGTCTATATCAAGTGAAAAAAGAAACATCGGTGGAAACGGCAAAGGTCTACAGTGTTATTTGAAAATATTCTTTGCTCCGTGTTATTAAGACTTGTGTGGTTGTGCTCTCAAATATAAGTCTTAGTGGGAGGAGTTAAAGTGGTGATAAGTGTGAATCTTGGTGAGGTGACAAGGGAGCGACAGGTGTCGGCGGGGGGGATGGCAGCGGCGGGGGAGGGGGGGTAGCATGTCAGGTGCTGCCACCGCGGCCTGATGGCACTAGTGCGCCGGATACTAGGCGACGCCCAGGTACATAACTCTATATTTATATACCTACTTATGTATAAGTAGTTACTTATGACCACGGTTACACTTGCGTACTCTATTGTTTGATAAAACAACAACAAAAAATTTGCTTTTAGTTGAATAACATAAGTACAATATGAAATTTAATTCTAGAGATATTTTCAGGTTATTCTAACTTTTATTTATGTAAGCAAGTGTATAATTTAATTTATTATTGTAAAGTACAGAATAATAAATGAATTTTTAGGCTTATTTTAGAACGCTATTAAAATAAGCTTGTAATAGCATTTTAAGCAAAGATATCTAAAGGTCAAACTCTAAATAAAACTTTCGCCTTCATACCTTGAAGGTAACTTTCTTTTATTACGTGAAGATGTAATTAAATAACTTTCTACATTACTGTCTACAGGAAATATAATTAATCGCCATACTTGCCCTTTAAAGATATATTCTTAATACGGAAGTTACTTTTGTCCTTTAACCTTTTGCGTCCCCTAGCCGCGATATCGTGAAGACAAGATTTTATTGTGTTTGATTACCCGATATACACGGGGTTAAAGAGTATATTATGAATAAAGTAAAACAAGTTAATTACGTTAACATATTATAATATATTATTATAATTATTTCCTTTCAAAATTTAAAGTTAATTAACCTCTGAAACGGAAGGTACTTAAATCTGACCACAGTATCGGATACCTGCCATAACTGTCAGTTGATTTCACACTTGCACTAGCAACCCGCACATGTGATTATATCCACATAAAACGAAACTATAATGATCATAGCGACCGGATATTACTGCCTTCAATTACAAAGTTGTAGGGAAATCAGGCGCGCCGGGAAATCTAGGGGATAGAGTTGGAACTGATCATAAAAAAATTGGTGATCAGTCAGGAATTGTCAATAGGTAGTGTCAATGTCAACTACACTCGTGAGCAATAAACAAGTTCCAGTTACATATCACCAAATTACTCCTACACAGAAAAGGCTAGCATCTGTAATATTGAACTACAGGGCATCAGCTAATTGTGCTGTGTGAAAATTGATATTGGATGTGATAGGAATTGATAGGATGGAAAATGCATTTCCACCGAAAAACCATTAACGCTTCGGCTAAAATAGGTAATAGATATAGGAACTTTTTCAACAGGTCAGCATATTTAAAATGTGACTAAATTTTGTACATCTACAGGCATGATCCGTTGTGAATCTACCAAAACGGTATAAATGGTTACGTGGCTGTTAGGGTGCTTTTCCACCAGAGATGTGCTATGCTTCGATGCTATGGATGCGTTTGATATCCACCAATCATATTATTGGTTAATCATAGCTTAGCACTGGTGGAAACGGATTCAACTAAGATATGTTTTTTGTATGGAATGATGCGTGCTATGGATGTGTGCTATGGATGCGTGCTATGGATATGTGCTATGGACCATCGCGAGTGGTGTAGCTATGGCGCCGCCGCCCCCGTCGTTTCCCTACTATCGATACATAGCATAGCTCGAGATGCGCATCTTTCTCGCACAGCTACTTTGCGGCGGCGCATCTTCGTAGCGCATCTTCCTCGCACAGCTACCTAGCGTAGTATTGGTGGAAACGGTCACATATTTTCGTAGCGTAGATATCACATCTTCGCAGCATAGCTGCATAGCACATCTCTGGTGGAAAAGCACCCTTAAACTTAACGAGTATTACACGAATTGGTAGCAGGTGAATTAACCAAATAGGGGGGATCGCTTAGATATATGAGACTAGATAGCACTTCGCTTGATGACCATTTACAATAATCGTTTGCGCTACAATCTATGTATTTAACTCTATTTCCTGTTACCTATATTGTAGGCACTAGAATAAAGATGTATTGCAATGAGCATCTTAATTAAAAGGTCGTGTATGACTACCTCCTGAAAAAAACCACTAGGTACATGATTTACTGATCAAACTGAACACTTTTTCCAAGAAACGGACCCCCGGGAATTTGAAAGAAGTGTTGAATATTACTAAACCATAATTATTTATAGGTATTGATAAACTCTTTATTGTAAATAAAGAAAAAGTTAAAAAATTAGACATAAAAGTAATGAATGTGTACAAAGGCGGGCTTATTTGCCAATAAGCAACTTATTCCAACCTACCTTATTATATAAATGCTTAAGTAAAATCATACATAAATCCACGTCCATGGAGTCTAAAAACTCAAAAAAGTACCTCGTAAACCTAAAGTAAATGTCTCATAAAGCCAACTAAACAGCTATAACATAAAAATAGATGAACCATACCGTACAATATTTATTATTATAAGGGTCAAAACAACTCACTTTATGCAAACAGGAAAGCTACGGAATCTCGACTTAATGTTTAGCGAACCGTAATACAGTTGAGAAAGGTTATAGAGTTGTACTATACTCCCCGTGGGGTTTAGTCTACCTTTCTTAACAGAACAATAATACAGTATGTAGATAGGTTTATAGATACATAGTAGTAAATATAGTAAGATAATCCATTAAAATTTGTAACAAGTATCAGTGAACATTGCAAATTGCATTAATATTTTAGCGGGTCCTATGGGTCGGCTTTAACCAGTTTTGACTAAACCATAGGTGGTCGATGTCGCAGTCAAAAATGGCTATATTCAGCTTTATAATTATAACTGTCATTTTATCATACTATTATTCGAATACATAACCGTTATCGCAAACGTTGTTAGCGATTGTAGCTCTAAAACTTAAATTTGAATAAATACACTACCCCCTTAACTTAACCCTATACATCAGAGCACTAACATCCGTCTTCCTCCAGGCGAAACTACGCAAGATGGTGGACGAGCAAGTGTCAGTAGGGTCAACCAGGGAGACAGAGGAGACGGAGGCAGCCGACCCGCTCATCACGCCCGCGAGCTCGGCGCTGGACCGCCCCGACCTGGACCCCCGCCCTGCCCCACCCGAGAGGCGCATGCTGATAGGCACGCTGGAGAAGCCGAGGTCCTCGCTCAATGGGGATAAGGAGGCCACACTGAACAGGGCCGCGAGACTCTCTATCAGGAATGGGAAGGATAATCCGTTTATTGGTGAGTTTGGTATGAGTTTTTTAGAGTTTATAGCAGTAAGTGCCTAAAGTAGGAGTCAAATGGCTCGAACAATATATAATGTATTTTTACATTGATAAGAATTGATGATTACGTAACATGAAGAAGCTATGACATGTCACCTTTTATAAATTAATAAAATGATTTTTACACCACAATTCCTATAAACCCAGGAGCCAAGAGCCATGCTTGCACCAGGTTTAACCACTTACAATATACGTCTATCCAATACATTGGTCTTGGTTGGTTTGGGTTCGAGTAATTGTACCCAATACAAATCCTACATTACCCCACCAGATTACTCCTCGCCCGACGACGACAACAAAGAGAACCACGCGAACGGCAAGCTAGACTCGCCAGTCAAATGGACGGCCAACGGCAGCGACAGCGGCACGTACGCCGAGGTGGGCAACGGGACCGCTACCACCACCACCAGCGAGCGGCATGTTCTAGACCCAGCTGATAGTAGTGAGGAAGAGGTGCCGCTACCTGACGCCATCTCTCCGGGAAGAAGTAGTGATGGGCCGGAGCCTAGAGCCGATATCACGGCGCAGCTTGATGGAGGTAAGGCATATGCTGTTGTTTATAAAGATGTACACATACATACTCTCTAATCTTTTATCTCACGGAATTCTGACAGTTATAAATTTTTGACATGTCAGAGATCACAAACCTTTTTTGGCTGGGTACTTTTTTCAATACGAGTCTGAATATCAGTTGTATCCGGACAATTTTCTATATTATGTTTTAAATATTTAGAATGATGGTCTTTACGTTAGGCGCTAAAGAACCATGAGGACGCTTCTTACTGGGAGAGAGAAAGTCTGACTCTTGTGCTCTGTCAGATGGGGCCCCTTCCTTGGAAGGGCCAGGTTGTGGCTCCATAACGTTTATAAAAATCAACAAACTATCACAACGCGAAAGGTCAACGATAAGAAACCGGCCAAGTGCCAGTTGGACTCGCGCACTGAGGGTTCCATACAAGTCTACTACCTGAGATATTTTTCCTTTTAATTTCATCATTATGTACATCTATATGAAATATTAGATTGATATCTTCAACCGTTTCTGAGAAAAAGGGTGGTGACAGACAGACGGACAACAATAAGGGTTCCTTTTTCCTTTTCAGGTACGGAACTCTAAAAAAGAATAGTAACAATCAGATCAATCGTTTCCGAGATATTCGTGGACAAACATACATACCAACAAACATTTATAAACATACTTATACAATAAAAAAAATCATATTTGTTTATTAGGCTTAATGGATTGTCATAATAGGTCAATATGGTGCAGTTCCAATAATCTTACATAGGTACCTATATACCGAACATATTATGTACTTACCGAATTGAGAATCTTTTATTTGAAATCGATTAAAAAGGTTTGTTATCCCTGAATTTAATAGCAAGTGATGCCATGCTAAAGAATAAAATAAAGTAATTAAAATTAATTCGATACAATGGTCGTGAGTCATGATTTTACTTAATATTATAAATGCGAAAGTTTGTGTGTATGTATGTATGTGTGTACCTTTGTTACTTCTTCACGTCAAAACAACTGAACCGATTTTAATGAAATTTGGAATGGAGTTAGCTGACACCCTGGATTAATAAAGCCTTTAAAGTAGCCTTTTTATCGCGGAATTCCCACGGGAAAACTAATTAAGGTGAAACGAAGCTCGTGGCAACAGCTAGTATTGAAATATTTGATATTTTTGTATTACCTACTTCACTTGAGCAAGTAAATATTTAGATTTATGTTTTTCTATGAACACATTAAAAAAAATATTGCCCTTAAATGGATACAAATTTTTCCTTTTTTCGGTGAAGAGCTTTTTTAGTGGTATCACTAATGAAATGTCAGAATTCCGCGGAATTAAAAATTAGAGTATAGGTGTATGCAAGGTTGCCTGTAAGAGATCGCTCTTAGCGATATGGTCGTCTATTGTTTTTTTTTGTTTATAGGTTTATTTTGTATGTTTTACTAGGTATGTATTTGTGACCAATAGTCATATTCTTTTCTTTTTTATGAGGGAAAATATGTTCAAAATATACGTAGATTAGTTGCTGGAGGCAGAAACCAATTAAGTACCTATCTTCAAGCACTAGACACAGACAGACATTATACATATACTTAACACGCCGTATACATACAATATCGGTTACATTTAACCTGAAATAAACGGCTGATATTTATTATTTATTTTACAATATCGGTCAGAGGATAAAAACAAATCCGAGGTAAGAAATGATCAGGTCCGGTAATCCCACGGATAATAGTTGGGAACTAACCGCGCTTGTTTGTTCTCCTGAAATAAGCCCCAACTAGTTAGAAATTCTTCTTGCCGCATCCTACAACAACAAACTGGGCGAAATTATCAACTTTCCCGACTTCAAAAGTAGGCTCGAGTTACCACCTGTCTTTGAAATTACTTTGTGAAAAACAAACGAAAACATCTAGACCGGACAGATAAACTTTCAGCGAGTAAAATTACAGAATTAAAAGTAATATTGCGCGAGGGAGTAGTATTGTAATAAAATCTAAAGAGTAATGGCGCAAACATTTTATTATTTACTTACGCCTACACAAATCTACCGGGTAACCTATTCTCGGCAGTGTTGTTGTTCAGTCGGGTAATTGTGATTAACTAGACCAAGCCTTGGAAAACAAAGTGTTTTTATTTATTTTAGTTAGTAGAGGTACATACCTACTACATACCTACATAATTATACAGGGTGTTGCAAAAAAGGTATACTAAAGCCTACATGTGCAGCATGGTATACCTAGGCCTGAAAATTAAATCAGAATTCCAAAATTCGCGACATCCTGTAGTTAATACGTGTCCAACAACAAAGTTCATAAAGAAAATTCTGACTTACATATAAATAGACAGGCGGTCTTAATAAGCTGGTGTTTCCACAGTCTTTTGCCGGTGTGGGTACGTAATATTCTTGCGCCCCTAATGAGCCGCAAGCCCGGGGGAATAAGCTCATTTGTTGAGCATCTGCAGCCAACTGGCAGAAAAAAAACTTTTGCTCTTCTAATTTGTCATTTAATTCATCGCTACTTTTCCATTACATCGTGCTGACGCAGCCTCCTTTTTGCTTGTAGCTCCGTGGGTCTCGCCAAAAGAATTATTGCAAGTTTTTTTTAAGTAAATATTTCGTCGCAGTCGTAGAACAATGACGGATCTGCAAAACAGCAACTTTACAGGAGAGCCAGTTAAAGTTTTTAAACAACGTTTTGTTCGATAAAATGAAAACGGCTGAAGCAATTCATTTGAAATTTGGTCACATTATTATACGAATGGACTTTTGCAATATAGCCTGTATTAATTAGTCTGTAATAAGTCTAGGTTTCCTGAAAAATCAGATAGGTCATTGTTCTATGTATCCTACTATGTCGCATTATATGATACGTCGTTTTTTTACGGACTTTTATTGCGTATCTAATGGCGTATTATACTTTTCGTCGTTGTTTTAGGGAATATATGGAAAAATTCAAAGACGGATCTTTAAATAACCTATTTAGGAGGGTGCTGATTGCGCTATATTATGTTTTGTTTAGGTCCTAATTTTTTTTACAAAATACAATTATTTTATAAAATGTTTTTTGAAGACCCCATTGTGTCCAAGCATCAGTCAATAATCATCCAATGCTAAACATAAGCCTCTCCCAAGGAGCTCCACAACACTCGGTCCTCGGGCTTCCTCATCCAGCCACTACTGGCTACCAGCCTACGGTTGTCCTTATTTGTGACTCGAGAATTCGTCGACCCCAACGGTTATCGGTTCTACGGCAGATATAGCCAGCCCACTGCCACATCGGCTTGCACATTTTGACAGCTATGTCGGTAACCTTAGTCCTCTGACGGATACCCTCATTTCTGATACGATCCATCAGAGAAACCCCAAGCATAGCACGCTGAGCGACTTTAAATCGGTGGACCAGTACTACCGTCAGTGCCCACCTATCTGCCCCATACATCATCACTAGCAAGATGCACTGGTTTAAGAAGACTTTTGTCTTCAGGCTCTAATGATAAAAGTCTTCTTCTCTGATCAGGGATGGCCGAGGAGAATATGTGACGGAGTTTCCCAACTCAATTGTGACATTTGTGACCCTTTGCTGGGCAAAGGTCTCTTCCTGGGTCTTCCAGCTATCCCTGTTCATGGCCTCTTCATTCCAGTTCCTACTAAACACGTCTAGGTCATCCCGTTATCTTCTTCTGGGTCTGCCCCTGTGCCGGCGGCCGTTATCGGCTACCTATTTGGTAGCATTTTTACCCTACCTATCCGGCTGCATACGACAGACTACTCACTTCAGTTTGGCGGTCTTAGCACCCACGACGAAGGACGCTATCTCGCCCAAATAAATTACTCATTGACATATTGTATTTCCTGCCTATCTACCTCAACCCTACGTTTCGTGCTGTTGGTCATGTCTGTTGTCTTCGAACGGTTCACCTTTAGTCCAACTTCAAGGCTTGCCGTGGATAGCTCTCGCAACATTTGTTGGAGCTCGGGCGTTGAGTGGGAGAATAGGGCAATATCGTCCGTAAAACCGAGGTTTGACTATTTTTACTTCCGAAATTGATGTCCTTGTCCTCCCAGGAATGTGTCAACTTCTTGAAGACCTCTTTGAGGAAAATTGTAAAGCGTGTACAGACAGCGAGGGTCACCTTGTATGACACCCTTTTCAATCGGAAACGTTGGACCAGGACCAGGTTTTTCCAATTTCACGTTGGTGCTGAACTGAACTGAGCTGTTTATGTAACGAGTTCGATGTAGGTTGGATTAATTTTGTGGTGTTAAGGGCGGAAAGTATTGCTTCATGGGAGATACTGTCGAAACCTTTTGTATAGTCAATAAATACATGGTAAAGTGGTGTGTTAAGCTCTATGAACTTTTCAATAATCTGATTGAGCGTGTATAGAGGGTTCGCGGTAGAATAAGTAGGTCGGAAACCGGCTTGTTCTGGTGGTTGATGTTAGTTCAGCAGAGGACGGATGCGATTGTGAATTATTTATACATGTGTGATGTCAAGCTAACGGGTCTATAGTTTCCGAGGTCGGATTTCTCACCCTTTTTATCTTATCTTTAACTTATGACCCTCGTATCCTCAACAAAAGAAGGAAAGATATAGTAGCCCCTGTAGTTTCTGTAAATTCTACTTATGCAAGTAGACAATATCGTAAACAATCTGCATTCTTATATAACCTAATTAATAAAGACATACATATTTATCCAATGAACTGCTACGAATGTAAAAAATGTGTAACAAAGTGGTTAAAAACGCATACATATGAGCAAATTGAAACAATTCTATTAAATTCTGGATAAAACTTTTAAAATATTACATGTACTAAACCCTCACAAATCGTAACAGACACCCGCTATCACACATACACACATTCACACACACACAGTCACAAACACACACACACACACACACACACACACACACACACACACACACGCACGAACACACACTACTTACAAACTACACTTACACTTATCAAAACTAAATTACTAACTAAAACTTCCTTTATAAAAATCATATTTTCTTATATTGTAACCATTGTGGAAGAGCGGAGCCTCCTGATACAGGTATTGTTTACTTAAAAGGAGACTCCATTTACTTGTAAATGTTATGATTATTTTGTTAAAGGAAATAAATGATTTTGTTTGTTTTGTTTTGTTTGTTTGTTTGTTTTATGGAGAAGTAAGTATAATGTGAGAATTACAGAATTTACGGGGAATTTTTCCTGAAATTAATACGTGAATAAAGTGGGCTCACCTATTTTTAAGAGGAAAAGCCCCAGTATTAATCGAATGCTGGTGATTGTGAAACAGCTGAGGAAAATTATCATCCCCAAGCAGTACAAGATGATCCTTACATAGCTACGGATAAGATGATACCAATTTCCTTAATTATTTACTGCCCGCAAACAGTAAATTCACTGCTGTCCGATCACGTTGACTCCCCCGCGATGCCATTCACCCTTAGAACTAGAGAATTTACTGATTGTGGTCAGTCAATGAAGGAAATTGCTGTCATCTTATCCGTAGCAAAGGAACCTCTCAAACTGGTCATTATCCTCAGCTGTTTGACAATCACCAGCATTCGGTTGATGCTAGGACTTTCCCTTTGCAGTTGATGTAACGGTAGCTGTTAATACAGAAATTTAATGTTTGATGTGGATTCTGCGGCTGACTTGGTTTGTATGTTTGGTAACTCATGCAAATGGCTGGAAAAACATAATTCCAAACCTACCCGCATGGTACTGTGCTCCCATCCTCACCTGCCTCCGACAGTAGAGTTGATGAACAAAAAAAGTACTTAAGTACATAATTTTACATTGTTTTTTAGCACATAGTTTTAAAAACATAATAAATTAGCAAAAATATACTGAAAAATCATAAATTTATTTATTTTTCATTGAAAATACGTAATATTAGGAAAGAACAACGACGTATCCTAAAATAATTCCAAAGAATAACGACGGTTATCTACACACGTCTACCACTTATCCATAGAACAATGACGGTATATACAAAACACCAATAGTTATGACAAAGAACATAGTCGCATTTGAAATACCGTCACTAAATTTAACAAATAAACAATATTGTTTTTTTAATACACCTTACCTAATTATAACTAACTTCTCAATGATTTTAGCGAAAACTAGGGCTTTTATTTTTTAAAACAAAGTTCCAAGAATAACGACGGATTTAAGAGACCGTCTTTGTTCTATGGGAGAAGTATTAAAAAAATATTTACATGGAAAACAGAACTTTTTAAATAATAATTATAGCAAAAAAACATTTTAAGTACTCATTTCGTGTTCCATGTGCTCCTACAGAGAACACTGACAGAACAAACAAACCGTCGCGCAGGAGCGGGTCGCGGGGGGCGAGGGTCACCGCGGAACATCGACGGGACGGCACAAGCGCCCATGTTCTACGCGAAAAAATCAAAACCGTCAGTGTTCGACTCTGTATTTCGCTTATTAGAAAAGATTTTTAAAAAAACTTTTGTTGTATAGGTAAATAATGAAATTTTAAAGAAGAATCTGCAATAATCCGAAAATCGAAAAAAATCAGATCCGTCACTGTTCTACGACTGCGACGATTTTTTCTGTTGATTAACTTTGCGATGGAAATGAATGTATGTCATGAACGGACCAAGTTTAATATAACTCACAGTTGGTATTCTACTTTGTTAATATTTACGTTTAATTTGTACGGTTGTAATATTTGATTTGACCGCCAACACTTTTGTAGGGTTTTATTATATATTATATATACCAAGCCAAATTAGGACCGACGTAAATCGATACGATTTGCGTCATAAAGTTTACCTTCTCGACAAAGATCTATTGATATTTCGCCGATTTATTCATGAAACTTGAACTTAAAATATGCAAAATCCCGAAAACTAAATCAGAACTTCTCGATTACATTAATTTTCGTCTCCATTTGCGATTGAAAATTCTCCAGCGTGGAGCTTCTCATGCAATTTATACACTTTCAAAGAAATTTCTCCGAGCGATAATTTGAACCACAAAATCGTCAGCTCATTCGCTTTTTAAAGGGATTACGGGAACCCAGCGGCTTTTGCTAACAACATAACGGTAAAAAATATATTTTTATAATGAGAGAGAAAGGAGAATACACTTTTTTATTGTAAGTACAGAAAAAAATATATATACTATAGCTTCTTTGATTTACAAAAGGCAATTGTGCAAAAAGATCATTTCATTCAGACCTATCTTCTTCTTAGCGACTCAGTGATAAACACTAGAACCGTTCAAGGGTTTCCACCGTGCTAAAATGTCAGTCAGTCATAATTGCATCAGTCACTGACTGCCCAAGATGAAAAAGTACAGTTAATACGTCACTCGAGTAGGCTCCTTCCGTGTACCTCAACAGATTACATCATCAATGGATATTAAAGCCATGAGACTAAAAAGCGTTGTAGGTAGGTACAGTAACTCGATTAGCTCGCGACCAGTATTCGAGGTCTGAGTGGTTTTTAATGACGTTACGGATAATGTAGTGCACGTGGGGAGACCTCGCTATCGGATTTTTCTGCAGGAAATATAACCTAAATGGAGGAATTATTTTACCTAATAACTAGCATTCGACAAAGTTTGCAGCCCAACCATTTTACAATAGAAACAAGAACTATCGTTATTAATCACAGTGACCGATGGCTGCAGCTAGCAGTTATTAGTTAGGTATTATTCGCTACAGTAAACACATACATATACCTACGAATATACTATAATGTGGCAAGTTACTTGGCGACCCTCCTTGCGGGGTGAAAGAAGTGGCGGGGGCGAGGTAGCACGACATGCTACACACGTAGAAAAGTGTGCCCGGATTAATCTCGCGATAGCTTGTAACTATTTCTGACGTAAGTAAAATTTTATTCTATGAGAGTTCCCGTAAATGTCATATTTAGCTTAAAATTTATAGTTTGACAGCATTAAAATTTGGATGTTTACCTTCAGAATATCTACCAATTTGAATTTATTTATGTAAAAGTGTTTTATTTTATAAATCAATTTCCATGTCACTTTCATGTTCACTCTCTGTTTGAACTTGTTCATCATCGTCGTCATCCTCATCTTCATCATCGTTTTCATTAACTTCAATTATAAATCTAAGACTAAAACCAAAAAACATTATACCTACTTTGAAGTATAATGTACTAGAGTACGCCAGTCATATTAGTTCAGTGTACACCTATAATATTTTATGTTTAATTTAAATTAAATTATAAATAAACAATAACATACCTGTCCAATACATCGTCAAATACTCTATCAGATTTATAATATTCGTCTTAATTTTTTATGACATGGTCGTCACAATTTCTCCACTTTTCTGGCGAATAATTAGAGAAAAGCAACTCAAAGTCTCTCTTTATCTAAGTTAGAGTCAATCGACGTTCTTGCGAGCTCGCCTATCACGTACCGCCACACAAGTTCAATAGGATTTAATTCCGGGTGGTATGGGGGTAGGCGAAGCACGATATGACCATTTTCTTTCAAAATTTCATCAATTTTGTAATTTTTCTCTGTGTTTTGCTCATTAATTACTTTCATTAAATCACATAAATTTCGGTTGCTTTCCTAGTTACAAGAACTGACAACTGACGCACTGTCAGTGTATGTGTGTATGGACTCTTCGTCTTTGTTGTTTACTTTTTCGTATCTGACTGCGCAGTACCAACCTTTAGCCGCGTAGCATGACTGATCCGGTACGCTGTTCTACAAGAAGCCCCTATATTGAGACATTATACGATTTGTTGTTTTTAACGTTATTTTGTTGACGAATTATAGATACCTAATAATAATATAACGATAATATTAAAAAGGCCTCAACACTCATCCTAAGACTAATGGTCTCTGGATCAATGATCTCATGTGGGTCGCACTCAAATTATGACAGACTATTTAAGACATGTGGCCGCCTCGGCTGCGCGGCCGAGACTGCCGTAACAATGACATGCAGTGCACGCGTTCCCCTCCACCGCTACCCCACCCGCTACCCGCTGTCGTCTTGGGTACCTCGTCCCCTCCGCGTCTTTCACCCCGCAAGGAGGGTCGCCAAGCAACTTGCCAATCTATATATTAATACATTAACTAATGTTGCTGTACTAGAATTGACTATTCACCCGTTTAGGTCTATAGCTTGACAACTTCGTGCGCGACCCTCCTTGCGGGGTGAAAGAAGAGGCGGGGGCGAGGTAGCACGACATTTTAGAAGACGAGTACACACGGAGAAAAGTGTGCCCGGATAAATCTCGCGATAATGTGTCACTATTTGTGACGTAATGTAAGAGTAAATTATGTTGATCAATAAAAAGGTTCTAAAAACTAGTTTCATTATTTAGGGTGGATCGACCACGCTCGAGTAACTTTTTACTCACGAGTACACTACCAGTTACTCGGGAGTAAGCAGATTTTGCATTCTACCAAACCTCGGCCAAACCAAGATTCGGCACACGGTTCTAGAGAAAACCACCGAAGATTATATAGTTGTCGGGGAGTGGGCACGAGCTAGCAGTGGTTGGTCCATGATTCGATCAGCCAGGTTGGTATCGCCATTTATCATCACACCCCAGAAATAAAGGCACAGATAGGTAGTACACACTCGATTTATTCGGAATTATCGATCAATCTTACAAAATACACGAGGATGCACTTGATACAGTTGGATTAACTTTGATAGCGAAACGTGGGGATGTTGTGAACCTTCCGCAGGGATCACCCTGTGGAAGGTTCACAACCGACCCGTTCAATAATTTAAATCAGATTAACAGTCCGTCCCTACTCAACCGACTACCCACCTTAGCTTTTTATTTTTTAATATGCACCGTCCACAGATTCCAGCCAAACCGCCAATATTTCAAGTGACAATTTGACGTTTCGATTAATCGAATGAATTTAGTACAGTGCCACAAACTTATCTGTTCCGGTGAGAGCGAACTAAATTGGTCCATATAATCTATGTCATGTCAATATGAAATTCATTAGTAAGTAATGAGGTATGGACCAATTTAGTTCGCTCTCACCGGAACAGATAAGTTTGTGGCACTATAAACCTTATTATAAAGCAAGGTAAACTCAAAATCTTCTTGAACTCCGACATAGTTTTATAATGCGATTTAATCTATTTGCGAAAATTACGATTTGTGGTTTTTGACGTTATTTTATTGACGAATCATAGATAATAATAATATGATTATTAAAATTCAAAAGGTAAATATTCCAAGGATTGTGGCGGTTCTGGCCTCAACACTCATTACTAAGACTAATGGTCTCAGGATCAGTGGTCTCATGTGCGTCGAACTCAGATTATGACAGATTTTACAACACATGTGGCCGCCTCGACTGCTCGGCCGAGACTGCCATAATAATGACGTGCATTGCACGCGTTGTCCTTCCCCGCTACCTCACCCGCTACCCGCTGTCGTCTTGGGTACCTCGTCCCCTCCGCGTCTGTTACCCCGCAAGGAGGGTCGCGCACGAAGTTGTCGAGCTATAGTAAACATTTTTCTGTTGGCACTTGTTCCAAAGTTGGTAAAGCCAACAGGCTCTAATTATGAATAAAATTGAATGTTATGTTAATATTCTAATTCTGAATACAACTGAATGCTATTTATGTGGGAGTGGAACAGAACGCAAGATGAAGGATGTAACCATGACGACGAATAACAGAGGAGAGTGAAAGACGTAAAGACGAAAATACGATGTCGATATTTCTTTGATTTTATTTTAACCTGTATATAATAAAGTGGATTAAATACCTAACATCATATTTAATTCCTACAAATTGGGGGCTCGTCCGGGATGAATAAATATAAGAAATATCGGCGATGACGGCGCATAAAAGACGATGAAGAAGACAGAACGGCAAGCGGCAGGGGGCCATTTTTGAAAATAACAAGAATGACAGCGAAAAATTTTCAATAAAATTTTTCTTCGCTTCAACGACGACTTCGGGTCTGAGCATCTACCAACTTAAGACGAAAAGACGTAACGACGACGATAGGAAGATGCCCAGGACGACGACGACGGAGGAAGGCGCGGAGAGAAGTGGAACATCACGACCGCTGATGTACACGGAGGAGCTGGTACCCAAATTCAGTGGGCAGGACCAGACTGACTCAGCAGCACGGTGGGCGCAAGAAGTCGAAGACAACGCCGAGATCTTCGGGTGGACAGAGTTGCAGCGGCTGATCGTAGGGCGGAGGTCACTGACGGGTACAGCGGCGCTCTGGCTGCGGTCGGAGAGGCCATTCAAGACGTGGGAGGCTCTAAAAACGGCGATCACAGAGGAGTTCCCAGATGCCGTAGACTCTAAGACCATACACGAGATGATGAGCAGCAGAAAGAAGAAGCCTGATGAAAGTTGCTTGGAATATTTTTATATTATGAAAGAGTTGAGTAAACGAGGGAAGATAGATGATTATGTTGCCATCAAATATATAATGGACGGTATAGTGGACCATGAGCTAAACAAAGTGATGTTATACAGTGCCACAACATATTCAGAGTTGAAAGAGCAACTAAGAATTTATGAAATTGTGAAGGAAAAGACGAAGGGCAAGAGTCAGGAGAGACAATATTATACGACGATGAGTGCATCGACGGCGCACGCTAGTAAACGATGCTATAGCTGTGGAGATTCCAACCATGTCTCAGTGGACTGTCCGAAAAAGCAAAGAGGTGTGAAGTGTTTTCGTTGTAACGAATTTGGGCATATCTCAACCGCATGCCCTGGAGGTGGACAAGTTCAAGGTCAGGTATCAACATCGACAGAAACAACCGATGATAACGCTACGGACGGCATCGATAACTTCGACACGGATTTAAGACGAACGATGGTCACGGTGGGAACAGACGATGGCAGCGCTCCGAAGGACTTCATGACGGACTCACGACAGAGCAGCGGAAGCGGAAATCAAAAGATGTCGGTAATGTCAATCAGGATGGACGAGGCGGCAAATGATGAGCATAGATACCAAGAAGAAGAAGATGACAGGCATAGATACGATTCATGCGAAGAAGAATTAAGTGACAGCCAAGAAATGTCAATGTCAAACAGTTTTCAAGACGATGTAAACAAACAAGGTTTGCATAATGAAAAGGAGAAACTGATGAACATTTACGAAAATTCTGTAAATATGTTAATAAATAACGGAAGTCACGTTAACCGTATTGTAGACGATGTGTATATTGTAAAAAACGACGATAACAGGAAGATAATGAGGGATGCACCAATCAAGACAAGGATGAGGATGATGTTAGAGTTAAGAAATCAATTGGGACCAAGGCGAAGAAGGGTAAGAAGGCGAGTGACACATAAGAGAAGAAAGGTAAGAAGAGAAGCGATACACGAGATAAAAAAGATGAAAAGAAAGAGGGAAAAGAAGATGAAACGCAAGAAGACAAGAAAGAAGAAAAGAAAGGAAGTGATACTGGGGGAAAGAAAGATAAAAGTGATGATGAACGAACGATGACTAATGTGTGTGTTTTAAGTTGTAATGCCGTATTTGTTTGTTATTATTATTAGTTAAGGTGTTAATATTGTTTAAGTTGTTTTTAAATGCACATGCTGAGGGCAGCATGTATGCAGGATGGCCGAGTGTGGGAGTGGAACAGAACGCAAGATGAAGGATGTAACCATGACGACGAATAACAGAGGAGAGTGAAAGACGTAAAGACGAAAATACGATGTCGATATTTCTTTGATTTTATTTTAACCTGTATATAATAAAGTGGATTAAATACCTAACATCATATTTAATTCCTACATTTATTACAAAAATTAATAATAAACATCACCTGTAAGGTGCCTGCTTTCAAATTAAGTTATTTAACGTCAAGTTCGTATTAAAATGTCGTTGCCGTTGACGTAAAGTCATAAATTCCCGTCGAAATAGCATTTCATTGCAATCAGTTTTCCACTTCGCCCGTCGACCGCTAGGTAACCTCATACTGCGAGTACCTAGTCTCACTACCCCTACCCCCCCCCCCCCCCCCACTGTCTGCCACAACAAAGTTTAAATAAAACAGACCGCACCTGTGACCGAGACAACATACACGTAACTATTAATGTACTGCGCAGTCACTGTGACTTGCCACTTTTGCATTTATTTTGAATCTATTCATTACAGGCTCGTATCATAGACTAATAATTATATTATATGCTCGTATTACACAATCTTAGAGCTTATGTCGAGATCAATAACGCAATTGTATAATGAAACAGTTAATAGTTAACTTGTTTCATACTGCAAAAAATATTTAGTAAAAAGTTACTGCACTTCACAAGAGACAAAAAATTTGCCCACTTAATAGATATTTATAAAAAATTCCAGGGGCAACACATATTAGCCTGTACTCTAAATACCAAGTAGGCAATCGATTTGTCTGCCTCAGCCACGTACTGACGTAAAGCTACTCTGTGTTACGACTGTTACATCGATGTTTGTGTTTCCACGATGAGACTTTCCGAACTTACTTTATGATGATTGGATGGATGTATCAATAATGGATCCAGTTCAAGGATTTGGATCACAAATACCCACAGATGTTTGATTTTCAAGAAAACATGTAGTTACAATAATAAAAATGAGTGTTTTCTTTTGTTGCTCTATGAAACCATTCGAAAAAGTCTTTTTTTATATTAGGGTGCTTTTAGAAATCCACTAATTAAGCTTCTCCTGCTACGCAGTATAATTTATCCCTACTATACGGAGCAAACTAAGTTTAACAACAATGGCTATACCTAATTCCCTATATTTGCTAACTTTGAGAGGTTATTTTGAATCAGCAATTGCTAAACAAACGGTAATAATTGCGTGATCGCTTCGGTTAGACCTTGGTTAGCGAGAAACGATTACAAGTTCGAAAGTTTTCGATAGCAGCGATCGCGCGGTCATGCCTTATGGTCAATTGCAAATAGACACAGTATAATTACCACAAATAACTGGTCCAGAATATCTTCTCCCATGACCTTAAGTTCTACAGAGGCCATCGGCAATTCGTATGAACCACAAGCTTTTCATTACAATTCAGTCGGATACACACATGATGATCCCCTTCTCCCCAATCTTAGAAACAAGAAAACTATTCTAAACTTGTTAACAGCTTCCGAAATAACTTTATAACAAGGAAACTTGTTCATATTGTGTTTAAGTTATAATGAATGATAAATGGTTAGTATAAAGTCGGCTAAGTTGAGGTTGAGTTAGTCGATTTAAGTGAAACAAGTTACTCAAACAATTCGTCAAATTCAGTGGAACCCCATCAATTACAATGTGTGCGAATGAATTTTGTATGAGGTAATTCAGTTCTACCTTTCAAATCTGAACGTAAATTGAAATGGTGTTTTGTACTCGTATATTCGCGATTTTGAGAGATTGATTGATGATTAAGTTATCATTCTAGAAATATGGAATAATAGTAAACAGATGCTTGCCTTATGACCTACGGTGTCTATATCTAGATCCCTCCCTAACAATACCCATTTAAATATCTATAGAACACCTAAGGTAGTCACTCACCTAGGCCCAAAACCAAACAAGTAAGGCTAAAGCTAGGCATCTTCCTGTAGGTACACCTCGTTATGACTTATCTGCCAATTATCTGCTTAGACAAACTGCAGTACCTGGAGGGTGCATAATTGCTCGACGAGGGAACTACAGGACTTACATATATATTACATATGTGTTTATTCGCCCCTAGTGTCGAGGGGCTACTGATCTAATTAGACCACACGGGATTGAATACCAGACAAGTTTACTTATTTGGTTTAGAGATTTTGATATATATATTTACGATAATTTTTAGCTATCTACAGCACTCTTTAGTTTAATTAGTCCTCCCGATTTTCATCTGACGATATTGGTACTAAAAATAAATTAATAAGAAGATAATTTTTGTTACTTATTTGATCCCTTTGCTGCGTCGCTTCCACTCTCTTTCTCCAACCTTTCTACTACTACAAAAATCTCTCGTGTATATCTACCCCATGTAACACATGTCCTCCTGTCCAGAAGCGGCGTCGCCGGGTGGTCGTTCGGACCGGTCGCGCGGCCCCGACGAGGTGCCCGCGTCGCCCGGCATGATGAACGCCACGCAGCTGGCTAGGCGACTGCGGATGGAGAATGAGCGGTTGCAGGTATGGCCTTTATATCTTTGGTAATAAATACAATAAATATGTAGATTAAAATATTTATTCATAGTAAAAATATAAAAGTATACACTTTAAGGAGATAGTTTTGACGACTACTATCATAACTAGTTAACTAGCTCACATATGTATGAATTACTAGGCCCGCAACCCTTATGAGGATCGTAACAGTGATTCAGTTGCGGCGGGATTCGGAGGCGTCGTGTTTTAAGCAAAACAAAAGTTAGCAAGAAAGAAATAAAAATAAAATTGTGTTTGAAGTTAGCTTTTGGAGCTTTCAGTTATTTGGTGATCTTATTTGCTTTTCGTGCACATGAGTCATCTTTGTTACCTGCGAAATTATAAAACTAAGTAGGTAATTGTGGAGAGCTGAATGAAAAACTTAGTTTTACATCTTGAAACGATAGACCTATTAAAAAAGCTAAACTTATACTTATTCGTAGATTTTTCACAGAATATTAAAACTACCTTCCAAATAAAACAATATTCATTCTCGCAATCAGTCCGTTCGTTCGGCGTGGCCACAGAAAGCCACAAATACACAAATAAACGAAAACGAACTATCTCTCTTTTACGAGGGCTAAAAACGCTTTTCAACAATGTTAAAATGTACAAATGAGCACTTTTATCCACAAAATGTAATTTACCGCCCCCTGTATTTAGTAAAAGGCGAGTGTTGCAGAAGGGTCACTTTAGCTTGCGAAAAACGAAGTTGACTCTATCTCGTTGGGCCAAACGTACGGTGGCCTGCGCCTAAAAGTATACAGGCGGAGTTTTTAAAATAGCGATCTCAAGCTCACATGCTGCTCAAGCACATCCACATAAACACCACTGCTACACACAACACGTCCCCGGATTTATAACAGATGTAGCTGGTCCCTTCATCATCAGGGATCGCTATTTTAAAAACTCCGCCTGTATACTTTTAGGCGCAGGCTACCGTACATATTGTATAAAAGCTTACTTTTTTTGTCCAGCTAGAGTAACCCCCTTGCATTGTCTGGCAGAAGCGGACACGTACAGTTTCCTGTGAAATGTTGCTCGGTGATTTTTTACCGTCTTTGTGCGACGGCGAAACAGTTTCACACTTTAAAGTACGTGTAAACAGGCGTGTATTTATAATATGCTCTTTTGTTCTAGAGGTTATTTAATTTAAAAGAGGTGCATTTTTTATTTTCTACGCCTGGTCCACGAAATGATGACTTGTTTACTATTTTTTTAAAGTAATAGGTACATATTTTTTATAATTATACCTACGTTTTTCGGTAAACTTGCTACGACGTAGCACCGTAGCAACTCGCTACGCCGCGCCGTAGTAGCTGGTCTACGAAATGTCATTTTTTAAATAAATAACTATATTTGATGAATGGATTTTAACTTCTACAACTACTACTTCAAATGTATTGTTTAATTCACAGATCACGTAAATGATTACACATACAACTGGACGTTAAATAATTATAACAACAGATGGTGTAAGATGAACCGTTTCCATATAACACTCTGACCTTTTCAGGGTCTGTAGCACATAAATCAACAGAACAGCTCTTCACAATTTATTACTCGGTCAGATGTTCGTATGTGTTATCGCAAGGGATTCTAGTTCTGGCGGCGTGTTAGTTATATATATATCATCATAATTTGCTGATAACTCGATATGCTAGATTTTTTCGTATGTAGCCTGACGTGTATATAAATCAGAGTCCCAATTACATAGATTTACGTCGGCACATAACCAAAAAATCCTAATATGGCATGGCTATTGGTTACTTCTGATAGATTTTATACAGATCTTTATCATAGTGTTTGGTTTCATCACTTAGTTTGGTATTGTTCTGAATGTCCAAGTTAAGTACACCTGGCGTATTAGAGCCTAGGCCTTTATACTTTGATGGTAACGGTATGCGCCATTGCCGTTGCTTCATGAGTAACGGTATACTTTGGGCCCTCTACACTCATGAGCAATGAAAAAGTTCCAATTACAAAATACCGACATTAAAACTTGAACATAATACCTAAATACCTTTACTGCTACCACGGCGGCAGCGGATACGGCTGCCATTTGATAAGCCCTTAGCAGTAAACTAACATTGTGTACATTAACTTACACCATAACTACCAAAATTCACCACCAGGCGGAGCTAACAAGAGTGCGTCGGCTGCTGGTGTCGGCAGCGGAGCGGGGGGAGGCGGGCAGCGCGCTACTGCAGCGGGCGCGGGCGGAGGGGGCGCGGGGCGAAGGGACGCGGGCGGAGGGGTCGGACGCGCCGGCGCCGGACCCCGAGCAGTTGGAGAAGGAACTGCTGCTGGCCAGGGAGGCTGTCAATTGTGAGTTTTTGAACAGGTTTGCCTGGTTGGTCAGTTGATGTGAGTCATCATACTTTATCGATCTCATCAACTGACCAACTGACATGGGCATTTGGAAAATAATGATAAGGCCCGGTTTCCACCAAAGCGGAGAGGAGAGGAGATGAGAAGATGTGTTTTGAATAACCATCAGATCAGAGATGTGGAAATAACGAAATTTGATTGGTTATTCAAAACACATCTCCTCTCCTCTCCGCTTTGGTGGAAATCGGGCATAAAGTGTCTGCTTCACATGAACGAATTCATTATACAATTAAACTAAAGGTACACTAGTATTTCATCTGTTAGTAAGGTACAAATGTGCAATGCCACATACAAAGTCACTCACAAGTTATATAGACTTTCTACGGTGCTACGCCGTAGTAATTTTTGTTATGTTTGAACAGTTCTAAATCTCCGAGAGCTTTGCAGAATTGGTTACGTCCCTATAATAAGTAAACAATAAAATTGGGTGGGATTATTTCTTGAAAAAGTACGAAGTTTTGGAGAGTTGTCATACAATTTGTACCTATAATTCAACGAAATAAAGTAGCGATTAAATCAGCAGCGGCAGCGTTCGGTAACATCGTATTTCGTATAGCCAGAGTGACCCACCTGAAGGGACACGTAAGTCTCGAGTTAGGGCTCCGGTCACGTCCGCGCCTCCCGGCTGTGTTGTGAGTTCATTTGACATATTTCTGAACGCTAACAATGTTATAGGACGAAAGAGAAGACACACTTTTGTATTGGATCCTGTCCTATTTCTAAACGAAGTAAGACCATGAGTGATTTGATACGGTGGTATCCTTGCTCGATTCTATTCGGATTGCGTCCAGAATATTAGTATCTAAGTAGTTTGTTGTTTGTTCAATGGCATATGTTCAATGGCTCGGTTTTAATTTCCATTTCCAGTTTGTATATGTGACACAACATCTTGTTTGTATATTGTTTATCAAACACGTCAGACCTCAAATGGCAGACATCAAAGGAGTATCACGTAGAACCTACAAGAGCTAGACTTAACTATGAGCTCTTGCCACTAATTGAACATGTAATGGAAGCATCTATTACCCCGACATTCTGTATATTATGTTATTCATATAAGTGTAGGTACTCCTGATATGTGTGATATGGTAATACTTACATAAAACTTACTACAATTGGAACTGTAGTAATTTTGCACTTCAAACATTACCCCTTGCACCATCGATTTAAGAAACGATATTTAACAGTAAATCTAGATTTAAATGTTTGTGTAAGTGGCCCTAAGCCCCACTTGCACAAACATATAAAATCTAGATTTAGTGTTAAATCTCGATTTAGTGTCAAATTTTATATGGACTGACGTTTCTTAAATCGACATTTGACACTAAATCTAGATTTAATATGTTTCTGCAAGTGGCCCTAAGTACCTTATGTGGAACCATTTAAACAAAGCATAAACCATGTTCCACGCTCCGCCGTTCATTGGCTGACCCAAATTGCTTTTGTAGCAATCATAAAGTTGTTTTTTGATTAACACTTAAATGTTTATAGTTCTGCTAAATGCTTTGTTGTGCTATTGTAATAAAGGTTACAGTCGTGTTATATCGGCAGGTACAGGGGAAAAAATACAATTCAACCGCGGTTAAAAGCGGTTAAAAGTCCAACATTGCTTAGTTTTTACAGATACCTATACCGATTACTTTAAATGACTAACAAAAAAAAACACGCACTCGCGCCTTGTACTAATGTACTCCCTTGCGGGGTAGGCAGAGGTGCATTGCTGCACCCACTTTTCGCCAGAGTGTTATGTTAGTCCCAATGTAATAGGGGGCGGGCCTATTGTCATTTTACGGGCACATCCAAGACCCGATAACAAATATCTGTGTTTAAACAAATATCTGCCCCAGCCGGGAATCGAACCCGCGACCATCGGCTCAGTAGTCAGGGTCACTAACCACTAAGCCATTCGGTCGTCGTCGTTTAGGGTGGCTTTTATCAACGTGATAAATGTATTTAACTTTTTATTTAAACACAATTTTTATTTAAATTTCGTAAAACATCTTTTACCACGACTTAAATATGATTAGTAATCTGTTAAACCTAAATGCGGTCAAATGGCTATTTAACTTTACTAAACACATTTATCTACTACGCATGTCATGGCGTCAGTCGCGGCGACCAGCTGACCGACCGGCTGTCAAGAGAACTTTTCCATTTCTAGCATTTTTCCTCAGTGATGTCTAGTTGTTGTCTGTGAGAGGTCATTGTTCAGAGGTTATTGAGGTTATCTAATAAATAATGGATTTGTGGGATATTTTGTTTGATGACGATGATGAAGAATTACTTCTCTATATGAATAGACCTCGCTCATTACGCTATATTGCAGAAAGAACTAACTTATTTGAGACACTACCGGATAAAAAAATTGTTAGAAGATTTCGTTTGACAAAAAAAACTGTATCGCTATTCCATTCTATTCTATTCTCTGTGGGGGTGTAAGTACCTGCACCTGGCTCTCTCGAGTGGAACCTTTGTGCATATCCCCAAGGTCTAAACTGCCTTCCTAAGCTTGGACCATTTCCCACCACCCTGGTCCACTGCGGGTTGGTGGGTTCACATATCTAGATGTGCTAGATGCGCACGATGTTTTCCTTAACCGTAAGAGCGATGATATACATTGTACTTAAGTTAAAAGAACTCATTGGTACATGTCAGCGCCGGGATTCGAACCCGCATCGTGAGAAGGGGGCGCTTACCCGACTGAGCTACCACCGCTCGCTAAACTGTATCGCTTATACTACAAGAAATTCAACATCATCTTGAATTTATTTCCATCAGGTAAGTAGCTAAGGTATTGAAATAATAAAGTTATCTGACTACATAATTATCTTATACTTTTATTTATACCTATAATTATTGTTACAGAAATAATGCAGTTACTCCAATGAACCAGTTGTTATGCACACTCCGATATTATGCAACTGGCAGTCAGTTAATTACTTGTGGAGATGTGATAGGTGTGGAAGAACCAACAGCTTGCAGAATCATTCATAGAGATGCAATAGCATTATTGTATAAAATATACATTAAACCTCCTGATACCATTCAGGAACAACATTTTTTTGCTCTCTATAATGTGCAAGTATGGTTCCAATACCTACATTGCACAATAAATCTTGTTCTTCCCTTGTAAAATTAGGGGCACGAACACGAGAAGAAGTTGCTTGACTATTCATTTTACTTTGAAATCACAACAACAAATAAATACAAACACCACCACGCGGTGAAAGCCGAAATAAGTTTTGTTTTGAAATAAGTAGTGTTATTTTCTCTATGTTTGACATTTATAGATTGACTCCGTTTTACGCTGAGTCGTTTCGAATGTTCAATAAAAAAATATGAAGTCTCTCATTAAAAGATGTGGAACTGAACGTAAATAACAAATCGCAGGATGCTAAACGCATTTAACTAAATAGTAATTGAAAGACCATGGTGAATTATGAAGCTAAACATGTTTAGGATAAAATTGTTTAGTGCATTAAACGAAATTAGCTAAATAAATTTATGTAGTATTTAAATAGAAGTTCGTAACAGCCACCCTTTAAAATGCTTTGATAATTTATTTACATTAGCTATAAGGTCAAAATTACATATTATCTTTATTAAATAAACTTTTTACGAGTATATTTTGTGTTATAATAAACAATACATTTACATTACAATAAAGTAATAATAAGATTTCCATGTCGCAAAACAGTTGGTTAGCTTAGAAACACAAGACAAAGTCACGTACCATTTCAACGCTGTACGGAGCAATCCTAACTAACACCACACAACAAACAGATACACATGGTTATCATCATCAGCCTATGTCAACCCACTGCAGGGTATAGGCCTCCTCCATGTTATGCCAAGTCCCACGGTCCTGTGCTACACTCATCCAGTTTGGTCCAGTCACTCTCCTAATGTCATCGGACCAACGGGTCGGCGGTCTACCGACTGATCGCCGTCCCTCCCTTGGCCACCACTCCGACACTGCCTTGGTCCATCTGCCGTCTTGCCGCCTTGCCAGATGCCCTGCCCATCTCCACTTCAGCTTCGTGATCCGTCTCCCAACGTCTTCAACCTTTGTCCTGCGTCGAATTTCTACGTTCGGGATACGGTCCACTAGCGAGATGCCTAGCATGGTGCGCTCCATGGCTCGTTGTGCTACTTTAATTTTGTGCATGCATGTCTTTGTGAGCGTCCATGTTTCGGCACCATAAGTGAGGGTAGGCAGCACACACTGGTTGAAAACCTTGGTCTTCAGGCACTGTGGCAGGCTAGATTTGGTAGCCGGATCTCTGCCGGAGATTATTAGTACCCTCTGCCCCGCCGGAACCGTGACCGCTACCGGAGTCCGGGATAGCGGGGCTGCCGGGGACTGAGGGCCGTGGTTTTTTGGGACTTTTCATGGGGGGAATTTTAGCCATAAAACGCCACGCTGGCCAGACGGCTTGGCGAGTTTTCCTGTCACGTTAGCCTATCATACCTGAAGCGCTAGGGAGTCGTGTATGATAGTTACCAGGAGGGACCACGTGGAGGTGTGAGCTCGGAATAGGATTTGATAGCAATATGGCTTGCACCTTATCACTATCAACTCCCTTTCCCCTCCCACACACATGGTTATTCCAACACAAAGGTGTATTCGTAGACTGATTCACAAATAGACATGCATTGTGTTTCGAAGCAATAGAACGATTCAGACATACAATGGTACCGATTCTGAAGGGCGCACTTCCTAATTTTAAAATTAGCTAAAATCTCTAAATTTAACTGACAGCGCTAATTTTTGCTATTCTGAAGGCAACGATTTTAGCGGCCAACTAAATTTAGAAGGCTGATTTGACGTCTTCAAAATGAGTGTGGCCATATACGTAAGTATATTACAATCGAAAATATCGACTAACTTTTTTAACCTTAAAGTACTCCAAATACATTTAATTATCCTAAATAGTAGTTAAAAGTAATGAAAAGGATTAAATACCCGGCATTTATATTGGTTTTCGTGATAATTTCAATTATTTATGTTACATATTCATAATTAATTATTGCAACTGGTAACTCTGATTACAAAAAATATTTATAATGCTTCTATGATGATTTATGGACTTTTCCAAGTGATTTAAAAAAATATAACAGCGTAGAGATGAGGTAAGTTTATGAAATAGTTATAGTAATCGAATATAATCGATTATTGAACTTTAATGAATTAATTGAATGATTTTTATTTTTAGTTATAGTTTTTACGTTAAGTACGTAGTTGCTAAGTTCTACATCTAAATGTTTTCCACGATATTTATACTTACTTACTTAAATGTTTATTACTTGATGATACGTAACATAAGTATGTATATGTATAAGGGATGATATTCATATAAAAATATTAAAAGTATTGAATACTTACATACTTACAAAAGCACAAACCTTATCAGTACAAATATATTTACCAAAAACTCATATGATTAAAATAAAAGTGCCTACTCGGGAATCGATCCATCATCGATTATTTTTTTTCATTTAAGCATAGGTCGGAAGCAAGGAACATTGCACTTGGTACATCTCTATGGCGCATGCGCGCTGGACAGCAGCGGCGCCAGCGACAAGCGTCATCGCGCCGCCATTTTCAATTTTCCGCAGAAAAGTTTGCCGCTATTCTTTTAAAGTATTTTTGTTAAGTCTTTACAATACAAAACAAACATCTATTATTAAATTATTATGTTTGTGTTTGCAATATGCAATTGGAAAATCGATAAGGTAAGCTTGTGTGTTGAAGTTTACGTATTATTTTAGAGAGTTACGCAAAATGGAAATATTTTAATGTTTTATCAGTAATTAAAATTATTTAAATTAAAATATTTTAATGTCGCATCAGTTATTTACGAAAGTTTGTGTCCTAGCCCTTTTATTTGTAAACTCTAAAGTATTGTGAGTGCCTACCTAATAGGTACCTACTTATAAGGATAAGCTTAATTCTGTCAACTATCCATACAACAACTTACCTAATTACTTAATTTTTCAGTGACAAATTAAAGAAAATGAAATATCAACCACACCCATAAGCCAAATATGAAATGCTGGATACAGGACATTCATTTTTCTGGGACAACAATACTACAACGGCCATCAGAGCGTCTAGTACGGGCTTGCAATATATGTCAACGTTGATAGAAATCGTAAGCACGCCAAACTATTAGTTTCCAAGTTAATTGGTAGTATGAGTTACATTTTTTTATTATAGTTCATGCGATATCGTTTATGCTACAACTCGATTGTGCGAACTTCACTCTAGATACTTTACCTCTTTCTAGCGCTTGTAAAAAGAAAGGGCAAACACACATGTCATTTTGGCGTCTTGATTTTCGTATATTATATGTCAATGACTCTAACCAAAATATATATGTCAATCAATGTCAATGACTCTAACAAAAACAAACTGAAATTTGGTTTACAAGCTTTTATTTATAAAAATTATAAAATTAAGAATGATCCTCACAAGTGCATCGCAATTCGAAGTACCTAATTGTAGATTTTATGGAAAGGTAAGTACCTACCTACCTATATACTTATTATGTTTACGATAACTTAAGGTAAAATTGTAGGAATAAATAATATTTTACTAGACCTAATCTATTCGTACTATTTACAGGAATGGGGACCTAAACAAGCCTGCCGATGGACCCCACGGCAGGTTAACTGCCATAAATAAATGTCCGTACATGGTGTAGAATCTCCTACGACCTATTCTGCACATGAGGGGAGCCCAAGACGCTCTGTCGTTGGACGAAGCCCAAGATGCCCTGTCGTCGGAAGAAGCCCAATACTTGTTGCCCCACTGAGACCAAGGCAGAGTCCTAGGACAACCCGTCGACGCGTGATTCGTCCGAGGCAGTCAACGCCGCGACGCTATCGTCCTCTCGTGTGGATTTAGGCCATTTATGTAATGGATAACTATATAAGTAATAAATGATTATTTTTAAACATTTATTTTTCATTTCTAAGGGTGCTTACGTAAAGAATCGGGTTCCCTGTATCTACCCGTACCGGTAACTTGATTAGGTATCGCTCACTGAGAAATTTAAAACCGTGAAATGCTCTAGCGCACTCGCTGAAAGATAAACAGCAGGTTACCGGTACGGGTAGATACAGGTAACCAGTATCTCTATGTAAGCACCCTAATGGTGATATACATTCAGTGCCTGGACGCAGTAAGGCAGATTTCACGACACAGTCGCATTGGACTTGGTTGAAAATAGCGTCCAAGCGGGATCAGTACCAACATAGTACTCTACTGGGTCCAGTCACTGAACCAATATAAACTATCTCTAATAACAAGCACTATTCCTGCCATCATTACTCCGCATTCTTAAGTTTGTGTTAGTTCCTAGTGGTTAATAGGGTTTCCTCTGCCTCTGCAGCCATTCGCCACGCAAAATATGATCGCTCATAGTCACAAATTAAATTCTAACTAGATCCTAACCAACAACAAAAACGCTTCTCACCTACAAATTTTCAGTGAGAGCAACAACTATGAAAGTTTTCGAATTCGTTGAAGCTGACTACCTAAGATCTGTCAAACATGTAACTCGTACTACCAAAAAGCTATAATTTACACGTAAACTTATTTCGTTTTTTAAAACTACGATTTGAAACAACTCATACTACCAATTTTAGTTTATGATAGTTTCCGCTAGAGGCGCTGCTTGTAAATGTATGGAAGAAAACTGAAACTATAAACGTTGTGTCAACTATCAACAACCTATACTAGACGTACAGACCACCTACCTACCTACGAAGAAGAAGAATAATGGAAATAAAAATATACAGAAATGAAATCAAGCAATTGTGTATTATTGGTGTTATAAAAACTCAAACAGTGTGTGTCGTGTGTGCTATTTTATTCACCCAAATAAAGTTTTACTTCTACAAAACTTCTTTCTTCTTTCATAAAGGGTAATAGTAAATAGTAGTCAGTATTAGTTTCGTAAAGTCAGGCATATTTTTCAGAAAACATAGGCAAGTACTGGTTTTTTCCTGTAATAAAATAGGTAAATGCAGTTAAATATTTTGAGTTATGTAGGGACCACTTTGAGTAAAATATTCTAACAAGTTGAAAGGGGTAAGTAGTGAGCTGGATAGGTACACAGGTAGATGAGTTTCTTATGTATGTAGACTGTAGAGCCGGTTTGTTTGGAAGAAGACAGCCGAGGACAGAGTGTTAGGGCTAGGGTAATTCCTGAAGTAGATCGGTAGGTGTGTTGATTAATGATTAGATCTAAAACAGTAAATTAAGTTGTTTTTAAGCAACCCGGTTCATGCCTACCTTATAATTAACACATTTTTCTGTCAAAATATCAGAAATAATATGACAAAACAGAGTCACTTTCACATCGTAGTTTCGCAAAAAATATTAAGTTAGCGTCGTTGCAATTAGCTTTACATGCTTAAACAACACATCAGCTCTAAGTTAAATCCATATTTATGCACCTACAACAACAATTTCCCATATATTTCACGGTTTTACTTTTAGAAATTTTAGTATAATTTTAATAGGCACCTGTTTAGACCCCTTTTAAATTTAGGAAGAAAGTTGCTAATTTTAAGTTTACAGCGCTAAAAAAGGCACCTTCAGAATACCAATTTGACCATCTAACCTAAGGGCCGATTTTTCAATGCCAGGATAAAAGGTCAAATAACTATCTAGCGAATAATTTTATTTGGCTGTTTATCGGCTTGGTAGTTGCTAAACCATTTTTCAATTGTGATTTATTCCATAGGTAACTATCTTACCGATTTTTCTACTTGAACTCTGGAAAGGTGAAACAAGTATATGTAGACACCTAGTGCTAAAGCAGGACAGACTACTATTTTGACTGTCAGAGTCAACTGTCACTGTCAAGCCACAAGCCTCACTGACTGTTTTGTTTGGTTGTTTATTGGGTTGTTTCAATTTTGGTATTTATATTTGTTATTTTTGGATCGCAATGAAATCACAAAAAAGAGAGCGTTCGGCGAATTTTAATATTAATGAAGTTACTGTGTTAGTGAGTGGTAGATAAATTTTATTCAAACATGTCATAGAAAATAAAAAGACCGATGCAGCAACAAATAATAATTTTCTTCCATGCAGTCTGCATGGAAGAAAATTGAGTTTCTTTTAACTCCAGTGGTATAACCAGTCCGCTCATTGAAAATCCTTTAATTTAAGTACGAGGGCATCAAAAAAACAATGAAGAAGAAGTCGTAAGAAGAAGTCTTCCCTGCAAAGGCAGGAGATGTACAAAACTGGAGCTGGGCCCTCAAATGCTCCTTCATTTAACGATGTAGAAGAATAGGTGTTAGGCATTTGCTCCAACATTAGCATTCAACGTATCCTTAATTTAAATTTAATGAATAAAAACTGAAAGAAATAACACCTATGTTTTATTATCAAGTACTGGATGGTTTCTCTCTTTTCTCCTCAGCCTATAGCCGTCCACTACTGGACATAGAAGATCATGCCGCCAAGCAGGAGGGATCTCTTAGATACTTAGGTATATGTAGCATAGGTTACCTACTTATCATAAAATGAAAAACTATAATGTACCTTAATATTTTATTATGAAGGAAGTGCTACTACATTCCTCTTTTTTTTTAAATTAATGCTTGAAAATAAATCAACATAATGTTTGTAGTCTGGCGCCTTTCGGCGATGAAATTCTTTTGCATCCCACATGCTTTAATGATCAGGCCTCGTTTTGACGACTCTGACTTTCCTTTCAACAGGATTAATACGTTCGTTCATTACCTACTACCTCTTTTTCGATCGCCAAATCATCAATATCATCGAAAATATCCATTGAAAAGACGATTATTCTCTGCGCTTGTATAGTTTAGAATTGGTATAAACACAAAAAAGAACTTACTTAATAACCTCAAATGTCAAATTATCAATCGAATAAGCACTATCTGGCGGCTCAAGCAGCAGATAGATTTATTCTCCAGTTAACTGAGTTATTGGACGAATAAGTTCTATCTGACGGTTGAAAAATTCAATATTTCGCTATCTGTCGAATAAACGCTATCTGGTTGTCTATCTGAGCATTGAAAAATCGGCCCTTAGTTGAATAGTTTTAACGCTGTCAGATTCAAAATTTAAAGTGACGTCTCTAATTTTGGAGATAAACGGTGCCTTCAGAATGCAAAATAAATTTAGAGAGAATGTAAGCGTTTTTTGACAGCGTTAAAATTAGAATGTGCCCTTCAGAATCGATACCATTGTTCGTTCAATGGACAACATTTCAAAAAACTAAAGCTGCTATAAATCGAAAACCATTTCGAGATTTAGCTCTAAAGGCCACAAAAAAAATGTTTTTGTATTTTTTGGATGTATCATTTTCGAGAAAATCATAAAATAGTAAAAAAGTGCTGATGACGTCATGCATCAGGTGCGATGCATTTTGATGATCAAAGCCTATAGATTTAAAAACAAAGTAACTGTCACTTTCATTTTTGATTGACCTTGACGTTTTATCGTGACGTTGTTGTTTATTTGGGTCATTTTCATTAATTCTGTTCTGACACTTTCTGACTATTTTTTTTATTTATTATTAAGAGATGACCTCTATATAATATGTCCCGGAGCATGCCACCGCCTACACAGCTGAAAAAATGCTTCTGCTTATTTTTTTACATGATAAGTACCTACTTTCCATCATTAGAAATATCAAGGTCATTTGAAAATGACCCATTTGTTGGTTGGCATGTAAACAAAGTTTAAATGTCACTTGTCAGTGTCATTTATGTTTTTTTTCGAGACTCCGGCAATAGACAAAAATAAAAATTTAGCCTAATATGTGACGTCACTTCCGGTTTTGAAATAATTAACTTTAAAGTTAAAAATAACATGCAAAAATTTATGTATATACAAAATAAAAAAATACGGGTCCACTAATTTTCTATAAACTTTCCGAACAACTATTAAAAATATAGGGTAAAGAAAATGAAATGTTGTCCATTTCCACGGAACTCAGATAGATATACTCGTACCTCTAGCTATATCATATTATGATATAGGAAGCAAGCAGGCTGCGACAAGGCGGCGGCGCGTGGCGTATTCCCTGTCACATTGATCAAAGGGAAACTAGCAAAGCATCATAATCTCACTGTAAGCTCACCTTAATTGAAACGACGCGTACCATTGGCTGTGTGTTCAACGATGAACGTAGAAAATGCAATTTAAATTTCAAACAGCAACAACAAATATTTGAAATTGCACTCACGGAACGGAATCTCCCAACGAATGCAGCACCACTAAGCTAGCATACAATATGGTATCTCGAACAAATCAAACTGGGTTTATAGTGAAGGGGCTCTGTGTACATTTCGCGTCGACCCAATCCCTTGAAGTGATTCCCTCTTTGAAAGCGCTGTTCGCTTTGATGCGACCAAGCGTCTAGCTGTGTAGCTATATTCTCCTGGTACTTGGATGAATGTATCCTTGACATTTTGTTATGTTTAAAATGAAATATGAAAAGACTTATTTTTAGTATTTATATTGATCAAGGTTAATTATAAAGTTAATACCTACTTCCCATGGGGCATACGTAAGACTACCCTTTACATTTCAGCTGTACTTTATGTGTAATACATCCCCAGTAACCTGGTGGGCAGAGTCTTACAATAATGACAAGCTAATTTATTGATCACGGTGTCGTAGCCATGGAAAATTTCCCAAAAGCTTAAATTATTCTCTACCCACTTAAGTATAATCCCGAAAAAGTATATCTAAAACCTCTTTTGTTTTTCAGCTCTGAAAGCGGATAAAAAAAGATTGAAAGCTGAGAAATTCGACTTGTTGAACCAAATGAAGCAACTCTACGCCACCCTCGAAGATAAGGAGAAAGAGCTACGGGACTTTATCAGAAATTACGAACAGGTAAGTCACAAAGTACAGGGAGATATTTCAGTAGTTATAGCGCTAAAAGGTTTAGGATATTAAACTTATGAAATTAATACATTCTATAGTTATTCAGCATGAAGAGGTAAACAGTTTTTGCTTAAAAAAACCATGTGAATATTGAAGTTGCTTAAAAACAGAAACACCTCTACTAAGTATATATTTTTCCTTAAAAGTTACCTCACTGATAACATTTTGCATCTAAAAGAGACGATCCTTTAGAAGTAACCCGACTGAAGTGCAATCTAAACGGTAGAATCCCCTCTAACTTTTATCCCGATTTACTACAGAGATGTCTAGCACTTTGTAAAGACAGACGACCGAGATGCAAACTTACAACAGTTATCTACTTTAAAAAAAATATTTAGACTGACAAAACGTTTTTTGGCTTATGTAAATGACAGACGTAAATAACAGGTATGCGTATTAAAAAAAAGAATTTTATCTAAATTAAAAATAACTACTAGATACCTACTACTAAAATAAAAATACCTACCTACTTTTTGTTATTAAAAATAACTGCTACTAGGATATGGAGTATTATGAAAATTCCAGTGATTTATACACTCATTTCAGTGCCTTAGATCATTTGGTTAACCCGCAAACCCAATATAAAGTCAGTGACTGGTTACCTACCCCCTTGCGGGTAAAAAACAATTTAATATTTATTTGCTCACCGTAAAACATAACTTAAATAACAGGAATGTACAAATGGCGCTCTTATCGCTACAAGCTCTTCCAGACAACCATTTGTAAAACCAATGTAAAAAAAATTACATATAATATCCAAATAACAAAACATTATTTTTACCCCACTGCCGAAGGAGGAGGGTAATGTTTTATACTATGTTAAAACATCTTCTTCCTTCTAGATGCGCTCGCGAGGCGGCGCGTCGTCCGCCCTGGGCGCCGAGCGGGCCGAGCGAGAGCGCGAGCGCGCGGCGCTGCTCCGCCACGCGCGCGACGAGGCCGAACGCTCGCTGCAGCTGGCTGCGGCTCTGTCAGCAAGGGACACGCAACTGAGGCATGCCAGGGAACAGCTTTTTGAGGTTAGAACTTTAGTAACCAAAAACGTTTTTAAGCTTATGTTAATTCAAACGAAAGTGACATGTACATAAAAAAGAAGTTAAAAAAAAACACATGTACCGACTACATTGAGTCGCGCGGCGCTGCTCCGCCACGCGCGCGACGAGACCGAGCGCTCGCTGCAGCAGGCTGCGGCTTTGAGTGCAAGGGACACGCAGCTGAGGCATGCCCGGGAGCAGCTGTTTGAGGTAGGCTGCCTATTGTTCATTGTTCTTAGTTTATAATTATTTTGGTGACCAATAAAGTCATATTCTATTCTATTCTGCCAAGTTTTAAAACAGCAAAAGCACAAAATAATTGTTATATGATGGCAGTCCGTATATACAATAAGCTTCCAGAAATTATTAAAGATTTACCGCTTAATCAATTTAAATATAGGTTAAAAAAATGGCTAGTCATGGAATGTTTTTATAGTACCAAAGAATATTTTGAATTTAAATGATTACTTAATACAATGGGAAATTTTGCAATGCACTAAATTTGTAATTTGAATTATTTTATTTTTTAATCATCAATATATGTAATAATTATTATCAGTATACAGATAATTTAATTTATTGTAATTTTATTGGGTCTAGAATTTTATTAGTTTCAATGTATTGTATTTTGCTAAATTTCATTAATCCATTTTTATTGGCCTAAATATTTGCATGCCTGTAAGGTGAAATGTGCTGAACTGATTATAAAATGTAACATCATATGTATGAACCACATTTGACGCAAATAAATGTCTTTGTCTTTGTCTTTATTGTAGTATGTGTGTGTAAAAATCATGGCTAAATTGGATTTCATCTGTATTTTTCTAACACCGTGCACCGTTCTAAAACCTAAGCTTTTTTTGTTGGCTTGCTAACACTTACATTATATTAGCTATACAGCTTAAACTTTAAAGAAAGCCCGCTTCGGTAAAACAGTAATCGTCCTTAATTCAGACTAATTTACAGCAATTAATATAACAAATTTGAGTCATAATCATAACTGACCAATAACTCACAGTTATTACTTACATAAGCTTATCTTGTCCGCAATATACGTCCAATAGCGACATAAGAACATAATTAAGTAAAGCTCTTTATGAAAATGTCATCCGGGATAATACGCTTATTACATCGCTCGTCCGTGGACTAAACGTCTTTCCGTCAAATTACGTCGAATGTCTGATTGCGCCCTTTGAAGATTAAAGAGCAGGAACCTTTTCTGGACCTCTCTTCTATTTTTACCTGCGCTCAAGCCACTTGACTAAAATAAGTTTTCTCGAGTGGAAAAAGTGTAGTATTGCGTAGGCTGGTAGGTAGGTACTGTTTAACCTTTAAGCATACACTTCATAAACCGGGTATGGTAATAATCCCTCAAAATTGACTGTAGAAGGATCCGATTAGCCCAACAGTGGTGGTAGGGGCTTACCCGATGAAAGGATGAGAAAATAAATTGGCTTTAAAGTAAGAAACCCGTTTACAAAGGTTTTAGTGTCCGCGTAACTTGCTTTATCTTGGAAATGGGAGTGTTCCCTTCTCCGTTGTTTGAACAAAGACTGAAAGAACAATTCTTTGAACGGATCGAGGTACGATCGGAGCATTTTGCTCGGCTCTAAATGAACGTGTTTGGACAAGGGTTGTTATGTATTGTGATGGATGGCGCGAGTTGGGCAGGGGCGATCCATCATGGCGGCGTATTGTTCATTATCATACCGTAACTACCCGCCGGCACCGCCCGGTAAAACTTCACAGAGAAATTAAAACAAATTTTCTTCAGGCTGGTAGCGATTGTGAGATTGCTTTATAATTTTATATGAAATGAAATGAAAACTTGCATTGTTTCTGAATGAAGTTGGCAGTGTAACTTTTTAAATAGTTTATAAAAATATTTTTATTCGGTAACGTAAAGTTATTTGATAATCGTGAATCTATTTTATTAAATAAAATAGATCGTAATAATATAATCACAAATCTAAGTAACATTACTAACGAGCTCAGAAAATACATCAAAAGTACCTAAAGCTAAGAATAACCTTGACTGTTAGCTCTGAATAATTCAGTATTCACAAGTCTCGCGAGCGTGGGCACAGTTGCGAATACGATTAATTGCTTTCCCTTTGTGTCTCTGTACCTCAAATCATAAGCAAAATATGTAGGTAGATATTCTATTTTCGCAGAAATAATCCCGTAAGATACGTATGTAACGTGACTTTCACGGCAGACTAGATCGAAACTTTTAACTACACGCAACATAGACTTTTATGTTTTTTTAAATTATCAATTTGTCTTTATACCTATCTGCCGATTACCTATCCATGCTAATTACGTGAGTGGATTTTCCATAAAACATAACGATATACCCACAATTTTTACCACGTAGGTAGGTAGACTCTCATCACTTCAGCAGCTGTCTTTACCTGTCGCAGCATGATAGCAGGGATTTTCCCTTAAACTCCACAATAAATTAAAAAATGATAGCCACATACTAGGCTCACAGACACTTAAGCACCGTCCTGTCTTTATACTTTAGTCATCTATTTATATTCTGATTCCCTCCCTCCCAAATCATACGAGTCAACATGTATTTTATTTCTCATGTACCAGGCTCGCAGACAGTTGCAAGCGGCTGGTTGCCTGTCGGAAGGGGAGAGCGTGGCATCGCTCGGGCTCGGCCCGCCCATGATGCTGGGCCCGTCCGGCCTGATCGGCGACCGCGGCAGCTGCAGTGCTGACAGCGGTGTCAGAGGTGTGTAGATATACTCGTATCTGAATAAAATATTTGATTTTGAATTGAATTTGTTCAAGAGTTGTAAGTAGTTTGAAAAAGTGGTTCAGTGTGAATCCTTGAGTCACACAGTCTGTTTTTCAAAAGCCTGATAACTATTATCAATATTTATAAGCTGAGAAAGTTAAGCAATTCTGACCCAACCCACGACATGGAAAAGTCGTTTTCAACTCATTTGTGGTGCAGACGACCATTTCAGCACATTATCAGCGCCGATCTTAAGATCTTAATGTTTAGATTTCGAGACTATAGGTAACCTACCCAAAGACCATATTTATACCCTATAATATATTATAACAAGTATATTATCCACCAGTGACGGGCAGCAGCGACGGTGGCGCCACGTCGGTGTGCGGCGGCAACCTGTCGGACTCCACGGCGGAGGGCGCGCCGCCCAACCTCGACCCCTACGACACTGACGCCGTGTCACTCGTATCCTCCGCGCATCACATCTACCAGTGTGAGTGTACTTTATAGTAGAAAAGTGATCGGGGCAGATATATGTTTAAAGACAAAAACGTGTTCTCGCGTCTTGAATGTTCAATGTGTATTGTTTGTGGTGTGTGACTAGGGAAAAGTGTTCTAGATGTTCCTACTTCCATAAACGCACAATGTCTTAATATACTCAGTTAATTAACATAATATAATATCGCACTTAAGCTACTTAAATTTTGCATAATGAAATAGAAATATTGATAAAAGATCTTGAGGAAATTTGTACTAATAAGCCTAAATAAACAGAAATTTTCAATTATTTTCACGAACATAAAATCTCTGCAAAGAAAGAATGGTGTAATTAAAAAATAACTCGACAATTTGTTTAATCTTCTACGGAAATGTAACAAGCAAATATTGTTCCACATTTCATGTTTTTAATAAAGCCTGTGGCTTAATATTCCAGTGCAGGAATCTGGGCTCATCCGATTGTAGTGGCCTCTCCTCTAAATGTACTAAATAATTCCTGTGCAGGGCGGGCGGGGGCCACTACTCCTTTATTGTTTTGCCCCAGGAATTTTCTTTGCCTCTGCCAAGTTATTATTCTGTGCCTCTGCCCACTCCGATATTACATTTACGTCGTCAAACTATAATATTAGAAATACGTTCAACAAATAATAACTCAGTATTACTTTCATTACAAGCTAGCTACGAGTAGGTACGTATGAAATGATAAAACTACAAAGCATTAGAAATTATGTACAAACCATAAGGAAACTACAAACCATTTTAGTATTACTAACGTATACTTTTCATAATTCAAAGTGAATTTCTTTTAGGTACCTATTGCTAGGGCCAATCTCCGCATTGAACGGGGTTAGTTCCACATGGGTGTAAAATGGAATCCTCCCAGTGCATTCCGCACGTAGCATGCACATTCTGGCCCCACCTTTGTGTTGTAGCGTAGACTTAGTACCGTCTGTTTAAAATACTACGTACAAGTCGCCCGTATAGTGTGAAATGTGAATTAACATTGTCTAGACGAGACATTCGTTAGTAACTTAGTAACAGAAATATACATAATGTGTACTCACGTTAACAGAGAAATAATTTCGCATCCACTTTTATATGGTTTTTCTGCTAGTATAATATGTTATGCCTATGTATACGAGTAATACAGGCTGCGTTTAATACCATATTTAGACAACAATTTCACAATAGAAACACATTAAATTTTCCATAAGCAGACGTCCGCAGGATCAATAGTGATTTGAACAATCCGCGCACCCTAATAGATTTCAGTCTGGCAAGTTTAAATCGCTTTTCAACTGTGATTTAAGCGTTTAATATAACAGATAAGTGCGAGGATGAATGTCGAATGCGACAGGCCTCCACTGGCAGCGAAATGGTTAATGGTTATAACGTAAAAGCAAATTTTATTACGACGCCGATAGACGGAACGATTAAAGTTTAATGGCGCCCACTAAAAGCATACTCCTCCCTCCCTTTTATACCTACACGAAATTAATTCTCATATCATCCCACCCTCACCGCAAAATGACCGAAAAAATCTATGAAACCCCGTAATGGTTTTATTCTGTTTGCTTTTACTAATGTGAAAGAGTATGCTCCAGGCGCTATGACTGATCACGAACAAAGCTAATTTAATTTTCCTTTCGGAGGAAATACTTTGTACGGCTGAAAACCCTATCTGCCGTATCTGCCTACTGAATTATTAGGGAGTTTCTTGTACCGGAGGTTATCAAAGAGCTTTTCAACTTAAAAAACCGCTTACGAACAAAACCGTTTTATGGCTGGGGTTTCGGTATTTAGTGACGGAACTGGGTCGTTTCAGTCGAACTGCGCACGTGATGACGACTTCAGATAAGTCGGCCATGTTAATTCGTCACGTAGATATGAGGTTGTTATATAAAGTTTTCAGCTTTGTTTTGTTACGTGCTGAATAGGTAATAACTTTGGTGTCTGTTTATTACGTTGTATCTGTCCGTACGTGTGACGACATGACGTTTACTTTTTTTGGGAAGTTGATTTTATGTAGATTTTGATGTCCAGCTATGCTCCGCTGCCGCTGGTACACCGTTATCGTTAGAACAATGAAAAATGCATGTAAATTTAGTGCGGTGGGAGATGTGCCGCTCTATATACTTCCCCAACACCATGTACATATATATTCGTTTACTTTTCACTACTGAAAAGGTGAGAAAAGCAACCCACATCTCACTAAAAAGCTCCACCAAACATATATGGAATATTCACATCAAACCTTATTACTGAAATGTTATTCTGTCCAAACTTACTAAAACTTAACCTATAATTAAGTAATACGACCGAATGGCGTAATGGTTAGTGACCCTGACTACTGAGCCGAAGGTCCCGGGTTCGATTCCCGGTCTTGGGTGTTGATATTTATATTTAGTATCTATCTATCTATGTATTTGTGTAGATATATCAGCTGTCCGACACCCATAACACAGGTTCTGCCTAGCTTGGGGTCGGATGGCCGTGTGTGAGATGTCCCCATATATTTATTTATTTATTTAATAGCTAAACTGGTTAATCTGATCAACAGTGAACACGCCCCGCGACTGCAGCCCGACTCTGTCGCCGCACAACAGCGGCTCTCCCTTCAGCCGCTCCATCGACGCCGGCGCGCTCTCCAGGTACCCCTTTATACAGGATGTTGCAAAAAGGTGTAGTTGCTCACTTTGCATAAAAATTCAGCGAATAATTTTCTACGTCGGTACATAAATGGTGAGGAATAAAAATAGATGATCGTATTTCCAATAGAATGGTATACAATACAGGCTGTTTCAAAAGTGGTAGGTATACTAAGCTGAAACGGGTTGACTCAGAGGGTTATCCTGAATAAATGTTGCTCTACGACTTTAGGAAAATCACGAAAAAAATAGTAAAAAAGCACGTACGTGACCAACCACGTTTTTTCACGAATTTACAAACTAAAGTTGTTCAGAATGATCCCCTGAGACACCCCCTTTCGGCTTAGTTTACCACGTTTGAAACAGCCTGTATTGTATACCATTCTATTGGAAATACGATCATCTATTTTTATTCCGCAGCATTCATGTACCGGCGTAGAAAATTATTCGCTGAATTTGTATGCGAAGTGAAAAACTAAACTACAGTTTCCGACAGGCGTGCCCGTGCAATACGACGCGTGTTTTAAAATTCCTTGTGTATCAGTTATTTAACAAGCAAAGGCAAAAAAGCAACAAAGACCGCTGACTATGTAATATGACTATTGACTAGATGCATGTTTTTCCCGCTTTGCGTTTGAGCCGTTTTAATGCTGGAAAATATCCGGATCGGGCTTATAGCTACGCTACATTTTTATCTAAAAAACCGCGATTTTCAACACCCTGTAGTACCTACAGGTGACAGCCGGAGTGTTGTTTTCCTGTTGCCACTACACGGGTTCATTATCGAGGTAGATAAACGTCACTAGATTCGCCATAAATACGGCGATATAATTGATAGAACGGGCATTAAACGAGTTTGTTGACGTCGATAATGAAACACTCCGGCTTACATCTAACTCTATCACGGGCGCTGAGATTTAAATAAACACTTTCTCCCCTAGGTCAGTGGAGCAGCTATCCAGCCCTGGCGAGTGCGAGTCGCCCCTGGCGGTGGGGCTGCGGGCGCGGCCGGGCAGCAAGGGGGCGCGCGGCCGCGGCTCCGCCTGGGGCTCCATCTCGCGAGTGTTCGCCCGCAGCCGACACCGCACCAAGAGCGGGAGTGCGGCGATTAGTGGACATGAGAGCGGTATGTGCTAGGGGGGGTCACTTTATGTGATGAAAAATTAAGTTTCTGAGTGCTGCTGCGCCAGCCATGACTGTCTATCTCTTTGTAATAAACGTGCCGATTGCACGACAGCACCGTTTTTCGGTTACGGTTCAGCACTCGTTCGTTCGTTTTTCGCTAGTGTAGAGTACCCTCCTGTTCCAAAGTCCGAAGCTCGAAGAACATTTCGTCCACAAACTATATGAATGTAGGTAGGTACAGAATGGGCTAATCGTTCGTGAGGCGAAATATTCTGGTGGTGTGTTATCATAGGTTACAATATATGCTACCATTACAAGCCCGGTGTGTTCTATGGATGAGCTTAATGATGTATTTAGACTATGCTTTTGGTAAATATTACTCGGGTAGTTCAGCAGCATGGACAGCTTGTGTTTATGTGCTGGAGGTTTTAGGTGACCAAGTTCTTGTCAATGAGACAAAAAATCTATGTATTTATGAACAAGTAATTCACATTTTGGATACGTTTACTAATAAGTATAATGTGTTGGCGAGAGCCTTCAGAGTTCTGTTATCGTCTAGCAGATATGGAAGTTGCAAAACGTAAAAGTCGTACATTTCAACTCTCGGTTTACGTGTAGTTTTCAGTATAATTCATAACTTTTGCTAATTTGGAAAGTTATCTGAAAGCTGAAAGCAGAATGAACTTTAGCGTATTGTCATTGCAAGAAGTTAGTTACGCGAGTGTCTAGCTAGAATAATTAATATAATTTTGTGTTTCATAGAAAACAGGATACTACAGGCAGACAATTGAAAGGCTTCTACGCAGCCGTCCTACGGATGAGAGGCTTTAGAGGACTAAAACAATACGCTCTACCGTGGCTCTACCTATACAAATATTCAATAGAGGGTCTTTCATGAATAGACTTAGCGACCGTTGTCAGTGCTGACAGATTAACACAGAAATCGGCTTTCGGTAATAAAAAACTTTTATATTACAAAACTTTTTTTTATTGCTTTTCATCTTCCAAATTCGTACAATCCTTTTAGAAACCTTTTACAAAACCTAAAGAGAATGGAGTGCGTACTTAGAGACCTTTCAGGAATTTATTTCAGTCACGAAATAAAAGTACCTTGTGTATGTAACGTAATGGAATTACTTTATTAGCATAACATATTGCCAGAACCTACCTAATATTCAAGTATTTCAGGAACATACATTTTCAAACAAAAAATTGTTTAGGTTATTCATGACAAAAGAAAATAAGTAAACGGGTATTGTAACAATACGTACAACGTAGGTAGCAAAGGTTATAAAATATTTTACGTAGCCAGGTCAAAACCAAAAGGTCACTTAAAACCACATAACAACATCACCTCTCCTTTAACAACCCTTTTTAGGGTTCCGTAGCCAAAATGGCAAAAACGGAACCCTTATAGTTTCGTCATGTCCGTCTGTCCGTCTGTCCGTCTGTCACAGCCGATTTACTCGGAAACTATAAGTACTACAGTGATGAAATTTGATGGGAATATGTGTTGTATGAACCGCTACAAAAATATGACACTAAATAGTAAAAAAAAGAATTGGGGGTGGGGCCCCCCATACATGTAACTGAGGGATGAAATTTTTTTTTCGATGTACATACCCGTGTGGGGTATCAATGGAAAGGTCTTTTAAAATGATATAAAGTTTTCTAAAAAACATTTTTCTTAAAGTGAACGGTTTTTGAGATATCAGCTCTCAAAGTCGTAAAAAGTATGTCCCCCCCCCTCTATTTTTATAACTACGGGGTATAAAATTCTAAAAAAAATAGAGGTGATGCATGCTAATTAACTCTTTCAACGATTTTTGGTTTGATCAAAGTATCTCTTATAGTTTTTGAGATAGGTTGATTTAACTGTAATATTATATTTGCTGCTACGGAACCCTTTGTGCGCGAGCCCGACTCGCACTTGGCCGGTTTTTTTTTTGTATAATTTCTCTTCTCCCAGGTAGTCTGGAAGAAATTACTCTTAGTAATAAGGCCGCCAATTGTACCGTCTATGTTGCATTTCCTTGTGTAATTTCAGTTTGTGTGCAATAAAGAATTATCTATCTATCTATATCGCTTTTGCTTAACTCCAAAGTTGACCCATCCCCCATATTCCAGAGCCAGTATATGCGAGCGCCACAGGCCCGGGGGTGCCGCGCGCGTGGTCCCCTCTGGGCAGCGAGGCGGCGCTACGTGAGGCCATCTCTCTGCCGCTAGCCCGGTGGCGAGCCCCCGCCATCATCGCCTGGCTCGAACTCGCACTAGGCATGCCGCAGTACGCCGCCGCCGTCGCCGATAATGTTAAAAGCGGGAAGGTGAGATTTGTTTGTGTCGTGGGGTTGGAAAAAGGTTGTTTGAAGTTGCAGAGTAATAGATCAGTAAAAAGTATTGATGATGTGAATTTTATTGTATTTTCATGTTTCTTCTGTTAAATATAATATATACTTTATTTTTTTCCATTAAAACATTCATGACCAGATTTACTGAAGATATATGAAAATAAATGAACTGTAAACTATAAGGAAATTCTTGTAGGTTCCTAATACCATTTTATTGGCACGAGAAACATGGAAATTATCATTTTCGAATACTGGGCCAGACAAAGGCAACGTACAAATAACTCCTTTTTTCAACAACCACTCATTATTCATAGAACGCCGGTTTTATTAGATTTGTATGGAAATCGGCGCGAATAAATCCCTTGATAAATTCATCGTAACCCTTGTTTATTCCAAACACGTTGATCTCTGATTTGGCTGTACACATTTGCGAGTCCTTATTAATATTTTATGGGGATACAAATCAATAGATACCTACTTCAAAAATTTTACAAAGGTGTTAATTAATTAAGTACTCAGAATTAGGATCATATTACTATTAATTATTGGAGATGACTCATGTCCGTATTTGACCTCGTAGAGACCATTTCTGAACATGAAAAATAGATAAGTACAGAAACCATAAATTTTCCATCTATATCCATAAATCCACCCATTCACTAGGGGTAAGAGCGCCATTCATTATAATAATTATGCCACAATGTTCTTCCTACTCTTACATAATACAAGGAACATACCTATCTAGTTATCTACCTACCAATCCATCCACACCCACACCCACGTAGCGACTCGCACGACGCGATAGAGGCGTCAAGTATTGTGTTCTATTTGGTTCTAGATCCGTGCTTTGAATGGGCAGGTCCTGCTAGAACTGACGGATGCAGACCTGGAGGTAGGCCTCGGCGTGACGCAGCCGATGCACCGGAAGAAGCTCCGACTGGCCATAGAGGAGCGGAGGAGGCCAGACTTAGTCAGGAACCCCAGCATCGGACAGCTGACACACGCGTGGGTAGCGGCTGAATGGCTCCCGGATTTGGGGCTTTCGCAGGTTTGTTGCAAAGTTAGCTAGCTTGGTATTTCGAATTTAATTTCCTCAAGGAGAGTCAGTGTGTGCTGGTTAGAAATTAGAATCGGCCCCCATTAGAGGAGCTTTTAAGAGCTAATGCAGAACGTGATGATGGGCTATATGTGTTTAATGATTTTTAATAATACAGGGTGAATTGGGTATGTTAAACAGTTATGATTTATTTTATCATAGTTGTTGACTTATTTTATAATAATACAATAACAGTAAGTCTAATTTAGTTCTGGATTCGAGCCAACATTCACCCTAGTTCGTAGCCTGATTAATACTTGAGCCATTGAACAACGCTCGGGCGTAGTTTGAGCCAATAAGAACCTCAATTGATTAGAATTGTTTAATATAGCTTGTAATAAAGTTAAAATATAGTACGACTAAACCCATACGTTATTGTTACTTGGTAGGCTCTCTGGCTTAGTATTTATGTAGGAAATCTTTTTTTTATGTATTATCTTTATGTATTCATGGTTGGTGTCCACAGTAATTATTTTAACTTATATAACGAAACACTGTCTGTGTGTGGCGTTAATCAGCGCTTACACCGAGCGACTTAGAGTAGACTCATCAAGACTCAAATCTAGCCGTATTTTTCGAGGTTTTATAGTCACCCGTGTATAAAGCTTCTTACAAACAGCACATCATTTCGTTCCCAAAACTATTTTTATTTTTAACCTGTAACCTGTCACCAGTACGCAGAATCATTCCTGGGTAACCTGGTGGACGCGCGCATGCTGGACACGATCAGCAAGAAGGAGCTGGAGAAGTACCTCGGCGTCACCAGGAAGTTCCACCAGGCGTCCATCGTGCACGGCATCCATCTGCTGCGCATCATGAAGTATGATCGACAGGTCAGTTGTGTTGTTCTAAAACAGGCGATTGAACTTTGCATATCAATTGTGTTGTGTATAACGTGGCGGCTCAATTCGTGTGTATTGTTTCATTTTTCTGCATTTTGTGTAAGATCTAACATCCAATTTCTTAGATCTTAAAAAGCACCGCAGAGTCGGCTCTATGTATCAGCTAAATAGCTAACAAATACCGCCTGTAAATAACCGAGTGATATTTATGCTGAAACCGCAATCGCTACAAAATATACGTTATTGCAAACGTCACATTAATATTGAACTGTCATTTCATTCGATATTTGTAAGGAATATGAATATGCAATGTCAACTGTAGTCTTAACAAAAGCCGCTTTTAAAATTACACGCAACAATAGAGACATTTTCAGAACAGCGTGTTTTTTTGTTTATCAAGTCTGCGACAGTGAAATTATTCCTGTGACAGGTGAAAAAATAAACAAACGAGGGAATAGGGAGGCTGCCGTACAATGAATAAATAATTCAGAAATTTTGTTGCTCTTATAATGATCGCTCGTTAATCATTCACGTTCCTTTTAGCTTATTTTTTTGTTCAGTTGAATTAATGCATTAGTTTTCCCTCTTAGGAAAGTGGTTGATAATCAATAATCGTTCTGGTAAAGTTAATGTTTTTCGCAAACATTTATTTATGCTATAGGTGCTGTGGACTAGAGTCTGTATGATGCTTCATACAGACTCTAGTCCACAGTTTGCTCTAGTTGATTATGTCATCAGCACTAGTCATTACGTCCACTTGCTGGGGCTCGGGTCTCCTCCAAATGAAAGAAACGCTTTAGGCCTAGTCCACCTAGCTGGCCTAGTAAGTGCGGGTTGGTGGATTATGCCATGCTATGAGTATATTTTGTATTCATTGTTTCAGGCTTTGGCGGTGAGACGGCATCAATGCGAGAATGTGGACGCGGACCCGCTGGTGTGGACCAACCAGAGGTTTATACGGTGGGCGCACAACATCGACTTAGGAGAATTCGCTGACAACCTGAAAGGTAAACCCTGCTGTTATAGATACATTGTGATAATTGGTGATGTTATAATTATAAGTTTACCCCTTTATTCATAAAAAAGTTAGTGGACGCTTTAGCTATTGAACTTTTCTTTCATACTCTGACAGAGAACAATTTGTTCTTTGATAGAGAGGGACAAAACAGTTCAATAGCTAAAGCGTCCACTAACTTTTTTTATGAATAAGGTGGTAAGTCTACAGAAAACAAGCTACCCTTGAACCCATAGTTAGTGACATCTTGGTTGAAAAGGTTCTGTTGATAGCTATGTTCCAAATAACAATTGCATTTTCAAGTCCACAATAACTTTGCTTTACTTTCAAATATGATGGTTTTACACGACATACCCATAGCACTCCATATTAAGGTGCTATGCAGATGGCGTGTAAATAATATTTGCTAATGTGTCGGTGGTGGTTCGGTAGCAGTATCTAACCAAACTCTCCGTAACAAGGCGAATAAACAATTTCTTTCTTTCTCTCTAACAGACAGCGGCGTCCACGGCGGGCTCGTGGTCCTGGAGCCGTCGTTCACGGGCGAGACCATGGCCACGGCGCTCGGCATCCCGCCCTCCAAGAGCATCATACGACGCCATCTTGTCGCAGAGTTCGATGCCCTCGTCATACCCGCCAGGTGAGCTTGAGCTGGCAGCGGTGATGACACGGGTGTGGTGTTTGTTGGTGTTGTAGTTACTAGTTTATGGAGAGTTGAAGGTGTATTAAACTGGAAATACTGCAAATGATTTGAAAAGTAAATCTTGAAGTTATAAGATCTCAGGTATTGAAAAGTGGTGCCCGCAATATTGTTATGTTGACTCACCATCGAAACAAACACCACATCCACTAGCTTAAGAACATTGAAATGTTTAAGTAAAATACTTACAAAGTAAAGTATCTAAACCCATATCCATGCATTTCTACAGCAAGCACTCTCAAAGACAGTACAATTTGTTCCGAACTGCATATTCCTAGTACTGGAGCCGCCCCCGCGGCGCTGCCACTGCATGCGTCACGACACGCCGACGACTGCTTGTAGTTTATTATAATGTGAGGTGCAATCCTGCAGGTATACGATATTTTGCCAGGTGGAAGAACTGCAGGTGGAGGCTGCCCGAGCATCCATGTTGTCCACAAAGCAAAGATAAACCCAACAAACCAAAAAAACTCTCCTTCAAAAAATAAGTGCTTCGACGCCCAAACTAGAATCTCGAACTGTATCTATGTAAAATTCCCCTGTATTAAAATATTTGTAAATTTGCTATTTTTACACAAAATATATTTTGCGAGGTCTCTCTTCGATATCTTCCGTCGTATCGTCTCGTTCTCTGCACTCTGTGATGGACTGTCGGCGAGCGCGAAGACTGATGATAACTTATTGTAGGTTGTGGTGGTTCATTAAACTCGAGTGAAACGTGAAAGTCCAAGCCATCGGTTCAAGTGATTCTGTTATTGTTTACCCCTTCGCCTCCGTCAATGTTAGATAAGTGTTCTACTATGTAACTACCTATAGGAGCCCGGTTTACAATTCGTAGTTTAGAATTAACACGTAAATGTTTACTCAGAATCCATCGATCAGGTTGAACTTATTGTATACTAACAATTTATTGATTGGAAAGCATTTAATGCTTTGTATTGTAATAAGGGTAAATAACCCAATCAATTTATTTGATAATAACATTTAAAGAACTTGTTTAAAATCATAGCATTCAATGAATATCTTTAGGTGTAATACCAGAACCATTCACATAGCTTTAGAATTTTAATATAAACAATAATAGCAATTATGATATTTGTAAGATAAAATATGTTTTCGACTTGTATACATTCCTACTGTAAAGTTGGCAAATATTAGATTCAGTTGTAACGATATCAATTGACATATAAATGTGAATAAACTCTGAGATAAAAGTATGAAATTGAAGAAGAGCGAGTCAGTTTATTTCGTAACCAAAGCCCTAACACGACGCCATTGCTCGGACACTGGAACGGTAAACATCAGTTACTCGTACTCGTGAATGCTGTCATCATCCTCATTAGCCGCACCTGGTCATGATCAGTCTGTCCACTTTCTTCTCTCACAATACATACTTTAGTTTTAACATCATTTTCAATTCGCATTTCGTGCTTTTCTACTTTTTTTCCAAGTTTCACTTGATGGTTCCTTTGTTTCGCTAATTAGAGGGAAAAGTACTGTGAGGTCAAAGCTCTTGAGTAGCTAATTCAGAATTCCAAAGCGCTTCAATCAGTACTTTTCTTTGGAATCTACAAAATTATACATCTGAATTGTTTTATTCAATTTATGTTGTCGTTATCACATCTAATCGTAGCATGACACATTATTTCTAGCGAAGTGCATCATGCTTTTGATGTTTTATGCAAAATGTTTATTATCTGTATATAACCCACTGTTCATTATCTTATTTTAAATTTCAGACAGTCCAATTATCCTCTGTTCTTAAAGAATACAGTGGATATTCTATAATAACTGCCTCAAACTTTATTATCTGAGGTCGATAAATACATAAAAACTAAAAGAAACTGCATGTCAGCTTTCTATGTTAGATAAAGATATCAATTAAATTATATGAAAGTGTAATTAACTAATCACTGTGCAAATTTGAGAAATTATATAAAAAAACTATACAAAAATGCTGCTTTCGCTTTTTTATGAAATTCTTCAGTGTTGTCTCAAATTTGTACTCGTATATCAACTGTGGAATAACCCTATTCATCTGTAACAAACCTTGCAGGAACATGTTCGGACACCAGATCAGGATGCTCGGGAGACCGTTCTCCAGGTCGGTGGCCACGGGCCTGCCCGGGATAGACCTGAGCGGGGACTCCCGCAGACACAGCTTGCGAGTAAGTTATAGATCAACTAAGCAGCCTGAAAAGCATCTGAAAACACTGAATAGTAAATACTGGTTATTTGAACATAATCCTAACTAATATTATAAATGCGAACGTAACTGTGTCTGTCTGTTACTCTTTCACGCCAAAACTACTGAACGGATATGAATGAAATTTGGTACAGATATGGTCTAGACCTTGAGAAAAAACATAGGCTACTTTTTATCCCGGAATTCCCACAGGAAAACTTTTTAACGCAAAGCGAAGCTCGCGGGAACAGCTAGTATATACCTAATAAAATGGTTCAAATACTTACTACGAGTATAGTAGATCCGTTTCCAAAAAATAATTTCAAAACCATACCTACTTTTCTGTAGTAGTTTTTTAAAATTCTTATACCATACTGCTAAGATTAAGGTTTTTTTGGAATAGCAAATGAAACATCTATAATACTTGATGACAAAAAAAATATCCACATTCACCTCAAGATTGGAGAGCGCGGCTCCATGCCCTAAATCACACCTAATAACAACTGCCCTCCATCCACAGGGCTCCATATCGCGCGCGCTCGGCGTCCTGAAGCCGAAGCACGACCGCCCCTCCCCCTCCAGCTCCAGCGAGAGTTCCTCGGTCCTCAGCCTCAGCGGGCCCTACCAGATGTCCTACTCACCCCCCATAGGGATGCGCACTCTGTCCCAGCTCAGCATGGCCTACGCGCCGCCCCCGACGCTCCAGGAGTATGAGCCGATCTACACGCCGTTGAGTCTTTACTCGCAGTCCAGTGTGTCTACGCGGGACAGTCTGCAGCGGCTCAATGAGGCCAAGGCGGATAATGTCAGCATCACGCCCAGGTATGTGATTTGATGATAGAATGAAGTTCAAGGTTAGGTAGATTGACTAAAATCAGAATATAAGGGGCTGTCTTCTCAGGCGATTAAAAACGACGAGTTGACTCGTCACTCGGCGCTAATATCGCCGTGTGAAGACACCTTCTATGAGAGTATAATTATCGTCGGTGGACAGGAAAATGATAGACGATATTATCGTTGCGATATTTATAAGTCTACTCCAGATCTCAGTCACTGTAAGCAGTGATTATTCTTACTCGGTAATACCTTCTGGAAAGCCACTATAAGTATATGAACCTACAATTTTTTTATTTACCCCACAGAACATACGGTCACAGGGCGGACCACGCACACAGGGTGAGCTCCCCACTGCCGGCCAAGTCTGCCGACGACTCGGTGGTGAAGCAGCGCCGCCACCGCCGCGTCAAGAGTATCGGAGACATCAACGCCTGCACCAAGGGATCTGTGTAGTCTGACGTAGACCAAATAGTCCTACCAACAACCACTCGCCTTTCGAGTCGACTGTTAGAATTCTTCGTAATATGATAACTATTATTATTGCGTTATGACGCATCAAAAATAAGCGTTAAAGGCGGGTAGTTGAGAATGATGATTCTCCAAACAGGCATTGTATCCCGGACATAACCTAATAAGAACAAATTTAGTAAAATAAAAGTTATAACATTGTTGAAGTTATACATGGATGTTGAAGAGTTCTTATCGGCTGATCGCTCAATCTTCATGCATATCAACTGAGCTTAACTTAGCTGAGGCATGGAAATTAATACCTCTAAGACTCGATTTTATTGAGTTAGTTAGAGAGAGGTCTTATAACATCACTTTAATTTTTTAATTAACTAAAAATGAGTAAGCACAACTTTTTTATTATATGAAAGATTACAGGTATAACCACAAGCTGCCATAATTCTCATAATGCATAATAATTGGCTCTCAACACAACTAGTAAAGTTATACCTACTTATTTATTAGCAATATTATGTACAAATGTACATTGAAAAAAGGTACATATTTGCCATATGAAGATATATTTGCACGCCGACACCCTATCATGACATGAATATAAATGTTTCTTATACGTATTTATATTTATTATGAAAGTACCACTTATAATATTTTGCGTAAAGCTGGTATCCTATGCTGGACCAAAATTTTCAGTAAATAATTATCGGCAGGAGCCTTAGAATTAATTGAATTTTATAAGCTCTCTGGGAAAGTAACATGATAAAATATTAAATTATTAAAGATCGAACGTCTTGGTGACGATGGCGCCATAAAAATAAAAATGGGATCTAAAAATATGTAAAATGTTATGATACGAGAATTATACTTTTGTAAAAATGCGATTTAATTCAAATTATGAGAGGGGCTTAGTTTAAAATTGTAGTTCGTAATAGAATAATTTTTGAATCAGTGTACCTATTTTAATTAAAATAAAACTAATCAAAGATAAGTGAATGCTCAAATACAAAGATGCATATCCAAAAACTCGTAGAATCATCATCATAGTATAAGGAATTTATGATGTGATTGTTTTTAGCACCAAAGAAACATCCGTTATTTTGTCAAAACTGACTGATTTGATATGATATTATCAATAATAATTATATCATTAGTCTAAATTAGGAATTCTGAGTGAGATACCTATTCATAAGGTCTTCCGAGAACAACATGAACAGCATTGGATATATTTTTAAAGAAAACACAATATCACATTTTTAAATAGTACCTACCTAGGTAATTGTCATCTGTTACTACTTTATCGTCTATGTATGCAAGTAGCAATAGGTCGTTTCCTAAAATTGTGTCATCCTCATTTTACTTCCACTACTGTACCTAGCAAAGAGATTTTTAATTATTATAATAATACTAAGTAAGACCTTTGCTAAAATACCTGATGATGTGGGATTTATATGTATATGTATGTATAGTAACAAAATGTAACATACCTACAATAATGAACAATGTTTACTGTCCCAAATGAATATCAATTTAAATAGCTACAAAAAACATAATGTACCTACTCTATGTGGTAATTGTGGTACACTCGACTTCACGTTGTTCTATGTATTTCTAGAACATCTGGGCTTATGAGACCATTTTAGTAGATAGTTTGTATTTTTTATTAGTTTTAATATGCGTAATACCTGTGGACTAAAAATCAATTGATCATGACATTACACTCGATATCAGGTTATTAATTAATGATAGTAGGTTTATATGAATTAGTTACAGTTTTATACAAATATTCAATGTTGTGATTAATATTAATGATGAGTATAATTTTTACCACTATTTCACTGTGTCTAGTTGTCTACCTACGAGTATGTGTATCCTTTCACTGTGATATTATTCACGCATTTTTAAACGATGAGCTTCGAGTTTATAATAACAGTATAAGGTTCAATAACGATAATTATGTGAGACTCTTTATTTATTTGCGTTTTCAGTAATGTACGTTCATTATTTTTGTTGTTGATTTTATTATATATATGTTATTAATTATCATTGTTTTACCCCATATTCGTATTTATAACTTACAAAGAACTTGACAGACACAAATCGAAATTCGTTCGTGTGTGTTCACGTCTACTTACAAATCTCCGAAAAACCGTATGTACCTATGTAACTTGTATGAATATGGGGGTTTATGTTTTGTGATATTTTGTGTTACCAGTACTATTGCTAGTTAGTTTTATAATGAAATCTCGTGAAATAAACAAACTATTTTAAAATCAAAACATCTTTTACTTTATCATTGTAGTGTGTATTTTGTTAACACAGAGTTGGGAGGTGATATGTTGCAGCCAGATTTTAATAATAATAGGGCCCATAATTGCTGTGGTGGTGTAAAGGATAACATCTCGTCCTCTCATTCGTTAGGCCGTGGTTTCAAATCCAGCCGTAGGTACATATTCTATTCTGTTCTATTCAGAGAGGGGGACGAAGCACCGTACGTGGCTCTCTCGAGTGGAACCTTTGTACATATCCCCTTAAATTCAGCTCAGCCAGCCTAGCTCCCGAGTAAACTGGAGCAGCAAGCCTGCGTGTTGCAGTAGCTGAGGTAGGCCCTCTGTTAGTCCAAGTATAGTTAATCTTGTCTCTGTTGTAGATGGACAAGCTAACAGAATATGTTCAATAGCCACGCGTACATAATAATATCATTGACATTGAATTCACGTTTAATTATTTACTAACAAGGTAAGTAACAGGACGAATATTAGTAGAAGATAATTAACTCGTGTAGAATTTCTAGTTAGAAACCGTCTCAACATGTTAGACTAGATAAAATAAAATAAAAAAACGGGTTCCGCTCATCTGGCATAATCTTTATTGACCAAAACTCATTTCGCATAACTCGTATGGTCTAAACTTTTTTGGCCGAACCATCACTTTGCCAAGACTTATGTGGCATAAGGCTCGTTTCGTCTAAAACTCTTTAGGCACAATCTTTAAACACCTAAGTTTTGTTTGCTCAAATTTATGTTCGTCTATACCTATGTATAATCTTGTTTCTCCTAATGTTATCTTAATAAATAATATATTAAGTATGTAGTAAATGTACAAATTGTGGTATTTTTTCCTACATCCCGAAAATCACGATATTGTATGATCAAAAAATCGAAAGTTAACGAACAATATAATTATTACAAACCCCATGAGATCGAAACCTAAAAATAGGTGCGACGACGAGCAAAGCGAGGAAGAGCGTGTTAGGTGCACATGTTCATCAAAACCAAAGCGGAGCGCAGCGAAGCGGAGCGGAGCGTTTTCCAAATAGCGGAAACAATACAAGGCACCAGTTTGCGCTATGAAGGGAGACGTTCCGTCAAAGTTAAAGCCAAATGAATATTATTACTTTGTATAAACCTATGCCATAGCATTATTAGGCTATTCAAGATTTGGCCATACCATTATTAGGCTAAACAATGTTATGCGAAATAACTTTTTACTAAACGAGATTTATGCCATACGATTTTTGGCGTAACGAGACTTTGATCAAACGTTACTATGCAATACGAGATTAGGCAAAAAAATCTTATGACAAAAAAGGTAGAAAAAAAAAGACATGACGGGAAAAAACTGATTTATTGAGCCCGCAAAAAAAAGCGCAAGGGTGAAAAAAATACACAGCGGCAGTCACACTTTCACCCGGCTGCATTCCACCTCAGCGATTGCAATTATTATACCTGGAAAAAGTCAACATCATATACTATGAACGTTGGTATAAAAGTTAATACTACTTAGGTATACATATAAATATTCTATCGTGTTGAATTTACTTAGCTATGTTGTACCTCTAGCTATCAGATATTTAAAAAAAAAACCTATAGCCTGGAAGAAAAGGCCATGCGACGCTATCGTTGACTTTATGTGTTTTGCAATGAGAATGACTTGAGAAAGGCAAGTTAAGCGGAACTTAAATGCTGTACTTACACTTTCGTCATTGTTTTGCAGATATACTCAGGTCAGGACGGTCGCTTTTGCACATTTGAAGCTTTGTAACTTCTGAAGCGAGGAAGAAACTTTTTCAAACCATCAATGTTCCTGAAAATATACGTTTTTGTTTAAAAATAATTATTATTTTGTAGCAATGTATGAACCGAATGACCGCGCCATTATAATATCATAATATTTTAAAGGCAAACCTATATTAATATAGGGACAGATACTAGTATTGCAATTATGAATATGAATTTTAAATCCAAACTTCATAGAGGCTTTGACGCAGGTACCTTTCAAGATCTAGGGTGGTTGACTCCGGTAGGTACACATTCCACCAGTCTTTCTGCTCAGGGGGCGGTGCTTTGGGAACTAATTCGCTTTGCTTTTCAGACTTTTCTGAAAAATTATAAATATTTATTTATAATATCCTCACGACTTTAATCCCCGAAGGGGTAGTTAGAAGTGATTCGCAAGCGAACCACCCGATTTTTGCTGTACATTTGTACAATGTTAGGGTACAGTACACAACCCTCACGATGTTTTCCTTCAACGTAAGTATGCGAAGGTAATTGTACTTAAATAATTTATTTCTAAAGGATTCATTGGTACATGGCAGGATTCGAACGAGAGCCGAGACCATATCCGTTGCACCACCAGTTTTATCTCTGCACATGTAATGCCTATAGGTACACTTATCTGAATAAAGTTAAAATCTGAATAAAGTTAAATACCCTGTATATCCTACCTTCATTTTCAAAATCCTCTGATAAAGAAGGTATCTTAGATTCTTCATTTAATCCAATGGCCCAAGGGAACGGTGTGTCTGTAGCATTATCCTGCATCGGCCGCGGGGGGGCGCTGGTGTCCACACTGTACCAGACTGGGGGACTCACTGAGGGGTACCAGGGAGCCCTGGGGTCACCCTCGCCTGGCTGGGGGCTCTGCATGGCTGGATACAGACCAGGGGCTGCTACAACAGTGCTATTTCCTCCCCCTGCTGACCTTCTTCGCCCAAGTGGATTGTAAGGTAGAAGGTTTAAAGGTAGAAGGTTTAAGAGGTAACTCGGGGCCTCGAGTAAGAAGAACTTAGGTATCTCCCATAACATGAACCTTGGCATTGACCACATGAGGTTCCAGATGTTCCGTATTAGTCCTGCGCCGGGTATTCCGACCGTTTCTTTTCGGTTCGGAAAAAGTCCGTGGTATTGTCGGTATGGTTCTGAAATGTAGGTATATGGATGTAATTAGTTACTTACAATGCAACTAAAATAGATATTTAAGTAATCATTGGTGAGCGTAAATATGACAGAAATTTATAAGATTTTGCTGATAGCCTCTCCTAAGAAGAGTCATCTACCCAACTAGCGAAGTTTATTATCTGATAATGATGACAATATATTTTTTTAAACTTATATGACCCTGCTAGCACGGGGTGCAAGGCGTGACCAAAGTTCTCCGTTGAGCTCACTCTGGAGGCCGCGCGATGTGAGTGAGCGCGATGCAAAAGTTTTGTCTTGCGCCCCGTGCTAGCCCTCTTGGTACCTGTCCATTGCGCGATTTCCTTCTGCGCGTAGTGGTAACCGACCGAGATGCCGTAGATGCACATCGACATCATCGCGAAGAGCAGGCAGATCGAGCACATGGCACACGAGAACCACGTGAACACCCTGCATGATACACGGGACAAATTGGCATTAAGTAAGTAACTGCGTTAAGGTAAGCGTCTACCTATAATCTTAGTATCGTACCTATCGGCACAAACAGTTTAAGAGAAATGTATGGAGAAACGGCGTCGCGTCTTTTGAAACTATACAAGGCTAGTACGCAGAGTTTGGGACTGCTCGCGTATAGTTTCCAATTAAAGTGGCGCCATGATTTTATTATCTGGATACTATACAGTCCTAGCTCAATATGGGTACGTTCTGGCTTTGTATACTTTCAGAAGACGCAACGGCGTCGGCAATGCGGATGAAGAGGACGCACTTCTGTGGATTTTAATACAAATAATACTGAATGCCATGCGTCCGTTGCGTACGATGGCGAAAGGTGGAGGCTTATCATTACTGTTCATTATGGGCACAACACCTTTTGACTCACTGAGATATGCCAAGAATTATAGAATTAGGTATAGCGCTATTTGGGAGAGGCCTATGTCCAGTTGTGAACGATTGCTGCTGGTTACTTTTTACTTGCTACATGTATAAAATATTGTACCTTTCGAGCATAAATGATAGCGCACACAATGTGGAATGTATGAGCCCCATTTTGATTTCTTTATAAAAAACGTCTGAAAATTAATAATACGACAAATTAATCAAGAAGAGCAAGCCGTGAACCAAATAACTGTACCTTGAATACTTTTCTACTTACTGTAAAGGTGTATAATAACAAAAATATAAAAGTTAGTAAAAGTAAATATATATTTGTAAACATAGAGAAAAGAACACTACGTTTTAAGAGATGGGAGTACAAGGGAAAAAAAAAAGAAATACTTGTATTACACGCGTACTCACACAAGGTACCAACAAAACAAAAATTATGACGTACAAAACTGCCAACATAGCCCCGCTGAAATAGTGATGTGCTTCTTATGGATATTTTTTATCGATACCTAGTAAAAAAAAAAAGTGCGAGTGTATGTATTACTTTAATTTCAGTTTTTACACAATAGGATTTCAGTGTTACACAATGACACCAACGTTAAGTCTCGGTTCAACGTTATGTTATGTTCCTATTTGAACACAAAAATATAATCCATAAAATAAACTCGAGATTTTCCGTTGACGTAAGTGCTATGATATAATGTTGAAATAAAATAAAAGTGGAAAAATATAATTATATTTATTTATTATAAAATAAAGTGTCTGCAGTAAGTCCCTCACATGGAATTGTTTTTTTTTTTCAATTGTTTTCTTAAAATGTTGTGGTAGAAAATGATTGCCACAAATTCGTTTAAGTTGATGTAGCTTTTCAATAGGCACATAAACCAGATCCTCCTTACCGGTCATCTTAACCCACTGTTTACATCTGCAAACAACATTTTTATAATTATTATTAAACAATTAAATATTATTTAAGTAGGTATAATAAAAGTCACTGGTAATTTTTGTATGGAGATCCAAATTAGATTTTCGCTAATTTCCAAAACTAGTAGACAAAAGTTGTTCTGATTGATGAGCTGTGCGTACTAATGATAAATAAAAATATCGATATCGATAAAAAAAAACATTCATGCACTATTGTTGGTTGTGCTGACCCTCCAGTTATTTTATTAGACTTTAACTTTTTTATACATATAAATAATCTAAATCCTATGCTTTAGCCTTTAATTGTAGCATACCTTTCCTCATCCAGTGGAAATTTGGCCATGAAAATTCTCTTTTGGCCATCTATACGACCGGCTAGCGGCTCTTAAACCACATATTTCACAAGTTTTATAAAACATAATTATTATCAATAATATCAAGCAACACTAATAGTTAGGTACCTCCACACAAACACTGCACTTATCCACAGTAATAATAATATATAAATAACCAATAAGTAGGTATTATATATTAAATAACTGTTAAATCTTAATTTATTTATGATTTAAAATTATTTTTCAAACTAAACGATTGACTGACTGACACTGACAGATGACAAAAGCCAAAAATGTCTATGATAGCGTAAAAAGTACTCTGTGAGCGGTGCTCGCCATTATTTTTCGTACGCGTTCCATACTTATTTTTTTCCAGACTGTCTTTCGCCAGACTGTTTGTAAACAAATAGGTATTTAAAAAGTTATAATTTCAGTGATTGCCTAAAATAATTTGTATTCTGTGTACCTATGACAATGAATTTTTCCTCCATATAAACTTACGTATTCTGAGTTTTCTGAGCCTAACTATAATGTGGCAAGTTACTTGGCGACCCTCCTTGCGGGGTGAAAGAAGTGGCGGGGGCGAGGTAGCACGACATGCTACACACGTCCCCTCCGCGTCTTTCACCCCGCAAGGAGGGTCGCCAAGCAACTTGCCAATCTATATATCTGAGCATAATATATGCTTTATAAAGCAAACTTTGTGTAAAACATACAGTAGGTACAGTTGTACTTGTAAAGTGTATTACGTATTACTTTTTGATTAGAAATGACTGAGATACCTTCGTAAAATCTAGCATTTTCCCCATTTTTGTGTCTTCAGCGAAAATCCAGCCGATAAATGTCGAGAAACTTCAGCTAAATCGTTCTGCCAAGAAGAAAATATGCAAAAATATTCAAGGAAGGTCGGAAATGAAGTTGATTGTGTGAAACTTGTATAGGCGGCGCCATATTGTATTCTAGTAAATATGTTATATTATGCCCACGCCAAACATTTCCTACCTCATGTAATTTCGCATAAGACATCCAGATGAAAATACTATATATTTTCAGCCCACGCCACTTTCATAGGTACAGGGTAGTAGGTATTGTAATTTAGGGCTACAAAACTTTTCATGAATGGAAAGAAATTTTAATTCAATCTGTTTCCTAAATCGGTAAAGTTTTACCATATTACCACAGTACATTAACACTTGCACATAGGGCGGCCACCATAGAAACAGTAATAACGGTGGCCATAGACGAACGCTTCAGATTGACTTAAAATGTCTAGTCTTAGGTACATATGAGGAAACCCACTGATTTACCTTTGTCGTGATAACTATCGCCATTGAATTAATAAAACTTCTACATGTGCCAACTAAAAACAATGTTATCATAGAGACCAAATCTGGCACTCAACCACTCAACTGTGTTTGAGCAACACGTTTCAGCGAAAAAGCTATGCGCTGGCTACGTCGCAAACAGTCAATTTCATCAGCTATATTAAATTAAAATATTATTCTGCTTATACATACAATAATTAAGTATATTTATATGACGGCAATATTGGACTACGATAATAGCCTTAATTCCGCCATATTCATGGTAGGAACATTCCCTTTGAGACTAAAAAGACTAGGATATACTTACTGAATTTCATCTTCTTCATCACATAACATTTCAACAAAATATTAAAACCGTAAGCAACACATATTGTTAGGCAACGCAGCATACGTAGACTATCGCGTTTATAAACCACATTACAGCAAGTAATTTATTCATCTAAAGTCAAGCGAGAGTAGTGTGCTCGTGGGAGCCTCGCCGCTCCGTCACGCGTGCAGACTTGCATTACCGGTTTATCGTTCCCACACATCCTGCAGCATCGACAGGATAATCCCCTATTACACCTCCATACTAGTCTTCCCCCCCACTGCGTGTCTCTTTCACCCAGAACGCGCCAGACAAGGACGCAGTATTACATGTTTGTTTAAAGGATTCGTTTGCACGTGAATCGAGGTAGTTTTGTATAGCGGCCGCTGGGAACGAAGTTAGTCGGCTGCGAGTGTGTCACGGAGCCTCGGCGGCATCCTGTGCAGACATCTCGCCAACTGCATCTACCTACATTGTAGCAACTAGCAACAGACCGCCATGGAACTTCTCCCGCTATCTCCACCGGCAAACGCCACGCAGAATATTTATAATTAAATGAACGTTGTACAACGAATTTCCAGGGCTTGAACACAAAAAACAACTCTGCTGAAACCCGTGATGAAACGTCAAAAGTAAACCTGTAAAGTGTGCCGTTGCCAGGCGGGAAATTTTCCAGCATTTTAAAAGTAACTTTGTTAAAAGCCCGCAATAGTTTGTTTGTGGTGAAGTCGCTCTGAATAAAAAGCCGGCTCGTGCACTTCCTCGTTTACACAAACAGTATTCCGCATATTTAACTTAATTATGCATTCATACTTAGTCCAATGAAACACCATCCATAACATAATTCGAATCCTAAACTTGCAACACGGTAGGTATTTCATGAGCAAGCATTTAACCCGTGGCGCGTTTCAAAACAGCAATTCAGACAGCTTTAATTAAATATCATATCCGTTCAGAAAGCCAGCTTTAACTTGAAACTGAAGCTATTCATCTTATTTAAACACGGATAAAATGAAAGTTGTAAGCCGAGCCAGTTTCCATTAATTTCCGAACACGCGGTGGCCAGTTTCCGTGTATTTTATTCGCCAGAATCGCGAAGCAGGTAATCCGATTATTTGTTATTCAGCGTTTGCAGCCGAAGTGCAAGCGACCTATTCAGAATTGTTCGATGTTTGGGTCACGTTTGTTATTTACTTTTTACTGCATTGCACGTCAGGAAAGGTTAGGAAATAGAAGATTTGGGTACGTACGGTAATCTTAATCGTGTTATTTTATCTTTAGACGATTGCAGAAAACGACGATCAATTTCGATGGTGCACCCGAGTCAGCGTTGTTCTATTATCTGTACGAACGAATATGATAAGTAGTTTTTTTGCTTGTAGTAAAGCTAGAATCTCAACAGGATCGACAAGAGAGCCAGAATAAGGCAGCAGCACCTGCACAGTCCGTGTGGAGTCGTTACGTTTCGATTCAGCAGAAATTCCTATCGCGTCAACAAACATTCACAAATTTTCATTCAGAATGTTACTAGAGTTTATGGTGGTTCGCTGTTGTGGTTAGAAATACTTTGACTCTGAATTTATTTTATTGTTGATGTTAGAAGGTAATGTTGCCCATTAGAAAGAGCCCCAGTTTTTCTCTTGAGTAAATCGGACGATATATTCAAGTCCGCGGGGAAGCACTGGATGCGGGCCGCCTCCGATCGGACAAGGTGGAAATCATTGGGGGAGGCCTATGTTCAGCAGTGGACGTCCTATGGCTGAGATGATGATGATGATGATGACTTACAAATTTATTTCTATTAGTTCCTTGGCTCATGAGGTTGGGCCATGGGCCTCGGTCGGGTACAAATGAAATGGATATGTCAGTCCAGAAGCTGCCTAATTGCGATGCAAATGCCTCTGGGTGTTTATGTCTCGGTGGAGCCAGATGCTTCTTTAGGAATCGGCACTTGATTTGGCTAACTTAGTATTCTTGCTAGAATTAGGTCTAGCTGAAAATTAAGGTTATTAAAAGGGGAAGATGTTTGTTTAATCACAGATCTGTTTTTGTTTGTGTATATTGTTTTATACCTATATACGATTTTTACTCGTATTTTTGTTGTGGCGTTGCTGTCCATGGCTGCCACTAGGCTACCCTTTATGGAGGAGCGAAGGTGATGCAACTCCTCCATTGAAAAGGAAGTATCCTCTGACCAAGTTGGGTGGTTTAGCTTGGTGGGCAACATTGCGGACTCGGATGGGTCCCAATAACGGACTAGAGATAGCTCTATCAACCTTCCAAATTCAAACAACAGATATTTCAATTAGACAACATGGGAGGTGGTTTTCATTTGTTTTCGAATTCGGTTGCCGTTGCTGACCTCTCTCGAGTGTTGCAGTCACAGAACAACGTGGCTCGGGTGTACAGACAGCAAAAGAATTACATTGGACTCCCATTGGGGTGAACGATTGATGAATCAAATATAAATGTATCGATACTTACAAAAAAATGTATAATTTAAGTATTTTTAATGTCACGTATCATAAAAGTTAGTTAAAAATTTAGTGTTTGCACTGGGATGGCCAGTGTAATTCTTTTGCGGGCTGTACAACCCTAGGTATAGTCGACAAGCAAAGCCGATAAGCCGTCGGCTGGCGGCGTAGTTCCAGGGGGGTCACTACAGAAATCAAACGAACGACCGAAGGAGAGCTGTCATGCAATCGGTACGCTTAATACAACGAGATAGAGTCGTAGTTACCGCAGCGCTGCGAAGCTAGTTTTTTGAAAAATAGTAGTCTACACTCTGTGCCGTTTGCTACTCCGTAGAATGTCACTACGGATTTTCCAGTTCAAAGTTCCCAGTTTGATGTGTTGTATTGTAGAGTTGTATTGTTAACTTGCAATGTTTCCGCTAAAAGTTTAGTTTGTGTTTTGAGTCAGATGATTTGTAAAGTTAGTTTTTCCATATAATGCGTCACTATAATTTACTTATAACATTTTAAGTTATGTTGTATTTAATACAGTCATATTTTCTCGTCTACCTGGATTTATTGATATAAATCTGACATTATCAAATGATACCTCCTCATACTAAAAAATGTTTCTTCTTCTTATCGTGTTGGTTACTAACATTAAAGCTAGATAAACGTTATACAGGGTGTTGCAAAAAGGGTATACTAAGCCGAAACCAGCATTTGCAGCATGGTATATCTAAGCCCGAAACTGAAAGAATTTCAAAATTCGCGAAAATAAATATTTATTCTCCATAGTAAAAAGTCACGTGACCAACTAAGTTTCTATGGAAAATGAATATTTTTTTTCCCGAATTTTGAAATTCTGATTTCAGTTTTGGGCTTAGATATACCATGCTGCACATGCTGGTTTCGGCTTAGTATACCCTTTTTGCAACACCCTGTATAGATACAATATTTATATATGCGAAAGCGACACTCTTTCCCTAAACTATTTGTTGTGAGGTCGTAACTATTCCTATAACATACATATTACGGGTCGCATACCCATTGGCTATGAATATTGTAATGAAAGAATACTCAGGGGCCTTTGAAAGAGCGTTGACCACGAGAAAATATTCCTTTAGGCAAAACTCTATGCATACATTACTTATGAAATATGTGGAGTGGACAAATTACATACTCGTACACTGCCGGTATACAATTTCTATATACGGATACCACTTATGGAGCGGGTGATTTCGACAAATTCAAAATTCTTTATTAACACCAAATTAAAACTAAGTATATTAAAAGTAGGTAAAGTTTGAAAAGTTGGTGACACAGTTACAGTGAGAGATAGCTAAGACGTTCGGGTGCAGGTTGTATCAAAAGGTTGCAATTTAGGTCGTATAGTTATCAGAGGTTATGACCGCCGCTCCGGTTCGTACCTCGCTCAAAGGATATCACTCGCTATACAACGCGGTAATGCTGCGAGTATAATGGGTACCTTTGGGCCAGGTACGATTCGGGGTGGCCTTTTTGAGTGATTTTTGACGAGGCATATTGCTGATAACATTTGTTATATAGGTTAAGCTATTTGTGGATCGTAAAAAAAAAAAAAAAATTAGGTCTAACTTATAATATTTTCCACCAAGGATAATACCTAAATAAAATTATACGAAATATATTCATACGAACACAGTAGGCGTAGTAGACCACTCTGTCCTCCGACGTCCTCAACCGACAGACTATTTATCTAAGCTCATCGGTCCGTCGTAGAAAGCGTGAAATATATGACTGGTTACAAGGCACACACAGTGTTTTTACTAATTTATCTAGTTCCCTGCTAACTCAAAAGTAGTTACATATTTAGCAAGGTCGGACTCGTCTGATGAAGCTCAGCAAATGCCCGGGGGTGAGATATCCGCGCTCCTCGCAAACTGCTCAACAATGTTGCATGTTGGCAACTACGCCGTCTGCACCGGGAACTCAGAACTTGCAAGAAACATGATACGACGTGAGGGAAAAACGCCATTTCCAGCTTATCACGTCGGGCTTGTTTTGCAGGTTAATCCAGCGTTTAATGTAGTCAATGTGAAGTAAGTTGCTTTTTGTAAAATAAATCATGAAGCAAAATTATTTATTTATAATAGAATAGAAGAGATATGAAAATGAAGTGCTTAAATCTATGTAGATTATAGTGACCAATTCTTCGATACCACTAGCTACTTATACGTCTAGCAATTCATTGTGATTTATTGCCATCCATATTACGTATTCAGCTTCCTGCCATAATATGACGTTATAATTGAGTACCTAATTGCTACCTGATAGTCTTCTGCTTAGCTGTGATCGCGCTATCGTTATGACGAAATTTACAATTAGGTACTTATTTAAATCCCTCCATAAAAGTAAATATTATTTTTCCTTTTGTTTGTTAACTCGGATAGTTCAACACACATCAACATGTTAAGGGAAGTTACCAACATGAAACTTCGCTGAGATGTGGATCATGTAGACGGAACTTTTGCAGGTATCCTATTGTTGCTATCCGCATCTAGAATCTAGACAGTGTTGAAGTTTCCATTATCGTGTTATATCTGCTTGAAATTTTCATGCAAATCCTCAGCCACAATAATATTCTCATACTTTCTATAATATCATATCATAAATAGATATCTACGTAAACTTTGTGTAAGGTTAACTGGAAATAAAATTTTAGTATTCTTGAATATCTTCTGAGTAGAAAGTTAAATACATTGTGTTACAGGTATTTTAAGGTGATTTAAAATTAAATTTCCACTTTCATTGGGCACCGCTGGAACAGTTTAATCACCGATAATTATACTGTACAGTACATGTATATTATGATACGACCTGCGTTTTCCTTTGAAAGGAAAATTTGTAAACTTCTGTTGCCGTTGAAAATATTCGCACACTTTTATTGCCACGCGGAGCCTCGGGGAACATTTCCGAAGCAGGATTCTGGAACATTCTACACAAATTAGGTGTTACTTGAAAAGCCTCCATTAGGAGGAAGGAAGCCTGTCAAACGCCGGAGTACAAACTTCAAGTAAGACTTTAAGGTATTCCGTAAATTCCATTATTGGGTGAAAATTAGCCGCCTCTGAAAGTTCTACAAGTAATTTAGATTCTCCGGGACGAGGGAAAAATTCTGAATTCATTTGAAATTTGGAGGAAAGTTTTGCGCCAGTTCTCAGTTCTGAGAATCGTGTATTTGAAACATAGTCGAGTGTGGGATCCGAAAATCCAATACAGCGCGATGTAACTCCGGAATTTCACCTCAAAATTGCGATGTATAGCGTTAAGGTGGCATTTGGCGGCTGACGACATGAGGTAGCAGTAGGCGACGTGTCGCAACATCACTACTGGTGTCTACTGGTATTTATATGGGAGTTTCGTCGAGCGTCATATTGCTAGCCGCCAAAAGAAATAGATCGAACCAACAGTGAAGTAGCGACATATCGTGCTCCGCCAAATGTCACCTTTATACGTAGGCACAGATAGGTAGAGGCATTCATTGTGGGCGTACAGGCGCGGTATGAGTTCGGTAAGCTTCAAAATCAATTTCAACTTGTTTGTGGAGAAGCTCACACCAAATAGACTGGAGCGCCGCCGCCGCCGCCGCCGCCGCGACTCCAACCAACGTCGAGAATTGGACCCTTTGGAAATTTCGTATATTGAGTTAACACATAATAATATTTATTAAAACATGCACTATTTTTTGTTTTTGTATTTTTAATTTGTTGAGACGATCGATATTATGGTGACCTTTAATATTGGTGCTTAGTGTTAACACCGTTACTTGTAACATTGTACTTAGGTGTTACATACACTGGCAGGTACAATTATGATACACAAAAAATAATTTAAAATTCGACAAATTTGAGAAATCCATATTTTATTTACTACTCGAATTATTGAAAATCGTTACTTAGTTTATATTTTCAAAACAGCTAGGTATTTTATTTATCTAATAGGAACTAAGTACAAGGTATCTGACTAAAAATATGTATGTGTACCTAATTACCTAGATGCGTATAAACTTTGAATATTCAAAGTTCTCAACTGCATCGTCGGGAAATCTTGTTAACTTGCAAGAAGTTTGTGGGAACGATAATTATAGAATATTATTAGGTACCGAATATCATGCTATGTCTACACATCAACTAGATTAATGATAAATATATCTACATACAGTAGACCGGCACTATACACTAAATGTAAGTGTAATTAAATTTGATTGTTTTTGTAAGTTTCATAGAATTTCTTAGCAAAAAATCGCAATAATCTAAAAAAATTAAAGAGAAAATGAATAGTATTTCTTTATGTTTATGTTACAAAATATTCAGTGACGGTTGACAGCTCCACATGGTATTCTGCAAACATATTATTTTACAAAATTTTGTCACAACAACAAAAGTTTGTATCCGAATAGTGCAACAAAAATAAATCTTTATCAGATAAAACAACAATGTTATTATTATATACACATACAACAACGCAGAATCGGATGACCAGGCAAAACAGAAATTAATCGTTTTAATTTTAACATGACCATAATCCGTCTAGAAATGATGCGTCCGTGTCTGCAGACGCAGCGCCATCAAACGTAATAAACGTCTAGTTTACGACACCAGCGTCTCACCTGTAGCCTGGGGGGTCACTTTATACTGACAAAACACGAAAGAACGAGAGCTATCGTGCAATCGCCACGTTTAATACAGCGAGAAAGAGTCGTGGCTCTCGCAGCAGTACAGCTCTCCGAAACGTCATATAGAATGACCCCCCCCTGTAGCGGACCTGAAATATAATCAACAGCGTTCTCTGCTCTCCTGGTATTCCTAATTCAACCTGTGTTATTGCTATAGATCTATTACGGAAAATACAATAAATGTACCTATAATATACCTAGCTACGAGTTACTTTGGGTGCTTCATTAAAATAAACAAAATAGGTTCCTTGTACAAATATGTAGGTGCTACACCCACATTATACACAATTGTAAGGTAAGTACTTAGTACTTAGTGTAGTAGCGTACTTACAAGGTGCTCTTAATTTTCCTTTATCTCGTACTCATATTATTATACATTCGTATCAGTACTGCCACTAAGGTAATTATTCCAAGATGCTGCCTGTTCCCAGTAGGTAGACTAGGGGTCTCACTCTATATGATGAAAAACTAAGTTTCGGAGCGATGCTGCGTGAGCCACGACTCTATCTCGTTGTATTTAACGTTCCGATTGCAAGACAGCCCTCGTTCGTTCGTTTTTCGTCATTATAGAGTAACCCTCCAGGTAGATCACAGTTTGCGCTGTGCTACCGCCACGCTCAGTTTTTAATAAGCTAGAATAATAAACCACTGTCTTGTTTACCGTACGTGGAAAGCTTCTTGGAAAGTGAACCTTATGAGAAATTCCCACGAGGCAAAATATTTTTTTTATGAATATGGCTAGCTTTGTTTTTATTTTGAACAGTTTGAAATTGATCCATGCCTAAATTAATCACAGTCAATGTTTAATTATTATAGTACATACATAATACATACACAATAAACAGTAATAATGACACAATATTTCGTATAACTGCTGGACGGATGGTATTCTGTCTGGTATGTGGTACTGGAGAATTACATCATACAAAATAGATTTAATACAACATGAGATTTTAATTTTGTTCTCCTGTAAAAGTGGATGTCGGGAGTTTAAAATAGCAAACATAAGTGCCCTCGCAAAACGCAATAAATAAAATGACGCGATTTTGGTTGCGTTACAAACATATAACGGGTGAATTTCGAAATGCAATTTTCCAGTTTAATTTCGTTTTGAGCGTAGCAGCACCGGCCGTGGGGGGAGGTTTGAGTCTAAGGGTGGGGATAAAGGGGGGGGGCATGGCCTCCTTGGGGCAGAATGATGCTCTTTTATTTATAAAGAATGTCACTGTGTCCTGCCGCAGCTACCTATTAGTATTTACAAGGTAATACTTCTCAGAGTTGAAAAGGGATTTTTCGCTGTGGAATTTAAAATTCAGGTATGTTGGTCGTTTTCTTGTAAACGTTGTTGTTCAGAATACATTGAAAGCTTTTGAGTGGAAGTCAGGCACACATGTGCCTTAAAACAAACCAGACTCTTCATGATACCTACATTATTATATTGCAAACATATAAGTAATATAAATTAAAAGTTACAAATATGCCAAATGCTCTAACCAGTCTTTATAACGAATATCAAACAATTGTTGGTAGCTGATTTACTGATAACTAGATGAAACATTTTCTAATAAGTCAAACAGCTCAGAAAGCCGAGCCATTTTTATTTTCCGCAGATATATAAATGAAATGAAAATTGATAGCCGTCGCTCAATTTTCATGGGGCCTAAAATTGTTAGCGACTGTCTGGAACGTGTTGAAAAATAGATATCGTATTTTAAAATAAGGTGTCGCACCGCACTAATATGTAATTCGCAATCTTTCATGACTTATTTCAGCCCTATCGATAGCAAAATAACCTAGCTTAACATTTTAAAATTTACTGGAAAAGCATTTTTTTTTAGACCAAAAAACAGTAATATAATATTACCCACCAGTTAATTCCGTCTTTTGAGATCCACTGACGCAGCAGCGAGGCGCGTTTACTAGCAATTAAACGAAAGAAACTCACCCGAAGTCTGATGTGCGGCCGACCTGGATCTAATTAGAATTAGGCGAGAACGACCTCTTCCGTGTTAGACCGACGTTTTACTGCAAACGCAGATATACGCTGACGGCTGAATGGCGTAGTGGTTAGTGACCCTGACTGCTATGCCGAAGGTCACGGGTTCGATTCCCGGCTGGGGCAAATATTTGTTTAAAGACAGATATTTGTACTCGGGTCTTGGTTGTTGATATTTATATTTAGTATTATATCTATCTATGTATTTGTGTAGATATATCAGTTGTCCGACACCCATAACACAGGTTCTGCCTAGCTTGGGGTCGGATGACCGTGTGTGAGATGTCCCCACATATTATATTATATTATTATTATACTATACAACGCTGCTTTTCACGGGGGAAAATTTCGACTAAGCTAAAATAATTTCAAAATTTCAATAAGAAATCACGGTTTACTTACCTATAATAATATTTTGCGATGTGGGTGCAAACTAAAGCCGATTAAAGCGTATGTGATATCGTTTAAATGGTATTAAAATAGTGAAACGAGCAAAATTAGTACGGTTCCTCTCATCATCGGAGTACCTTCACAGTACTGAGAATGATGAAAATAAAAGTGTATTTTTTCTTTCTCACAGTAGTTTCAGGAAGTGTGTCGCGTCCGATCGCATTACAGTTAACAAAAAACGAACGAACGAAAATACTGAATATTGTCAACTACACTATTTTCCTTTCTTTTTCATTCGTCATTTGTTCGTTCGTTAAAATAAGTACCTATCACGTTACATTTCCTGGTATCGCAACGCTAATCTCAAAACAAGTAGGGCCCGTCCCTACTTGTTTTGAGATTAGCGTTGCGATACCAGGCGTAGCTTTATGACGTGGAAAGTCACAGCTGGTGCCCCAGTTCTGGAACTTTCGGGATTGGCGCGAGAGAGTTAACTGCCGAATGGGACAGTTTTATTACCATTTTATTCAGTTCGTCAAATCACAGAGGCTGATAACATCGGGTTAGGCTCTGTGTAAGCGTATTTCATTTACAGATAACTCAGAACGATGACAGGCAATCTTTTAAAATGTACGTGTTTTGTACTATATGTACAGTATCTACGACTGTATCCCTACTTTTAATTTTTGTCACTAAGGTAAATCAGACAAAGAATCTGACCACACTTAGATAGCATTGTAACTGTGAAGTGTCTACTGTCTGTTTGAGGTTTCTCTGCCACGTACTGTACCTATACATCTGTATTAATAACGTACTTTTAACCTTTACCTACATTAACTTTTTTTAAATTTACCTCGTACATTCAAAAACATTAAGGCACTTCCCCAGTTTGGCTAAAATATAGTATAATTACAGGGTAAGTGTAACTCGCAGAGAATATGCGGTTAGCGTCCGGCGTGCGGCCGTGTGGCCGTGCTGCAGACGTGGCTCGCTGCTGCGGTCGCCTCTCACCGCGACTAGCGAGCCCGAGGTTACTCTAGCAGCTAGAGATAGACCTCCACGGACTCGCTAGAGTCTAGCTTGATAACAAACTTAGGAACGAACTGAACCTTTGGTAAGGGTATTGAAATTTACGATAACAAAAAAAGTATAAGTTTTCTTCTGTCATCTGCAACATTATCTGACAAAAGTACCTATATAGTAAGTTTCCGCAAGAGTCGCTACTTTGTATGGGAGAAACCATCAAACGTGTACTGAAAACTGTATGTAGTACCTACTGTAATGGAATCGGTACGTTTAATGTCACCAGAACTTAGTTGTTCGTAGGCTAAAGTGACCCCTTTGTGGGGGCGTTCTTAACATACGAAATGCGAAGTTTCGCAGAGCTGCCGCACTAACCACGACTCTATCTCGTTGCATTAAACGGACCAATGTCATGGCATGTAGTATTATAAGGCCCACTGACACCCGGAGAAAAGAGGCTACCCAGCTGGCACGTAGGGGTTGCGTAGACCATTGTCATTTGCTTATTAATTGGATCTACAAAATCTTAAATAAGTTTTCATGCAAGTACTTAAGTACATAAATATGTACTTAGATAAAATAAGTTTTCACATAGCCGCGAGAGTCTATTCGAAACCTGAAACTACTACAGCGCTCGTATTCATAAAATAGTTATATCTACCAGTGCGTTGCGGGTACCTATTCCGGTAGTTAACGTATGTCGTAAGTCTTAGTTTAGTACGAGGCAGTAGCGTCAAGTCGTAAATAGCGCTTTATGTGCTAAACCCGACATAGGCCCCCGTGGGTATTCTTTTACTCCGATCAAGTGCCGCTGCGCCGCAGAATCAACCCCTTGTAGGGTTGATCTGTCTGTTGTTTTCTCGAGGATTCTTGTAGTGCAAGTAAAACCTTAGTTAGGAATAGTTTAGATTTTAAATCACTACGGACGGAAGATACACCTCGGATGGTCCGGTTTTTTCCTATTTATTTTCATCCCTTACCTGGGATTAAGTCGGGTTCAAAAGACAAATTGTATTTACAACTCATAACATTATACCACGAGTAAATATACCAAATATATTTTCGATAAAATTAACATGACTCTACTACTATCTACTCTACTAGTATCACTAGTATTCCATATTTTTAGCACATACATACTAAAATTGTAAAACTTACAAAAGCTAGGCCAGAACCCTGGTGTTCACACCCGCCTATTTAACACTACATAAGTAACTAGAAACTTCCCCGCAGCTTCCATAGAGACGAGCCGCACTCACTGACTCATTACCATATCCAGTAACTTCTTAACCCAGAAACTCCTCAAGCCTGAAATTTCGCTAAAAAGTTTTTAAGGCCCTGAAGTGCTGCCCTCAACCACTCTGAGGCTTGGAAAGTGAGAGGTGTTTTTGTATTACACTATTATTTTTTTAACCTAGATAGAACCTACTCTCTAATGGCACTATTTAACAGTATGAGTACGTTAGTACATAGGTATTTTTTCGTGATACATTCTATTCTATTCTCTGTGGGGGTGTAAGTACCTGCACCTGGCTCTCCCGAGTGGAACCTTTGTGCATATCCCCCAGGTCTAAACTGCCTTCCTGAGCTTGGACCATTTCCCACCATGCTGGTCCACTGCGGGTTGGTGGGTTCACATATCTAGATGTGCTAAATCTAGATATGCAGGTTTCCTCACGATGTTTTCCTTCACCGTAAGAGCGATGGTATACATTGTACTTAAGTTAAAAGAACTCATTGGTACATGTCAGCGCCGGGATTCGAACCCACATCTCTTGCTTGAGAAGCGGGCGCTTACCCGACTGAGCTACCACCGCTCCTTAACCTTAACTAACCTAAGACCTTATACTTCATAGGATCATTTCGTGATACATCCGGTGGGTGATTTTTTGCGACTTCAAAATACTCCAAAAGTAAATGTTCAGATAACTAAAAAAATTCAAATAGGTATGTACTTACCTTATAACTGATTGTTCAGTTAATTTAAAAAATCACTTTCTTATAATAACGTCACGGGCAATGAAAAGGTTCTACTGAGAAAAGCACCAAATTACTTCTAAACGGCAAAGGCTAGCTTAATGACGCTTTCTGCAACATTGAAGTACATTCAACAGAGCATCAGGATATTAACAACTAATGACGGTAAAATTTTGTTTAAATTTAAAATGAATTGTTTGAAAAAATTGAGGTGGTTTGTTGTCGGCATTTTGTGAGTGGAACTTTTTCATTGCCCGTGATCAGATGCTGAATACATGGGCCTGCCACTACGAGACTCACTGATAAAATTCCTATCTAAATGAATGAACGAAAATCCACACAACAAAGTTCAGCCTGCGAGCGGGTCGCCTGTCGATTGTAATTGAATTTGAAATTCTGTTTGCTCATCTGAAACTCATTTCGTATCGTATGAGGCCCATAGAATGACTGACATGGTAATTTCACTCAATATGTTGACGGTTCACTCTAGCGCTTTCCCTGGCTACTCGATGCAATAGATACTTTGATATTTTTTTGTAAGAAAACGTGATAGGTTTTTTTTTGTATATCCTAACTATTATAAAATTATAAATGCGAAAGTAACTGTGTCTGTCTGTCTGTCTGTTACTCTTTCACGCCAAAACTAATGAACGGATTTGGATGAAATTTTTTACACATTCGGTCTAGACCCTAGGAAAGAACATACTAGCTTTTTATCCCGGAATTACAACGGGAATTTTTTTAAAGGCGAAACGCAGCGCGCGGGCACATCTAGTTTGTAATAAAGGATTCAACAGATACAAGCTAGATTTCGCCCCAAAATTATTGGTATATTAATATGAAATTCACTTTTTTATACCTAATAGTAGATACCTGAGCTTTTCAGATATTCATATAATGTAGTTAAAAGCACCGTACGTCACCGTTTAACATCGGCGGCGTTAAGTAGGGCGTTTAAAATGATTTATTATATTAGTTTTCATTCCATTACGTCGCTCGTTCGTTATCCGATGCACGCCGTCGGGAGTTTCCACGGAAAACGGTTAATGTATGTGCGTCATGAATATTTTAAATATGGATCAAGGTAGGATATTTTTTTCTGTCATACATTTTCAATATTGCGATCTCCAATCCAGACACCAATAGTGTAAATTAGATCGTTATTACAGGTTTTTGTAACTTTACACAAATATCTACGATGGACTTGCAGGTACTTTTCCTGTTTAACTTCTAATTATCTATACCATCATCATCATCATCTCAGCCATAAGACGTCCACTGCTGAACATAGGCCTTCCCCAATGATTTCCAACTTGTCCGATCGGAGGCGGCCCGCATCCAGTGCTCTTTGCTATATATGATAATTATATATAATACCTATAGACTGATACATAATAACTAATAGTACTAACAATATGCGAACGCAGCATGTCAAGGGTGCTTGGTTCGATATCCGTGGCATTATGTACATTGTGGAATACAATATTGCATGATGGAAATTACTTCGACAACTCGTTCAAGTATGAGCATATACTTGAGTATCTCATTAGGTTGCTATGGTTCATTAGTTAGTCATGCAGGGTGTTCGATACCTTGATAAGTACCTTTTTATGATAGGTCATTTTTATTTTTGAGGGTATGTTTCTTGGGAATGGATAAGTAGATCCTTTGAAAAATGATAGCTACTATTATTAAGTTATGAGTACTTTTAATTACATCCGTGTTGTATACATATCAGCTGCTGACTATTCGGAATTTCGGACAATATATTCGGAAGATAAAAAATAATGAATTTGTTAAATTATTCCAATAATTACGCTTATAAACCGCGTCACATAACATCCAGGGTCTATTTAACTGACCTCTAATTGAATGCGTCGGCCACTGTCCCAATTCTGGAGGTATTCAGCCATCCAGAGATTCCGATCTCACTCCAATCGCATTGCGATCGGCTGGAAATTAGGTGACATTGTTGTCATTTGCCGCGTCCCACCAGCGGAGTTCAGACCGTGGTATCCAGGTATGTCGGCCGTTCAATGTCGGTCAATAAGATTGAACATAACTTAGGTAACGTATATCTAGAAAACTCCAATATTTTGATTATTTCAGTAACTGCCGGTTTTTATAACTCTATCTATCCATAACTGGTAGTTACTTTCATACGATTTTGACATAATGAAAAGTAACAATCTGTCAAAATCGTATGAAAGTAACTACCAGTTATAGATAGATAGAGTTATAGAAACTGGCAGTAAGGCCCGGGTCTCCTATTTACTCCGTAGGTTGCGTCAAGTGTCACCGGCGTAGGTCGGGTCACGATACTCACTACATCTACGCGCCAACGTCGGCGTGTGAGGGAGACCGCATCAGTACATTTCTATAGTGAGCATCGTGACGCGGCCTACGGCGTGACGCTGGACGCGACCTGCGGCGTAAATAGGAGACCCAGGCCTAATACACTCACGAGCAATGAGAAAGTTTCATCTGCCATTGACGTTCCATATGTCAATGGAAGTTTTTCATATTTTGTTAGTAGTTATTTATAGTACCTAATCACACCAGCAATCACACAGTGTTTGAAACAATCCAGTGACAATATATTCATCGTATGAATAAAAAAAAATATGCACGTCAATATTTTACAAAAAATATTAATTGGGAAAATACTCACATATTTTGGTCACTTAGAAATCCATTGAAATTGTATGTCCCGTAACAAAACAGGTCACGGCTCAAATGTCCCGAATGCAACAAAACGGCTGACAAAACGCAGGGATCGATACATTGTCGAATCAAAGGGGAACAAAACAATTGAATTTTACAGCGGCATTTCACGAGATCCGCCTCGAAGCGAAGGACTGTAAAAGTGCTACCTTCATTCTGAAAGCAAAGTGAAATTTCGAGGCGAAAGGTGAAGTTTATTACGCTCAGCCCCTTTCATTACCGAGTAGTAAAACTGTAGCTAACCATCTTAGTATCAGACTTTGTCTTTATAAGGTTTAGACACGACTTCGAGTCAACGAGAACTATTGGAAGATACTCGTACATGAAAGGTCCACCACATCACACTGATATTATTTAACATGAAATAAACAACTCTTACACCAGTAATACCGTAATAATTCAGATATGGGCAGATGTAGAGACGCACAAGCGAAATACATCTCATACTCTGAAAGTAGGTAAGAATTGCCTGAAAACAGATTTAAATAACATGAAAATAGCTTTATTCATGCCCAGGGAAAAACATGAAAGATTTTAGCGACGGAGTCACTTCTATATTTTCAGAAGCTTGTTTTCTAAGTTTTGTTAGAAACAAACGAGCATACGGGACTAAACCTGGCTTTATTGATGCTGCTCCCTGCACAGCCACGGATAATTACCTACGATATATGGGGGAAATACACTGTTATTGCATATTACAGAACATGCATTTCTAACTATAAGTACATTGTAACGTTGGTTAAAATGTTGTTTTGTCCAGTGGTTAACTTTTAGAGGTCACCATCAGTGTTACGAAATTATTTATAAAATATATATACCTAGCTACTCTATTTTTCAGTGGTTAATTATTCGCATAGTAAAAAAAAACTTTTCATAATAAGATGAAAATATTATTATTGCATTCACAGCATTCCTAAAATAGTTTCGTTTTAAAACGGCATATAAAACTTAGCTGCTCCGAGAGCTTTAAATATTTGCTGTTCAGAGCGAGGCTAGAGAAACACATTTTTAATTTCAACTCAAAGCGAATATGCGACTGTGTGAAACTCTTATTTATTCTGCTGTCTCGTTCAAAAAAACAGAGAAAACTGCTTTAAAAAACTAAGGAAAGGCTACTTAGCCCGCGTGCCCCAAACGCTTAACTAAAGTTTAAACATTTACCTATTACTGCTAACTTGGTTAGTGCTTTTGCCTCAGTCAGGAGCGCGCGGTGGGTGCTCGTAAGTGCGCCGTCTGATAAACCGTTTTCTTAATACGATTTCACTGCGGTTCCTAATGAAGCAGCTGCGATTTTGCTTGAGATGCTTATTTTTAATTGAAAACGATTTAGCACGGTGAAATGTATGAGGAAGTTTTTCAATTTTCAATGCTACCTAGACAATGATATATTCAACTTCAACGAAGTTAAAAGAAAGTTAACTAAGTTTTTGGTTAAGTATTCAGTAAATTCATACTGTAAATATTTCAGACATTTAAAGGCTGTAAACCCATAACAAATTGGTGCGATCCAAATCCTCGCTTTTGACGCCGTGCGTGGTGGCAGCGGGCCCAGCGAGGCCAACTTAGAAAACATGAATTATTTAAGAGGTAACCTTTCTCAGACATCCGAATTATTTTGAAGTCCTCACTTCTGCATAATTAAGTCCTAGCCTTTGACGTTTCACTTTTAAGTGACCACCATCGTATTTTATTCGGATACATACCGGGGTTCGTCAGGTACCTAACAGTTTATGCAAACTACCTATAACATCCTCAGATTCATTTCTGTACCATATCAAATAATAAAATACGCATTATTACTAAGTACCAGTTTACCAAACATAGTGTTATAAAACTTTGAATAAAATGAAGCAAGAATGCTTTATCTTAATTACTTTGAGAACAAATGGAATCCGAACCATCAGCAGTCCCTCTTTGCTAAGTACTAAATATTGTTTTAAAACAAATTAAACCTAGTTTCAGTTAATCAGGTCAAGTGGAAAGTCATCTGGCGGGAGCGGCGAGGCACGAGTAATTCTTCGGGCGAACTTTCGAGAACAATAGTTGTCAGATAGTTCGGCGCCGCCGCCACCACTCGCTGGCACGACAACGATTTTTAATATGAACTAGATGGAGTGCAAAAGTGTCAGTGCAAAATAAATGTCTCGACAAATAACACCCCACTTCTACCATTGAGCTAACTAAAATTCTTATTTTGAAGTTCGTTAGAAGATTAGTGACTTTATTCATTGCTACAATGGTTATTTTATTTTATTTTTGTATTTGATACTTTATTGCACAAATATGAAATATAAGTGTACAAAAGGTGGACTTAATGCTAAAAGCATTTTCTACCAGCCAACCTACAGGAGGTACAGGTTATCATTTGGTTGAACTTAAAACTGGTTTACAGTAAAGAAAATGAGGACAGTTTTTGCTTTCTTTTCGAGGACGGACGAAAACCGGAACCTGAAGACCTGGGACCTGAAGACGGAGAAATGAGGACGTTTTTTGGTTTCTGTATGTGACACACCATGTTGTTCGTATATTGTTAATCTAAGGGCGCCTTCAAATTAGTCGCGAACTGTCGCGCTGCAGCAGCGCGGCTGCAGCGCTGCAGCCGCGCTGCTGTCTAAATTCCATATAAATTATTAACGCGCGACTGCAGCGCTGCAGCAGCGCTGCAGTCGCGCATTTTTTAAATTACAAAATTTATATGGATTTTGACAGCAGCGCGACTGCAGCGCTGCAGCCGCGCTGCTGCAGCGCGACAGTTCGCGACTAATTTGAAGGCGCCCTAAGTGCGCGAAACTACTCTCGAACTATCTACAAAAGCTGTATCCATAAAAAATACCTTGACAATTAAAAACCTAGTGTAGGACGCCCTCCGGCTAGATGGGGTGACGACTTGCGAAAGGTGCCTGGTAATGATAGGATGCGGAAAACTATATATCACATGCAGTGGCGTGCTTTGGGAGAGGCCTTCGTCCAGCAGTGGACTGATATAGGCTGATGATGATGGTGATTAAAAACGCGTAAAAACTCTTCTTCTTAGCATGTGACACAAGAGCCGATCTATGATTTGTCACCGTGGTAAGAGAATTAGCTAATATAATACAATATATAATAAAATTAAAGTACCTAAGTACCATCATTATAAATCACATTGTACGCGGTTAAATCATAAACAACCACTTGAAAATAAGCAAACTAAAAATATAAAAGTTTAGTTTTTTTAGTTCACAAATTAATTTAACGACGACGTTAATAAGTGCCTACACTGCTGGTATGATAAAATTAATATTCTTTTCTAACAACAATTTAATGCTATGTTGGGAACAGGAAAGTTCTAGAACACTACCCACGGAGGACCAAGTATAACGCAGGAACATTTACAAGTTTACGGAGGCGGAGCTCTGTTTATTATGACTAGGTAAACTAATAAGTAAACCTACAACACAAGGCAAAGTTAGGGGTCTTATAAGTTAATTATTTTCTGCAGTTTTTCTCACCGTTCGAGCAGTGAAAAGTAAACTGTATTTTTTTGGGTGGCAAGTCTTCCGAACCATACAAAGCACAGAAAACAATATATTTTAATAGCACCTGAAATTTCATCGATACATAGTTATTGCTAGATTATGAGCGTAACGCTGAGTTGTACAAAGGAACTAATCACGGCTTTCAATCTTTCTAATGCCGCCTTGCTTTGACAGTGTACGGACAGAAAGAAACAGACATGAATTTAGTAAATGCCAACATTAGATTAAAATTCCTATCCGCAACTCGGTAAAAGAGCTCCTTTTCGCTATACGTATTTGATTATTTAAAATATAACATTTTAATATAAATTATAACTAATAAGCATAAATATTAAAAGTACTTACGGTCCGTGATGACAAGCCCCGCGCTCAGGTTATTGCATATTTTAATTAATTCTTATCAGAGAATGGTTCTCGCAGTGAAAGCATTTTCTCGTAGCTCTGTGAGATCCTGGTTGGAAGCATGCTGGGAAAATTGCTGCCCCTCTCCTCTTGAAACGCAATGCATTGCGTTTGTCTTGCGTTCTCAACATTAAAATAATAATATTCTAAATACTAAAATGATAATCATGCCTATTTTAGAACCTAGAACCAAACCTATAATTTACTTTTTTTTTCGCCGGAAACAGCCTTTTTTGGACTGTTATTAAAGTTACTTCTAAATTGGGTGCACAAGAACGTAATTCTTGTTTCTAAGTTCTTAACATTTCATAGCCAACTTCAAAATAAAATACATACAGACAAATTAATAACCACCTTTTTTTCGAAGTCGGTAAAAAATCAGAAGTGAAAGACACAAGACTCCTTCAGTGCCAATAAAGTTTACTTTCTAACTACATCAAAAACAAGTGGTGCCCTCTCTGTAAATGGTTTTGAACCAAACGCTGAGCTTATACTGCACTAGAGCTATATTTTGTTGGAGCAGTAGTAAGCCGCACTGGGTAAGGCAAGTTATGTGCTTTGTTGTTGTGAGGGGAATCACAAAACACATCTGAAGTTCAAGTTAGTACTCACAGATGGCGCGTTATAGATAGATAAAAATAAAAGAATTAAGCTCTATCATTTCTATGTTTGTGAAACTGTTTCTGTTTGTGTGCAATAAAGAGTATTTTATCTTTTATCTTTAAGTTTGTAGATTATAATAATCGTGTCGAAATCAACTGACAATGGCCCTTGTAAATTTTAAAAAGTTTTTTTTTACCTATATACTTACCACTATTTTTTGATTCTTATTTGTTTCCATTAAGTATAATTTGTTAGGGGTCAAATCCAGCTTCAACCTACCTACATCTTAAAATAAATGATCACTGTGGTACAGTTCTCCCATATTAATAATGCGCATACAAATCTTCGCAAACTGTCGTATTCCCGGAAACACCCGAATCATTGAATCGTAAGAGCCTTAAACAATGCACTTGGATTTTGCACCTTGTTTGAAAGAATTAGTAGTCAATATCATAGGTGCATAATCGAAAACAATTCGGGCTGTCGACGGCTGTCACCTATCAGTCAAAGGTCCTTGTTCTCTTGTCAGTCAGTTCTGTGAAATTATATGTATATAGAGCTGTTATTACACATCGTTCTTGGTTTTGTTTTCAAATGTGAATTTAATTTCAACTTAAATCAAATTATTGTTGATGACGCTTTATTATGAAACAAATTAAAGAATAAAATATGTGTCACATTGATAGACTTCACTTTGTTAATAAAGCCACACCCAAAAGACCAAGTTTGTAATTGTAATATTAATGTGAAACTATCAGAGCAGTAAGTAAATACTTTTGAACTGCAATTTTTAAATTTTAATCTAAACCTGTGTTTGAAATCCATTTTTATTAATGTGAAATAATATTTCACAGCACTGAGCTGTAAATACTTTTGAACTGAGATTTTAAATTTTTAATGTAAACCTGTGTTTGAAATCCATTTTTCCTTATAATATAAACCTTGTGTTATTCAAACCTTCTTTCATCCATCTTTACATCAGCTTCAGTAAGACACTTGAAAAGTACTGTAACATTTTCGAAGTAAATTTTAATATTATGGAATATTATGAATTATCGAATCAAATTTCGTTACTGATAAATCAATTATCTCTTTTAGCACCAATTACATAATTCTACTAACATTTCATGAAGAAAATGCACTTAACCACTCTAAATACATAATAGTTTTGTCATGCTATATACAAAGCGAACGAATAGTAAATTCAAGCTTTCATCACAAACAGCACAGTTTATTTATTAGATAGATCACGATCGCGAACTTTTATCCGTTTTTAGAATTCGATTTATAACACTATAGGGAGAAGTTTTCTCCATACTCAAAAGCATATACCAAACGCCAATGTTTCTTATACATACTACATAACGTACCTACTGTGGGAATGAAAAGGGTCTCAGCTAAGTACCAATAACCATAAGCTTTCGTTCTCTTTACGATGAGAAACGCAAAGAATCTTCATAATTGAGCTGTCATGTCAGTCGCAATAAAAGCTAGAGCTTGCTAAGCATTGTCCAGTATTATGACAACAAAATATCGTCCTTATATTAGTCGAAGAAGATCTAAAATCATAAAACTGTATGTTTATTATTCAACCATGTCATTCAAAATGTCCAGATATGACATTTATTGCAATATTTCAAAGGAGACTATTTAAAATATGCCTCTCATCCTCACATCTAAACATTTTGAAGCGTGCTTTAAAATCGTTTCTATAAGAGCTTTACAGTGATTTTTACGAACAAAATAAACTGACACACTGGAATGAAATTCTTATAATAGGATAGGAACCTTAATGTTAACTGACATATTCTGGAATTTCATATCGAATTGGATCCTGTCCCGTAAATATAAATTAAGTCCTTATAAGTACCTATCCTACCATTTTTAAATTATAAAAGCGAAACTTTTTAAGTAGGTATAGTTTTTTGTTAATCACGTAAAAAAACTACTGAACATATTTTTATAGGGAGTGTAGTAATCCATGGTCGTTTTTGTGTTTCTACTCTATGAATCTGTTGTTCAGCTATTGCCAGAACACAAGTACCCATTGGCATAATTCAAATTAAGAACTCCAGTGCCGTTAATCAAAAGCGTGAAATTCATTGGCTGGCGCGTCGTGTGAGTCTGAGATCGCGCGTGTAATGGCCAATCAATGCGCTTTATCTGCGCGCCTCATCAATGAGCTATTGTTGGGTACGTCGTGCACCGCCACCGTGACATTTCTTTGTACATATTTACGTGATATTTACTTATTAAATTCTTGTTGGGTGGGCACACAGAACAATGTGGACTCAGGTGATGGATGGGCACTACAATGAGCAATCCAAAAGTTCCACCCACCAGTGACAAAGCTGGCCCTTTTAAATTGCTCGTGAGTGTATTCCACAACTTTTTGACTAATCGTGCATTTACACTCGTGAGAAATGAATTTGATGTGCCATATTTTTTTCAAAGAGTCCATATTGCACATTTCCACAATCCACAAAAGTTCACGGGAAAATTGCAATAACCTGATTTTTATGTTTCACATGAAGACAAACGCTCAGAGTACTTCAATCAATCTTTATTTTATTTCCACCCCGATCACTTTCACAAACCCCGATGCGCTCAAGCGCGACGGCTCATGAGGTCAAGGTCCCAATGCCCGTCATAATGTACAGTGAAGCAGCCCACTACATCATGTTCTTTAGCACTCCTCGTGTGATTTAAAGTTATTGTCCGTCAGACGCATTACTCCGTGATGTACCGTCAGGGCCTACCTACGTTGAACTTATTTTTACTTTTGAATATTTTCTGTTTGATGTTGTATAGACACAAATTTTTACCGGTAAAGATAAGTAGTAAGTACTGCTAATAGTTAATGATATTTAATAAATCTTGTTTATAAGCAAACCTTAAATTATTGCAAGCTTAAATTTATATATATAAGTACATCTATATATATATATATTTATATTTATAAGTACATCTAACGTAAACTTTAAACAGGATAATTATTATATTCTGATAACTTAAGATAACCTATTTAAGAACCCGTTATCAGAAAATAATCTTATTAACATAACGTAATAGGCGTTATAAATAATGGATCAATAATTGCAGATTCGAAATGGAAAAACACTTTCTTCTGACCAATCCGTATTAATCTTAGCATTTCAGTTCTTACGTCTACAAATGCTTATGAATAGGAGCACTCACTTTTAAAATCGCTTAGCTACAAAATGACTTTATTGCCAAGGTTTAAAATAAAATTTTGCTCTGTTGTGAACAAGTATTTTTATGTTGACTGTGTTTATATTTGATGTTTTATGTGGCTTAAAACCTATCTGTAATTACCTACTTTAGCCACGCATAATATTTTATTCGTTATTGTTGTACGTACGTGGTTTTACAGTAAAAAGTTATATTTCTACGTCCTAGTATGGTTTAACCTTTAACAATCCACTTTTGTGTATAATTTCTCGATTACGTATTTAAAACCTGAGTAAGTAGTTATATGTAGAGCATATTATTAGGTACCTACATACATCATTTCTTACATTATGTTAAAGTTGTAGTAAAAACTGTATTTACTGTAAATTATAGTTAATAGTTAACCCGTATCATTGATTACTCAGACCAGGGTTCCGTGAGCTGTTTTGTCCCTCTCTGTCAAAGAACAAATTTTTTCTGTGTTAGAGAGGGACATCGCTTTTTTATGAATAAAGGGGGTTAATGTCTAGATTTTTTAATATATATTATTGCGCTAAAATCATTTTTTATTTTAAATCACTACTATTATAAACTATTTTATTAAATAAATTAGGGCCAAATTCACGAGTTAGAAATCTAAGTTTCATTAAACTATGATTTCATTAATCACGATTACCGATTTCGTCTAAGTTTCAGTAGTTAAGGAATTGTCAGTACATGGGTTTTAACTTTGAATTATTTATATGTATTTCTTATATACGTAATATAATCATGGTGAATACCAGTAACTAATATGAAAATGAAAATGAAAATGAAAAATATCTTTATTGTTAGAAAGTATACACACATTGTGTCCTGGCTCCCAAACTAGGATACCCTGTACTATGGGTAGCCAGGTTTTTTACTCGGAAAGTACCAAACATTTATGTAGTTACATGTGATAGATAAGTAAGCGCAGACAATAGTTACAATTATATACTGTAGGTATTCATTCTCATTCGGCACAAAAGGTAAACAATCGCTGTGCGTCTTCTTAATCAAAAAACTACAAATAAACTACAGCCAAAACAGATGGTTTAATTACAAAATCATAAAAAAAAAAAAAAAAAACTTGCAAGTAGGTATTTCATTTCTCACGATGTTTTACTTTATACTTAACTTAGTTTTTAGATTAGTTCAAAGAAAAAGAAACTAACATACTTAAAGTGTAACTAAATAAGTAACATAATATAAGCTTAAAGTGTAACTAAGTAAGTAACGTAAAAGCGTACATACGGTATAACCATTTCGAACAAAATACTTAGGTACTTACACATAAATTAGGTACAAATAAAAACCAAATTGAATTAGATTAAGAACATTGAAAATATTAATAGGGAGAAATTTAAGTTTAAGAAATATTGTGTGTGCTGAGGGTAGGTATAGTGTTTCGACTTAATGTTGTAAATGTATATATGCGTTATCTATAAGTATTAGGGTCGATTATTGGATGATGTCTACTTCACGAACTTGACTTACCACAATATTAGGTAAGCCAAGTTCGTGAAGTATATTTGTTAAACGGTCCGTATGGTGATTGTAACTGTGTGCGTGATCCTCTTTGTTGAGTACGAATAAGATACAGTATATGTTGCAATAGAAGATAAAAAGTATTTAGTTTTTTATTTTATTTATTAATATTTAATTTTTTTATTCGTGAGTAGGTTTAATTATTTTAATTTATTTTTTTAGTTTTATTTGTATTATGTGCGGATTATTGTATTAGAATTTCAGTGTCCTCATATGATTTATTAACGAGCCAGGCAAACAAAATTATTTTACATTTGGAAGTGGTGAGATTTAACAAGTGTAGGTTTTTATTAGCCTTAGAGTATAAAGTAGGGCTTATGGCAAAGTAGAACCGATTTCCGAACTGCGTTGCCGGTATAGGTTTACACCAGTGATCGTATCTGCTTATTCTACCCGTTTTTATTCTCGTATCTAATGATGTTTTGTGGAACCGAAGAATAGTTTTAAATACAAATAGTTGTCTAACAGTAAGGACTTTAGTTTCTTGGTACAATTTAGCGGTCGGGTAACGGTAAGGTTTAGAATAGAGTACTTTAAGAGCTGCTCGTTGGGCCCTTTCAAGTTTAATAAGTGTTGTTTTATGAGTCCCTCCCCAAGTAGCAATGCAATAGCAGATAATTGATTGGCATAGGGCATAGTATATAGCTTTGATAATTACTTGATTTGCTACAGCTCGAATACGTTTGAATATGTGTAATAATTTGCGAATTCTAGGCACCAGTGCCTCAATTTGGCCAGACCAATTTAATTTGTCATCAATAATGACACCCAAGTATCTGATACTACGTGTACGCTCTATGGAATTACAGTGGCATGAATTATGCGCCTGTGAACCAAGTTTGCAGTTGTGTATTTTTAGTGTAAAATTATCCGGATTAGTCGAGTTGTTAATGTGAAAACACAGATATTTTGTTTTTGACGTGTTTAAGGTTAGCAAATTATTTTGAAGCCATTGCGAGACTCTAAGTAGGCCTTCTTCTGTTTTATATTGGACATCTTCCCACGAACTTCCAGTAAATAATATTGCCGTGTCATCAGCAAAAGTAAATATTTGAGCCGATGCTGCCTCCAGCAGACATAGATCATTTATGTATACCAGAAACAGCATCGGCCCAAGCACACTGCCTTGCGGGACCCCAAAATGTGTAGACATGGTATCACTTTTTGTTGTTCCTAGTTTAACGTATTGCCTTCTATTAGAAAGGTAGCTGGTGAACCACGAAAGTGCAGTGCCTCTTACTCCAAGAACCTCCAGTTTTTTTAATAGCAGCGGAATAGACACCGTATCAAACGCCTTTTTGAGATAATACCCGAGTGCTATTCATTCACTTCCCTTTTAAGTTCACGTTCAGTGTGCTGTGCAATTGTGCACGCATGTTTGAAATGAAAACGATCAAGGCTCATACAAATTTATAAGTGCACACTGCACAGTATCTTCTGAATATTGGCTATAAATAAACAAGATATTTCTTCCAATAAGCGAGGTCTTTCATTAGTGACGCGTGACCAATAAGTTGTGTACTTTAGTTAATCATATTGAATTATAATAAATAAGTTATTATAATCAAAAGGTACTTATAATGCAAACAGGGTAAGACATCCTCTTGTTAATGGGAACTTGTAGAGACCGTCTCACAAAAATGAATTACCTATAAATTGGTTTATTGTAAATTTTGATGTCGCATATTGATTATTTTTTAGGGTTCTGTGCCTTACAAGATAAAAACGGAACCCTTATTGGATCACTTTGTCGCTTACGGGACAAACTTTAAAACCTATAAAAAGGGAACAACTGTTTCATTCAGTTTATGTATGACTATCGACCTCAAGAAGTATGGATGAATCCCTTCGAAAAAAATACTATTATACAGTCATTCCAATTGATAATTTACGTAGTAACGAACTATAGTTCAGAATATGGCAGTATAGTAAGAGTTCCAGTCTTAGTGTTATTATACTTATATTAACCAGCTTACATAGTCTCCATACACCCACATCTGAATATCCCGGGACCTTATTACCAAGTAGGCCCATATTAATCATGTCATGTCAGGCAGCGTTATTAGCCTGCGGTCAGGAACAAAAACCTGGCATGATTGACACCAGAAGACTCGGTACAAAATCAAAGCGACTTCATATACAAAATAAATACAAATCAAAATGCTTACTTAGGTATAGATAAATCATTATTAGGCCGACATGCGGCCTCGGTGACACTTCGCTCCAAGAATAGGATAAGAGATTTATTACTGCACTGTATATGCTAGCTATGTTTTATTATTTTACATCTTGGAATATGTTGGGGTGCAGAAATGAACCTTTTGTTGGTCTTCTGCTTTTGTTGGTCTTGTGCTTATTACATTTGCAGGACAGCTGTAAAGAAAAAATACCGCTACTGAACTGAAAGAAACTAAATGTAAATTTCCCTAAGTGCTTTTTGTTTTCAAAGTGGCAACTTATTTTTTTTAAGACCACTACGGCTTATATTTTCAAAAGTTCTAATTTTATGGAAAAATCCATGATAAGGATACATATTTGTTTTCTAAAATTAAAGCCATCAGCCATATACCTAACTACCTACATATTATATATGATACAAAAATCTTAAGATCTTTCAGATGATTTTACATAAACATAGATAATAGAATACTCTATCACAAATCACAACCACAAGCTGCCTCTAAAGGTAGCTTCCATATACACAAACCTCGCCCTGCCCTTTATTCAGAATCGGCGCAATAAATCTCGTATCCTCGCCCACCGTATTCAGCCGAGTAAATAAAACATCAAAATGCTATTGAAAGGAAAAGTAAACAGAAAAAAGTTATCGCAGTCCAGATCGATTTTAATTCTGCCCTTCAAATATCAATCAAGAATCTGGTCTGCTTTGTATGAGCCGCCCTGGGTGGTATGCTAAGTAAAATATTTATTTTATACGTCGGCCGCACAATGGCAACGTATTTCAATGACGCAGGCGCAGCGCCTAAAGCATGCCTCGCGATCCGACCAATCGCGCGCGTTCCTTGACACTTGCGTTGACTCTCGCGTCGCGCGTATTGCGGAGAAATTGTTATCAGTGCTTGTAGTAATGATTTTGAAAAGATACAATGGTTCTAAATTTAAAGGTAGTCACTCCTCCATACACCTTACATACACCGTACATACATACATTCCACCGTAAACCTAAACCCTGTAGTGGGTTTACACTGGCTGAAGGTGAAGAAACCGTGACAAGATACCTTCTGGTCCACTCAGTGATATACCTACATTATAATATAGTATTGTAATATTACATCAATTTATGTTCGGAGAACCTTAACCAATATACATAGTGTTGCAAAAGTGGTACAGTAATACTAAGGTGACATTGAGTAAAATTTTCAAAAGCAGTAAAATACGAGTAGTAAACAGTAAAAGTAATAGTTGTTTAGAATGACCCCCTAAGTAACCCCTTTCGGCTTACTACTTTTTACACAATGTAGAGTTTTACATGCAAACAGCTTATTAAATATACAATACAACACAATACGCGATATCCAGTGTCACGATTACGATATTAGTGATGCACTGTGAATGAAATCATAGCTGACACCGTCCATCGGTAGATCGCAACAAATAGCTATTATTAAACCCATCTCCTTAGTCACGACTGGATCGCATATACATAAACAGGAGAGAGTTTGATCCGTGGACGACCTGGCTCATGTGCCATGTGCACATCTCTATGTATTAATATCTCACGAAACGCTCACTGGAACTGTATAAACGAGACTACATAGTATTTAATTATTTATCAATTTATCTTAACTTTACTATTTTATTTATATCGTAATCATCAGCCTATAATTAGCTACTGCTGCACTGGCCTTACAATGCAAACCTCTAAAAAGTTAAAGGAATCTAAAAATACAATGAATGTTGGGTGATTTTGTTGAACTGTCCTCAGGTTGATCCCTGATAAATTTTTACCCCTTTTATTAATTCATTCCTTCTAGACATGTTCCAGCTATATTTCTATTAAAGACACGTCTTTCTCATAGTTCGTCTTGCTGCAGTTGTCTATTTATCTTTTTATGTATCGACAAAAACACCACCTCACCACAACCTTATTTTAAACACAGTTGTTTATTTTTTCCACTCCAGTACATAACCGTGACGACGGCACATAAATGTTAATCAAATGCAATATTTTTCCTTCGTCTCCCTTATTCTTATTTCGATTATATTAGCAGAGCAAAAACCAGTCTCCGCAGGTTTAAATTAAAAAAGTAGGTCTAATCGAGCCTCTAGTTACGCAAGAGTGGGATCCAAGAAAAAGCGGTTTCCCTTTCTAGCGGTCGGAAGTTCAATACCCGTGCCGGCAAACCGGAAAGGGCTCCATACGGCGCTTAGAGCCTTACTTCTGTCCGGGTATTTTGCACTATAATGAGAAGCAGTAACAGTGACTACCCGTAGAGCACTTACATTAGAAACGAATAAAATTAATGTCACACTTCTCACACGCAAGATCACATAAAAGCTCCTAATAAAACTTTATTGGACTTATTCACTACAATATGCAAATGCAAACTCAGAGCGAGCGTAGTAAGTAATACAATAAGAATACTAAAAACTTTCAAATTCAAATACGCGATTATAATTCATAGAAGATTGAACTTTACTGCACCAGCTAACCAACTAAGGTAGCCAATAAGCGACAAAGTGAGAAGCTAAGCACAATTTCTTTCTCTTACCCTTTTATATGCAAATCGGGTGCAATTTACCAGTGTGAGACGTCTCAATGGGATGCCTGCTCTGCAAATAAATGGTGATTTGGCGTTGCTAGCGTCGAGGCCAGGGGATGCCGTGGTGCGTGTCATTATACCCTGGGTGGACAATTGGACGTCTTCCCGACAAATCAGTGTTCCACCATTTACAGGCTTACCCTAGCATGGCCGTGGCCACTCGCTCGGAAAATACGCGCCTATACAATAATAGCAGCAATTGTCATTAGTGGCAATGGATTCAGGCACGTTTTACTGTGTTGATCTATAGTTTTTGTTAATTTTTTTAATAATTTCCCATATTGTTGAATAGTATAAATTTTGATGGATATAGTGTGGTTGATGGATTCCTGCCAGTATAAAATATTTTACTATTTTAGAATAGTAAAATATTTTAGGCTATTCTATTTCAAAGATATTTTATTACCTTTACATTGATAAAAAGGGGAAAGCATTTTCTAACTGAATGCCCCAAAGATGACATCAATTTTGGTTCGCTCACAGACAAAACTCCACTTGTTATGTGGCGGTGCTGTAACTGACTAAACGTTGAGCAAGCAACATTCACAAAACAAATGAGGCCTCGATCGAATCCCGGCGCGGACAGATTAAACTCATCAGCAGGCACGGCGACGAATAACTCACTCTTCGGACCTGTTAAAAATAAATTAACAGTACATTAAATTGCTCAGTAGGTGGTAAGTCCGGGCTGACAGGGTGGGGGCCACGGCGCCTCGGGTGTTGGCTAAATCACTAAATAAAAAAATAATAAAAGCTCGGAGGCATTGTGCGCGTGCGCAGAATAAATATGACGATCACGACTAACCGCCGCGCCACTCCCGACTGTAATTTCCATTGACACGAAAGAGAAAATTTTATTTGAAATTGGAGTTTGTTTTTAAGGGTGAGGCCACACGAGCATAATTTTGTCTGTCAAAAAATTACCCATTATAAACGTTGGAAAACTAATGAAAAAAATGCGCCCGTTTGGCAGTCCATCAGAATTTCTTCTTGGCAGAATTTCTGTGACCGAAATGACGCGACTCACAACTCACAAAATTACGCTCATGTGGCCTCACCCTAATTGTTTTCTCTCTGCTAGAGCGTACCTACTTGGGTAGGTACAAAGTTAGTGCTTACCTAAGTTATGGATAATTATAACCAACCAGTGATTTTCCGCTTCTGTATTCGGTGATATCATCAATCAGCATCCAAAAGGTTGAAGGTATCATAAAAAATGCTTAATTGATGATGGTTGGTATAATATTAATGACCGTCATGAATTTTATGAAGCAATAGAAGCATAGAATCAATTGTTTGAAAGTACTTTAAAGTTTGTATGGTCTTCGTTTAAACACTTTACCATACCTACACATGTATGTATTTAACCATATTTTTTTTCTTTTATATTAATATTAATGAAGTGGTTGCCACCATACGATAACCTAAACCATCATTCATCAAATGCGTATTCTAAAGAGTCGGAGGTCAGTATTGGAAATAAACATAATACCTATTATGTTCGTTTCTTTTCTTCGCTTGAAAGTTCTCCACTGTACAATCAATAGAAAACAACCCAAACACCTTAAGTTTATCATAATACGATATTACTATTGCACAGTGTAAGTAATAAATTCATAAATTATTCATTTAAATTGCCTACATATTGTTTGTTTTGCTCGCGCGTTTATTTGATGATAGCTCACTCCGCCACCGGCCGATACCTACCACCCGCTATTCCGGCCACTCGAACACCACAACAGAAACATCATAAACTTTAAGCTACTACGTGACCTACATATACTTAACTTTGAAAATATAAAGTAGGGTAAACTACCTACCCTATTGTTGACACCCCTCCATTTATTGACACAGCACGGAATAATTAAAGAAAACAAGACAACGCTTCGTTCTATTTAGTGATATTTATCTTTGAATGCAGCAGTAATAGTTATTCTGTAATGGTAACACTCGGCAGTCCTTTTTACAGCAATGGCTGACCAATAAAACATAGACAATTCGTGCCTCTCCGTTGCTTCTTCAAATTCCGCCATCTTGGATCGCTTTTTGCAAAGGACAGTGGCTACTTTAAGAAGAAATTTGCTAGTATTTCTTTTAAAAAATTATAAATTTGTTATTTGGACTGAAAAGTTAACAAAATGTCTTTTCCATTTCTTACCTCAAAAACCACTTATTTTCGGTTATAACTTCGAATTTAGGTGGTGTCAATTATAGGTAGCACTTTCGGTATATTTTCCTAATATTGACATATTGGGTCAATAATTGGAAGGAATGTTTTTTGTTTTCATGTTAATATTTTTGCTTTTTCCGGTAGTATATCCTATAATGATCATGTTAACACTATTTAATCATTTATCCCACATGAATTTCCAATTCATGACACAGTGTCAATACAGTGAAATCCAATTATCGACATAGCGTCAGTAATGTATTTCCCTATTATTGACATGTCTATATATAGGCAAAGTGTCAATAATTAGTCTCATAAACGATAAATATTTTTATGGGAGCTTACTATACTATGACACTCAAAAAATAACTTTTCCTGCTTCACTTCTCACTGCCTTCCTGCAACCTATACGAAGTCGTCTGACTATCAGTGGCAGGTGGCCTGCCAACTGCTCTACGTCCACCTGTCATCATTTTGCCTGGCCAAAAGTGTCCTGCACACTTCCCACCCAGCTGAATCCACCTCGTAATCTATTAAAACTGGGATTCTGACCCGGCGGGTAAACAATGATCAAAATAGGTGTTAAGATTCACAAAATTGAATGATATCCAGCGGTATCGTTCGTTTCGATTGGGACACTGGACATTACCTTAGTCTTGAACATGTTTATCTACAGGCCAACCCTCAAGGATGCTACGTGTAGTTCTGCGAGCATAAACTGGAGATATCAGAGGCATATTCATGATTCATGATGTCTTCATCAATACAGATGTGACAAAGCTACACCACACTTTTTCTTTGGCCTTTCTATTCCAGCAGCTACTTACCAGGTACATGTCTAAGATCAGCCTTGGTCCTGATGGCCAAAAGGCGTGCTATGTCACGCTTGCCTATTCGTTACCTCCACTCGAGAACTCGATTACTCCAACTGTCTTTCTTCTTGGGTGGCTGGCCTATTGGCATCTCACATTGGTTCTCTGATGGATTGATTACCCATTTCAGTCCGCATTACGACTTTATATCAGTGGACCTGTTAGCCCAGCCGTGACCACGTTTCTGAACTATATGGCATCAGCAGCAGGACGCACTGGCTGGAACCTTTGAGAAATGCCCAGGAGATCATGAGACGAAGCAGCCTAACTCAGTGGGACTAGTCTGCTAGCATCAGTATTAGATGCTGTACATATGGTATGTCAGATAACTAGCTGACGACTTATGGTATGTGACACTTATGGTGTTTCAATATATCACCGTGATATACCAAATAGAGAACCGGACCCATGGTACCCTCCCAAAGGTTTAATTCCTGTTAAAAACGGTTTTTATTACCTAATATCAAGCATGTCAATAATTGGTACAGGAGGTGTCATAAATTGGAAAACGCGTGTCAATAATTGGGAAATAGGGGTTCTTTCAAATTTATAGCTGATAATAAAAAACTAAGACTATAGGGTCATTGTTTTGTCAAAAATATTATAAATGAATATACACCTGAAACCGCTACAGAAAAAAATACCACAATACTAATATTTTATGCGTATTTATGGCCAGTTTTGCAGACAACTCGTCCTAAAGTGTCAATAATTGGGTAGTTTACCCTACTTGTTGTTTGAAAGCTACATGTATTAATGTATTCCAGTTAATTATGAATAAATATCACGTAAATAATAAAAAAAAACATTTTAAGATGTCTATTTAAAAGTATTTAAAATAATTCCTAAGCTGTACATGCCTATTGTGTTATAGGGCCACAACGGTTCTACCTTTTTTGGCATAAGATTTTTTTGCCTAATCTCGTATTGCATAGTAACGTTTGGTCAAAGTCTCGTTACGCCGAAAATCGTATGGCATAAATCTCGTTTAGTAAAAAGTTATTTCGCATAACATTGTTTAGCCTAATAATGGTATGGCCAAATCTTGAATAGCCTAATAATGCTATGGCATAGGTTTATACAAAGTAATAATATTCGTTTGGCTTTAACTTTGACGGAGCGTCTCCCTACATAGTGCAAACTGGTGCCTTGTATTGTTTCCGCTGTTTGGAAAACGCTCCGCTTTGGTTTTGATGAACATGTGCACCTAACACGCTCCTCCTCGCTTTGCTCGTCGTCGCACCTATTTTTAGGTTTCGATCACATGGGGTTTGTAATAATTATATTGGTCGTTAACTTTCGATTTTTTGATCATACAATATCGTGATTTTCGGGATGTAGGAGAAAAATACCACAATTTGTACATTTACTACATATTTAATATATTATTTATTAAGATAACATTAGGAGAAACAAGATTATACATAGGTATATAGACGAACATAAATTTGAGCAAACGAAACTTAGGTGTTTAAAGATTGTGCCTAAAGAGTTTTAGACGAAACGAGCCTTATGCCACATAAGTCTTGGCAAAGTGATGGTTCGGCCAAAAAAGTTTAGACCATAAGAGTTATGCGAAATGAGTTTTGGTCAATAAAGATTATGCCAGATGAGCGGAACCCGGCCACAACAGACACATTTTACATTTTCGCTCACAAACTCCCACTGTACCAGCTTACACACCCATAAATACCGAATTAAATTCAAATAGAAACGTAGATCTTGATTTAAACTTGACGGAAATCTATGTTCCCTATTGTTGCGATTCATGATTTGTTCCCGCGACATTGCCCAGTACTAGGAGGGTTCCTCTATCCTAACTAATATTATAAATGCGAAAGTAACTGTGTCTGTCTGTCTGTCTGTCTGTTACTCTTTCACGCCAAAACTACAGAACGGATTTGAATGAAATTTGATATACATACAGTGTAGACCCTGGGAAAGAACATAGGCTACTTTTTATCCCGGAATTCCCACGGGAAAACTTTTTTAGGCGAAGCGAAGCGCGCGGGAACAGCTAGTACTGGCATAAAACGAACGAACGAGAGCTGTCGTGTAATCGGCACATCGATATAGAGTCGTGCCTCGCCCAGCAGCGCTTCGAAACTTCGATCTTCGTCATATAGAATGATCCCCTAGATTCCTCGCAGATATCAATAAGAAAAGCACAGGAACTACTCGACTATAAACATGTCCCCTGTGGCCTTTACACAGAACATAAACTAGCTGTTGCCCGCGGCTCCGCTACGCCATAGAGTTTACTCTTCCTTTTGCCTCGCTTTAGGCCGGGGAACAGGCTTTTAGATTTCGCACACTTTCTTTGAATGTACCTACATGAAGCGTCGTGATTTAGCAGATTTTGATATGGATTTAGATGTTTACAGATATAGATTGAAAGTTATGCGTCCGAAGAAATTTTAAAGAAGAAACTATAATAACAAGTGATTCAAAGTCGACTTTAATTTAAAGTTCCTTCTTGCAACTAATGTGTCAAAGACGCATGAAAGCATAATACTTAGGCATAGCTCTCTGAATACGTGCTTGTATTGATAAAATATATGTGCGCGTGGGTGATACAACGATGTCGCCTATAAGATGATAATATATCATGAAACGGTCACTTATGCTGTAAAACTACAAAAACTTGACAAAATTATAGTATATAGTAAAAAACGCGAAAGCAATGTTAAGTTAGTACAAAATTAAATTGCCACAAACTTGCACTAAAAACCTATCAATTAAAAAAGCTCCTTACGGAATCTTCGGTAAAAAAACCGTTGTAACGAATCCATTAACTTACAACTGTGTCACAGTTACCACGAGAACAATGGTGGTATTCCGTACAAGAGACGCCGAGGCGTGCAGTTCGCACATTGTTGACGTGGCACATGCGTGTCGCCTCACGCATGTTCACATGCGCAACTAACCTACAACACCACACCACTATTCTTGCCAGTGCAGTGATTATGGTGCGACATAGCGCTTTGAAAAAGTAGACGTTTAAAAACTTATAGAAGAAAATCGTGAGGAAATCTGCACATCTAGATTTAGCATATTTAGATATGCGTCCTACCAACCGCAGTGGGCCAGCATGTTGGGAAATGGTCTAAGCTTATTTATAAAAATGTATTTTAAATAGATGTCAATGCACAAAGTTTCAATTCGAGTGGACCAGGTGCAGGCATTAACCCCCGCGAAAATAGGATTAGAAAAATATATTCATACTAACTGTTCCCGCGCGCTTCGCTTCGCCTTAAAAAAGTTTTCCCGTGGGAATTTCGGGATAAAAAGTAGCCTATGTTCTTTCCTAGGGTCTAGACCGTATGTATACCAAATTTTATTCAAAATTTTATTCAAAATTCAGTTCAGTAGTTTTGGCGTGAAAGAGTAACAGACAGACAGACAAACAGACAGACAGACAGACACAGTTACTTTCGCATTTATAATATTAGTTAGGATACCTACGTCCATATTACAAACTGTTTTAGATTGAATTGCAACCATTACTTCATAGAATTAGCCCGTAATACAGTTAACCTCTCACAGAGGTATGCGACAATAAGGTTCAATATTAACTTATTCATTACCTCTGCATGTCGAGGCGAGTGGTACTTACGGAAAACAAGGACCACTATTATGTAAATAGAGCACTATTTGTGCACACTTATTTATAATGAATAGCCTCTTCCTATTGTTTTATCGCGTTGTAATCTTGGTAACATAACGTGGTATATTATAAGTAATATAACGTTATTACGATTTTGTAGAAATATATTACAATTAATATATCACAGTTACAACGTCAAACTTATCCTCCTGACCCCGAGAGGTATAAATGTATGCACTGTTCTTAAATTTAAAAAAAAAAAAAAATTTAACTACTGAACTGTTTTGTCACTTTGTCAAAGAACAAATTGTTTAAGGGATAGGTACTTTATAAAACTTTAAAGGAATAACAGGGATACTCCATAAAACTTTTAATATAGGTATTTTTAAACTATATATTATATTTTTTTTCAATGTCCTACTCCTCATAGCACGCCAGGTCTCAGGAGGTTATGTCACCCTGCTTTCTTGATTATGGGCTCAAATGTATACGTAACGTAGTCTTACTTAACCTTATTGCGACTTTATATACGATAATGCAAGCTTATTGTATTAACTACATAGATTAGCCATTCACTACAAACAATATAGTAACACAAACTGCCAGTAATTCTATCACTTAAATACCGAATCTTCAATAGCATCGTATTAAACTTTCATCAATGGTCGAAACCTGCCAACCAGTAGCATCTTTAGACTCCCTTAAAAGGGTCGAAGTAGGTCCCACAGTGTAGTTCAGAACCTGCGTTCAGAAATCTGAGACAAAGAGCTATAAACTAGCGAGCGGTGTATCGGGCACATCGGCCCGTCGCAAATTGGTTTATTGAGATTGCAGCGGCGATCCTGAACGCATCCCGATAGCATGACACGGCCAAGTAAGAGCGCATTTACACCTCAAAGGGTTTGATGATTTTCAAGAAGACGAAAAACACGCTACGCTTTTTTGCATGACTTCTGTTTTCACTTTTCTTGTTTTTCTAACGCTTTCATTTACATTGCATTTACAAAAACGCTACAACCATCCGTAATGTAGACAAGACAGCTATACATATACATAAACATTTGTTACAAATATCTATTAAAGTATCATTTTACCACATCACAACCACCTTAGTTCATCTTTATGTAATCAACTAATCTTTTATAATGAGATACCAAATTACAGTAATTACAATTAAAGTAAACAAAAAATTAAATAACTCACATACCCCATAACTGTATACCATAAAGGAGTCTGATCCCTAAAAAGCTATGTTTCGCTTTGATCCGGTGATATAACGCCACTGGGCAGGCAGTGCCGCAGATATGAGAGATTCGAAGCACAGATAATATTCCTCGATGCTCGGTTAATTAAATTGCCGTAAGATCTCACAGGCGCAATATATGAAGCTATAAACTCTCAGTTGGTGTTATGAATCGACGAGTGCTCATGAAGAATTATGAACCGTGGATTTTTAAATACCGCTGTTAATTACGAATTTCTTGATATATATTTTGTTTTCTTAGGGGTTAAAAAAATAAAAAAATATATGTATGTACTTATACATATATATGTATTGTATATGTTTAAAGAACTATACCTACGGATCAATGTACTAATAAAAATTGTAAAATGATTATATTAGCATTATGATATAAAATATGTTTTATTTTTCGGAAATGAGAAATGATGATGGGCATCAATATATGGAAGCTGGGACCAGCACCAATAGAAATGAGTGATACGTCGTTGAAAAGGTATTTTTTGCAGAATATGAATAACGGAAGCGCTAGTCTTGATTTATTGTCCAATTAGAATAATCGTACCTTGAAAGTTTTCATATTTTATTTCTGTAATTTTAATGTTTTTTTTTTGTTTTTCACATTCATTTTTAATTTTTATTATCTCAGTAAATAAAACCAGTTGAAAGTAATTTCTCCAATTACAATAATACGTGTTTACGTGTATTACGCCCTAACTGTCATCAGGAGAGAGAGTGCAATGCCATAGAAAAATACTTCCTTCCGACGAATATATTTCAAAATGGACAACTTATACGGATTTGTCGCCATAATACTTTTTTGCTCACTTGAAAAGAGCTATCCAACGATGTATGTCTCATCTTTATTGGACATAGGTCCCAAAACGCCCATTGTCATTTAATATAAAAATCTATAAAAACGAACCAATACTAAAAATGCTTCAATTTGAAAAATACATGACTAGATAGGTTAATAAAAAATAATATTATTACATGAAACCGAAAAATCGTGATGTAATTTTTTCTTCATATAAAAGAATTCAACGCGCTCACTAGAACCTAGGACATTACAATACTTCGAAAATTATGCTATTACGAGACCAAATTGGGGCATTGGTCGTCCAATAAAATTAAAAACAAATTTAATTGAAAAAAAACTTAAATATTTTATTATAACCCAGCCATGTGTTTATGCAACAATCATCGCTTGTGTACCCAATTATAAAGAATGGAACGCCATTTTAGGTAAACAAATAATAACATGACTTCTTACTTTACCGTAGGATCCTTTAAACATACTTAGGAATAATCGAAACACAGTATTATTAAACGATTATTTAATAGCATTTTATGGGAGATTTTGCCAGTTTCCTTAAGAAGCAAAGGACTAATTTATACAAAGTGTTTAACAGGCTATATAATATAGGAACCTGTGCATCCTATTGGTCTAATGCTGATAGTCGGGTCAATACTCTACATCTACAAGCATTGCCTTATTCTGCAAAAGGCTTCTTAGGTGTTATAATTCTTGGTGATATAGATTCTTGTTTATAATATTTTATCTTACGTAGGTACTTTTAATCGTATTTTGCATCTACTTTATCATCCACTTAAAAATAGTTGAGAATCTGGAAACAAAAAAAAACTTGGGGTAATAGTGTACAACTTTTAAGACTATAAAATACTGTCTGTTTTAACCCCCATCGGAAAAAGAGGGGTGTTAAAAGTTTAATGTATCTCTATGTGTGCATCAGTGTGTGGTACCCATACTATTTTTTTGCCATGTTTCATGAAAAACTCTTCAGCTGTTTGAAGATTATCAACCCTTTTCTAGTGGACTGTTAGAAAGAATCACATCTAAATCACATTGAACTCCAGACCAGAATAAACCCTAAGCTTATTCTAAACCTAGCTCAGGTCTAGGGAACCTGCGCGGGCGCCTAACGAACACAAGATGCGCGTCGCTCGATAACAGCGCATTTCAATACCGGACCAAGCGCACTTAATACTATTCAAATGGTTAGTGTGCACCGCGCCTTAGATAGGACCTACAAACTATACTTATAGGTGCTGTGCACACTGTGTGTAACTATTAGAAATATTTGTAGTATCATGGTATTTTTAGTCGAAAATTTTTGGTAAATTATAACTTTATCCCTTTGCTTTATACTGATTGCTGAATTTATATTATTTATTTAATGACATTTAAACATCGCATGAATATAACATTACATGTACATGCAAGTTTTGACTGTATTTATAAATAGAATCTGCTCCTGAACAGGATCATGCTGTGCTGTGAAGTTCTTTAGTAACCTTTGTCCAGCAAAAGACGCCAAAAGTTTAAAACAATAAATTAAAAACTTTAACACAGGTGCTTAGTTGGCTGAGCTTAAGAATGATTTCTACTTGAGACACAAACAACCTGAAATATATATAGGTCGAAAATTATGTAGATACTGGTTCGGATAACATTTACCGCATGGTATTGGTCAATGTGCATGTGCAAGCACCTTTGCCCCACAGGATATGGCTATCGTAATTTAAGCTATTCAAAATAGTCAGTGTACTACAAGCCTATATCGTGGGTTGCTTCATACCAGACTCCCTTCGTTAAAAGTACATTGAAATTCAGTGTGCGCTGAGCTTTATGTTGAGGTAGCGAGCCACACGCTAGTCTGATCACGACTTTAGCTAAGACATTCAAAGTATTCTAGAGGTAGAATAGAAACACGCACACAGTTTTTTATAAAAATAAGGGGAAAAATGTCACCCCACGCAACTTCTAGGGTTACATAATAAATATCTATACATTTTTAATACTATGTATTAAGAAAATAAATAACTTTAGGTTTTAATAAGTTGAAAAAATGGGTGACACGATAATACTGAGAAAGATTAGTGAAGTATGTATGTTTACGAATAGAAACTCAAAAACGTTATATAGGCACTACATTGCTGATTACTGTAAAAGTGATAATTTCTAGTGAATATTTAATAAAACAAACCTACATACTTAATTAATACAATATGTTAAATGCATAGATTTAATGAAATGTAAGAAATACACAATGTACCTATCCTACGTATCATCGGGATATCCATGCTGTTCCAATTTAAAAACTATGCCGAATATCCTGTGCGGAATATGTTCTCGTCCTCAGATAAAAATGGTTCTAAGCCTTGACACATCATATTAATCCACAGTACCTACTACACATTATATTTAAGTTTATATTTATATACTTAAATAAATGTAATGTCACGTAACAGTATCATCGTACCATAAACCATAACGCTAGAATTATGTATAATAACATTGTCACCGTACACCGTAATAGTCAACGTAATCTTAACACCTCTTACAGAACAATTTTAAACTATCATTTTACTCATTTGCGGAATTCTGTTAGTCTTGACATCATGATTTTTATCAGTTTTATTGTTATAAACCCTTATTTTGTATTATAATAGAGACCTGATGGCGTAGTGGCTAGTCACTCTGACTGCTTAAACATAGAATATTTTTTTAAACACTTGAGTTGTTCTTGTGTCTTTGTAGTGCCTGAAAGTTTTTGAAACCTTTGCCCCCTACCTATACAAAACATTATACGGTAACCTTTTCACTGGCTTTCCCATATGACATACCTACTTCAACATATTTCTTTTACATAAATCTTAACTTAGACCATGAACCATGCAATCGGGTCTAAGTATCTATTTCTGTAACATGTCGAGGCGCACATACAATTATTCGCATGCAGATCTAACTGCTGCGGTGTTGCGAACCGTCTCCTCCAATTACCCATACGTTTACTGCGCCAGTGTTCCCCTCACCTACATCCAGGACTGTTATTACCTCACTAACTAAAAAAATATTCTCACCAGCCTCCTCCTATCACAGTATCATTAGGATCTTCAACCAACCGACGTTTTACTACTATTTTTACACATATTCCATGTGAAGCCTTCTTCTACCATTAGGCACTTTAATGGCATTAAAAATTGTACGTAACATAATTATAGGTAATTTATTAGTAGTCTACTATTAGAAAGCACCAGTGCGTAGATAAAATAAAACAAATAATTAGTCTATGAGAGGCTAATGCTAGACTAGAGACACGTCAAACAAACTATGACTACAAAGCAACAAGGCAACAATTACTAGTCGAATTACTCTTTTACATAAATAACGCTTCAGACCTTCTACCACCGCCCTCAGTACACCTCTATCTGCTTAAACTCTGCAACCCCGCGTTGAAAAATAATTCTTAATACCACAAGTAAAGGATCATGAGTACATATTTCTTATATTCATTACCCCACCACAGCATGCAATTACCCGCCCAACAGTAGCCGTTTTATTTGTCAAATTAATACCCTGTGATGCCAGCCGAGGCTATTGAAAAAGCGTTTAGAGCCTGATGTATTTATTAAATTGTCCTGTTTAATTTACTGACTTGAGAATAGCTCTGATCGCCATCAACTACCATTAACTCTACAATAATATGTCTCAATTAATAAATGTGTTTATGTTCGGATTTTTGCGACATTTGTGTGCTGATGGAAGAAAGAAACTCGTGGTGGAATTTAAATCGGCATCAACATTTGACTGAACTGGAGCATCCTATTAAGTTCAGAGTTTCAGAGTGATCAACGAATGCTCAGCTCCGTATTAGCAGCCATTAAGGCTACGCTTAAATGTAATTGATCTGCAAAGGATTTCTATAATTAGTAGAGCGATCCCAGAGCGGGCGGCGACATCGCAGCTTCCTAAGGCTTCTTTACTAGAATTCCAGTTCTAATCTAATCAATTATATTCAACTATTCTAATAACAAGTCATAACCATCCTGCGTTACTTGTTCCGTGTATTCCCGGGAACGAGCGGCGACACTTGCGCTCGCAGGGCGCTCACATCATCGCCGCAAAAGGAAAAACGCGGGTAAAAACTGGCAGAAAACTAGATTTCCACGTCCTAGAGCGTTTAGAACGATTAGTCGCCGGGACGGCGAGCTGATAGTGTATCAGCTGAGGCAGTCCGCCATGATCCCTCGCGCCGAGCGCATGCGCGCGCCGCCTGCCCGCCGGCCGCCCGCTGCCCGCCCCGCCGCACTCGCGCCGCACCGGTAGACCGAGCTTCTAGTTCACCATAAACAACCAAAATGCAGCTGAATGGCAGGAGGGTGGTGCAGATGACGAAGTACTTGGTGTGTGGAGTGACAATATTCTGTGCGAGCTGGATGGTGTGCGTGAGCGAGTGGCGCGCGGCGGGCGCGTGGGGCGGGCGGGCCTGGGGCAGGCGGGCGCGGGCGCCGCCGCCCACCATGAGGACCATCGTGGCGTACTCCGAGGAGGCGCCGGCCGGGGAGCGCCCCTGCCCCGTGGCCTGCGACCGCCTGCCCGAGCTGCCCGACGTCCCCGCTGCTGTAAGTACTCCACTGGTTGCTAATTACCAATTCAGAGATACTGATGAAAGTTATGCAAAAATAATGATTGTCTTACTGAAGACATGGATGATAGATAAGTTTAAAGCAGATTATATAATCTGTAATAAAGTTATACTTAGAGGCCGGTTTAAAGGTTAATTTAAATCATTGCATTTTTAGCAGCAAGCTGAGGCTAACTATTTAACAATTACGCGACACAAGCCATAGAAATTATCGAAGAATAGTGCACTAAAATGTATTTTACTTAGAACATTAACTACCTTAAATAGGTAGATAGATATCTCCTACGGTGTTAATGTTAGAACATGTAAGTTTACTCAGGATTTATAAGCTGATAAAGTTTACAATATGTTTTAGAGGCTCTAAAACTTTACGGCCCAGCAGATCCTGGAAATAAAGTTTATAAATCCAACTTATATTTATCTAATCCCCTAAGCTCTGGTCGTGGGATGTAACGCCTTGTTTAGTCATAAATCTTCTTGTAAACTTTTTATGTACGAAGAATGACTCTTTTATCTACCAACAAATTATTATTGACCGGCTCAACTTGCTATTATTATCGGAATATTTTGCTAATAGGAATATGCAAATTAGGATACTTCTTAGCAAAAACGATCTAATGTTGAACATGAAGTTTTTATCTTCATAGTATTTATTAGAACTTGTTTTGTTTTTAGTCTCGTACATTAAAAAAAAACTTAAATAATAAAATAATAAATATGTGGGGACATCTCACACACGGCCATCCGACCCCAAGCTAGGTAGAACCTGTGTTATGGGTGTCGGATAGCTGATATATCTACACAAATACATAGATAGATACATATTGAATATATAAACGACAACCAGACACAAGGCAAACACAAATGCTCATCACACAAATGTTTGCCCTGGGCGGGATTCGAACCCGCGGCCCTCAGCTTCAGAAGCAGCTTGTATACTTTTAGAATACATACTAGCTTTTAGTAATAAAATTGGCAAAAAGTTAGGTAACTGATAAAATCTCATCCTTCAAAGATTTACATTTTAAATAAAAAATAAACGCAAGCGTAATTTAATAGTTTTACATTAGCTTCCATGTCAACCGAGCCATAAATTTTTTGCTCGCAAAATAACTGATATGGTTTCCTGCAAACCTAATTATTTGTTTAATTGCGTCCAAAAACTTTAATTACTCTAAATGTACACGACAGGTTTTATTTTGAATTTTATGAATATAACTCAACTGTAACGGAAATTTTATTTGCTAATCTAATTTTAAACAACAGACAAAATCTCTAGTATTTGTTCATTATAAAGTTGATTTTTATTGTATTTTTTTCTATCTCAGCTTATATACTGTAAATGTCTCAAGCTAGGTCCACATAGTAAATGTATCATTGTCCTGTATCAGGTCTCCCTTGCATAGACGTATCATTTTCGCAAGTTTTGGTGCAAATATCCCTATAGGTGTGCCCAATACGGTTTTTGAAGTCGAACTATTCATATGATTTCTCCCCGGTATTTTTATCACAATGCTCGTACCGACATAATAAGTTATATTTCTGTGACAAAAATATCTTACTACAAAAACTCTAACAGCCTTAGCGATCATATTACCCACATCGCCCATATCACACGGGGAAATGATACGCAAGTGGCACCTGCGCCTGCGCCGATGGATCGCGAATGTTAGACAGGTGTCGAGTGTCCGCAGGCTCTGTGCACGCTCGACCAGCTTCCTGTTTAGGAGCTAGCCAATCGCGACTCGAATTACAATGTATGTAACTACAACAAGGTATCAGCTACCGTATTGTCGCTACAACCAGTGTAAAAAGCTATTGTTTATATCTAGATTTTGCTCAAAAAGACTTACGAGTAGGATATACTACACTATACTTCTGTTTTCACACTCTTACATCGGCCAAACTCCTGGTTTTTTCCGCGGTATGGTGAAGACATTTAATCCACTCGTGCAGTTGTAATAAGTTATGGAATCGATCAACAGACAAGCATTTTTTTTATTACAAAGCGTAGTGACTAGGTACCTACTTACTAAAATATAATTATGTAATTTGATCAAGACTACTGGGTCAATACTAGACTGGCAACTAATTATGCCAATAAAAAAATTACTTTGAAAGAATTATATTGTGGCAGATTTATGATAGTTATTTTAGTCTCCAATTTATTTTCTATTTTAAATAGATAAATTCCAGTTACCTTTGTTGTTAGAAAGACACGTAATAGTTAACCTATAGTTTATGACAACTGCATTTTCTGTATTAGGTCTAGTTCACACCCAGGCAACATTGTAAAGCGTACGGCGGTAAAAAGTGGGTCTCAAAAGGAAATGGCAGTTACCAAGGTATTCACCTACCGCCGCCAGCAAAAAAATAGGTACGAATTGAGAGAAAAACATTAAATTTATTTGACTGTTTTCAAACTGACTGTAATCTACATAAAGTAGTCTATAATAGAATAGTAAGTTATACCTAGGTACGTAATTTCATACAAACGCATCTACAGATAACTATATTTTAAGTATATTTTACAATTTATTTTTATGAGTCTACCACCATTTCGGAATGGCTCGGTATACGAATATTGTACACATTTATTAATCTTGGCATAAAAGCAAGAAGCACACTATACCGACATTACTTAATTCGATCAAATCAATAAGACACGGGGAGTGAAATTGTGTACAACACGTACCGTACCGTCGTATTATTCTTGTTCTCTGCAATTCAATACGATAATCCATCGCGATTCCGCTCACGAGCGCAAAATAAATCGGAATCAATATTCTACCGGCCGCTTCTAATAGTGTGCCGCCGGATCCGAGTACTGTCCGCCACGAGCAGAGATCAATAGTATTCATTAAAACTTTTTTTATCATAGATTGGTGTATATCTGGCCGAATTTCACCACCACCACCTCGGTGACAGGTCTCTTAGGTAGGTATCTCTTGTTAGTCTTGTTACTGGGTGAAGTTACCATGCACAGTTAGGTAAAAGAGTCCCTTCTGGTAGACATCAGCAAATGCTCATCATTTAGAAAAAAAACATAGTTAGGGTGTTAGGGCTGGTGATAGGGCCAAGCCTTAAGGGTGCTATATATTGTATCCAACTACAACCACCACAGTATTATCAATCGAAGAAACCAAACCTCCAATTAAAGATTTTTAGATTTTTTTAAATGTACAATTTCATATTGATGCTTTAATTTGTTAAGTAAATCAAAACCACCAATAAAGTAATAGTGGCTAACTAGACAGAAGTGTAAGTTAAATATTTTTTTCTAAGCCCTACTGTACCCCGTTGAACCCGGGTCGCTTAGGCCATTTAGTTCTATTTCTAGTTGATTCTATCCTTTTTTATACTATGTTTTAAGGTTATGTTTATGCGTTTGAAGAGCTGACCGGTCACAGGTGCAATGTTATTAAACCTTAATGGAGGATTCCTTATAATATACAGAAAAAGGAAAAATATGAAACAGGATAAGTGCCTTTGACTATAAATTTCGATGTGATATCCTTTAAACAGTTTAAACTATTCATGTACTTAGGAGCAAAGAGGTCAGAGTTACAAGAACAACAAGTTAAAAACACACTAAACGCACTGGTACACTGGCTGGTTAAAACTTTTGGAGAGTTGTCATGCAATCCATACGTTTAGTGCAACTAGATAGAGTTGTGTTTAGCGCACCGCTGCGGAGATATCGTTTACGTTAAGCTACAATATCTCCCGTGCTTGTGGCTAATGCATCATACTTGCAAATACGTTGCGTAACGTTATTATAACCGGCAGCTTAGGGTGCAATGTGGTCAAACAGGCAGTCTCAGGGGGGTTGCTCTATACTGACGAAAATCTAACGAACAAGAGCTGCCATGCAATCGGCACGTTTATCGAGATAGAGTCGTGGCTCCGAAACTTAGTTTTTCGTCATAGAAGTTGTATAATATGTTAGGTTAAGGGCATAGCCTAATTAGTCTATGGTTAAGGGTAAATAAGACCAATATTTATCTAGATTACGACAATATTTATTTACCAAAGTAAAACACAGTAATGTTTGCATTACGAGAGGTTTGAGGTAATGTGTAGTAAAGATGCAGTAGATCTATGGAGGTAATATAGTGAGTGACAAAAACTAACGTCAGCTGTCAACTGCCAAAATAGACTTGTGTTGTCAGTGCTTTTGTTTATAGTTTTACAATATAGAGTAACCCCCTGCTTAGGGCCAAGGCGGATGGCGGAGGCCGCGGTCACATCCTCTGTAGTCTCCATACACTGACATTAACATGGCCAAGTAATTTAAGACTTTTATAGCTTCCTCTGATTGGATCTTTTACAGATTTCGGTCAATTAAGTTAATTTAATTAAAAAGTCATTAGGCTTGATTAACATTCTTTCTTTCAAGGATAAAATAAGAAAATATTTAATAAATAATAAATAATGTCCTCCTAGCTGAATTTCGACCACGGCGGCCAATCTCAATTGAGATCAGCCATCTACGCAGGAGTAGATTATAGTGCCCAAGTGTGTGCGCAATACACAGGAGCACTCTCTGTTCCATCACTCTCATAGCCCAATGGGACGGATTGACCGACACGACTGGAGAGAGCTAGGCGCAGGACCGACTGCTTTACATGCCCATCCGACAGCATGGATCGTTTCACTGTTTCGGACATCAGGTGATCAGCCTTCTATGTCCTAACCAAACTTAGAACCACAATTTAGAAACACAAATTGATGGTTCCACCCGGGAATCGAACCCGGGACCTCTGGGTCATGAAGCGAAGCTTCTACCACTAGACCACAGAGGCAGTTAAGAAAATATTTAAGGTGTATATGTACCTAAGTTTAAAAAAACCGGAAAAACGGTACAGTATACCAAATCTAAGTAGCTACGAGTAAGTACCAAGTTGACAAAATACATAAAAACTAGGCATATGAAAGTAGGTACGTAATCTGGTATTTGCCTACTGGTGGCTATAGCGTAGGCCCTGGGCCTGACGCTGATTGCACGTGATCTGTGCAGACACCGAGTAAATGATAATGTTAGACGATATAGCTAAGCCTAGCTTTTCACCTTAAGGTATGTCCATACTGTTGCAACGTTCGTACGTAAGTAGCAACAAGTGGTATATCTATGTACAATTATTGTAAGTACTTCATTATTTATTTATTTTAATTATTTACTTAGATACATGCATAGGAATATATACTCGTTAGACATAACTGTTGATAAAATTATACATACATGAACAAATCATAACAAGTTTTGATTTGTAACTTGTGGGATTTGGTTAATGTGTAGGTAATAAAAATGACCTCTTACCATCATGGTTTATGTCTTTAACTCTGCATACCGTGGCCCAAAAAATGTTGAATCTTAATAAGTATAACCACAACCATCCACATAAACAAGTGATCGCCACTCCGCGAGCGCCACTCGCCGCAACGTTCGTTTGGCCGCGGCTTTTGAAAACCGCAACTATAAATACTAAACGACGCATCAACGAGTTTCAACGTTTATTCCTCTGGTGATTTACCTCCCGACTGCCTCCTAACGACTGCGAGCTTTTGCTTCGTTAGACTTAGACTAAACATTGCCCGAGGATTCAATACTTCAACAAGTTTGATACTGACACAAGATAGAAGCGTACTGTGAGATTGTGTTGCATTATAGCTCACTATACAAACATACAGAAAAAGCAATTCAATGATAAAGATAAACTTGCAGCAGTGTATCTGCTTACCGCTATTTTTACATTCCGTATTGTATGATTTTTCAATTCATATGCAAAGTTCGTCTGTTAAATGCCTTTTCGAATACAATAGTGAGATATCCATTTCTGCCATGGTTGGGAAAATAGTTTTTTACAGCAATATCTCTTTACGGGAATGGGCTGGCTATCCATCTATGGTAATTCAGTATCCGAAAGCCTCATTGAAGCTCTCACTAGAACTCTTATTCAAGGGCAAGACTATAAATATTTTGTTACAGACAGCCAATTAAGTCACCGCTGATAGATTTATTTGTTGAATAAATCGATTATTTCGATCGTAAATTGAAATTTTATTTATATTTTATTCAATAACTCTTCCTTTTAGTTTAGCTGCAGTAATGTTAATTTCCACTTCTCTACCTTCAGACCCTCATTCGCAAACCGTCTCTATAGTTATTGCGTTTTCGCATTATTATTAAGATTATTAGACAGTTTATAGTTTCCTTTTAAGTGTTAAGTTGTATTTGAAAGTTATATTATTTGTAGTGTAGACCATAAGTTCAATGTCAAACCCTGTTGACAATAATAGTGTTTAATGCATAAATCTGCCTTAAATATTGGTCAACATTAAAATTTGCCAATCAGAATCATGAATCCAATCAGTTTTCTCGGAGTTGCGAGCGGAACCACTTCCAGTAACTAATTTGCAGCAATTTGGTGCGATTACGTATCTCCCGCGCGCTGTCCACAGATTATTCAAATTGACGTCCGCGTGAACAACTAACAATAATAAGTATTATGTTGTCGTTTTTTCTGCTCTGTGAAATGAGAGCACGTTTGCCGCGTCCGAATGATACGTGATTCGCACGAATTATTACAGTTTATTGCATTCATTATTTTTTTACAACCCTCTGTGATGCGTAACAAAGGAGGTTTTTTGTTTGTAGCACAACTGAGGTAAATGGAAACCACCAATTGACGGTGCTCCGCCTCAAATTGGATCCCGGTTTATTGTTGTATAATGATTGGATGGTACCAATTAACTTAATTATGTAAGCTTTTATAGAGTTATTTAAGGTAGGATTTTAAGGAAAGCAATAAAAGAGTTTTTAGTGGCGTTTAAAAAATATTTAATGTCCTACTAAAATTTACTATTTGAGCTGAGAAATATAATTATATACTACTTACCGATACGTAAGTACTACCTACTATATTAAGTATCCCTTCAGTTTTAATTTAGCCCTTGAGCACGAGTACTGTTTCTAGAAATGCAACAATACTCACGATTATCTTTAAAATTACACTAAGCACTGTAAACGCAAAAACAACGGTTCGTAACATCAAGTAACTTGTCACGTCTTCCTTAATAACGGAAATTCTGAGTACAAGCCAGCCTTTGTACTTGTAAGTACTATTATTGAGGAAATATTTTGAGCAAAATATACATGTCTTGTTTGAACTGATTGATGGCAAATAGAAAATCATGTCAATTAATCGTTTTTTGAAAAAACATTATCTCCAAGTAAAAACTAAAATATATACACTCACGGGCAATGAAAAGGTTCCACTGAGAAAAACACTAAATTACTTCTAAACGGAAAAGGCTAGCTTAATGACGCCTTCTGCATCATTAAAGTACATTTAACAGAGCATCAGGATATTACCAACTAAAACGGTAGTATTTTGTTCAAATTTTTTATTACATGTTTGAAAAAAATGTGGACGTTTGGTGTCGGCATTTTGTGAGTGGAACTTTTTCATTGCCTGTGAGTGTATAAAAACTAAAAGCAGCTATAGCTTGCACCAAAAACTTCATGAATCATTGACAAAACATCAAAAATTGGTTTTATTTCATTGAATGTTTCGACTAGTAATAGTAATGTCGTAGCTCCTCTATACCTATAAGTAGTATTTTTGCTAATGAATTCCCCCACTGATGAACACTTAACTGTATAACGTACCTAGTTACCTACGCTACGTAGACAAAGTTCTACTAAAGTAGGTAAAACACTGGTTCCCCAGTAAACCGTGGTCGCACGGACTCCATTTCTTTAGCACTTAGTTCACGAAGCACGTTCCCCTACTTACTTTGTTGTTCGTGGTAGAGCTAGAAAGTAGTTCACTCCCTGTTTCGATCGTGAGATCTTCGAATGAACCGTTCGTGGGCTTTAGGCTTTATTTTGGTAGACGCGTGCCTTTTTAGCCTATAACTATTGCCGCTTCTCCTTACTCGTGAATTTCATGAGTTCTGAAATAAAGAGTAGTCTTTATATACAAGGTGGGATTAATTTTTAGGCAATAGAGGATGAGAGAGTCTGTACAACTTCTGTCTTATATTTTTTGTAAATTGAAATTGGTGTATTCGAACTAGCTAATTATAAATTGAGGAAAATAGAAAAAGAAAATATCAATACCAATACATAACTTGTAATAAATCAATTAGTATTTTGTAGAAGCGTAGTTACCATAAAGTTGAATCTCCAAAAAAAAGAAAATATATTTATGACTACAGTAACGTTAATAAGTCTAATAGCTTTACCATATTAAAAAAACCTAACAATTATTAAATAGGCACATACGTCTAAACTCATGTGGATAAAATAATTATGGCAAGAACGTCACAAACAAAATATCACGTCTCATACAGTTCATTTTATTCTATTCTATTACGAGTATCTGTGGAGATGTGGGCAGGCCAGGTAAAGGCCTCGTTTTCTCGAATGGAACCATTGTGCATATCCCCTAGGTCTAAACTGCCTTCCTAAGCTTGGACCATTTCCCACCACGGTGGTCCACTGTGGGTTGGTGGGTTCACATATCTAGATATAATAATAAATTCATTTATTTAAAAAAACACACAAATGAAACTGGTCCTATGCGGGTATCCCCATTAAATAACTCATTGGTACATGTCAGCGCCGGGATTCGAACCCGCATGTCTGGCGTGAGAAGCGGGCGCCGGCGGACTGAGCTACCACCACTTGTCTTATACAGTTGCCAACGGAGTTATAATTTGCTGCAGGCATAGTTAGGTATAATACTAAATAAAATTATAAAATATACTTGGTACATTTAGTTTCCGCATTATATTATATCTTAATGCGTCATGGTTTTAATACTAATGGTATAACATAAAATCGTATCTCAATGATCTTAATTACTCGGCTACTAAAAAATATAATTATTTTAAAACCTGTTGAGGTGAATGCCAATGAATTCTCTTATCTCAATTGTGGATGTGTAATAAGTATTAACATTCAATTAAATCAATTTATTTATCAAACTGATGTATTAGTAAAGACTTTAAAACTTGTGTATTAATTAATAAAGCTTATAAAATATACTTAAAATTGTACTTTTGTGTCATAGTAAATAATTACCATACAAAAGAATTCAACGACTTCCCAGAACTTCTTTTACTGCTACTAAGTATACTTTCTTGATTTTTTGTACATAATTATAAACATCTGGCCTATATTGATATTATAACCTTTTTAAAGGCTTCTCTGCTATATAATACTGTATAGTAACTAATAAATAGGTACCTAATACACCCAAGAGCAATGAAAAATATTAACTTGCAAAATCTGAATAACTGCAATTTCAAAAAAATCTATTATTATTTGATCAAAATATTTACGATTTTAGTTAGGTAATATTCGTCAGAAGCGCATCAGTGTTAATAAATGTACTTTAATATGGCGGTCGAATGGCGTAGTGGTTAGTGACCCTGACTGCTATGCCGAAGGTCCCGGGTTCGATTCCCGGCTGGGGCAGATATTTGTTTAAAGACAGATATTTGTACTCAGGTCTTGGGTGTTGATATTTATATCTAATATTTATCTATCTATGTATTTGTGTAGATATATTAGCTGTCCGATACCCATAACACAGGCTCTGCCTAGCTTGGGGTCGGATGGCTGTGTGTGATTGTTGTGATATTTATTTATTATATTATTTATTATTATTATATAATATTGCAGAAGCCGTTCCGTCAATAACCTAGACTTTCCCGCTTAGGAGTAATTTTATTCAACTGTCACTGAAACTTTTTCATTGCTCGTTAGTGTATGTAATCACTATACAGGGTGTTGCAAAAAGGGTACACTAAGCCGAAACCTACATGTGCAGCATGTTATATCTAAGCCCGAAAATGAAATCAGAATTTCAAAATTCGCGAAAAAAAAACATTATTCATAGCATCTTTGTTGGTCACGTTATTTTTTACTATGGAGAATTACTTTATTTTTGCTAATTTTGAAATTCGGATTTCAATGATACGGTGAATATTCATAGCTATACTAATTTCCAGAACTGGAGCTGGTCCCGCGAGCGTGGGGCGCCCCCCGCGTGGCAGGCGGTGCGCGGAGCCTCCACGCTGCTGTACCGAGCCTACTACGACGACAGGTTCCCCGTGCCCTACGTCAGGATCCTCGCTAAATTCCCTGGTAGGTTCACACCATTTGGATCACAGGATTCTATACATGGGCTTTATACACCCAAAATAAATGACTATTTATTTATTTTATTTTTTATAATACTATTTTTGAATCTACACAAACATATGGAAAAAACAAATGTCACTTTTGGAACTGAGAAATTTGCCTTACATTTTGACAGTGACAGTTGACGATACTGTTCTTTTTTCATATGTTTGTGTAGATTCGAAAATAGAATCGAATCCTGTCATCGCGCCTCTGGTGCAAAGAAACTTGCTATATACCGTACCACCACAGACACAATGGACAACATTTCAAAAAACTATAGCTGCTATAAATCGAAAACCATTTCGAGATTTAGCTCTAAAGGCCACAAAAAAAATGTTTTTGTATTTTTTGGATGTATCATTTTCGAGAAAATCATAAAATAGTAAAAAAGTGCTGATGACGTCATGCATCAGGTGCGATGCATTTTTATGATCAAAGCCTATAGTTTTAAAAACAAAGTAACTGTCTTTTTAATTTTTGATTGACGTTGACGTTTTATCGTGACGTTGTTGTTTATTTGGGTCGTTTTCATAAATTCTGTTCTGACACTTTCTGACTATTTTTTAAATTTATCATACAAAATGGTTAGTACGTATTAAGAGATGACCTCTATATAATATGTCCCAGAGCATGCCACCGCCTACACAGCTGAAAAAATGCTTCTGTTTATTTTCTTTACATGATAAGAACCTCCAGCAGAAGTTGCTCAAATGCCAGAGAATAAGTTTAAGTGTTACATTAAAGAGAAACTGAGTAAAAAAGCTTATTATAAAATTGATGATTACTTAGAGGACGTTAATGCATGGCTGTGATAAGTAGTTAGCTCTGCTCATATTATTATAATAATAATAATTAAGCTTATAGGTATTGTATACCAACTAGTTTTAAGTCTTTTTTTGAAAAGATGGCTCAGGAGTTTCTTGCCTCCGTTCTTCTCCTTAGACAGAAAGAGCCCCCCCTTATCCGAACGGAGAGTAATTTGTAAAAATTGACGTTCATCAGAAAATTTTATATTTGTACGATGAATAAAAAAATTTGAGTTTGAGTTTGAGTGAGTTTACTGTATCATCAGAAATATCAATATCATTTGAAAATGACCCATTTGTTGGTTGGCATGTAAACAAAATTTGAATGTTATTTGTCAGTGTCATTTATGTTTTTTTCGGGACTAAGACAAAAGACAAAAATTAAAATTGAGCCTAATATGTGACATCACTTCCGGTTTTAAAATAATTAACTTTAAAGTTAAAAATAACATGCAAAAATTAATGCATATAAAAAATAAAAAAATACGGGTCCTGTAATTTTTTATAAACTTTCCGAATAGCTAATAAAAATATAGGGTAAAGCAAATGAAATGTTGTCCATTAGGTATTAACAATCCTTAGGCCTAGTTTCACCATACTCTGTTAGATCATTAACACCACTGTTACATCATAACAAGATATTAGTTGTTGACTTTTGACACATCTGTCAAGAATTTAAGATGGACATGGCGTAGAATTTTATTTCAGATGACACTTACAATGTAACAGGGGTGTTAATGACCTAATAGACTATGGTGAAACTAGGCCTTGAGCAGCGTTGCTCGCCTGTTATCATCTGTCGGATCCATACAAGTCCAATTTGACAGGCAAGCGACACTGGCTATGGGTTGTTGTTTGCTAATATTCGGTGGTAGTAACCCCACTGACCCCTCTCCAATCGCAATACAAATGGGTTGTTCATTCGATTTAGGTTCTATGGTAGCATAATTATACAGATATCATCGGATTGTATGCAGCTGCTGAAAAAAATTTATATTATTATTTTCTTTAAATTTTCAAGCAAGTTTTCTAAAAAAATTTTTTTTATATAACTCAGTATGAATTCCTCCGATTACACAACCCCATATAACATCTTTGAACACGAATATACATAAAAACTAACTTTAATTGACCCCGCTGCTCACCTAACTAGTTCCAGTGCCTGCAAGCGTCTCACACATGTCGTTATTTCTAATTTTCTAACATACAGGGTGTATCTTCATAGCATGGGGTAAACGTAGCCACAGGTTACCGACATCTATCTAACCGCATCACAGTTGACAACACGCAATTATTGATCTGCCGCGATGGACAGTCTGAGAAATGTTGAAGTAATTTATTTAGTTCATGTGTTAGATAACGAATCTTCCATTATACCTAGCTCTTATAATATAATGCGTACTAAAACTAAAATGCTGCTTTGTACTACATAGTTATACATATTTGACAACCGTTAGAGAGGATGACTTTAGGCCAGAAAGAGAAAGATGTAGAGATTATGTTAATGATAATGTTGATGATAGGTTTTAACTTTACGACTCGGTCGTCGTTGCATAGCTTTCACATACAATAGCTATATTAAGTTACTAAGATATACACTTAAGTTTGAAGTTTAATACCTACATCTATTATAATTTTTACTGTAAGTACACAAAGTAAAACTATATAATTTGTTATATTGAATAGCAACACTATGTTTTTATTTGAATTGACTTCCAACTAACATAATGAAGGCACAAATTCATACAATACTTCCTAAATGTTACACAGAAATGTAATGACAATACAATATTATATGTAACTTTGGTCTGAGTGTACCTACACCTCGTTGGTAAATGAACATTAATTAGCCCTTCCGTTGCGCTCATGAATTAAACAACGCCATTCCTAGCTCCTTTTTAATAGGACTTACACAACGCATGCGTAATTATTAAATATCCTGGAAGACTTGCATCTTGGATTTTATCGCAATTAATCAGATATTCTAAATATTTTTCAATTAATTATGTAAGCGGTATTTTTGTCTATTTTGATTTGATTTCGTATTTTTTAAGTTGAATTATACTTCGTATTCATTCAATGTACTTAATTAAATTTACATAGATTAGTGACCATCTTTTTTTCTAGATAAAATTAATACGTTATAGGTATTATTTATACGTTATTAATAGGTTATTAAATTTTACGACACAACATATGCGACTTATACAAAGACCATCTTCCTATGTTAGTTTCAGTCAAATAACGCTTACTTTACTAGTTATTTTATTCAAATAAATTTACATAAACATGCCAAGGTATATACTTTAGATAATACTAAGGTCATACCTATACATTATAATAATGAGTATTCCTTTGTACCATATTCTTCCCATGCGTGCGCCGAAATCAAAGAATATGCAACATGCAACAAAGAAATTGCTATTGAATTTGAATATGAAATTATGAACCTGCAAACAAGCATACATTTCAATGATGGCTTAGATTATTTAAATCGAAATTGACTTATCATTATTTACGCTTTTATAAGAACTTTATATACGTTAGCGTACCTATATCTTGATTGGAACCTAGATAAATCTGTGCGTACGGTCGTGCGTGCTATAATTTTATGTCCTGATTTCACCGAGATCGCCATCTTTACGTGTGGCTACTGCACGTGGCTGCAATGAGTATATTTTCAACGAGGCTTTTTTCCCCTTATATGGAGCTCATCAGCTATTAAGACATGTTTGAGTTGCGTCCTGCGCACGCGCCGCTGGCGTTGCGTCGTGTAATTGTATGTTACCCACCGGGTGCTTTACTGATACTTTCAGATTATCATGTAAATAGCCTGTAAGTGGGATACGTACTTATCTGCTTGCGTTGCCGTTCTATGCAAGACAAGGGTATTTATTAAATTATTGATATAGTGAAAAAAATACACAAAGTCATCATTTTATAATCTTCGTAGTTATGTAATTAACAGTTATTTCAACGTATTTTGATGAAAAGAAATTGATACCACCACTGATTGTAATGCCCTTAAATAGTCTGAAGAAATACGATATGGTAAAAGCTGGCACGAACGTGGCTTAATTAAGAAGTACTTGTGAAATAAAAAGGCTGTATCGCTATCTACACCTATAAAGACATCAGGCATCGAAGGATAAGCCTCCAACGATATATTACGGTATTTACATACGATTTTATTCTTGCAAAAGATCCTATTAGGGTAGGCTTACCAGGTATTAAGAGGATTATAGAGCTTTATTTTAAAATATTTTAAGCTTTCCTTTTGAACCTCTTGTGCCTATGCCACTCGGTTTAATTGAGTTTATGGTTCTTCCTTTCCACTAATATAGCTAAACTGTATACCTACTTATATTTTTTCCTCTGCACTGCATCAATATCATTTCCTATTTATATCATATTTAATTTTTATCACATTTCAACACTCTACAAAAGTGTTAATTTTTTTGACGATTGTCTAGTAAAATAGTTACTACACACTCGTAAGTAGACGCGTTCCCCAAGTATTCAAAATATTCAGTATCCCCAGTAAGGTGAGGTGCAAACAAAACAAGCATTGTGTGGGTGAGTCATCGGCGTGTCCCCCACGGTTGCCGCGATAAGCGCGCACTCATTTGTCACCGGCCTCCTTGGTCGCCAGACGACTTGTAAATTCCCCCAACCAGAGATAACTCTCGCTACATACTTCGACACATTCGGACAACTCCGGCTGTACTTGAACTGGAATAAGGACCTTAACACACTCACAAGAAATGCACAAAAGGTTTCAACCTAAATGTTTTCTGCACGAAATTTACAACAGTGTGTACGAAGCTTTAAAAGACTCGATTCGTTATTGCTTTTTAAACGGGTCGAGTTTTTATTTTCAGTGACTTATTGGCGCCTGTAGACGTGTTGCCGTTAATTGATTTTAAATGTTGTTTATGTTTTGACTAGTCACTCTCTCATATAAATAAATCATTTTGCACTGAATAAAATACCTGTTGGTATTAAACTTCTGCAGTAGAATACAGAGTGATCTTATTTATGCGTTCCAGAATTTACTTAGGAATCGCGTGAGCTAGCTTTCTATCTGAATGTCGGTGCAATGGCAGGCTGAGACAAAAGCATTCCGATAGCGAGCCGGATAGCCGCACAGTTTATGATAATACCGATCGTGACGTCTTATTTGAACCAGATTGTATAGAAGTTCCTTCACTTGCTCTAAATATCTTTTGTTGAATTTCTGTTTTCTTGTTAAAGAGTAGAATGAAACCAATTTTTCACTGTAAATATTAAGTGTACTATTTATTGTTAATAGGTAGGTACATAATGAAGACAACTATATAGGATACTTTCTATGGCCTCCTACGAGTAGGTATCCAGGAGTGATTAGCCTCCTACCAATAAAACTTTCGGGAATAATCAATTAGTTTAACGAATAAATAATGTTCGCTGCATTCAAAAAACGATGATTTAATTCGCTATCCTGTTCTCATACATAGTTAGACATAGTCTCGTAGTTAAACTGGACCGCTACCGATTCGTTTCCCAACAATTTGTTAGATAGCGCAACGGGAGATCGCCGGTGGCAATAGGCAATCCACCTCCTTCCTGGTAGGAAACGGTAGTCTCCCAGCTAGTAATTCTAGGCCCGTTATAATGATCACTTTTATTACAGGAACCAGACCTGTCGAGCCGCGAGCCTGGCCGCCGGTCGTGTCTAGGAATATCGTGCTAGCTTTTGACACTATATAAGCAATGTTTTCTATTGTCCATTGTTTATTCGGGTAGTTTCGCTTTAAACATTGAATGATAGCAAAAAATATAAACTAAACAAATAACAAATAAGTATCTATCGGGAAATGTACAATCTGCAAATTGTAAATTTTGAAAATTGCAATAGTGTTTGACCCTGTTTTATTTAATAAAAAAAAAAACACGCACTCACGCCTTGTACTAATGTACTCCCTTGCGGGGTAGGCAGAGGTGCATTGCTGCACCCACTTTTCGCCAGAGTGTATGTTAGTCCCAATGTAATAGGGGGCGGGCCTATTGCCATTTTACGGGCACATCCAAGACCTGAGAACAAATATCTGTGTTTAAACAAATATCTGCCCCAGCCGGGAATCGAACCCGGGACCATCGGCTCAGTAGTCAGGGTCACTAACCACTACGCCATTCGGTCGTCTATCTATCATCTGTTTTATTTATTAATTCATTAAAATGGACATTATGTTTTAAAAACCGGTATACTAATGACTTACGCTTTAATTCCAGGTCGTCGTTTCCCGGAAGAGGTGAAGCTGTACTGTCGGACGCATCGGAAGAGCTCCGACAACACCAAGGACATAACCTCCATAGAGGTGGTCACAGCCGAGACCAGAGAGATCTGGTACTCCACCTGGGACCTCGGCTCCAACTACATCGAGACCCCGCTGCTGCTGTCGTGTCCCCTGACTGACCCCCTCGACGGACCCTCCACAGTATCCATCGTCACTGAAACCTGTGAGGATGCAAGCAACGCCTTTATAATCCAACCGAATGAAAACAAAGGTTACGAGAGAAAATTTACAGTCTGCGTGAAAGATTTACTCTTTGAAAAAGATATATCTAGAGATCTCGTAGAGTGGATTGAAGCTAACAGAGTACTCGGCGTCGAAAAAATAGACGTGTACGTCGATAAAGTCAGCAAAGCCACTGAAAATATATTAGAGCACTACCGCAGTACAGGATTTCTAAGACTTTACAATGTTCCTATCAATCACAGCTCACAACAGAATATTAACACATTATGGCAACGTAGAAGAGATCACTTAATATCTTTAAACGATTGCCTGTACAGAAACCTGAAAGAATCCGAATTCATAATTCCTCTAGATATAGACGAAATAATACTCCCCAAAATAGCTGATAACTTATTAGGATTAACAAGAAGACTGATCAACAGTGGCTGGAACACTTCCCAGGAGTCAGCGCTAGTACAAAACGTGTTCTTCTTCGACCACATTCAAAATAGTGATAAGAAGAATTTGAAAACAAATGCCAGTGAACTTTACTTAAAACGTGATAGTGTACGGTTAAGAGACAATAGTGTAGACATAGCAAGTAATGAGATATTATACGATAGTGACTATGTGTTTAGTGAGAAGTACCGGGCAAGGTGTGGAGAAGACTTGTTGATTCCGAAGCTGCTGCGTCACACGCGGAGGTCTCCACATGTTGGTTTGTACGAGCACCCGAAGAGCCTGATGGTGACGCGGCTGGTGCTGCTGGCCTTCAACCACTACCCGCTGGCCAGCCGAGTGGGGCCCCTGGTGCGCCCCATGCACTGGCTTGCGCCCTTCAGCGAGGTGCAGCTTAACCATTACAAGGTAATGTAGTATTAAAAAATAAATATTTTACAATGAAAATAGACTGTGGTTGGTTTGTGTTGGGTCGTTTATGAAAGAGATAATTATCTACATATCCAGTCATACCGTAACCTAAATTAGGTGTCATAAATGGAGAACAATTTTTCATAAGGTACCTACTTATATCATTTCCCAACCTCTTCTTGTCTTACAACTTTAGAAATTTACTAGCGAATATCCAATTATAGTCTGATCATTATTAGGTGTTAAATGTTTGTATGATACATCCAAGCCGCTGGCAAATCATAGAAGTTATGGCTATAATCCTCAATCGTCCTGCAGTAAAGTTTACGGGCTGAGTGTCTAACACCAATACTGACCCCTATCCATTTATCCGCAGGCCTCCTGCAACAGCGCGCTGGTATCCTGCGACAAGTACCTGCGCAACACGCAACCAGACCGCAACGCGCTGCGCCTGCGCCGCCGCGTGCTGCGCGCCCTCTCCGCCGCGCCCTGCCTCGCTCATGATGGAATAAACTGACTTTTACATACGAGGATACTATTTTTTTTTATGAACCCCATGTGACCCGCTCTGGGCAAAGGTCATTCCACCAATCCCTGTCCATGGCCTCCCCATTCCAGTTCCTACAAAATACGTCCAGGTTATCCCGCCATATTTCTTTGGGTCTGCCCAATACACTTTTATTTCTTGGCTCAGAAGTGGGATGTTTGGACAAAGGTATGGAAAATGGTACGGTACGGTAACGTAGGACACAATTAATTAATAGGTAGGTACATAGGCTCAGGTTTAAAATATGGATTAAATGAGCTTCATGACTATCTGTGTCAAATAATCGTAATGTAAATGTTAATCGTAAATCGTAAAATATGTACCTAATCCATTATTAGACTCACGGGAGAAAAACATAATTAAACGTATCAAAGCTAAGCTTCTACTTATGAAATTTACCTCTAACTCCTGCATAAAAAAGTTAATTATTTAATGATCCTAATAATCGTATACCATACGATGTCTGTATGGGATAAACCAGAGTCAGCCTCAAAAAACTAACTCGTCATTGTAATTTAATCTCCACACCATATAATTTATCTAAATTACATTGGCCATCAATATGGATTCGTTATTACGATAGATCATTACAAAAAAACTCAATTGGATTATCCATCATGGACTATCGTGAATGAAATGGATCTATAGTCATCCTGAATATGGTTCTCTATACATAATAATGAGCTAAATGATAAATAAACTAGATTTATTTATCTAAGTAGTCAATAATGCACTGCATAGTAATTAGATTTATTAGTCTTCGATTTTACTTGGAATCTTCATAGATAACTAACTCCTACTAGATAAAAATATAGGTAGAATTCGATCAGATTTAGATAGGTACATTAATAATTACAGCATGGTGTAACCGGAAACATCCATTTCATCATCACACGTGCCGACAATATTGTGTTGCCATTTTTAATCAACATTCATGAAGCGGATTATACCTAGCAAGTTAAAGAACCATAGAATATGCTAAATACGTACCAGGTTAGCATGCGATGACTGGAAGTCATATCTAATCTTGCACATTATCACCCACTCTGCACTTAACATCTGACGCCTACGACGAAAGGACTCTGTAAAACGCGCATTCCCATTCAAGAACAGACCGCGTAGCCCCGAGCCCAGGATACATAATAAATATCAGTGCCAAGCCATCCGGGTTCGCCGTACTCTCCCGAACCAAGTTTAAACTACTAGTATACTTAGTATACTTTATATCCTAACACAGGTCGGGGTCGACCACCTCGCTGGGCTTGCTCAGGAGGCGGCAAATCTGCAGGATACGATAAATTTCAATAGTGCATTGACTGCATTTGCTGCAGAGCCTTCGATCGACCGCCAGCGGGAAGTCAACCGTAAAATGTTATAAAACCCTCACAGGCAGCTCTAATTACGCTTTTTACACATGTTACGCTATGTACAAGTATTTAATAAAAGGTTAGGAGAGGGCTCGCGGCGGTCATGATTCAATAGAGGGTCGGTAAGGTTCCTAGCATCGATAGCTGTGGGAGGTCTTATGCGATCAATTCAGAGAATTCTTGATTGTTCAAACTTGCAATTTATTCTCAAAGACTTTGATAACTCTATTAATTTTATGGGATGAGTGAGAGTTTAGAGCATAAATCTGAAGTGGAAGGTTCAATTAATGGTTTGGCAATAAATAAGGCTCTGGCGGCAGCGGCGGCGGCGGCGGCGTGGAGAATTAGAATGTGCAATCGACGCTCCAAGGTTCTCCCACAGGTTCTAGTCCTAGCATTTATATTATAATATACTACATCCTTCTTTCTTATTCATCATCTTCAATAAAAACTTGGTAATATAAACATTCATATAAAACTTGACTTAGTTAGTACTTACAAATTATAATTGCAAGCAATCTTGCCGTGCTTAGTTATTAGTTCAACAGTTTATCTTTAGTTTTGTATAGGTAATACTTATTTTTATGGTTAAATTGTAATGAATTTCAAGATAGGATTATTATTTTTCGGAATTTATTTAATTTAAGTATATTCTCATACATCTTAAAAGTTTTTAGTGAATATATCGGTACGCATAATTAAACATTGCTCAGGACATATGATACCTATGCTTAAAAACCTTTTGGTTACATACGAGGTTCAAAACAAATACCAAAACAGCTCAAATGCATGACTGTAATGAGTTGATAAATGGTTTCTCTTTAATACACAATAACTATTTACAATGTATTGAACAAAAGCAGTAAATGAGCGCTATAAAATCTAGCTAATAGCTATTCCTTGGAGAACTGAAGCAACAGAACTCGTATTGTGAAATGCGGGATGTGTTTTATAGCTTAGATCGCAGATGAAAGCATCGCAATGTTGCTTGCAAATATTTATGCTACAATTTAAATATTTTATATGAGAAAAACATCATCAAGCTTAGAAAAACTGCAAAAGTTTCTAAGAACGAAGTTAATAATTTAATTTCCCTGGCGAGGCATATTAGACAGAGGTTGAAGAGGACGGTAAAACGTAAATACAGAGATGAACTATAAACATACTTGAGATAAATTATGCAATTACAAGAGGTATTCAGTGAATACGTAAAGTTAGAGAATGTCCCAGCTAATATTGTAAATATCCCTGCCTACCGTGGACGTATTCAGGCGTATGTTACGAGTATTGAGGGGTACGAGTTCCGAGATTTATATTCCTAGCATTATGTTCATAATCAAGAAAAAAATATAAACACTGTTTATTTTGGCACCAATATGATAAGATTAGTAGGTAAGTAGATTCTAAAAGTAGCATTGTGAAAGTTGTAAGTTGACTAACTAAATAGTTTCTAATAATTTATGCTTAGTTTGTCCCTCTCGAAACTTTCCCAAATAAACAGTTCTTATGCAATAATTATCATAAAATTGTACTCAACTGTCACCTTGTAATAAAATTAATAAGATATATTAATTATCAATCGTACTTTATGTATGTACGTATGGTCGGGTAGTTAGATAATCTAACTGTGTAATCCTTCCGTGGGGACAGGGTTAAAAAACGCTATTCCAGCTCTTGTCAACTCTAGTGTTTGTCACCGACCGACACGCTAGAAAGGCGTACCTACCTCTACTATAACAATGCTCCCTTGAGTTTTCGGACCAACTCGCTAAAATAGCGTACCCCTACTATAATGATGTTCCCTGAGTGCGTCCCTGCGCGGGCCGCGGTGCGCATGCGCGCGTGCGCGGCTGTCCCCGGCGCGGGCACGACGCGTCACTCAGCCATGTTTTTTTGCGCCATCTTGTATAAACTACCAGCAAATTGTGCCCCGACTAATTGTTACCGTTTATGTAGTGTTAAAGATCTCTCTGAAAAAGCCCTCGCCTTCTCGAATAAGACGCTAAAATGCAACATTTTTAAATTGCTTCCAAATTGAGGCGGTACTGCCGCCGCCTGTTTATGCAGGTAGTTCTGCGTATCCGTAAAATTAAGCATTCTCGGCTTTAAAACGCTTTCGGAAGTTTTTTACGGTAAATTATAGGGACCTTACCAAAACAGAACGATTAAACTCAAGTGCTACCTATACTTACCTACAGAATAATAACTAAATCTTATTCATCCCAATGAATGAGATGACTCAAGAAACTACTTAAAGCAAGTGAATAAAAATCAACGACAAAAAAATGCGGTCAATTGCTGCAGAATAACCCGACTGAATCGCTTTTCATCGTGACTTTACTATTGCGAGTGTCCCGTGATTTATAGTGGATGCGAGTGCACTCCAATTCCAGCTTAGAGTAAAGGGAATGCTCGGTTTATCATAAATTTATATCAGCATAGGACTGAGATTGCGCTAAGTCAGAGTTGTTACGAATGTCTTTTTGCTTATTATTTTATTGTGTTAGGAAGGCGTTGTTACGCAGTACGAAGGGTTTTGGATGTAGAGACACCTCGAACATTCTTTTGTTTGTGTAGAAACCTACAAATAAAAATATAACTACGCATACAGCATGTAGAATGTAGGCATGTAGTATATAACAGCGATTTCGTTAAAACTTTTGATCATCATCGAATGTTTAAAATAAAATACCGATTGATAACCTCATTAATAACAGAATTTTGTTTAAATAAAGGTATATCGATTAAACAATTAGTTAGGTTAGGATCCATTTCCGTTTTCATGACTTTATAGATGAACTATAAGCAGTCATCACCTGTCTTACAATTAACAGTACTAGCCGCGTAAATCGCAATGAATTTATAAACGTTCTCATCATACGAGTCTCCAAGCTTTAGCAGACAACTTTTTGCAGAATACCCTAAGGACGGCTGTCAAAACGAACACTTTACGAGTAGCAAGTGAAATTTAAAACCACAATTTAGCATGGAGGGAGCCGCATGACTCGCAAGTCCAGGGTTGGTTGGTGCGTTTTATTTACGCACTAGGTTTCCGTCTGCCTTCCTCACTTATCTGATTTGAAACGGCTATAACTAACTGAGAGTGGTATATGAGTGATTACGGTTGGACAAATGCATATACAAGTTGCTTAGTTGTTACTTTTTAGATTAGTAGTATTGAATATAGGTACTTATATTGTAACAAACGTATGCTACCTATCCGTCTTATGTTATCCTACGACAAAAACTGGCTTGCCTAGGTATAAAGTATATGTGCAATTCTAACCATTCAAAAAGAGTGACCAATGGATAATATTTATGCTCAAATTATTTTGTTGACTACACATCTAACAATCAAAGATTTTCGTCGACTCCAGACGCCTGCACAAGCTATTGACTCCGACGAATTGATTAAACGATAAAACATACGGAGCAAGCACTTACAAGCGAAGGCGATACCAAACTTGCCCTATTTAGTATGCACATTGTGTAGTAATTGATACAAGATAACAAGTGGCCCTGTATCTATTATCTCTATGCAACAATGGCCGAGTAATCGAGACGATGGTATCAGCCATTGGACAATAAGGTGTCTCCTACCAGCCTATCACACCGCATTCTTTTACTACCGTGATTAATATCAACCACTCCGGTGGTCCGATGTCCAAGTTACTCCATCACTCCAAAATTAATGATGCAGCGACGTGAGTACGTAAGTTTTGGTAAAATTACCTCGAACTTCGAATGTCGTCAGACAACAATCTTCTATTTCTGGCCTTAACATTTTATTTTAAATTAGCAAAAAACATTTTGTTGAGGACTGGTACCGTGTTAAATCCCCTGGGATCTGCAAAACACTCCAATCTATCTTAACCTTTCTCTGCCACTACCACTACCGGCTACAGTATCTACGTTCGTCGTTGTAGTTTTTTTCTTCTATAGTGTTTTTCTCAGAATTGCACCTTAAGCAGAGATTAGCAGCAAAAGATGCTAGCGATAGTATCCGGCCACTATCCGGCATCTGCCGCCCTTCATATTGAACCGTCAGCGAGAGACCAACAGTAGGTATTCAGTAATTGATTACAAGTACTGGCACATCGATATGCCCTTATCGCGAATCGGGCCGACGCACAATGTCCTATAAACAAGGAGATCCTATCTGTTGTAAATGAATCAGAGTAGATGGCCTGACGTTTTGTAAAACGATTCCAGGTTCCATTCTGCTCGCTTGATATTACTTACACCTAGAAGAGGTAGAGGTATAAGGTAGATAAGGATATAGTCTGTAACCAATCCATAGAGTTGAATAAATTAATACTGACCATAATTATTACATCATTATAATTTATTGCAATTGTATTAGATAGTAATTTGTTGGGGTAGTAAAGAAAATTTAGTTTTTTTTTTAATATTTGCCATCTTGAATCTATGTAACCTTAGTACCTATCTACAATGTTAGGCCATCATCCCGTGGGATTGACTACAGCCTACCGTCCGTATCATGTCATGTCGGCGATATTACCCCACTTTATTTGATGGACAATGGTCGCACCACATTCTTCAACAACGCTGCATGTTGGAGTAAAGTACACTTTAAATTACATTAAAATGCTTTTAAGCCGATCAAGATTTTTTTTCGAACCGAACAATGAACCCAAAGCTAATGTACAACATCTCAAAAAAAATGCTTGCTTTAATTTGAAAACCATTTTGCGAGGCGACTTTATTATTTTTACAAGTTGTTTTCTAATGCCTAAATCATGACGTCATTTCCGTTTTAAAATAAATTTTTCATTTTATTTCAAGGCTTTAGCGAAACGTAGAACATTTCGTATTTATTGGTAAGATATGGTAAACAGAATAAATTAACACCTCAGATATACTGTAATAAAATTCTATTGCACTTGTTTTGGTCATAATCATGATTGTGAGGTGTAGGTATGTAAATAAAGCGTTATTTGCACTGGTAATTCGACGGGCAATTTTATTGATTCAAGAATTTCTTGATGCAAATTAGCGTGCGGATTATTCTTAAAGGCAGTGCGATAAACTGTTTAGTAAAAAAAACTTTTTATTTATATTTTAACATATTTTTTTACAATATTACACATAGATAATATAATATAAGTATAAAGTCAGGAATGGTACTTTGAAAACACGCAAGTACCTAGTATATCTGAATAATATCATTTTCCTTCCTATTCTGACTACAGACTATGCACAATTTACGAAGTATCCTTTCCCCTGATTTTTTAAGGCAGTCATAAGTTCAAGCTCATATTTATAAACAACTGTGTTTGCAACTGCAGACTTACGTGACTGCAAAGTTTAAGTTTTACTACTATTTTAAGCACTATGTAGCAGTTAATTGATTTTAATTTTATCCTCTGGCCATTTTATTTAAGTAACCAATAAACGTAAGTTATTAATGATGTATAAACTAGCAAAAAACTACTGAGTATTTACTGCGATGCTTAAAATATGACATGATTAATATCATAAGTTTCCATAAACTAGTTAAATATTATGATGCATGTATGTGCATGTATGTGCTTTCGTGACCACCCAGGTGCTCAGTCGGAATCATAAACAATGTTTTTGCAGACTCATCGAGGTAAACTTATTATAAATATTCTGTGTGTGTGTGCACTGAGGGACCACATGTTTTTTTGTAGGTTTGGTAACTAAAACATTTAGTAAAAGTTGTAACTTAATTTGTAAAACGAATGCTGGAATTTGTAAACAATTAATTCAAAGGTTATTCGACATTAATATGGTCCCTCAGCACAAAAAAATAATTTCAATTTCTAGAAAAGTATTTAGTTTTAAGGAATCCTTTGTTACTACATAATTAGTAAAAATCATTTAAAGCTGTACACCTCGATCAAAAACATAAATTTACTTTGATTATATTATAAATTTCGTATTAATTTGTGGTCCCTCAGTTCACACACTATAGAATTATAAATTCATTAAAATATAAAAAAATCCAAGGAAATCTGCAATGTTGCAGTTATTACAAATTATAAAAATGGTTTTACTAAAGGAAAATCATCATTTATCATGGATTAATCACTCATTCAGCAAGTTATTAAAATTTTTCCAATTCCCTTATATTGCAATTTTAGGTTATGTTATTTATTAGGGTGACCGCACACCAAAAAAAAGTTTCAATGAGGCGTTTGTTAAAAAAAATATTTACATTATTGGAAAAACAGATGGCGTTGTCTGAGTTGTTCTTAACTGTCAAAACCCTCAGAACACAGATTTTGTGTCAGCTCACATCTTATTTCCACAGAGGAAATTCTATATCTGCCCTCATTCATTCTCTACAGCAACGACGCTTGAAAAATAAACATTCTGTACTTGTAAATTAGACTAAATAGAAGTACTATTAAAAGGAGTGAGTTCTTATTCCGAGTTTAATACTTCAACCTCTTTGCTCTGTGTGCAATATTTGACAGTTCTGTACCTACACTATGTTGTCAGGACATCTATCGGCTTGTAAAATCTCATAAATCTGTCATAATTTGTATGAATTAGGGCCAGCGCGCGGGTGCAATTTTCTTTTGACAAAACGTTCTGACGGGCGTATCCTTCCTTTTGAAATAATTGTAGAAAACGATATACTTACGTTTACGACTGCAAATATTAGTACAGTGCGACAAACTTATCTGTTCCGGTGAGAGCGAACTAAATTGATCCATATCTCATTATTTACTAATGAATTATATATTGATATAGATTAGATGGGTTTATTAAAACCACAAGAGCGAATTACCACTACTTCTTGGCAAACTTAAAATCTTATACAGGGTGTTGCAAAATTGGTATACTAAGCCGAAACCTACATATGCAGCATGGTATTCTGATTTCAGTTTCGGGCTTAGATATACCATGCTGCACATGTAGGTTTCGGCTTAGTATACCCTTTTTGCAACACCCTGTAGAATGAAGAAATATTAAACATAATTACGTGAGCTGTCAGCAGAACAGATAAGTTTGTGGCACTGTAACTAGTTTTAGACAGCTTTACTTATAAGATTTATATGACGTCTTCCGTTCCCTCAGAAGAATGCAGCTCACATAAATGGACAGGCCGGTGGCCATCTATCGGACGATTTTGAAACTTTTAAACTGTCAAGGAAAATCTCTCATTCACTTTCATTCACTTCATAAACATAGAGAAAATAACACTACGTTACGTTTTATTTATAAATTTGTATAGGTAGATGGGTGCAATATTTTTGTGTGTAAGATCTTGGAGGCGTGGGGAAACTTAATCATCTACACAAAAATTTACTGTAGTTCAGTTATACCTAGGGAATCTAGGGATTAGTCTGAGGCCACTCTATATATAAATCACATATTGAAATCTTTTTTAGTGTGCGGTCACCCTAATAAATAACATAACCTAAATTGGGAATTGGAAAAAATTTAATAACTTGTTGAATGAGTGATTAATCCATGATAAATGATGATTTTCCTTTAGTAAAACCATTTTTATAATTTGTAATAAGTGCAACATTGCAGATTTCCTTGGATTTTTTTATATTTTAATGAACTTATAATTCTATAGTGTGTGAACTGAGGGACCACAAATTAATACGAATTTTATGAAATTTACACTTAATTATCTAGTTATTTCACTGTTATAATGTTTCTTGTAACTTTTACTAATTCGTGCAATAATCTTAATGTTATTTAATGTCATAATTAGTATTTTATAAGCCAATAAAAAGTGGTCCCTCAGAGACCAAAAAAATCTACTGGAATACGATATAATCAAAGTAAATTTATGTTTTTGATCGAGGTGTACAGCTTTAAATGATTTTTACTAATTATGTAGTAACAAAGGATTCCTCAAAACTAAATACTTTTCTAGAAATTGAAATTATTTTTTTGTGCTGAGGGACCATATTAATGTCGAATAACTTTTGAATTAATTGTTTACAAATTCCGGCATTCGTTTTACAAATTAAGTTACAACTTTTACTAAATGTTTTAGTTACCAAACCTACAAAAAAACATGTGGTCCCTCAGTGCACACACACACAATATTCTTATTATAATAGGGAATATGCGTAATTTTTTTAAATACTTTTATTGGATAGTTTTACATCACTTTATTATAGTTAAAAAAAATTCAATGCCAAAATAAGTAATTTAAGGTATTTTAAAGAAAGTTAAAAAATTACAACCATCACGACCACTTTGAAATTCCCGTCAGGATGGCGGGCTGTCGTGACGTCATAATCGTTTAATTTCACGGCTCAGAATAATGAGTCCCGTCAGTCGGCATAGATTTTTTACCTAATCAAGTAATCACAGAGTACTTTTGTATTTTCAACAAACCAATGTTGTCATGGTAACAAACGAAAAAGGAAGTGTATAAAGTGTGATCAGTGGCTGTTTTGTAATGGGAGATCGTAAATAGCTGCTAGTAGCTCTTTTGAAATGGGAGCGCGCAAACCAGAGGACCTTTGTACACAGTATTACGCTATTATGGCAATATGAATATAAAGTAATATTTGTATTGTATGTAAGTACTTACTGTTACTTTGGTTCTCAGTAAGAGAGACTAGGGTTAGTGGGTCATTCTATTCTATTATCTGTGGGGGTGTAAGAACCTGCACCTGGCTCTCTTGAATGGAACCATTGTGCATATCTCAAAGGTCTAAACCCCCTTATCTAAACTATCGAATAAGAGTATAAAAATATATGCATATTCCCTAATATTTGGGCACACGGCTCTCGACTTTTCAATAGTCTTTGCTGTCCTTTTCCGCAGCTGGCCACAGTTTACTCGTTCATACTGCGTAATAAATTTAATGTGTCCAGTTCTTCTGATTACGAGAATTCTTCCATAACTTAATTTAGAAAAAAATAACAACTTTTGAAATATACTAACGACTGCCATTATAACCTAAAAGTAGAAAGAGTAACTTGTGTCATGTTCATGTCATAATACTTACAATACAAATTTAATTTTATTGTGTTGCAATATGGAGCATATTTGAGTGGCTCGTTGACTAGCGAATTGCTGTTTACGCCTCATTACATAGAACAACTAGTGGCAGCCCATACACTACCAACAAAAAATATAAAAAGTCCTAAACTTTGCAAACAAACAAGCATATCAAACAAGAAGTGGAGAGGTTATAGGAGGCTAGGATCTACTCGTATTGGAAGAATTTTTATGTGATCCATCGTATCTGATCACAACGAGCATCACAAATACTCGGTGACATTAACATTTCTTTGTTTACACTTGAGATTTATTTAACTATACGCAAACGCAAAGAAGTTATTATTCTGACATTGATATATATAAAGAATTATGACGTCACATCCGCCCTAAGAAAATGGGTGACGTTTCTCGGAAGTTAGAATTTACCGAAGTTTTTTTGTACTTTTCAACTTCATTTACTTGCTCAAAAATAAATTATAATCAAAAATTATGATGGAGTCGTAGTTATGAAACAACAAAGTTTATTATAAATAATATTTGACCTTTATTTGAACCACTTGCATATTCCCTATTCTTGTCGCGAATCTTTTACCCGGTATGAAGTTAACAAGCTTAGAATGGCTAAATTATGTTTGTTTTGTTATTTTAACATTTCAAATTATGCTAGCAATGCAGCGGTTAGTTCGTACGTTTAAAGTTATTTATTAGTTTTAGTAGGAGCTCAGTAAGTAGAAGTAGATAAATTAAAATTTATAGTAGCCCTCTCTGTATATAGATAGAGGTCTGTATGTAGAGCTCTCTATGTAGAGCTACTTACTACCTAATTGTATTCTACGGATTTTATGTAGGTCTTTCAGAGCGTTGATCGTCAGATAAATTCCTTTTTTTATGATAGAATGGAATCAAATTAACATCTGCTAATGTACAGTCAGCAAAAAAGCTACCTTTCGCTTCCCGGGTAGGTACCTAATTGTATTTTAAGACTAGCTTCTAGCGAACAGCTATAAAGAAATAAAACTTAATGAAAAACATGAACACCCATGAGGAAACACTCCTTTACAACCATGTTCACGGGAATACGATTCCAGTACGAAGAACTTCTTACATTCATTACGTCAATTATGCAATTTAAGTATTATTTCGTGTCGACGTAGCGGCGATGATCAGCCGCCATTACTGCGACATTACCGATTTATATTTCGTCACACACGATTACGAGTCGACACGATGCGCTTGCGCCGGTGGAGTATTAGCGCTTCCTGTTGTGGCCGCACTCAGTAGGTACTGGTGATGTCTAGTATTGAAGCTATAGAAGTGTAATCAACTCACGTCGAATGATGACGTCTGAATAGAAGCCATTAAAATAATCTTTGGTGGTTTTGTCAAGCATAACCGTATTAGAGTGTTGCATGATCATCAAGTCATTTTTTTTAGATTATCTAGATCTAATGCTTAGTTTCATATTTTGTAGATCCTTTATCATGTCAAAAGATTCCTCATATAATTTCCTATTTCCGTTTGCCTTGTTTTGTTTAATGATACAAATAATATAGTAGAGCTCTACATATAATATTAGAAATAGTCCCACACAAACACAACATACAGTAAGTAGTATAGAGTTAGATATAGACGCCTAACGTTTTAATATGAATAATAATTCCCCGCGGACCGTTGAGCAGTGATCGCAGTCATCCGCTTAATCGATGGTCATGAAGATGGACGATGACATTTCCATAAACACCGACGACATAATGTACTACATAATGATGACACGACAACACTCCACGACCTCTGCTGGCTCGGGGACTTCCACCATGGAACAACGCAACTCAGCAGAGGACTCGGGTGTCTGTACAAGGTGTTACAAAAGTGGTAGGTATACTTAGTAAATATCGAAAGATAAATAGATAGATAGAATACACTTTATTTGTACTTACACCAAAAAAATTACATTAAAATCAACCAGTTGTAACTAAATTAGGGTACAAAAAAAGGTCACTCTGAACAGCTTTTGTTTAACAACTTTTGGGAAATTCGCGAAAGTGAGGCTACTTAAACTGGTCTCGGCAGTGGAAATCCCTTCCCCGAGCCCTAGGTCCCCGAAGGAGGTAACGGGAATTCATATTCATCATCATCATCATGGCTTTTTCCGATAAGCTAGCAGATGTTTCTCGTCGTAATAAGTATTATTATTTCTGAATATAAACATTATTCTGTGTTATTACTTTGGAATATAATTTTATTTATTTATTTATTTAATAACTTAAAACCTATAATTACTGCTATTGTGGACTTAGATTGCTTGGGAAGATACTGACTATGCTGTGCCTGTCTCCTAAACTTTTGTACTCATAATAGCAGACACAAGTTTAATGACAAGTTGTAAGTAGGTACTTTACAATATTACCCACATGACATGATCAGAAGCTCTAGTAGCAAGACCACGATGCCCAACTCATGTTAAAATCATGTACTAATAACCATAATCGTTTAAAAGCCTTGTCCGCTTTTTATCATAATATTTTAAAGCTATTTCAGAACCTTAGGTTACTGTATAAGTACATTAATAAATTGTGGTACTTACTTAGTTTGCAACCACTCAATCATACTAGAAAAAAAATATACCGTGATAGTCACACCAGCGAATTTTTACTTATGCTTTCTATTTATTTTTACGTGCTGTGTTCTGCTTCTTTGCTGTGCCGAAAGGGTTCTAGCTCAGCAGAATTCAATGCCTAAACCCTGGTGAGGTGATGGACTGTATATGACTTCACGATTCGTTATTGATCATATTGACAAAATTAAAATGTTACTAACTCGTTAATTATATGTATAAAGATCCTTGCTTAATTTTTTCGAGGGGAGAAATGGTGAAAAGGTGCAGGTATAATAACTAGTTTTGGTACTTTTTGTATTGTTTTGCACTGGCCAATATTTTGTAAATGAATTCAAAATTTACTCTTGAACCTAGGCGATCGTGAATGCAAAATTATTTCAAAGCGAGCTCACTGGCTATAAAAGGCTCGAAAAGAAAATGTAAACTACAGGGTGCTCTACCAACTTCGTGACGTAAGAGGTGAAGGAGGTCAATGCTTGAACTCCAATAGCGCTGAACTGGAGGCTGTATATTGTATAATTTAGATATACAACCAGTGGGTACCAGACACGAACTAAGAGTAAGTATACTGACTGTAAAGTTACTGTGACAAAAATAAATGACTGGTCACTTTCTTCCGAACACTAATTTTATTAACAGTAAAATTTTAACCATCAATCGTTCGCCTAGATCCGAAACCATCAGACATTATCATCATTAGTTAATTTTGCCATGCTTAGGTAAATACTAATACATTTGATGGTCTGGCTTAGGTAATAGTATACTGTCGTAAGAAATGTCGTAAATGTATAGTGGATTTTAGGACGTGATTCGATTTTTTTCAATGTTCAGATAAGTAGGTAGTCGAAAATTATGCCGGTTAGCGGTCTAAAATTTACTTAGCAGACACAATCGGCCTGTCTTTCCAGACATTAAAATAGGGTAGGACCGGTACTGTACCTTCAAAACATCCTGTCTAAAGCAGCAGTGGGCGTCGGTTGGTAAGTGAAATAGGAGTTGACGCCTCCGTGCAACGATGTTGCTCTAACGCCTGGAGCAACCTATATACGTAGGTACTTACATCCGATCCGTGTTTAGCTAACATGATCACGTTGCATGGCCAGGCTTGGTAGGGTCTCTGGCAGCCTAAGGAATGACTAGCATCATTTAGATTTACCCCCTTATTCATAGAGAAGTTACAATACGTTTTAACTTACAAACTGTTTTGTCCCTCTCCGACAAAGAACAATTTATTCTTTGCCAGAGAGGGACAAAACAGTTTGTAAGTTAAAATGTATTGTAACTTCTCTATGAATAAGGGGGTAAGAATATAGTCCGGAGTTCGGTGTTTGAGCCGAAGCCAGGCTGGACAACAATAAAATTAAGTACTTAGTTATGTATGTTCTTTGTGAAAATTGAACTAACATAGCCGATTCGAACTTGAAACTTATTTTGTACGAAGCTGTGTGAGCAAATAAGCCTTCCTTAGGTAATAAACGAATATGAATGAATATATGAATGAGGCCTTTGCCCAGCAGTGGGACACAAATATGGATACTTTAAAAAAATATGAATAGGTAGATACAGTAATAGTACTTAGATACATACATAAGTACATACATACATACATGTATAAAGTGAAGCTTGTATGCATGTTTGTAATTATTATTTTAAAATCCTATTGAATTGAATTATAAATAAAATATAAATAAGTAGCTCTTCTTTTTGTCTACTAAAGCCACCTTGATACATTTCATTTGCACCTAGGTACTTCTATAACTTTACTATAAGTACCTATTTAAACTTTGTTGTAATGCTAATAATGCCTAGGTGCGTATGCTCATAGAACCAGTCACATATATTATTATGTGATATCCTTGTAAAGACAAGCTGCATATCTGAAAACCGTTAGAATAAATAACAGCAAGAAGCTTGGACATACCAGTCAGTCTAACTATGTAAATACATAACGGAACCATAATACATAACCAAGATATCAATGTTTAGTACTTGCACACTATGTTACCCTGCCAGCGATATTTTATATTTTAATGCTAGGTATATGTAATTAGGTATCTACCTACCTAACCTAATGTTATTAATTTCATTCAAGTAAGTGAGTGAGTATATTTTGTATTTTTACAGCAAATGGGAGACAAATACCTACCTACTACCTACCTACACATGTAGGTAGTTGATAAAGAGAACTATATAATAATTGGAAGTAGCCATGCTACTCTGCCACCTCATTGCCCCATCGGGTATTTCAGGCGTGAGATATTAATGTCCATGAGTTTTATATTGTTTCATCTATCTTCTGTACCTACCTATTATGTCGCAAATCGCACCTTGAGAGAGGGACATCAGTACACACCTACCCAGTTACTCTATCACTATTTCCGCCATACAAAACCAGAACTGTGACTTAGGTATACTTCGGTACCTAAGTTCCTAACTGCACGAAAATAAATCACAGTTCTCCGATTCTTAGCTCAGATCCCGTATCTATGATCTCGTCGGTATTCTAACAAGGCGTGTTTCTGGTCCTGCCTAACGGTGCTTGGGTCTAATGAGCGCTGGAGCTAGCTGGAGCCGTGTTTTTATCCCGTTGGGGGAAGGTGGTTGTTAGGAACAGTTACAGCTATCTGAGAGCCACGACTGCCACGCGGGGACCGGCCTTTTTGTCAGGATGATCCGTCCAGGTATTTGTTTCAAAATTGCTAATAGCTAGGTAAGTAAGTACCTAGCTATTTTTTTAAATGTTTGCACACCTACCTTACCTATAGGATCATAGAACAACGCAGACTCGGGTGACCATTCATACTCAATCAATACAGGACAGTTGTTGACAGTTGAGTTCAGTACCCGTATCATGAAAATTCGAGCTAACGAATAGAATCGAATTCGAGTGCGACTATTGTCAACTTGACAGCACTTTCGAACACTTTTTACCTTTCGAATGAGTTTCGAAAAGAATGACCACAGAGTACATGATATTATTCTGACAATGACCTATGGAATGATAGCTGTCAAACTTTCGCAAATCTGTACACCGCAATACACCGCCATTTTGTTGTTGACAGGTTGACAGCACTTTCGAATAGACTATCGAATAGAATGTGCTGCGTTTTTTCCGGATCGCCCTACAGAGGCGCGAGCATAGGATTCGATACTTTTTTCGAATCTACACGAAGGGTCGCTTTTACCAACTGCTAAACGTATTTAAATCAAATTTTAAATACATTTTCTACTAACTGACAGGCTACTAAATACGTTTAGCGTTTGGTGAAATTCCACCTAACATATGGAAAAAACAAATGTCACTTTGGAACTAACTTTGCCTTACATTTTGACAGTGACAGTTGACGAAACGCAACGTAAACGGAGGTTTCGAATCCTGTGCTCGCGTCTCCGAATTCTTGTCATGAATGTACTTACTCACTTTAAGTAAGTACCTACTAGTTAACGAATAGAACTAAGTAAACTTACTAATAGGTAAGTACTTACTTAATAAACACAAGATTAGTAGCAAGCAATAGCATAATAAGTGTACTTACCTACAACAATGTTTAAAAAAAGCTTTTGTGGCGGTGATAAAATACATATTATCAAATAATGACAAAAAAGACCTATGACAGCCTATCTCAGCTATTGCAACACCCCGGCTTGCTGCTCCAGTTCACTCGGGAGCTAGGCTGGCTCAGCTGAAATCAAGGGGATATGTACAAAGGTTCCACTCGAGAGAGCCACGTACAGGTTCGCCCCCTTTCAGAATACAGAATTACCAGATTTTAGACTTAGTAGATTTTACCAAACGCTATACGTATTTAGTAGCCTGTCAAACGTCTGTCAGTACAAAATGTTTTTAAATACAATTATAAAATACTCATAAAATACGTTTGGTAAGTAAAAGTGACCCTTAACGTTATATTTGATGCCATACGGTATATAAATCAATTTCACGACGTTCTTCAACGGTTCCATGGTGTAACGGTTAGCACTCTGGACTCTGAATCCAGCGATCCGAGTTCAAATCTCGGTGGAACCTGTGTTTTTGAACTTTTTGTTTTTTTTTATGTTCGTATTTTTGAGCTGTGGTTGCTTTTTTTTTGCAGATGTTTTGTCATTGTGATTTATGTAGAAACCACGGATCAACTGTCGAAACGAACTGGCAGCGTATCAGGAGGTGTCCACTCCACCCTGACATGTTTATTATTTCTATGGGGTGTCCTCAAGGTGTCCTAGATACCTTGAGGACACCCCATAGAACAACACGGTTCGAACTGTTGTCAATGGAAACCATGACAACAGTTCCACAAACACCACAAACAACTCCAACCCACAACCAAAGACTATACTTTTGTGGTCTTTGTGGTCAACAACAACACCGTGTGGTTCAAGATTTGCGAAGATAAAATAGTCAATTACCTAGTTATAAATCTAGAAATGCATTCAAATAAATTAAAAATTATCATGATCGGTCCTAGTGGCGTGAGTATTTCCAATTATAAGCCATTTAATAGTGGAATTAACAGTGGAAAATTGGTGATAGTGAAGCTTTATGTACCTAACTACTTACGTAAAGGCAAAATTAACCCTATATTTATAAGTATTAGGCCCTGTTTCACAATATCTGGTTAGTGGCTACCTGTGAGATAAAATACATGCTGTCACTGTCAAAATAATAATAACAGAGAGTGACAGCATGTATTTTATCTTACAGGTAGCCACTAACCAGACATTGTGAGACAGGGCCTTAGGCCCACTTGCGTGGATCACAGGGTTAAAAATACAAACTCAGAGGTAACTAACTCAGGGTTAACTTTGTAAAATTTTAACCCGGACTTTTGATTGCGCTAATGGAAAATAACCCTGAGTTTGCTAACCTGACGTTTCTTTTTGCACTCTGTGAATCTATGTCCCGTTCCAGGCTGTAAGGGACAAAGTTTCTATTGCCGTAAAAAACATTGTCTTCTATCTCGTTTTCACCTCACGTCTTTGGATGAAATTATTCCTCTCTATTTCCATTATCGTAATCTGTCAGTAATTTGTATTTTGATTTTGTTAACAAAGTGTCATATTTGTGATTTTCTTGTAGATATACATTACGAAAATTATAAAAAATTTAAAAGAAGCGGCGGTAGCTCAGTCGGGTAAGCGCTCGCTTCTCACACAAAAGATGCGTGTTTGGATCCTAGCGCAGACATACCAATGAGTTCTTTGGTTTAAGTACAATGTGTGGCAACTTACTACCACACATTCTACTTACCACAAAACGTTCAAGAACCTTATCATAAGCAGCTCTCTTCAATCTAACCGTACCAGCAAGCAATACTCAACCAATAACAACAGCAAGTATTGATTTTATTGAACACATCGCGGTTGCAAGTTGTGCTTTAGATAACAGCAAAGATAGCCCTGAAAAGAGCTGTTTCTGGAAACAAAGAAGGAGTTCCGAAAATAACTGTTCAGCAAGCTCAAGCAAGCAGCAGCAGCGACCACCACCGTCACCGCGGCAGCTCGGAGAGGAGAGCCTCCGACAGCGCAGAAAAGGAACGAGTCCCCGTGCATTCCCAACGCCACGAGTATTTAAGTTAGCACCGCGCGTATAAGTAGGCTTATTTTCTGTAAATAAATTATTATTATTCTGTCCACTCTGAGTATTATTTTCTACCTACTCTACGCAATATCTCCAAAAATGTATACCATAGCTCTTACGGTGAAAAAAACATCGTGATCTAGATGTGTACCCTAAAGTGCATTGTACTCTTTCAAAAACGGCGATACGGCTCGCGACCTATCACGTGAGTACAAAAATGTACAGCGAAAAATGGGTGAGTCACCTCTGAGTAACTACATTACAGTCATAGTCGTGAGCATATATGTATGTAACCACACCATCGTGCTTTTAATTTCACAAGTAGGACCATTTGCTACTTTGCTAGATAGTGGAAAAATATAAGAATGATGAGTTAATCATCATAATCAAACATTTCCAACGAATACAAGAATATTGATAAAAACCTTTTCTTTTGACGTAAGCCGGGTTAGCGTCTTAACCCTCCAATATTGGGGGGTTAAATATTTAAGAGTTTATCCCAAGGTTAGCGCTCATATTTCAGCGATGCAAGACAAATTAATAATCTAACCCTCCTTATGTCAAATATCTCCGAGTTAATTCGCTAACCCAGGTCTGCGCAAGTGGACCTTAGAGTATCATTTATAAATTAATTGTAAGTACTTACTTAACTTATTTGTTGTATTGCAGAGTGGTAAAACTTCAATTGCAAACTTTATATCGGAGTCTCTAAATGTGGAAGAATCTGCTCCTCCTGGGCCAACTCAAGGCGTTAGAATTGTTGAGTTTGAACTGACAGATGTTAATATTGAAGGAAAACCTACCACCATCGATATAGAATTATGGGATTGCAGTGGCGATCATAGGCAAGTCGAATGGGTTTTGTTTCTATTTCAAATTGGATTGTTGCGTCCAATAAAACAGCGCCCCTAGCATTAACTCGGGGAACTACACGTTAATGCAACTCACTTTGTTTCACTCGCTCACGCCATCTTACGTTGAAAAGATTTTACTAACTAATGCAATAGAAGGAACTTCATGATACCATATCATTTACACTAAAATATCGTGTGTTTTTCCTCTGTGCTTACACTTACCTTCCTATACTTATTTTCAATTAGGTAATCTCCTTTAGTTTACATGTATATAAAATATCTCCTCAAAAAATGTCAAAAATGTGAAACGCCCCTAGCGTCAAACCTATGAACTAATCAAATCAGCCAGTGTATTTTCAAGTGTAAGTGAGTTTATGTTCGTGTTACCTGTAATCTGACTAGATGGATTTTCGACACTACAAAATAGCCTCAATATAACTCAATGATTCTTTGCAGATTCGAATCCTGCTGGCCAGCCCTTAGAGTAGGTGTACACGGCGTTATACTAGTGTGCTCTCCAAATACAATTAATGTAGCCGAACGGGAATTGGAACTACTGTACAACTATTACGTTTCTCAGCCAAAGTTATCTGCAAAACAATGTGTCGTCTTCTATAATTGCACTGAAGAACACGATGAAGTGGATTCATTGAACTTGTGTAAGTACCAATCTGCTACACAGTCATGACGCGATGTAAAGTATTCATACAACCTATAGGCATCATAGACTACTATATTATTATTATTATCATTAATCATTAGGTTCCTATGGTATTATTATTAACCCCTTGCATTTTGTTTCAGCACCAACATTTTCAAAAGTTTCTCAGGTGTCAGTAAACCTTAAAAATGGAGGCAATAGATTAAAAATAGATTTTTCTAACTATATTTCTTCGATCCTACAAACAATAAACTGAATGGGGTATCGTATATTTTTGTTTTTATTGTAATAAGAGATTAAGAAGAAGTAGGTATTAGAGATAGGTAGGTTTCATATACTTACATCATTTTCTCAGGTATCCGATATCATTCGTTTTGTCATATAACTGAAATACATCCATAATAATATACTCACCTCTTTTGAATACTAGTAAACGCAGTACTTATAATAAAGTATTAATTTGTAAGACTTCCCATATAAAGATTAAAGAACAAATTTTAATAAAATTAAATATATTTTTAGAAAAAAAGGTTTTATTACTTATTGGATCTTATTTGATCTTCTTGACTATAAATTCTAAAAATCTACAGGCATTATATTTATATACATTAGGTTTAAATATATAAAAGTTATGTACTGATATTGTTAAGTTGTTTAGATTTTACTTGGAAATACCTACTTAGCCCTTTACAGTATAAGTCAAATATTACTAATTCCTTTGCACTATAATAAAATAACATTGAGTAGGTATGACTGTCTTAACTATTAGGGAGAAAAAGGTTTAGTCATAACATAACAATAATACAGTCATCATCCAAGACAGTTATAATGTAGCCGTCTGAACCTATCGCTTACTATAAACCACTTGAAGTGAACTCGTATGCAATCAGAAAGTCAAGTGGACATACAGTCAGTCTTAAATACATTTGGCTCTTATTATAATTACGAGTACTTTGCTTAAAATACCTAAAACTTAATAAAAATAACATAATTTAGTGATTCCTAGTCTAATAATGAAATTTTGTATTATTTAAATCGTTTAACATATTTACACCACCAAAATATGACATCCTAGGACTTTATATAAAAAATATGTACATTATTTACTTATTTTATATTTAGTTATTGCGTGCAATATGGAATGTATATCCATTTTGTTGCACAATTTGATAGTAACAAAAATTGCCTACTGTCTATCGTTCTTCCAATTTCCACGTTCATTGAAGTTTTTCCTATCTCTGTGACCTCTACCCCCGCCGCCGCCGCCACCGCCACGGTTCCATCGGTCATTGCCTCTGCCTCGGTGACCACCACCCCTATTGGGATACCTATGAAAGTTTTGATCACCATCCATATTACCAAAATCATTTCCGGGTCCATTATAGGGCATATTGCCAAAGTTATTATTTCCTGGAAATTTATTAAAATTGTGGGGCATGTTGGGCGCTATTCCTAACAATCCTGGCGCAGGGCCGCCTCTTGGATCATTATAGTTAGGATTATAGCCAGACATATTGGCCATTCCCATATTATTCATAGGTCCACCCATGTTCATATTCATATTTCCCATTTGTTGCATATTCATAATATTCATATTTCCGGAATCCATTGTATTACCCACGCCCATGGCATTGCCAGGCATTCCAAATGGATTTTGATTTTGATTAAATATGGCTGGTGTTTTCAATAAAGCTTCTTTTGGTTTAGGTAAATATGAAAATTCGCCATTTTCCCCTAAAGCCACCCCTAAATTGTTAAAAATACTGACTAAAACGGAATTACTTTGAATAGGTACGAGGTCTAATTTTTTGCCTGGTGTTTTATCTTGCTGAAACATTTTTATCATAGCTGTTACAGTGGCAATTTGTTGATTTACAAAAATCTTATGAGTAGAGCTTAGATCTTTGTACCACTCTGAGTTCTGAATAACAACTTGTAAGTCTAAAGATGTCGATTTAGAATCTTGATTTATCAAGTCAGAATCCTTTGGTTTCCTACGTGGATCGACGCGAGGTGAACTCGAAGTAGTTGGTTGACTTTTGACCGATTTCTCCGTATCGCTATTAGATTCATCTATAGATAATCTGAATACCTTTCGTAATCTAGGATCAACTAATGCTTGTGACTTAGCAGTACTATTCTTAATGTCAGTGTAATCTGGCCTAGGTATGTCTATGGTTGCTAGTTTATATGGAATTGGCGGATGGCTATTGATAGATCCATCGATTTCAGAAGCTGGAGTATAATTAGGCAAAGGTTTGAAGGGCAGCCCGAGCCGGAAGTCGATGTCACCACTACTTCCTTGTCGCAAGTCTGTATCTCCTAATAACTTAAAATCTGGCTGTCGCAAATCTACGTCACTTCTCCGGCGACCGTCGGTCGGTTCACCTTCAATGCACTCATATATAGATACACGAGGTGGTTTTTTAGTCGTTGACTTCAATATATCAGATGTTCTTGGCTCTGGTGAAGGTCGTGATCTGGGATCTCTGGATTTTATAGTAACTGAACAGTCCGTTTTTGGCTCATTTTGGGGTTCGTGTAAGTTATTTTTCATAGTGTTAAGTAATTTTGTTACTTCTTCACTAATGTCAATCTTAGACAGATCCCCAAGTTTTTTTAGAACTGCTGAAGGCTCTATTACATGCGGTGTAGGTGTCTGAGGCGGAGACATTAACTGCGGAGATGTCGCCGGAGACTTTTTCCTTACACCACCTTTCTCTTCATCGCTAGAGTACCATTTTTCATCAATGCATAAATTGTTTTCATCATCATCATCAGTGGTGGAGCGGCGATTCCTCTTTTCTGGACTTTTAAAAATGGGTTCTGGTTGTAAAAATCTGATATCAGTATCACTTTCTTTTTTAGAATGTACATCCAAAGGAGGTCGTATAGGCCGGATGGCATCATCTGCGAATGGAAGCACTCTATGATCAACATCTTTATTTTCGATGGGTATAAGTTCACTTCCAGAGTTTTCGACATCAAACGTCTCATTTGAATTATCAATATTTTCCTTGTCTTTTAAAGCGAACTTCAAGGCGTCTTTTGTATACTGATCAATATCTATCATATCTTTATTCGATTGTGTAGGTTCAATGTTAATTTGATCAGTGTTTTCAATATTTGGCACTGTAGTAGCAGATTGGAAGCGCATGTCAACGTCTCTTTCAGGCAATTCTGCAGCTACTATAGACGTGTTGGCTACGGCAATAGAAGGTGGAACTCGTAAGTCAAGATCTTGCGCAGCTTCAGCTGGATTAACAAATGATGGCATCTGTTCAGAATTATTGATCAATCCTAACTTTTGAATACTCATTGTGTTCAATTGAATTTCGGTTATTTGTTTCACCGAAATACCTATACTATTTAACTGTAGTACAGTTAGCTGCCCTAGCTGATCTAAATTATCGATACCCATTTTAGAAAGATCTGTTATTTGTTTAGGTGTCAATACACCTGTCAAATTCTTTATGTTGAGAACATTAGGATTACTCATGTTACTATTAGGTGAAATATTTGGATTGTAGTTAAGCATGGAATTATCATTTTGCCATCTCGAATGGCGAACCTTAGGTGACATTTTATTTTGCTTGTCATTGTTATATTGATTCATTAGCATGTGTTCTGGAATATTACTTGGATTTTGAATATTCAGATCGAAAAGAGATGGTATATTTCCCTGGCTATCTGGTTCGTATTGCTGCCTTAACTTCATTTGAGTCGTTTGAATCATTTTCATAGCTCCTTCTCTATTCAGTCTAGGAAAATCTCCTAAAATTTCCTTGGGGGCCGATTCTATATGTTTCAATAGAATATTTTTAAGATTGTCACTCAATGGCGGGCCATGTGCGAATTTGCATTCATCTTTGTAAATACAGGGAAGACCGGTGTGATAGTATTTACATGGAAAGTCTGCATGCATGTACAAGCATTTATCTCTTTTCGCACAACATTCCATGAGATAAAATTTACATAGTTCCATTTTTCGAGGAGGGAGTGCATCGTGTGAAAACATACAGTCGTCCCCTTTGTGACACTTTCCTTGCATAAAGTATAAACATACCCCATCGGGATCTTGCATAGGATGAGCACCTCTACGGCGGTCACGATCATTTTTATTGTTTTTACGATCCCGTTGATTATTGCGGTGTCTTTGTGGCCTCTGTTGATGTTGTTGTCCACGTGATTCATTGCTACTATCCGATGCATAAGAATCTTTCTCGTCTTCTTGATAATTATCCATCGGCGAGTGCCTTTGAACGGGAGAAGCCCCTCTAACGCACATCATTTCACTTTCATCCATGACATCTGTGTAATCTTGTTTCTTTCGTTTTTTGCTTGAACCTTCTTTCCCGTCATACTTCTTTCTTTTCTTATTTTTTCGGCGTTCATCCGGTTCAAAATCTTCCTGATGACCGACCTCATGACCCTCATCAGTTCTGTTCATTGCTTTCCTAATTGCTTTTTCGATGCTGCCAGCGAAATCTTCTTCGACATTATTTAAAAGCTTCTTGTTTTTCTTGATTTGATCCTTTAATTTCTTCTCTGCCTTACGATTTTTTGATTTTTTTTTCTTACCTGATTTGGAATAAAACGGTTCCTCGGTATCGTGTGTTTCCTGTTCTTTCTCATCCACCACAGGAACAGACTCCTCTTCTTTCTTCTCCTCGGATTGTACTTCAGCTGCTTCTTCGCCATCACTTTCAATTTCTCCATCTTCCAAGTCTTCAATATTGGGTGTAGATTCCTCTGCCATTTTGAATGCCTCACTGAAAGTAAAGAAAAAATATCGATTAGAGAAAACCGCAAACATTGGTACAGTGTATTATTAAATGGGTTAACGACACGAGGCTTAGGTAGGTACTAAACACTTATGTTAATGCAAACAGTTAATTAGGATATCCCTTGAAAAATACGCATTATTCCACTTTGAAATATAAATTAACTAGGTATTCAGCCTGTGTGTCACAACTGATATCACGAACGAGCTTGATTGTTACCGTAGGTATTTGTATTTTATCGAGTGGGTAGGTACATCGTGTAGGTAAATAGTTTTATGCTATATTAAGTATATCCTATTTAAACACTGAAGTCACTTTATGATAAGTACCTACCTATTTAGCTAATCAGGTTGCTAGATTAAGCAATAAGGTACAAGTAGTAGGTTACCTACCTACCTACTTAATTTCTTCGTAATTTAAAGTTTTTGTTGTAAAGTGTAATTATGGTACTTACTACCTTTTGAATCTTTATAATTGATCATATTATAATTATTATTACTTATACAATATAGTTTTACGAAATACACATTCAAGGTTAAATTACTACTTACTGGATATTATTATTACTTATATCGGATTGTAACATTGTTTCAGACAATATTCAATAAATCAAATAGGTAGGTACCTAAATTCACGATGGAAGTCTGGTAACATTACATTTTTATTTAATGAGTGTCACCATTGAATCGTATGACGAATCGTATAAGGCGACCAAATTAAAATGTCATATTGTATGGAAATACCTATAATGTTGATAAATCAGAATAACATGGCTTTACCCAACGATTTAACAGAACACAACACATTTATGTACGTGTCCATTAAAATTGTATAAATGGTTAAACTAAACACTGAATAATCTTCCCCAAAACAGAAAATATCGATCTGAATTTTCACACACACATGTATTTTTAAACATCTATGTGTGCGCAATGTATTCACATAGCAAGTAGTAGGTGCGTCGTTAAAATACCACTACTACACAGAAACGTAAATGAGTTTCATAGCAAAGTTATATAAATAGAAATACATTATATATAGTTAAAGAAACGCCCTTATGCATTTACAGTGTTTTGAAATAGATAACACGATAAGTAACTGAATATCTAAACGTCCCTAAACATTAATACTATACCTATAACTCGACGAGACAAAAAGCATTGGGGCTAGATCTCCAGAATATCACGAAATTTAGATATTGCGCAGATTGCGATTCAACATCTATGGGTAAAGTCAGTACTGCAACTGTTCATGTAGCCACTACTTTCAATTAATTAGGAGTAGATTTGGCCCTGCAAAGCTAGCAGTAGGTGGCCGTTCACATTTCACAATGCTGAGTTTTGCGATGTACACCGCACGCTCCTCGTCACGATAAATGTGACGTCAGCGTTCTAGAAGTGGCTGCTTTGCTTGTGTGCCGCTATTGAGGTCACGTTCCGAAGCATACGACACACACACAGAAAACCTATCGGACTCTGACACTACACACAAACACAAGTTTACGCGTTCTCTTATGTACGTGCCTAACAATACACACAGTGACATATTCTGTCTACAATCTCCACACAGATAAAAACGAATGACATCTTAATTTGGTCGCATTATACAACAAAGGAAATAATCATAGAAATTGAATAAATTTTGAGTATTCATAGAAATACTTAATCAATTTATGAAACATGGAAAACACGGTATTAAACTTATAGAATATGGCTGTAATTACTGTAACCATCACCATTTAACCTTTTTACAGCAAAAGAGGTCAAATAACTTAACCAAGAAGAACTAAGTAAAATAAATTATTAAAAAATAATTCAAAGCGAACATGTAAAAAAAGTTGTAGAGCATGCACATAACTATGTTAAAAATTCAGTATTTTACCGATTTCGGTTTGCAAACATTATGAATCAACTTTTCTCTACTTCAGCCGCCATGTTGAATTATGGTGGATTTACGAATCAATGTTTTAGAAAATTACACAACAAAATAAGATATTGTGAACAACTCTAGAGAACCGCGGGGTTATTAAATTATGTGTAATATTGTTTCACAGCTTTCAAATCGCATATCCGTTGGATTTGATGATTTTATAAAGCACTTTGTGTAAATTGTAGTAAAGGTCACGCATTATCATGACTGCCTAGAGTTAAATTATAATATAAGTGTTACCCAATCTTACATTAAGGAACGATTCACTATGTGCGACTACTATACGCCATAAAATGGATATTTCATAGCATGGCTATTGCTGCATTTAGATAAAACAATTCGGCTACGTAGTATTGATTTCGGACGACGACTACAGCGAAACAATGGAGAAATGTGTGAGAAATAGTTCCAAAACTGGTCGCGTTTCCGGGGCGGTACTGTGCTTGTAGGATACGGACATTTTCCGGTTAGTTAGAGTTTTATGCATCATTTTCTACGTGTTTTCTGGCACTATTGTATTATTTTTAAATATATTATATTAAATATTATATTAATATATAGTATTAAATATTATTAGAAGTATAACAATAAAGTTTTTGTTATAAAGTATACAATTTGATCTTTTTTTTTACATTCCCAGGTTGCGCCAGGTTCAAAATCATAAATTCTACCAATATGTGGTGATATCGAATTAATTTTTGTTACTCTGCATTATCATCAAATAATAAAAACATGTTTGAAGCGAATATTTTTCAAATTTCAATTATTGTAAAGCCTAAATACGATTAAGATTAAGCACGATTAATAAAATAAGTTGTGTTCAACGTCTTGTTTCTTACCTCGTTTTTAGAGTTCCGTACCTCAAAAGATAAAAGCGTTATAGCATCATTATTTTGTCCGTTCCTCAACCATCCATCTTTCTCTCGGGAACATGTTGAGATTTTTACGATCTCATTTAAAACATTTTTTTATGATATTTCCAGTAAACCAAGAAAATTTAAATTTGTCAAGTACTTACTACTGTCCAATGATACAGATTGACGTAAAAATCTGAGTTATAAGTTTATTATGTAATATATGTATAGGCATATTAGCTAAGTAAGTATACGTTTATTATAGTCAGTAATTTCCGACAAAATTACGCACTTTTTTATTTTGAAAATCAATGTTATACTAATACTAATGCACTTTTTTAATGTTTGATGTATACTGAGGAGAAAATATCTTTTTATGAAAAAAAAAATTGGTATAAAAATAAAAATATTTATTGTTTTTTTTTGTTATTTGGCAACGTAGAAAACCAAAAATATTCTACCTCAAAGACGTTTATTTTTAAGATTGGCAACTTTATGTCGGTATTGTCATTTTGTTGTGTCATGGAATGATTGAAACTCAACGAAATGTCAAAATTTATCAATTCACCCCTTAGCAAAAATTGAAGTTGATTATTTGTTATTTTATAGGTTTTATTTTATTAGTGCTGAACATTATTTATGTGATGTCAATCTATTTGCGTGCTGTATAAATACATCTACAAGATGTTATGATTTCTTTTAATTTAATTAAAGAAATCAAGGAGTGTTTCCAAAGTACATAAAATAAAAGTATAAAATGTCTGAACCAAATAATCCTTTTGCGGGACTCGTGGCCGTGCCTGAAAAGCCAGATAACAATACTATGGATACCAACAATCCATTGCGCATTAACAGTAAAAACTCCCAAGCTGACATTGACTGTGAAATGATAAATAAAATAGTTGAGAATGTTTTCCACTTCACAATAAACCCTAATGCAGTGGATGCCAAATCAGGGTCTGACCGACAACTAGTGTATCTAGAAGAATTAGCTGATGCCATGAAGCCACACAAATGCATAGATTTAGAAGGATTGGAGCAAGCTCTATTTGAAAGGCTGTTACTGACAGACATAGAATCAGCTGTGATACCCAAAAGCAGAACTTACAAAGAGCATGTTGTACAAAAGCAAGTGTTTCCATACTTGTTCAGTTCTATGCAGAATTTACAGAGCTATGACCAGAGTAGTTCAGTGGTTGTACAGAATGGCCTAGTGAAGATGCGAGAGTTGATATTTAGAAATGCAGTGACGGCGCTCAAGCAGCCCATGTTGTTTGAGGGACAAGACTTCTCTGTCCAGCTGGTGGAGTTGCTGCAGCATGTCGATCCTCAGAGCCATTCCTTCTTTATAGATATTGTCAAAGCATTTGTATCTGATGGTAAGTTGAATGTAATATTTAACTTGTGATCATCATACTTCTATTAGAATTTGTAGTAGTTTCTAATAGGGGTCCATATATTTTGTGTCAGTTCATAATTTATAAAAGAAGTTCATATAAGAGAAGAAGATTTTTACAGTGTAATAACTAGTGATGTAACGAATATTCGCATTCGCATTCGCATTCGCGAATATTCGCACATTTTTGGATATTCGCATTCGCATTCGCAAAATTTTGTGCGAATGTTTTGCGAATATCAGTACTTATTAGAAAAAAGTATTTTAAAATAATGGTAGGTTAACAAAATCAAAATCCATTCGTCTATAACCTTTTATTACAAGTTACCCTCTTAATCACATTACCAGTCTTACTTTATCATTTGGTATTTATTTATTAATTTTTTTGGGCAATGAAACTTTAGAAATATTTAATACAAGGTGGGCCAAAAGTAATCACCGTATTGGTAGTTGCTCTCATTTGTACAAATGGCCGCCAATTTAAAATTTGTTTTGATATTGGTGAACTAGACAAATTCAGAATACAAATTCAGAAGCCATGGAGTGATATACTCTCCAAGATCGCGGAATAATTGTGTATACATATTTAGTTTTCGGGACGCCTTTTTTTTCGTTTAACTGTAATTTTTGCCTGCAAAATCGCCCGATTTTGCCGTTGGAAACGGTTTTTGAGGGGTTTTTTGAAGACCCATGTTTATATGAATAAGCCCGTGTCTCTAGAAGCCCTTAAGGTGAGTGCGAGAATCTCTCGCCCGAAGTTCTCGCTGGAGTGATGAGAAATGCCATAAAAGGAGCCCGTATGGCAATCAATTGTGACGGCGCCCATTTTGCCGATATCATCTTCTAGACTTTACCAATAAAATTGTAAAGGTTCAAATAAATATAATAAAAAAACAGAACAAGTTTTTAATTTAGAAAAAAATGAGAGCCAAACAACATCGGATGACTTCGACTGGTCCACCTTGTAGTTTCATAAGACCTAAACATACACTCACGTGCAAAGAAATAGTTCCACTTAAAAAATACAGACACCAAATAGCCCGTATTTTTTAAAACATTTAATATAAAAATTTAATAAAATATTAACGTTTTTAGTTCGTAATATTCTGATTTGTCGTTAAATGAACTTAAAAATTGCAGACGTCGTCATTAAGTTTTTTTTTGCGCTTAGGAGTAATTTGATGTTTTTCTTAACGGATCTTTTTCATTGCCCGTGAGTGTAAATAAACAAACAAACAGCTATACATTTAAATACGTTTAAATGTTTCGTGTAAATCGTCCTCAGAAACTGCACACAGTCGTAATGTGTATAACTGTTACGGAGCTAAATAAAGTTTAAAAAAAATTGCGCCTAGTATTGTTTAGTCTGATTCGGAATGCGCCTAGAACGAAACGTACCTCGTTCAGTACGAGACTGCCAACCAAACCATACAAATAACGCCAAATTTGAACACAAACTGAATATTCGCATTCGCATTCGCATTCGCGAATGTCGATTTCAGATATTCGCATTCGCGAATGTCCAAAAACACACATTCGTTACATCACTAGTAATAACTGAAAAATTAAACTCATTTCAGGTGCAGAGGGTGCTCAAGAACAGTTGCGCGACGCCATGCTGCCTGTGTTGAGAAGGATTCACACTGACGTGAATAAGTCTAATATAATTAACCTACCTATTTATATTCTACCATCAATTTATCTGTTTGCCAGTAAGTACCTAATGTGTGAAATACAAATACATAATATTGAAGAGTGCTTAATCCTAACTTTTGATATGAGAGTCTGACCCTCAGTTACTAGTTATTGAAATCATTTATTGTTCTTCATCATCAGCCTATACTGCTGGACGTAGGTCTCTCCCAAAGCATGCCACTGGTTGTGATTTATTGTTAACCATTAATAATAATTATTTAACTTCCCAGGTCATCCAAACCTAGCTCTCATACTAATGGAAGCATGTGAGCCTAAGATTGAGACCAATGGAAGGTTGTATCAAGACTCAGTAATGGGAGCCCTGCTGAGCCTGTCCGTGCTGCCCAGGAACGCCACAGCCATGCACGAGTTCTTTGACAACCCTATGGACCAAGTAAGAGAAACAATTGATTTGATAGCCATGATTATTATATATTATTATAGTGTTTTGAATATAATACCTATTAAAAATAACCATTTCCTAAGCCATTCCTTTAACACATTAACAGTGAAAACCATTTTAAAATACTTCTTATTCATGTTATACATTTGGGCAATTCAACTTTCTAGAAATGAATCTATAGATACTGAATTAAGTTATGTGGTATAGTATGAACAATTATTAAACAATGTAAATACCTGTAGCTAGCAAATATAGATAACTTAAATCCATAATGTTTTTATTATTTCAGTCAGCCACAACCATGATGGAGTCTTCAGTATGGAACGCAACAACCCACCTATCAAATAACATGCACAAGATCTTCTTAGCACTGCTTAAAGGAGGTCCCCACATGAGAAACAGAATATTGGCATGGATTGGAAAATGTTTGAAGACAAATGTGGCCAGAGGGAAACTCTGGAATGTTCAGGTAAGTACTGGCAAGAATATTGATGCATAAGTCATAGAATCCTAGATGGAAAGATCAACATCTGTTAACCAAGTAGAGTGCATATTTTATTTCGCGAATTTAAAAGAATTTGTATGTTGTGTAGAGTCGCCATGTAGCACCACACGCGTTGCACGAATACTGTGACTGCCACTAGGCCCTCAGGCACTTTTCGGTTTCGGTAGGGGAGAGAAGGAGATGTATTTATTAGTTGTGTGACGTTTGCCAGTCAGTCGGTACCTGCCCAAATTTATTCACTATAAATCACAAACCTATTAAACTCAACACTTACCTAATTCTCGACTTCAGACATTACAGTTATCTAAACATTTACAAAACGAATACACCAAGTATCACTTGTAATACAAATATATGCTGACTATTAAATGATTATTTCTAAAACTCGTTTTCAGGCTGGTGAGATCAGTGCAGCAACATTGACTTGTGTCTCGGACGGGTTCATGATGAACCTGGGAGCGGTGCTGCTGCAGCTCTGCCAGCCGTTCTGCACCACCCCAAACGACCCTAAAGCACTCAAAATAGATCCTACATATGGTGCAGTACCTGTAAGTATAAGTAGTATACTGTATTAACTTTAGCGCGATGGTGTAATAAAAGTTTTTATATAAAACTTTATACCTTATAAATGTTACGTGTACCTACCTACATATAACAGAATTTTATGCCTGTCACTGGCATAGTAATATTATGATAATGATGATGATGATGTCCTCCACGACGTGTCCGTCGACGGCGACACCTTGTCAGTTCCTGGCATGTGCTCGTACGTGGCTTGCGAAGCCGAACTTGGTCTTAAACGTGCGGCTACAGATGTTGCACTGTAACTGTCCGCTCGTGTTGTAGGTGTAGTTGTAGGACACCTTGGGACGAGTTTTCCGAGCGTGGCGTTTAGCTTCGAGTTCCTTGAGTCGGGCATCTTCGAACCTGGCCGTTCCTGTTTTAACTGCCTTTCTCCACTCCGATCGCATCAAGGCATCACTCTCCCATGTATCACAGGACATTCCACAAGACGTTAGATGTCGTTTTAGGACGTCCTTGTATCTCAGGTATTGCCCACCAGGCTTACGTTTTCCACAAGATAGCTCCGAGTAGAAGACGGATTTAGGCATTCGTGAGTCTTCCATGCGTACAAGGTGTCCACACCATCTTAACTGCCCCTTCATCAGGAGACATTCCATCCCCGCTATATGGGCACGACGCAGCACCTCGGAGTTCGGGACGCGATCTTGCCATTTGACCCGTAATATGGCGCGAAGACATCTTAAGTGAAAGGTGTCCAGACGCTTAATATCAGCTTTGTATAGACACCATGTCTCCGACGCATACAACAAAAGGGGCAGTATGATTGCTTTATACACTGATATTTTTGTGTGAAGATGTAGGTCATGAGATTTCCAAACTCTCTGGTTGAGTCTACCAAAGGCCGCAGCGGCACTGGCAATTCTCGCAGCAATTTCGGACTCGAGGCGGTTATCGTCACGTATCAGTGTTCCGAGGTATCGGAAGGTTCGCACCTCTTCCAGCGGCTTTCCGCCCAGTAGTACAGCAGTGTCGGACGCAGATGTACCTCTTACGGGCTGCTTCAATATTTGTGTTTTCGACACGCTTATCACTAGGCCAAATTTGCGACATGACTCGTCTAGTTTATCCAGATATTGCTGCAGGTTGCTGATACTGTCGGCCACAAGGCAGACGTCGTCGGCATACAGGACCTCGAGCGCGTTCTTCCTTTCAATTTTGCGTTTAGATCTGAAACGACTTAGATCAAAGACGTTCTTATCTGACCTGACATTAATTTGTATCTGTTCATTGCAGTTCTTTAAGGCATCCGTCATGACTGCAGCGAAGTAGAGGGCAAAGAGCGTCGGAGCCATAACACAGCCTTGCTTAACACCGCTGGAGACTGGGAATTGTTTCGTAAATTCACTTTCATGTCGAACCCTTGCCATCATACCTTCGTGAAATTGGCGTACTAGGTTTGTGAATTTTGCGGGGCAACCAGCCTTCTCCAGTATTGTCCACAAGGCGGTTCTTGGCACTCTATCAAACGCCTTCTCTAGGTCGACAAAACACATGTAGAGGTTGCGGTGTTGCTCAAGGCTTTTTTCTTGAATTTGCTTGACTATAAATATAGCATCAACCGTGCCTCGGTTGGGGCGAAAACCACACTGGCTCTCCGGAAGAATGCGCTCAGCCAATACATTAAGACGCCTATTAATTATGTGTGATAAGATCTTGCCAGCTGCAGAGAGAAGTGAGATGCCTCTGTAAGAGCCGCATTCTGATAGGTGTCCTTTTCCTTTGTATAGCTTGCAGATGGAGGCGTCCTTCCAGTCTTGAGGTATAATTTCCGTTTCCCAAATGTGTAGAACCAGTTCAAATAGTCTGTTCTTTATATTAGGTCCTCCGTATTTGAAAACTTCTGAAGGTAGACTATCTGAGCCAGGAGACTTGCCATTTTTCAGCCTTTGGGTCGCTTCATGGAACTCAGTGAAAGTCGGCGGTACATCAAGTTCTGACGCTATGGGCAGGTTTTCTAGTGTGCTTATATAGGACAGATCCGCTCCTTGCGTGCCGGGATTCAAAACATCGATGAAATGTTCTGCCCAACGGAGGAGTACTTCTGTAGAATCAGTCAGTCGTGTGGTTTTGTCTTTTGAGAAAACTGGTGCAGTTTTCTTGCATCTAGGTCCGAACACACATTTAAGGCCCTCAAAGAACTTTGCGGTCTGATTGCTGTCAGCAAGACGTTGTAGTTCCTCAGATTTTGACTTCCACCACCGATTTTTCAGCTCACGAATTTTAACTTTGAGTCCCTGCAGTACAGCTCTACGATGTATAGTACTGATTGGTTTTTTCAAAGCGCGTCTCGAGTCTTCTACAAGTCTCTGTATTTCAGCATCAGAATCATCGAACCAGTCTTGGTTTTTCTTCTGCGGTTTTCCGATTACTCGTAGGGAAACTTCATGAAGGGTTTTTGCATATAAGCGCCATTCTTCGTCAATTGACGCGCTTTCCAGCGGAAGGTTTGCTTCACCAAATTCAGCATCAAGTTCACGCCGCGTTTCTTCGTTATGAACCAGATTGGCAAACGCTAATCGCGTGGGGATTTTGTGCTCACTTCTGCGTGGAGGCTTGATGTTCAGCCTCATTTTGGATCTTATAAGACGGTGATCTGTCCACCCTTGGGCTCCTCGCATGGCCCTTGTAATGAGTACATCTTTCAGATCCTCTCTTCGAACTATGATGTATTATGATAATATATGTATGTGACCATGACCAATCTCGATAAAGATACCATCACACTGGGTTTTCAAAAGTATTTTTAGCTACCTCTAGCAATATTTTAACTGCTTCGAGAAAAGAGGTTCTCGGTTTGATCTGTATATATTTGTATGTTTTGCGCGACTATCTCGCGTCTGGCTGGTCCGATTTTAACTTGATTTTCAGGCACGTATTTAAAAGTCATTTTGGCAACCCTTAACCCTTTGTTTGTGTTCTATGTGTAAATTGTATTTGTAATGTGTAGATGTAATTTTGATGTTTTATATTATGAGTCCGTGGTTACTCGAAATAAATGAATTTATTATTTATTATTATTATTATTAACTATATTCTTTTACCCAACCTATATTGACGGCCGACTGGTGTAGTGGTTAGTGACCCTGACTGCTAAGCTGAAGGTCCCGGGTTCGATTCCCGGCTGGGGCAGATATTTGTTTAAAGACAGATAAATTTGTACTCGGGTCTTGGGTGTTGATATTTATATTTAATATATATCTATCTATGAATTTGTGTAGATATCAGCTACCTGATACCTATAACACAGGCTCTGCCTAGCTTGGCGTCGGATCGCCGTGTGTGAGGTGTCCCCACATATTTATTTATTTATCATAACCCCCGTACCTTCCAGCCAGAAGAGTGCGCGGCCAAATCCGTGCACTTAGACTGCCTGCACAGCGAGACGTGCCTGCTGCCGCCGCGCGAGCACGCGCCGCGCCCCGCCGCCGACACCTACAGCTTCGTCACCGAGTGCTTCTTCATGACGCAGAAGTGCATTGATCTGGGTTAGCATAGAATAGGCTGGTGTAGGAATATTATTGATATTAATTTCTTAACAGTTTCCGACAAACACCTGTATAGCGCAGAGATTTGAGTAAGTGGCCAGCGACAGCTATGAGCTGTTGATGACCATAGCCTTGCTTGACGAAATACGAAATTTCATAGACATTTTGATCATGCCATGGGTACATTTAATTTAATAAGATGGAATCATTGCATCTTTGATGCCATCCCGATTGCAGGTGTAAGGGCATATCAGATAGGAATCTAAATTCTCTGCTGTGCTGGACTGTGGACAGCTGATGATTATAAATCGAAATTCTATACCATGAGTTATAATGTGCAATAAATCCTTTTCAGGTGTACGCGTATGCGCGGAGAAGCTGTGGCGGTGCGGACAGGAGCTGGGCCGGGCGCAGCGCGCGCTGTCGGACGCGGCCGCCGTGTCCGCCGCGCACATGCTGGACCCCCTGCGCCAGCGCGCGCAGCACCTCATGACCAAGTAAACACACATTGTGTGAAATAGTTAGTGACTGATAAGTACCTAATCTGACTGGATACCTAATCGTCTCATAACAACGAACTTTAGTTCGGCTCCGGTTTTTTTCACTCATCCATACATAGTACGATTAAATGAGTAATTAAAAACGAGGATGTAACCTTAGCAATATACGATGGGCGAGTTAATGCCTCTGAGCGGACACCCGCGAAGCTATTATATTTAAAACATTCCACATAAAAATATTTGCGATTGGTATCCGCTCAACGCAGAGGTGGCCCAAACACGGAATCATCCAGCTTTATACGGCTGATTCACCCATTCCATTCCCATCCCCAGATTCGTGTCCCTCCGCTGCGCCCTCCTAGAACCGGACATGCTGACGAACCTGCACCGCCTGCAGGCCACCGCCTGCACGTGGCTGGTGCAGCTGGCCCTGAGGGACGACGCCGCACCCGCGCCCGCGCCGCTGCCCGTCGTGCTGCCAATTACCACGCCGCCTTCTGACTGCCTCAGGTACTAAATACTAGATAATACTCCTAAAAAGTCGGATATCAAGCCATTAGCCCAAAAAAAAGGGAAATCTCCACGCCGAATGCCGATGCACAAAAAAATGCGAAATAGCGCGATGCGTGCTTGCTACATACGCGACGTTGATGTGACGTCGTCGCGAATGTGACGTTGCCAGAGGTTTTGCCATTATGACTAGTACCGTACCACAAATTAAGTTGTATAGTAGTATCACGCGTGGCTGGTTCAGTGAGCCTGCACGTGGCTGGTGCAGCTGGCGCTGAGGGACGACGCCGCGCCCGCGCCCGCGCCGCTGCCCGTCGTGCTGCCGATTACTACGCCGCCTTCTGACTGCCTCAGGTAACTAAAGAGAACATAGCAATCCCAAAAAGTGGGATATCTAGCCAATAGCATCAAAAAATTTAGAAATAGCGCGATGCGTGCATGCTACACACGCGTTCCTATAGGCTAACTCGGAATATTTTGTTCAAGCGCTTATAAAGCCAGAGGTTTTGCCACTGCCTATAACTAGTGCCGTAGCACAAATATAGAGCGTTGTATAGTAGTATCGCCTGGCTGGTCCAGTGAGTCTGTAGCTAGAGGCTGCTCGTGGCTGGTGCAGCTGGCCCTGAGGGACGAGGCCGCGCCCGCGCCCGCGCCGCTGCCCGTCGTGCTGCCGATTACCACGCCGCCTTCTGACTGCCTCAGGTACTAACTGCTCTAGGCAATTACCCGCAAGAATAAGATATCGCGCTCATAGCGCAACAATTAAATGCGAAACGGCGTGGAGCAACACGCGCGCTCTTATAGGCTACCTACGCGGACGCCATATTTAATTCAAGCTTTATAGAGGTTTTGCCATATATGACTAGTGCCGTACCATACATTTAGAGTCTTGTATAGTAGCATCACGACTGCTGGCTAGAGGCTGCACGTGGCTGGTGCAGCTGGCCCTGAGGGACGAGGCCGCGCCCGCGCCCGCGCCGCTGCCCGTCGTGCTGCCGATTACTACGCCGCCTTCTGACTGCCTCAGGTACTAGATGCTCTAAGTCTAGGTTGTGACCCGAAAGAATACGATAGCTCGCTATTAGGACAATAAATGCGAAACGGCGTGAAGCAACACGCGCGCTCTTATAGGCTACGCGGATGCGATATTTCCTTCAAGTTTTATTAGGTATAGTAATGCCAAAAAATAAATGCGAAATAGCGCTATACGCTACGCGGACGCGATATTTCATTCAAGCGCTTATAGAGCCAAAGGTTTTGCCATTACGACTAGTGCCGTAGCATACATTTATAGCGTTGTATAGTATCACGAGTTGGTCCAGTGAGGCTGTAGCTAGAGCCTGCACGTGGCTGGTGCAGCTAGCGCTGCGGGACGACGCCGCGCCCGCGCCCGCGCCGCTGCCCGTCGTGCTGCCGATTACCACGCCGCCTTCTGACTGTCTCAGGTAACTAACGATAGACATTAAAAAGCGTAAAAAAATAGATCTCATCTTTAAAATTACGGTCTGTACATACAAAGGAATTGGCGTGATGAGTGCTCGCAACTATAAAATACCTGCGACTGTTAAAAGCTTTTGGGACGTGACGTAGCATACCGTTGCGAGTAGTGTCTATGACTACAGGCTAAAATTAATAATGTTGGTGCCACTATAGCATCTTGTGTGTGCTGTTTTAGTTAGCTAAAGCGTATTCGTATTCTACTTCAGATCGTAATCCCTGTAGTACTAGGTATCGAGATTGGTGGATTCAATAAGACTTTAGCATCAATGTATCTGTACCTACCTTTGTTACCTCTACAACTATAAAATATATGTATCATTGCTCCCCAGATGCGTGCCAGAGTTCGTCCTAGAGAACATAGTGGTGCTGATCACGATGGCGCGCCGCAGCATCGGCGCCATCACCGAGGACGCGGACATGACTGGCCTTCTGGAGCCGGCGCTGACCCTCGTGCTGGCCTTCATGGGCGACTCGTCGCGCACTTACAACCCGCACTTGAGGTTTGTACGCAGTGTTGTTATAGGTAGTTGAGTTGAGAATACAAACACTGCCATTGGTTAGATGAGGAAGGCCGATTACATCGTCTGATCACAACTCATAATAATAATACTTAGTTTTACACATACGTGGTGTAGAAAGTGTTAGTAAAATGGTATAAAAAAAGATCGCGACGAATTGAGAACCTCCACCATTTTTTTAAGTCGGTTAACAATCGAAAATAAAGTTGTTTAGAACGACGAGTTGTGCTACTATATTAGCAGAAAATACTCCATTTATAAACTTTTGGCTGGCGTAATGTAATTAACAAATTCAATTTGATTAGCTCTTGCTCTTGCGAGTTTCGCATAGCGCATTTGAGCTACTGTAGTAGATTTCAAATTGTAATTATGTAGCCTGTAGAAATTAGCCTAGGTAGATTATATTCAATTAGCATATTGATGCCAGCTCTACAAATTTATATATACATATATATATATATATATATATAGTTAGAATAGTAGCTACAATCAAGCTGCGCGATAGCCCGTAGCTACTGTAGACTTATGTATGGAGCGAAGATAGCTATTGCGGAATCATAATATGTATGGCGACGACAAGACAAATGTCTTGCCACAGCTAACATGTCTCACATCATGCGATGTGAAAGCGAGCTCATAGCTTCTCTTGCTATTATGTTTCATTGGAAATGTAATGAAGAAGTTGTTGGGTGTCTATATTTTTTGCCTCACCAACTCAGTACAATATTCTTTTTTCTTTATTGGCACCAAAACAAAAAACAAAACAGTACAAAAATACACCCTTATTTCTTATATCAATATCTACCTCACAACCTTAGAATATTAACATTTTACCATACAAATCCGTAGGGCGCGGTTAGCCGAGTGCCTCGAGTCGATGCTGCCGAACCACCCCGACGACCAGCAGCCGCTGAGCAGCCTCGCCTCCTTCTACAGGGAACAGCTGTTCAAGGAACACCCGCACAGGCTGCAGGTAACTAGTCATATACAGGGTGTCCCAGGAACCACCCCGACGACCAGCAGCCGCTGAGCAGCCTCGCCTCCTTCTACAGGGAACAGCTGTTCAAGGAACACCCGCACAGGCTGCAGGTAACTAGTCATATACAGGGTGTCCCAGGAACCACCCCGACGACCAGCAGCCGCTGAGCAGCCTCGCCTCCTTCTACAGGGAACAGCTGTTCAAGGAACACCCGCACAGGCTGCAGGTAACTAGTCATATACAGGGTGTCCCAGGAACCACCCCGACGACCAGCAGCCGCTGAGCAGCCTCGCCTCCTTCTACAGGGAACAGCTGTTCAAGGAACACCCGCACAGGCTGCAGGTAACTAGTCATATACAGGGTGTCCCAGGAACCACCCCGACGACCAGCAGCCGCTAAGCAGCCTCGCCTCCTTCTACAGGGAACAGCTGTTCAAGGAACACCCGCACAGGCTGCAGGTAACTAGTCATATACAGGGTGTCCCAGGAACCACCCCGACGACCAGCAGCCGCTAAGCAGCCTCGCCTCCTTCTACAGGGAACAGCTGTTCAAGGAACACCCGCACAGGCTGCAGGTAACTAGTCATATACAGGGTGTCCCAGGAACCACCCCGACGACCAGCAGCCGCTAAGCAGCCTCGCCTCCTTCTACAGGGAACAGCTGTTCAAGGAACACCCGCACAGGCTGCAGGTAGCCTAATTTACCTACAGGGTGTCCTATCAATGTACCCATATAACGGACTATCCAAACAATTTCTATCTATGTTCATGTAAAGGTTCCAAACTTCGGTCATAAAAATAAGAATTTAGTCCGAAAAACCTTTATTCCTGATTTCCTATGTTTTTTATACAATTTAACACCATCTATAATCTGTACACTCGTTTTTCCAGATGGTTCCGTGTCTCCTAGACGTGTTCGTGGGCATCGAGATGACGGGCCAGAGCGTGCAGTTCGAGCAGAAGTTCAACTACCGCCGCCCCATGTACCTCGTCATGGACTTCCTGTGGGACATGGACGAGCATAAGGCCGCCTTCACGTTAGTATTACTTGTTTATCATACTAAGACCTGGTTTCTCATGATTCTGTTAGTTACAGTCTCAATAACGGATTTGCTGACGACGCGTTTAAGGATTATTACCCTTGTTAACTGGATGAGTCCCACGACGAAATTCTAACAGACCATTCATAAATCCAGCATTATGTGTATCATTCACTCATTTCCCTCACACTTCACTCAATATTCTGTCATATTCATTGAAATTTGTTGTCTATGTCTCTGTGATTTCAAACAACCTCAAACAACCAAACTTTTTGGTTTTGAGGTTGCCATGGTTACTATTTCTACCGAGGTTGTTTTTTGACATCCGTCATTGTAAATAATATTATTACGCCATGCCCTTTGAAAAACAATACAACGAACAAGATGGAGTGTCAGTGCAAAAGAAACTTCTCGGGAAATAACATATCAATTTCTAAGTAAGGTCTTATTTTAAAATATTTTGTTAGAAGATTTTTCACTTAATTCAATAGTTCTCATTAAGTCATTAGGTTTAACTTCTTGAATCTACCTCTGTGGTCTAGTGGTAGAAAGAAAGAAAGAAGAAAGAAAAAGGCATTTATTTCGTCCAAGACACAAAACATATAAATAAAACAAATAAAAAGAATACACTAGGTTACAAAGTGTCTCAAACAAAATGGTCACCGTCTCAACATAATGTCACAGAAGCCTGTGACGCTGATTTTCATCAGGTGGGCGCGAGTCGTGCTCGGTGCAGTGTAAAAAAAAAATATTATAATACCTAATTTATATTTTAGAATAAACAGGATGGCTTAACACAACTAGGTAAACACACACAGTTAAGTAACATACCAAAAGAATAGTACTGCATAACAACAATATAAAAATAAATAGACATACAGTTTACAAATTATTAAACGACAGTTTTAGACGGGGTACAAGCAAATTCAAAATAATAAATATGACTTGGCATATGTTGCGGAATGTGACGTATTACAAAGTTTTTGAAGTGATAGAAGGTATTTTTTAAGAAGATATTTAAAAGAACTTTTGGTTTTAGCTTGTCTAATTGGTGGAGGTAAATTATTCCAGCATTTAGATGATAAATATCGAAAACTTCCGCGGAATGCCTGAGTTTTATGCTTGGGTACTTTTATCATATAAAGGGATCCTCGGGTAAAGTGAAGGGGTGGCTCACGAGAGCGCCCCAGTTTGTCAAAAAGGTATTTAGGGGTTTCTTGTTTAATTACTCCGAATAAAAGAACGGCAAAATGAAGCTGTCTGCGAGCCTCCATCCTAAGCATACTGGCAGCGTTTAGGAACGGAGTAATATGTTTTCTTGGTGGAATGCTGAAACAGAATCTAGCACAGGCATTCTGTACTCGTTGTAATATGCGTTTGGAACTCTCAAGCAAACATGGTCCGAATAGTGTATCACAATAATTTAATTTCGATAAGACCAGAGACTCACACAGTTTTACGCGCAATTCTTTACTTAAGCAATCTCGTATCCTGTATAAAATCTTTAGTTTGTATAAAGAAACCTTAGCCAGTTCGCTAACATGATGTTCAAATTTTAAACCAGCATCCATAATCACACCGAGATTGCGTGCTTCCCAGACGCGTTCAAGCGGTTGCTGTTGTATTTCTACAATAAAGTCGTAAGATTCAACGGCGGAGATTTGTTTTCGCGATCCTAAGATTAGAAATTTTGACTTAGCAGGATTTAAGACAAGTGTATTTTTATTTGCCCAAACGTTAATATTATCCAAATCTTTGTTTAGTTTTTGAATGGCAGAGTTTGTATCTTTAGGGTCAAATGATATATAAACCTGAGTATCATCTGCGTAAATGTGATATTTGCAATCGGCTATAGTATGAGTTAAGTCGGCAGAGTAGATTATAAACAGTAAGGGCCCTAAAATAGAACCCTGAGGTACACCGCGATTTAGTGCTTCTCTTTCTGACATAGTAAAAGAACCATCTGTGTTATCAATTACAACATGTTGAGCGCGATTTTCAAGGTAGCTGGAGAACCAATTTATAGATTCTGTGTCAATTCCGTAGTATTCAAGTTTGGAAAGTAGTAGTGGGAGGTTGATAGCATCGAATGCGCGTGAAAAGTCTAACAGAACGAGGGCTGTCGCTTTGCCTTCCTCTTGAGCTGCAAGTATATTATCGACAACATCTATTAGTGCTGTGGAAGTGCCACGGTTTTTACGGAAACCCGACTGAAGAGAAGGAAGAACGTCGTTATCTTCTAAAAATTTCATAAGTTGATCATATACTACTTTTTCTAGAAGCTTTGATAGTATAGGTAACAAAGATATCGGCCTAAGTTCCTTAAAAGACTGAGGATTTGAATTTTTTGGAATAGGCTTAACTTTAGCGGTTTTCCAGTCTTCAGGAAATACTTTTGTTTGTATTGATTTATTTATGATTTTGGTTATAACTGTTAGCGTTTGAGGTAGTGTTAACATAATCATGTCTAAACTAATTTCATCCATGCCCTTAGCGTTAGATTTCATTCCCAGAATGGCTTTCGCTACCACATCCTCAGAAACCTCACTAAGTTTAAATCGATTATCATGAAATTTATTTGACTTGTAATATGTAATAAGTGCACTGTCTGCAAATTTTGGACCTGGTACATTTATAAATTGTTTGTTTATTTCATTGGGTTTGTTCATATGATTAGGTAGTTCCTCTTTTGTATTTTGATTTTCAAAAACAGTTTTCTTTAGATTAGACCATAGTAATTTTGAATTTGTTATGTTTTTATTAATATAATCATTGAAATATGCTCTTTTTTCTGTCAATAAGGACCTAGCAACCAGCAATTTTAGTTGTTTATATTCAATTTTGTTGGTTTCTGATTTATTTTTACGGTAGCGGGCTAAAGCGGCATTACGACATTCCATCATCTTTCGAATATTACTTGTAAGCCAGGGCATTGGCTTGTCACGAATTGTGAGTGATTTTATGGGCGCGTGGAAATCAAACAACTGAGTTAAAAGTTCGTGAAACAGATTAAGGGTCAATTCAGACGTACCACAACCACACCACAGCCACAACCACACCACAACCACGCGATGTGGTCGGGCGTATATTTTGTATTGACAATGAATAATCCAATTCACACGTGCCACATTTTGCCGTTGTTATCGACCACCTGTGTAATACGACCACATCGCAACCACATCGCAACCACATCGCAACCACAACGCAACCACATCGCAACGGCAACGCCGCCACGCGGCGGCGGCACCGCGGCAACCTGTTTTCCGTATTAACTGCACACGACGACGTGGTTACCACATCGCAATGACAGCGACAACGCAACCACATCGACATTTTGTCGCTGCCACAACGCAACTGCAAAAAGCCGCTGTCACACAATTCACACGTAACCACAGCTTGACCACATTTTGTCGCTGCGACGTGGTGTGGTTGTGGTACGTGTGAATTGACGCTAACCATGTCATTTACACAGCTGACCGAAATTACCAAGTCCCATCTTATTGTATCTAGGTCTTTATTAAATTTTGACAAGTCAATGTCCTTTATTGGTCGCAATGATATTGTTCTGGGAATAAATTTTGTTTTTTTAACGTTAACAGTTAATATTGAAATCTCCCATAAGGATTAAATGTTCGTAATCAGAGAAAAATAGTATGCTTTCAGTAAGAGCGTCAAAAAACGTGTCAACGTGAACCCAATGGGGGCGATAGGCTGTACCTATAAGAAAAACATTACCGTTTACTGACGAACGTAGCCACATTTGATCAACTGTAGTACACGATGGGCCCTGCAGATAGCGTACATGTAATCCACGCTTAATGTAAAAGCCCACTCCCCCTCCACGGCCATTGCGTACACTCTCAGGACGCGGCGTATATCGCAGGCGGTACCCGGGAACGGAAGGCGCCTTTTCTTTTTCATCCTTTCTAATCCATGTCTCGTTAATCGCAATTATATCAGGAGTTATACTTAACATTGCTGCAATAAAATCATCATGGGAAGTGGAAAGCGAACCGGCGTTAAACAAACTTCATCACGACCCATTACGTCCCCACTGCTGGGGCACGGGTCTCCTTCCAATGAAGGAAGGGTTTAGGCCTAGTCCACCACGCTGGCCAAGTGCGGGTTGGTGGACCCCAACACAAGCAAGCTTGTGCTGAGAGAGTTGTCGGGTAAGTGGGCAACCCGACTGTCAGATGTTTTCAAGCCGCCCGAAGGCCTCTGACAATGCTTAACGACTGCTACCGAAGTAGCAACCGGGACCCACGGCTTAACGTGCCGTCCGAAGCACGGAAGCGTCCAGAAAAGCACCACTTGAAATTGGTCACCCATCCAATGGCTGACCGTGTCAGTTGTTGCTTAACCTCAGCGATCAGTTACGATCACTGAGGCCCGCTCGACTACGGACGCTTCGAAATTAAACAAACTTAATTTTAAATATTTATCTTGTGACATTATCATTGGTGGGAGTCAGATAAGAAAAACCCATTAAAAGTCTGAACATTTGCCAATTGTATAAGTAGGTAGTACCTCATTAGTAAATTTGATATACTTAACTTGTACCCCATTGTAATTTGAGACCTAGACATGTACAGATAAATTATTATTTTACAGTATAAGTTAGAAAGGTAGGTATTTAATTTTTGTAACATAGTTATTTTAATACGTCTAGTTCGTATAGCGATTTGCCCGTCAAGGATCAGTAAACACATGAGTAAATGAATTTTCTTTAATGTATATTTTAAAATGCAGATACCATAAATCATAACCAACACATAACAATCCAGATCTGAGAGGTAGATAGAACGAAGGAGTATTTTACCTTTTAACACGTTTCTGTGTATATATCTAAAGCAAAACAAATCATGAGTTTTAATGAGTGGAAAACATAACAATATTAAACCATACGGAGTACACACATTTGTTATAAAAAAGTTAACACTAAGAGCTAATGCTTGCAGAACCAAAAACACGCAGTATGTCGCTCTCAGCACGAATATGATGAACCGTAGATGTCTCATCTCGTCTGACCTTGACCCGTCCCTCAGCAGTCCATACGAAACGCCAGCGCTGCTGCCGGGCGTGCTCACGGGCCTTCGCGAACAGAGTGCGATTCAGCTTAGTAAGTCTCTCGTTTATGTATAATGGCTTAGGTTCGTGAAGCGGTAAGCCAAGATCAGCTGTGGAGGCGCCGCGACGGACACGGGCACTCTTGATCAGGTTGTCCCGCAGAGATCGTCGAGCCAGCCTCACGACGATAGGGCGCGGGCGTGGGCGGGGGCTGCTGTCCTCCTCGCCAGCGCGGCTCGCGCGGCGGCCTCCCACGCGGGTTGCGGTCACCAGGTCGCGCTCCTCCAGTGAGACACCCAGCTTGGTGGCCACGGCCAGGGCGATGTGTCCGCACGACTCACCTTCAAACTCGGGGATGCCGACCAGTTCAATGTCATTAATTAATTGAGCTTGATCGCGATCATTTAGATCTGTTTTCAGATTAGTAATTATCTCGCGCAGATCATCGGAATCGGCCATTGAAGGCTTATTTATTTGCAGTCGTAGTTGCGCATTTTCTGCTTCAATTGCACTCGTTCTCTGCTTTATCTCCGAGACTTCCTTCTGGAGATCAGTCAACTGGGCGCTGAGGAAGTCGGTTGTTTTAGTGAAATCCACCTGGAGGGCGGTAAACATTGACATGAGCTTGTCTACTACTTCCTTGGATATGTTGGTTGGTTGGTATGGTAGAAGCTCAGCTTCATCACCCAGGGATCCCGGGTTCAATTTCCAGGTAGGGCCATCAATTTATGTTTCTATATTGCGGTTCCAAGTTAGGTTAGGACATTAAATTTAAACTTTTATCTCGGTTTGACATTATATAAAACCCAGACAGTATTTCGCTTCATTTTTTATGTCACACAATATCTAGTTCGTATATTGTTTATCAAAGGCTCTGTTCATTTTTCCATCTTGAATCTTGACAGAATGAGTGACAAGTAAACAACCCGTTGCCTGGTTACCGGTCTTAACCAAGTCTTAGCGGAACCCCACAGCAGCAATCAAGATTATCACCCGATCAAGGGAGTTAACCCCGTGATGTAGCATGGTGGGACACTCACTAACCTTAACGGTCCAAAATGTAACCAAACCGAGGTATTTTTAACCTAACCGAATGGTGTGAAATTAGGCCTTAATATGCTGTGATAAACGGAGTTTTCTAATTTTTTCTATTTAAAATGGCGGTCGCCCACGACGCGGGCGAAAACAATAGAAAAAACAGCGCCGCAATGGGCATCTGGATGTCCGCTTAACGCAGCTTAATAATGATAATGCAAGATGGCATATAGCGAAAGCGTTTGCTTGTTACATCCAATGAAGTAGCGCATAACTTTAGGACCACGGTAAGAGCTACACTAGACATAGGCCTCTCTCAAGAAGAGCGCCACAACACTATATCCTCGGCTTTCCTCATCCGTCCTCTGCCGGTTTATATTTTGTTAGTGGAGTCGAGATGACGGGGCAGAGCGTGCAGTTCGAGCAGAAGTTCAACTACCGCCGCCCCATGTACCTCGTCATGGACTTCCTGTGGGACATGGACGAGCATAAGGCTGCTTTCACGTTAGTATTAATCGTTATCTCACAGAATCGTGCTCATTTGAGGCTCTCCATTGCGTTATACGGAGATGTCTAAAGTTTTTTTTCCATATAAATCACCTCTGCGGTAACTTAGTATTACCGTATCCGCAATCTATATCGTGGCTAGCAGATTTACCGCATTTAGCCGCTAAGGAGGACCATTATGCGCGATGTATAGTACCTTTTGCTATTACTGGGTCATCTTTGTCAAATCCCGCATTATATTGGCCACAAAAAATCGCAGAGCTACTTAATGAGAATAGAAGACGGCACTGCAATTCCTGCTTCGTAATTCATCAGTAAAAAATCGATTCGTGGTTCAAAGAATGCGCTTGCTTAATTGCTCTATAAAATTAAGTCAGTCTGTGAGGTGAAACGAGCTCTTTGGACAAGCACTGGGTTGTGCTGCGCAGATTCTATCTTCTGTACCCATTATTTCTTTCTACCTATCCAAAAACCCATGTCTAATGAGTTATTTACCTTAATTTCAGGCGGCTAGCCAAAGAAGCGGAAGAGAACATGGAGGCGGTCCAGCCGCCTATCTTCCTGCGCTTCGTGAACCTGCTGATGAACGACGCCATCTTCCTGCTGGACGAGGCGCTCGGCAACATGGCGCAGATACGCACCATGCAGGCGCAGCAGTGAGTGAATGAGTGAAATTGTCTTTGGAAGCTTCTCGGGTGTTCTAGAAGTGCTCAAGTAAACACGCTCGGATAAATTAACGACTGCGTTCAATTAGAAAAAAAAAACCGGTAGAGCTGAAATTGAACGTTTGACGTCAGTCAGTTTTTTTTACTTCAAGAGAGCGTATTTTTATGGCTATTGAAAAATTACTTGAATAATTTTACTATTCATCAAAATTAATAAATATTTTTATCAAAATTGATAAATATTTTTTTAAATTATATGCTTAAGTAATGTTATCAGCGAATTAACTCCCGCAAAATTAGACATACTATGTTTCACACATACGAAAACAGACATGACATCTCATGCAACTTTATCCGACTTCGCAGAGAATCCGGCGCATGGGCCACGCAAACAGCGCAAGAGCGGGAACAGAACATAACAAACCTATCCCACGTGGGAATGCTGGCTCGCTTCGACAACATCCTGGGCAAGCACACGGTGCGCACGCTGGCGCGGCTCACGGCGCACACGCCCGCCCTGTTCTGTCATCCCACGCTCGTGGAGAGGATTGCGTCTATGCTGAACTACTTTTTGCTGAATTTGGTCGGCCCGAATAAGAAGAATTTTAAGGTTAGTCCGGAATTGGAGGTTAAATTTAGGTTTATGTGGAAACAGGGTGGTAATTTATTAGTGATCAAGGCTAAATTATGCAAAATTAGTAGCCAAACATGCTAAATCAGTAAAAAAATATCGCAAAAATAAATCTTTTCATTTGACTCGATCACTGATAAAATGCCACCCTGTACAAGCACGCTAGGTAGGTAGTAAGTAAGTAGACAACATCCTGGGCAAGCACACGGTGCGCACGCTGGCGCGGCTCACGGCGCACACGCCCGCCCTGTTCTGTCATCCCACGGTCGTGGAGAGGATTGCGTCTATGCTGAACTACTTTTTGCTGAATTTGGTCGGCCCGAATAAGAAGAATTTTAAGGTTAGTCCAAAATTGCGGCTTGAAAATTACATTTTATGGATATAGGGTGGCAATTTATCCGTGATCAAGACGATAGTAGGAAAATAACATCGCCAGACATGCTAAAAAAATTACGCAAAAAAATATTTTCTTTCGACTCGATCACTGATAAAATTCCACCCTCTGCATGCAGGATAGGTAGGTATTGAGTCTGTTCGACATCCTGTCCAACAACAAAAGCTGTGCTTAACGAATGAATTGTCATTTCCACTTCCAGGTGAAAGACATGAAGGAGTTCGAGTTCGACCCAGCCAGCACCGTTTTGGACATCAGCCGCATGTACGTGGAGCTCGGCGCCAACGAGCGGTTCTGCGCGGCCGTGAGCGACGACGGCCGCTCGTACTCGCCGCAGCTGTTCACCCTCGCCGAGGCCGTGTTGGGTAATATCTACATGATTCTGACATTATTTAAAAAACTAATAAAATAAAGGGCAATTCGATAAGGGAATAGTGGTACGCGTTTAAAGTTTAAATATAAGATTCACTTTTTTAAAACGTTCTCCGAAAGAAAAGGGACTCGTGTTTAGGTTCGTATTCATTCGATGCCCAAAGCCCGAACTCTATCAGTTGACGGTCGCCCGCCTATTAGAACAACTCTACTAACAAAACATTCCTCTCCTCCGCAGTGCGCATAGGCGGCGGCTCGCTCATCGGTTCTCTCCAAGACGTGGCGACCCGAGTAGCGAGCATCGCCGAGCAGCGGCAGAGAGACGAGGAGATCCTCGCCAACGCTCCCGACGAGTTCCTCGACCCCATCATGAGCACGCTGATGAGGGACCCCGTGCTGCTGCCTAGTTCGAGGACGACTGTCGACAGGACCACTATAGCCAGGTGAGTGTCGGACTGCTTGGTCATTTAGGTAGAGGAGATTATATGATATGTAGATGAAGAGTACAAATTTCATATTTCTGCTTACTTTGGAAGATGCCGATCTCCAGTTGCTGGTGTGACAATAAATTCAAAATTTAAATTTTTGATCCACATACAAAATTTTACGAATTAGGCTGTTTCAAAACTTGCAACAGCCATTTCCACAATACAAAAATCTCTTCATCCTTTACGTTTCTGGAGTAAACATAAAGACGCCCGGGGCAACGTTACAGTTTGCCAGTCCCCACAACACCAAACAATTAAATTTAACTACTTATAATAAAAAAATATTTTCCTTCAGGCATCTGCTGAGCGACCAATCGGACCCCTTCAACCGCTCACCTCTCTCAATGGATCAAGTCAAGTCTAACACGGAACTTAAAGAACGTATTCACGCGTGGATCGAAGAACAGAAGACCATCGACCGGAACAAAGTCAAGGAGTAACTGATTACATACACTCCTACTGAAGGAATGAAGATTGTTGAAGAGCAATGAGTACTTTAGATTTTATACTGTCGATTATGAGCGCTTTTACACGTGCTAGTTGAATGATCGTGGGTATAAATATGGATTGCACCAAAGCTACTAACGAAGTCGTTTTCACAATTAATGCAACCTGCTGCAAGATAATAGCATCGTGTAGAAGTACTTGAAGTGATCATTGACGCACTATTTACTGCCAATTCTCATCTCTGATAAGTTCTTATGATTATTAATTTAGCCATTTTATAAAAGTACTTGTTGCTCATTGGTGTAGATAAATTATAGGGAAAATAATAGTACATGTTATAGATACATTCTTATAGCGCAAATGTGCTTATTCCAATACTGAAAAATATTCCAGTGGCGATATTCTAAAAAATCTAAAGGCGATCGAGTATTTATTGAAATAATGGTGTTCTTTACAAAGGATACATCTGCTTTCCCGAGTTTCCCGCCGAAAAAATCGCTGATACATGCATTCATTTGCAAACATTTATGCAACATGATAGGGCCATTTCCAACCATATTGAGGCTACATCATAAAATTCACGATGGAGAATAGCTACACATACTTAATGTTAATTACAAGCTAGTATCACTCTCAGTTTCGGTATTGTTTAAAGTAGTAAAATATGTATACAATGAATCGGTTGTAAATTTACTTAAACTAATATTCTAAAAGACATAAATGTTTAGAGATAAATCTACTCTAGATTTTACAACTTTGTAAGTGGGGTAGTGTGGTAGTGTCTATAGTTGTTGTTGTTACGCAAAGAAAATGTTATTTTTATGTTGATTTAATTGGACTTTTCGGTGCATTATGTAATTTTATTGTGATGAAAATATTTTTTGTTTTATACATATCATTATGTAACTTTATGTTTATTGTAATTCCTACTTATTAAATGGTAGCATAATCAATGAAAAGTTTTATTTAAAATTCCTGTCCGCTAGAAATTAAGCATAAGCAATGGGGAAACCGAAAGCGAATGGATATTCATATCCAATATAGAGCCGGGAAAAAAAACACTTGGGTATGCCTAGTGACCTGGCGCAATGATGATATACTGGCACCGCAGCCGCTGGCATATTTATCGGTAATGTGGCGCTTATACCCTGATTATAAACCTACCGAGTAGAGTGGCGATACAGTATCCTCGGCCAATGCACGGCTAGCTGGAGCTCAAGAGTGTTTTGTGCTCGCCCGAGGATACCGCACGCACCACTCTACTCGGTACTCAGGCTATCACGCAAAATGTTATTTGCATGTTCTTTGCGCTGCGTGCGGCTGTTGAGCCGTTGTGTCCGTCCTGAAAAGTTTCCCTACACTTTCCAACTTGTCGGAATGTCTTTGGTCAAATATACCTGTTCACAGAATACCTATGAGATATTTACAAAAAAAAAAAGGAATCTTTCTCTCTATGGATTTTCATGGCGGAGTCGCTAATCAGCTGTTAATTGCAAATGCCAACGAATAGTTGTAAATTCTTTGATTTTTCATGATTATTTTAAAAGAAATGTAATTTTTATCAGTTTTATTTAATTAATGTTAAGTACATTATGTTAGAAAAATAATAATCAAACTAAATAGTAAGGGAATGGCGCGATGTCATTTACGTTCTGTCTGTCAGCTTCATTCACATTCATCCATTGTAGTGGAGAAAAAATGTGACTTACGATGAGCTTTGTAATTCCGTTTTTGTTTCTCGGGCATTTGTGTGCAATCCAAGTCTAATTTCGGTCTGTTTTACGTTAACCGCGAGGTGAAGCTACGGCGTATGTACTTATTTTCTTTGATGCATTGTCGGGGCGTGAAAATTTCACTCTACAAAGAACTCGTGTGGCGTCGGCGTACGTCCTGTTGCTTGTCTTGATTTTGGGGTACATTGGAATATATTGGGAGTTGTGTCAAAATAAAATAAGGGAAAAATGTCGGGTAGAGTGCGTAAACAGTCGGACTGTCCGGTGGGCAAGCAGGGCCCGATGCGCGCCACGTTACCCGTGTCGTCCGTGATGAAGCAGAGCGGCAGCCTCCGCAAGAACGCTGGCAACAGCCCCACGCTGTCGCCCACCAACGTGTGGCGCCGCGTGTCGCCCGATCACGCCCTGTCCGGCCAGCGCAGCCCCGGCGCCGTCAATTACAAAGGTCAATATCTGTCTGAATGCCTAAATTCTCATTGCTTACCTACCTTACTCATTCTACATAAACACTAGCTGTAGTAGGTTCATCATTGTACCTTTAACTTTATCATAGTGGTCTTCAATATAATTATCACGTTTCTGATTACAACAGGCACTCTTTTGTGTTGAGTCAATACTCTTTAGTTTAACCCTCATACTGTGGTAACATTACAGGGAAAGGAAGGTTTGGTGCTAGTGTGATCCGGCGCACTGCCTCCCTCGACACTCTGTACCACAAGGGGCAGTGGTCCCGGGACTACTACCTGCATGCTGGACAACTGCAGGTGGATAAATCTACTCAGGTAAAAACCATCATTAGTCTAGATATAACTCTTGTTGTAAATACTTAAATCCCAATGTAGTCTAGTCTAGTAGTAGTTTCCTCATCATATTGTTTTTATACTTTAAAATTAATATTCATTTGCATTGTATCTTCACAGACTGATGATGGAGGTGGAGCATCGGGCCGGTCGTCCCGTAACTCTGAAGATGACAAGTTGGACCGCTTCCTGCGCAGTCGCCTGCAACGCCCGCACAAGGCATCTGCCTCCGGAGACTACTCCCATTCAATGAGCCCTGGCTTCTGTAAGTAGATGTTATATACTAATATTCATGACCACTAAACAAATAGTGGAACAAAGTATAATACATCTTGCTGTGCGGCCCCACCCGTGTATATTGTGTCTAGAACTTGCTTTTTCATTTTCATAACAATTTATGTAGTATATTTTAGTCGCCACCTCAATAAAACCTTTCTGTCATACATAACCAAGTTTACCTAAAGGCCCAAATTTGTACTACCATAATAATACCACAAACTTTGCATTGTCAGGGTCTCGTTTTGGCAGCGGCAGTGTACCTTTAAGAGCAGCCCGATCATCAGTGGAAGGACTGAATCAGGAAATTGAGAGACTTGTGCTATATCCGGCCAGCGGGACACAGACACCACAAGTCGACCGGCATAGAGATAAGGTAACTTTTATTTGAACTACTATTATTTTACTTCATTGCATTTGGGAACGTTCTACAATTTCTACATGCTTTGCTATTTAAGTGATCTATTTTCTATTGTTGTTTATTTTACTTTATGTGACTTTTTGGTAAATTGAAAGTATTCCCAATAAAGACTATTTGTAACGTACCGTGTCGAATTATGCAGCAGTATAAAAGTGCTTGCATCCCTCATTCAAATGGAACCTTTGTGCATAGCTTCTTATGTTTTAAAAAGATTTTTTTACGATTTTTCAAACATGCCATCAGTATACTACGAGCAGTTGTGCAAATCTCCTTACATTCCACAAAGCTAAAGCTTGTAAATGCTATCATTGCAGGTGACTCCGGAGGGGCACCGCGCGCCGCTGGCGGAGCTGCTGCGGCGCTCCGTCAACACGCAGACGCCGCACGACCTGTGCCACACCGCGCACTCCTCCGGTATGTAGCACACATTGTCGAAAACTGTTCAGCACCTTCACATTACAAAACACTACTTTTTTTCCTTGATTATAGGCCCAATGCAATGAAAATTATATTGGGACCTAGTATCCCAAGGGTCTCTTTCGTGCATATATCGTATTAAAGATGGGGTTCCATTCTTCATTATTTAAAGCCGGGTCCACATTTGTGTCATTTCCCGTGTATCATACCTTTAGTTGTGTTTCGGGAGAGCCATGTGTGCCACATTGGCTGACGATGAAGAGAAGAATAAATCGGTGGTAAAGGTGTTTAACTATGTATACCAAGTGATACTGATACTTGATCAAATACCTTGTCTGTTATGTACCTAATCACAACTTAAAATCTTAGATCCTTTATAAATAATTATGTTTTGTGTACTGTACCAAACCGTCTCTAAAGTATGATGAATTACGAATAGATCCGCCGTCGAGAGCGTCTCTCTCTCGAGCGTCGCTGTCCAGCGAGGGGTCCGCAGAGCCCGAGCTCCTCGCCGCAGGTCTTTACACTGTTATTGAGATGCCCCTTGCAACTTAGGTTACAGCCTCGCAAGTTAGACAAGGACAACTATATTTTTCTCTGTGTGGTTTAAAGCAGAGTGCTTACTGGCCATCCCTTTTCATCATGCAAAGAAGAGTATATTATGTTGCATTTCCTTTCTTGTAGTCTGTAACAAACAATGCACCAATAGGAAGAGTGATCCTTACCAAAGCATGTTATTTTATTAGATCCTGCTTATGAGTTACTGCAAATTTTAGCGGTAATATATTTAGAAATCACTTGATTTGAAAATGGTTTGATAATTTTCGTTTGTAATAGTAAGTAATTAAACGGAAGGAATTTGAATGAATCAAGGAATGCTCCACGGTAGCTAGCTAACATATTTATGTTTACTTTTGGTTTTTTATTACTGCCACCTACGATGTAAAGTTATCGAATTTAGCTTTTCGTAGACATGTAATTTATTAGAACAATAGAATTTATTTGAGTGAATGCATCAATTAGTGAGGCTCTCCAGTTCAGCCATAGATTAATTTAGTCTACTATCCTCAATATTAATGATTTCATTTACGGTTCCAGGCGGCAGCGTGTGTTCATCACCCGACCTGGACGGAGCCAAGCTCGGCACCTCCCCACAGATCAACAGATTCTTAGCTCGTGAACCCCCAGACGGCTGTGAGAAGGTTAGTTAACCATACTCCTTTCTCCGCCCCTTATTTTAAGGCTACCAAGACTGCTAACTTGAACTTAGACTGGGTGGGGCACGTCTGTTGTGTGTAGCCAGATAGGTGGGTTAAAATACCATGCAATATATGATGATGAATAACGGCTGCCTGCTTATAAGCAGATCCCCAAGGAGTTATGGGATGACCTGTAAGCGTTTTGCAACAAACCGATAGGTAGAAGACTCATGAAGATACCGTTTTCGAGTAACTTAACAATGCTTTTATCATGCCCGTGTAAAGTTGATCAAAAGCTGCTTTCAGCCCATATTTTTCAAAACCTATTTGTTACTTAAGATATTGTATCCACTTCCCAGGTGAACCTGAAGGCGGGCGAGGGCGCGTTCTCGGAGCAGGTGTGCGTGATGAAGCCGGCGGCGGCGGGGTTCACGCTGCGGCCCTCGCTGGGGTCCGCCTTCCAGCCGCTGCAGCCCGCCGCGCCGCCCGCGCCCCCGCACTGATCGCCACGCACCACCGGACCTTCAGCACAACACTCAGACTACAGAATAGTGGCATAAAAGTGAATAGGGGATACTGTGACACGTAAGGCAATAGCATCGTTGTAATGAGTTAAGTCTGCCGAAGGTCCCAAGTATACTGTAATCAGATTCATAGTTTGGTAGGGCACTAACGACTGACGCAACTTCTGTTTCATCAATACATCGAGACAGTATTGATTATTATGTTCTTCTATCGTAAACCAGTTATCGATTACTCTTTCCCTGGTCTTCAGGAGTTCCTGAAAATGTTTAATTAATATTTTGTGACAATAATCGTTGTCTTTCCCGTTAAGAAACTAGATGTAACAACTAACACAATTCTCTTTACGGTAAGATTAAATGTTGAATGGGTTGGGTGATTGTCAATTTTAACAAAACAAATGAATAATATATTGTTTAAGTGAGGCGAGTAGTGACGAGGCGAGCAGCCGGACGGCTCCTGCAGAGCCTTCGTTTGAACATTGACCAAAGCAAAGTTTTCGAGCTCCTTTTTTGCTTGAGTTATACAATATTTATATAGCTTTTTCTCGACTGATTTAGTCACAACTAATGGATTCATTCCTAGACTTATTATTTTTTACTTACAAAATGTAGATTCAATATTTTTTTGTCCTTTATCATCTTCGTACATTAGATGCATATTCCAACAAAGATAGTAACATGACTTATATGACTGTGGATATATATTTGATCTCATTTTATGTATTATTTTAACTAACGTATGTACATTAAAGATGCAGCACACATCTTATAATTTGAGAATATTGCTAGTGTAAGTAATTCGTTTGAATGTTTCCAAACACGAGTATAGTGACTTTGGACCAAGTTGTTAGATTGTGCTGTCGAGTCGGGCCGGCGGGCGCGACGCGCCACTTTACGGAACAAAGCTTTAACATGCTTAATTGGATTAAACAATGGTAAAAGAATAGACTGAACTTTATAAAGTACCCGTGTATAGATACAGATAGAATGACAATTTAATAAAATGATCATGGAATCACATTTCAGCAGTGATTAATTTTGTACAAGTATAAGATACTAGTAACAGGTAGCCGGTGAATCTCGTGGGGTGCCGCGCGGCGCTAGCGGCGCGTGAATGATGGACCATGCCAGTTGGATCTCTCATTTTGGCCAAATGCGTTTTTATCAATGGAGACTGATAATGTAAAAGGTTGACAAGTTACTTGTTATGTAGATAGGCCAGCTTTTGAATGTTTGCGATTCTTTTAAAATCATACCAATTGAAAAATGTCGACATTGAATATTATATTTTTGATGGCTCACCTTTCGGAAAAAGAGTATTTTGGAACTTAGCATTGCTCAAAGAAAATTTTATATCAACGAGCCACTTTAACAATATTATGTATACTTATGTCGAATTTGAAAATGTTTACATTGTGATTCATAATTCCCAAATTTGCTGATGTAAATAGAATGAGCAATTCTGTGAATATGATAATTATATATAATAATATGTATAAGCTGTATGATTTTTAAATACTATTGTTTGTGAAACAATAAATTTGTACGCAGAGCAAGGAAATATGTAGTATACTTTACTGTGACAGTGTATCATAAAGTTCCGTTACTGAAATATATTGAATTTAAATAAACAACTTATATGTATTGTAAATTAAGTTGCAATTATGCCATAATGTTATATTTGCTTTTTTATTGGGTAAAATACATTTACAGAAGAACGAGTTGCAGTGCGGAACTTGCTAACACTCACATCAGTGGCTGTCGTAGTTGACTCCACTCGTAGCCATCTCTGATAGCTGTTTCAGGGAAACATACCTATTGTAAAAAATATTTTGATATTAAATGTCTCATTCTTTATAATTAGCATATAACGTAAAGTAATCTATCAATGCAGAAGTCAAAGCAAATGGAAAAACCGAGCCAGTATTTACAATCCGGATTTCTGTATAGAACAATTACACTTGTAAGTGCAATAGCTAGATGTAATTTAACAAATTATTGTCAAAAGTTTTATATTTGTAAGTTTTCTGAGTTTCCGCTATTTTTATCAGATTTTATTTATTTTTAATACCAACTCCATTTGTTAAAAGTGTCACATAGTTTTATTTGTTTACTGCATATTGCTTCTCGGCCTTCCCATGCACTCCAAGCCCCCCGGCCCCTGTCACCTGCTTACAGCTAACCCGCTTTACTAATATCACTATCATTATTCAATGTCACAGATTCAGGTTGTAACTTAGAAATTATCTGAACCTCCCATATTATTGTTACCTAATTAAGATTAGTATGTCTAGTAATACCCCATGAAGTTTAATTGTGTAACTATGTAGGTAAACGCCAAGGTCCTTTAGTATAATTACCACAGATTACGGACTGGAGTGGGAAGCATCTATGCTAAATAACTATGACTTACTGTATACACTACTCAACTAGTTTTTTGTTAATCAATGAACAAATACTTTGTGAGGCTTTATGCATACCATGAGTCATGATTATTTAGATTGGAAATCTAAGTAGTTCTTTTAAAAGTACATAAAGATATTTTTGTATGTTTGAGTAAGATGTGCAAGATATGTAACATAAAAGTAATTTGGCTAGGATCTTAGATTTGATAGTTCTTTTTATAGATGGTTAATATTATTTTAATGTTTGCTTTTAGATGATGGATAGGTTTGTAATTTTTATTACTATTGTATTAGATTAAAAATACTAACATAAACCAAAAGTGCCCATTGAAATAAGTTTATTATGATGCATTCGGCGGCCAAGCAAGCCTTTTGTTTCGCATGTTGTTAAATATAATGTTTAGGCAACAAAATTAGCTAAATAAGAATATTAATCAAATTGTTGAGTTTTAAGTTATCTAAAATTGTTAAGGTTTATTGGAAAAGATAAATTAATTTAAGTTTTTTACATGTAATGCAAAACAAAAGGCTTGAATTTTTTGAGGCATTGATTAATTAACATCATTATTATATACTTCCTATTTTAAGTGATGGTTAGAATGGTTTTATTATAGTTTTGTTTCAAGGAAGAAATTCTAATTAATATTTTTGTTTCCATTATTTTATCAGTTTACCTGTTTCACTGTAATGTATCTTTGCTGTATTACAGACATATCCAATATACAGACTGATTTAAAATGAATCTTTTTTATTTTACCACATCCACATTATAACTGTCAGTCCAAAAAAGGGGTCATAAGTTTTTGAATACATACTTTGAGTTAAAATATATTATATTCAATACTGTAAACTTCTTTTGGTTTGAATATCATCTAACAATATTCTAAGTTCTTCATCTTCAAATCTCCCTTCTAATGATGGTATAAGAGCTTTGGCTTCCTCTGATGTTTCTGGACACAAGTTAGCAAGGCTTGCTACTTCAAATTTGTGCAACTTCTTTGATTGTAGAAGGCTGAAAAATTAATTGTTGTTATTTTGATTATGCTAATTTTGTTACATGATTGTTAGAGTTAATATTCATAGATACATCCTAGCAGGGACAGTATTCAAGTAATTCAGGATTTTTGGATAACAATGTTCCAAGTTGAGAAACTTACTTCCGGACTGCTGCAATGGTTTCTTTATTTTTAAACTTTTTAAACATATTAGTGTAAGTGAGGGTCTTCATGAAAACCTCTGAGAATTCCTGTTCCTCTTCAGCAGACTCATTTTGTGCTTTTCTATGTTCTAGCAACATATCCACCTCTGATATAAGGAGTGTTTCAGCATTTTCAAATTCTGTAAGATAAAGTACGAGATAATTCATGCAAGAAGTGACGCCAAGGCATTGAAAGCGAGCTCCGAGTCGCTGTACTTCGCAGAAGATACCAAAATTGTTAAAGAAAAGTGCAAATAGTTAGATGGAGACCCTCTGTACCTCTTGGGTGCCGTAAGATATCAACTACAACAATTGATTGAATAAAATAACGTTTATCGATCATTTACAATGCGTTAAAATGCATAATAACCTAAAATATAGTATATCATGTTTTAACCTTTAGGAAATTGTAGGTCAGCAGCATCTTCTTCAATTACATCTTGTATAGGCCCAGACATATTGATTTACGTGTAAATTCTTTACGTTTGATATTAAAATACTAAATTCGACACAACAACACAACCAAACACAACAAACTCATAAAATGCTCATAAAATTAGCGTTCTGTCATGTGTCATTATTCGAGTTCTGTAATGAAACCGATACTTTTTTAATCTGTATGTTGTGTAACATAAGTAACATTATTAAGCGCCGACACACTAGCGGACGCAGCTGTCAGCCGCGACTGATAATGTCACGATAATGTACACGGTCTTTTGGGACAGTTTGTGCCAGATCGCTCTCAGACGTCCCCCAATGTGTCGGGGCCTTAATTTGCAACTCTTTTCATTAGAGAAGTAGGTATCCTTCCTTGATGCAACCATGCGAAGCTGTTATTATTCTGAGTGACAGGCAGTCACCACAGACTAAATCAAAACATAGCAATGAATGACATTGACACAACACATTGTTTTTAAAACTTTTGTGCGTGTGTATGTGTGTATGTTTTATTTACCTACTTTTTCTTTCACATTTTCTGTGAATTTATTATGAATTTACTTTGTTAAACTGAACAATACTTATACTGAACATAATGTCTGTAACCCCTAGTAAAGCCGCACTTAGTTTAATTAATAATTTCAAGCCAAGTAAAGGTAAGGGTTGAGGTTATTAAATTTTACCCTCTTAATTTTATCCACAGCTTTATTTTTAAATATAATCCATAACTTTTACAGAACTTACAACTCCAAACAAAGATGCTAATTGTATGCAGCGAACAGTTTATAAACACGTCGAAGCTCTCCACCAGTTATTAGTTGAATGGATAACAAAACGCAACAGTACTACCTTGCCCTGCAAAACGATCACAAAGTTGAAGAGTCCGAAGAATGTTACTGAAGATTGTGATTACGACGAGTATCCACCAGAGCTAGAACCAAGAACTACAGCTCTTGTGTGTGCTCTAGATTTCTTTACAGGAGTTGTTGAACGTAAGTTACAAACGTTAATTATTAATTAAGATTCTGATGATAGAACAGTGTCATTTTACTCTAGTAATTACAATCTTGCTCAATAACCTATTTTATTTTAGGAATGGAGAAGACCACAAAACAGTTGAAAGCGTCACTGAAGTTGTTTCCGAGTGACTCACCTGTGACTTGCTCCTGGCTACCCCACATGATTGAAGATGAAGCCAACCGAATGTTAGAATGTTTGCAAAAGGAATTACAAATCAAACAAATTGTTACTGGTATGTAATTAGTTCATAATAAATACCTGATGAACTGATATTCATTAGGGTTGATGATATAATGTGAAAGTAAAATAAATAGACCGACAATCCTAACTTTGCAATAGACACATGTTTATTTTTATAAGAGCAACAATAAAATTATTCTTTGTAATGTTTGACCCTGATGTATGTAATTTGCAAATTGTGTAATCTTAGTCTTCTTCATTCATTTACAGCTACGAGTTGAAGAAAAATCTCCTATCTTTTACTCATTGCAAAGTTAGCTCTGTTAGACTAGAGTTTGGTGATGCTCTTTCGGAAAGCCCTATGTCTAGTCAGCATTGCATAATAATTGAGTGATGATGATAGTAGATAGATAGTAAATATTTCCTATTTCCAAGCACCGGAGTGGTTCATATGATTTTTTTTTTCATTACAGAAAACATTGCTCATACCACAGACAAGAGTCTTTTGACCCTGTATGCCACAGCCTGGGACTTGGAGGCTTACTTCAGTGTTGAGACATTTGCATATCTGTTTGTAGAATTTGGTTTGTCTCCGTTAAGAAATGATATAACACCACAGAAGTCCAGTCCTGATTCTCGTCATTAGCCTAACTTAGCTATAAAGGTGAGTTGTTTTGTATATAAATGTTTTTAAATTATTTATTTTTGATATAAAATACATTTTTAAGTAAGAATACATACATGTGTTTTCACTTAGCAAATGCTAGGCTACCAGGGCTAATCAAACAAGTAATTGAAATAATTCTTGATTAGTAAGATTGATAAGTTCAAGTGGTAACTACCATACCATACATACATGTATATAGTATAAAGATAAAGATAAAGAAACATTTATTCGACACATAGACAGCAACAACAACAAAAAGAAAAATACAGAATTAAAGAAATGAAATACATAATATACATATACAAAATAACAAGGCCAAAAAAAAATGAACATGGGACAAACACAAAAATACATATATCAGGGGAACTACATGAAGTAAATGTGATTATTTATATGCGCCTTGCAGTGTAGGAGGTGCATTGCAGCATCCATTTTTAGCTAGTGTCAAGAATTTTAGACCTTACATTAGTATTAGGAATGACGCTATGTATGTAAGTAATTCAGTCCGAAAACAAAAAAAAGGTAGATCTTAAAAAAAAAAATTGTTTGCAGGAATACACAAACTATTAGGCTTTCCACACGTAAATCATACCTGCTAATCCTGCTATGCACACAATTTTTTGTGTAAGTCAAAATATTCCAAAAATTGTTGGCAATAGTTAAGATATCGTTATTAAGATCCATTTATATTTTTATTAAAAAAAAAAATCTGTACCTAAACTGTAGTGACATTGGCCTCAAAATATTTTCCGAATAACGTTTGGGGAAGATGAGTTTTACAGTGGTGACTTGACTGACTACTAACATGCGAACCGAAGACTTTAGGTAGGTAGCCCACGATTTAGAATAGGAGTAAATATAAATAAAAAGTTCATATCTACATACATACGAATGGACATAATAATATAGAAATATGTTAATCCTTCAGTTGAATATCGGCACCTAAAATAACAAAGATTGTTATCCTTCTACTATTTTTCTTGACAGGCCAATTTTCGTTCTTTTGTTTTACCGAAATTAAGCTTTTTAACCTTGGCATTTAGATTAATTTACATAGAATTAAACGCATCGAGATCCTGCTGACCGATGACCCGGCAAGGGCGTTGCTATGGCAACGGTTCACAAACAAATGCTAAACGGTGTTCAATGAGGTAGCGTGGTTAGCATTCGTGGCTTTTCACACGTAGTTATATTATGGTCTTTACCCACGGCATGGTTATAAGTAATCCTATATGTATAAGTACATATCCTATATGCATCATGTATATATGTATACTGCTGGTCTACTATTCATTACTACTCTCGGTCTCTCTTATACATAGTAGGAATGAGGGTATTAAAATTATGACCTAATAAAATGATAAATAACGTCACCTCTTAACGAAAAAATAAAATTGATACTTACACTTATTTAAAGTACATTATATTACTTACTAGCTGTTCCTGCGCGCTTCGCTTCGCCTTAAAAAGTTTTCCCGTGGGAATTCCGGGATAAAAAGTAGCCTATGTTCTTTCCCAGGGTCTAGACCATATTTATACCAAATTTCATTCAAATCCGTTCAGTAGTTTTAGCGTGAAAGAGTAACAGACAGACAGACAGACACAGTTACTTTCGCATTTATAATATTAGTTAGGATATTGGACCATAGAAGTAAATTTACCTTTATCAATCCTTTAAATTTAAAATACTTATTAGAAATCACTTGCATATCGATGGTTCACAGCTACGAGTCTACGACGTATGTCAAACTTATAACAGCTATCTCTTTCGGTCGCCAGTTATACATTTTATTCAGATACCTCAAGAATCCCATCGACTAAAACTTTCGTAAAAGCAGTTTCCATTTTATAAATTATTTTGGTTATTTGCCCGTAAAATCACTTATTCAGATACAGCCAAACTTAGCCGAATAAAATGCCTTCTAATAATAGGAAAGGTTAGGGAAAGGATCAAAAGATGAGCTAAAGTTAAAGCGATGATTTAGGCTGCGACCCAGTTCCGGGGTCCTTAAGTCCCAGGCGGCGGCGGCGGCGGCGGGTCTCCACATGCTAAAGTATAATCACACGGCTCACAGATTCACTAATGGATGAATTTCGTCATTATACGCAGATTTAAACATTCCCGTTCATTTTTCTTGATCACGAATTCTAGGACCTTAACCTCTGCCACGTGAACGAATTATATTTTTGTATGATAAATAAATAATAAATATGTGGGGACATCTCACACACGCCCATCCGACCCCAAGCTAGGCAGTGTTATGGGTGTCGGACAGCTGATATATTTACACAAATACATAGATAGATACATACTAAATATCAACACCCAAGACCCGAGTACAAATATCTGTCTTTAAACAAATATATCTTCCCCAGCCGGGAATCAAACCCGGGACCTTCGGCATAGCAGTCATGGTCACTAACCACTACACCATTCGGTCGTCAACTATATCTAACCATGATAGAAGGGTAAAAGTTTCTGAAGGAGGAAGGTCATGGTCATGGATGTGGCACTCCTTTGGGGAGGCCTGTGTTCAGCAGTGGACGATTATAAGCTGATGGTATTTTAGTATAATATTATTATGAAAATTGCTACTGAAATATATCTTTTCAGTTAGTAACGTCGCTTCATTGGTTCAAGTACCCATTCCTATAATATTCTCCTTAGTTCGTATATCCTTTCATCACCCATCATCATGATCAGCATTGTTGAGTGTCATTTTCGTACCGAACAACAGAAGACTTCGTAGTTCGTACAGGCTTCGTAGGATTAGGAAGGCGATGTATACGGCTGCGGCTTTGTGGCGCGGCCCTACTTTGGAGAGGCCTATGTTAAGCATTTAGATGCCTATTTACTGGTTTATAAAATTAAACAAATAATTAATTTACCTAACTAAAGGATGTCCTATTTAATACTCGATGAGGTGAAAGACTCGCGACACTCACCGTAATTAAATATTAACTCGGTTTTTCTTGCATATCATCGGTGCTATCGGCCATTGGTACCTGTACTTTACCTGAGATGACACTGATGCAATGCTTGTGAAATATTTATATGCTTCTATATACATATACTTCCTCATGTAGATATATCTACTATACATAATTTTATTGCAATCAAAAACTGGAAATCTCATAGATTGTAAAACCATTTTGGGTGAACTATTCATAATTTTAATAAAAACAAAACTACTTTTCGTTGAGAGTAGTAAACAACGCTATTTGCCCTACGGCACATGTACCTCGATGTTCGCTTGTTTGTCTCGGTCTTCATATCGGTATCAGTAGCGAAAGAGTCGCACCGCGTCTATTGTTCCCGGCCTAAGTCAATGTTTGATATTAGAACAGAGACTTCTGTGTTGCGTGGAGTCGTCTTTTATGTTACTGCAACTAATTTTATTACCTGGAATCACTATTTATTTATTTATTTATCGTATGGCTTTACTGGTTACATAAAATAATTTTACAATAAGAATTTATACAGGTCACTAAAAACTACAATTATTTAACTATGCATACCTACTATGCAATATAATTATTATTTACTAAATTAATGGTCTATAGAGATAATGAATTGTAAAATAAATAATCCATTGTAAAGTAAAAGTGCGTCAACTATACGCCACTTACGCCAGTCACCCCCTCTCTTTATAATGTCTATGCTAATCGAGGAGAAAAGATAAAGATACCTACTACACCTGAAAAAGATCAGCAACATTTTCCCCCGTTAACCATGCAACTAGAATAACGTAAAGACTATATAAATAGATAAATAATTGCGCTGTTGGTAGTCCCTCAACAAAACTAACCTAAACTACGCTACACTATCTACTCCACAGACAGCTCTGCGCGCGGTGTATCACCGACCTATAATTTCGGTTAGAGCACAGCTTACATCACTTGTCCGCTAGTACCGTTGCTACACACTCGCAAGTTCTAAGCGACGCCGCGCCTCTCCCGTCCTGTTAGAGATGTAGCCGCCTAGACCCCGCGCCGCGTGAAACCACGGTTTATAATCGATCCACGCGACATAATACCATTATACTATTCCTGTAGATTATCTATGTAGATTAGTAGTTAGTTCTCACGTATGTTAGTCTGTAGTCTGTACACTCCAGTTTTCATCGACATCAGCATTGTACACTTGTGGTGGAGGCCGCGATGGCGCACATGTTCCGGAGCTCGCTGGCCATCGCGCTTGGCGACGAACAGAAGGAGGATGAAGGTGAGTCATTTTGCTTTTTATGTTGACATACTTTTTTTAATAGCCTAATTTTCGTCCCACTGATTGGCAAAGGCCTTACCAATCTAGGTCTTCTTCGGCGCCGACATCCGTCACTGGACAGTTGGACACCCACTCAGTAACAATGTTGACATACACGGGATGTTAATCTAATTGATGCTCTCGAAAACTGAAACCATATAATAATGATTTATGGTAAATTTGCACAAGTTTCATGAGGAAACATACCCTCGGAAATGCACTTTTCTACTGGACAAAAAAGTATACTCTCATCGGTCCAGCCATCCGTTTCAAAGATACCTACATACATAATACTAGGTGACCAGTCTTCTGACTCTATGACACAAATATAAAACCCTAATTTTGTTGTAGGATGTTTAATATCAGGCCACGAATGTAATTTTTAAGCCGTGCCGGTGTCTAAGTATGCCTAAAAACAAAATCCATCATTATTTGAAAATTCTGTAGAACCACAAGTATTTGTAGCGTTAACACTTTTCAAAACATGGTTAACAGTAGCGGGGTGCTACAGTGAGTTGAAGTGGTCATGTCACTCGCGCTCATGGCATGGCTCTATGACATGTTTGAGTTCAAGTAGTTACTATACCCAGCAGCTTCAAGCTTCAAGTTACTGAGTGAGAAATTATTAGCCTCGGCACCAGAGCTGTAGCCCAAAGCCAAGCCCAAGTTTTGTATACATAGACATTTAGGTACATACTTACTGTTAATGTTAAATCCTACGCCGGGGTGTCACTCTATATCATGAAAAACGACGTTTCGGAACGCTGCTGCACGAGCCACGACTCTATGTATATGGCACTTTTAATACAGCGAGAACTCGTTCGTTCGATTTTCTTCATAGAGTATCAGTATAGAGTAACCCTGCGCTCCGATGCCGATGCTCGGACGCATCACGACGCATCAATGAACCCACCAAGTACAATTTTCGAAGAAAACGATGGCATCTTATCGAAATACGCAAGGTAAAGAAACTATTATGTTTTTTTTTTTTTTTTTTTTTTATAAAGTTTATTCATATATTTTTCTTAATTGGTATTACAATTTAGGTCTGCCAAACTGCGCAGCAGTTTGATGGCGGACATAGCACTCTCTTAATACAATAAAATAGGCAATTATTAATACTTTAGGTACTTACATATCTATGTTTATATAAGGTGAGGTACACATTATCATATCTGATCTGAACAACAGTAAGTCAGAGAACACAATGATGCAGTAATAATTTTGACTTTGAAACAGTGAAGACGGTAAGTAGGTAGATAACCGGACTTGACATCGTAAGTTAACTTAATATCAGGTAAGTAATATTATCGACAAATTAATCTAGTACTTTTAGGTATATATAATTATAACAGAAACAAAAAATAAAAAATGTTTAAATAGGTACAGCCTGCAGTCAAAATTGACTCTTACGAAGGAGGGCTTAAGATCGGTAATGAGTCCAAACAAAGTGTACGTTTAGCGAGACCGCCACCGTACACAATAAAGTACGCATTGATAACAATGTTAGGCGCACAGTGAGAGGTAGTGTAGTTTTAATCTTACTTTCAGGTTCGTTTTTGAAGTGGCTTTTTCTACAAAACCCTCAGGTAATTCATTGTGTAAGGTAGGAGTAAGCCATTGCCTTGTTCGTTCACCAAAGTAATTACAGGTGCTCGGTACACTATAAGTACTGGTTTCCGCCTTACGGGTTGGATAGCGATGAATTCTTTCAATTTTAAATTCAGTATTATTATACTGTTCTAATATTAACAGCTGTTTTAATTTAAGATCAATGGGTAGTATTTTAGTGATATTGTATATTTTTTCATAGTTTTTATTAAGATTTCGTTTAGTTTTTGAGTCTATTAAAAATTTTAGAAGTTTCATTTGTAGTAATTTTATTTTATTTATGTATGTTTGAAAGGTAAGTCCATAGCTACTCAGCCCGTAACACATTATAGCATCTGCCAATGCATAGTACAACATATACATAATACTTTTACTTACAATTCTTTTTAGATTATACATTTTACCTATAACTGATCTTAATTTAGTGCAAACATATTCTACATGCAGTGACCATGAAAAGCGGCAGTCTATAGTTAAACCTAAGTATTTGTATGAGCTTACCTCTTCTATTTCCGGACATAGGCAGTTATCTTTATTGTTATGGAAACAGTCATAGGTATGCCCTCGTAAACTAATTTGGCTATACTTATAATTACTGTAAGGTGAGCATATTCTTAGCCACTTAGTTTTATTGGTGTTTATTATAATGCCATTATCATGGGCCCAACACACAATGCGATCAAAATCGTCTTGTATTGCGTTTTGTATACATAAGTCATCTTTACCGCTGTAGATAAGGCAAGTATCATCCGCATACATGTACATATTGCACTTTGCGATGACGTTGGGCATGCTATTAACATGCATAATGTACCCCAAAGGGCCATATACAGATCCAGTTGGCACCCCGTACCTAACGTCACCATCATAGCTTATGGTTTCTCTCACACGAACTCGAACTTTGCGGTTTGCGAGATAAGTTCGGAACCAGTTATTGATAGGACCGCGGATCCCACACTCACTCATGGCCTGCAGCAAGCCGTCATGGTCCAAGGTGTCAAACGCTTTTTTAAAGTCAATGAACACAGCCACTACCAGTTTTCTTTCGTTTAATGAGTTGTTTACGTAATTAGTGAATTGAGATAAGGCAGTTGCTGTGCTCCTATTTGGCCTAAATCCATGCTGGACATCTGTTATCACATGATTATTTTCCAGGAATCTAGTGATTTGGTTAACTAAAATTTTTTCTACTATTTTATTTATAGTGCTCAAGATAGCAATGGGTCGGTAATTGGTATATTCTGAATGTAATCCTTGTTTGTATATTGGTCGTATTAAAGAGATCTTTATAGCATCAGGATATAAGCTTTTTTCTATGCATAAATTAATAAAACGGGCAATTATTGGACTTATTTGTTCCTTTACTTGTTTGAGATCTCTCACCCTGACACCGTCAGACCCCGGCGACTTGCTGCACTCCATAATATCGATAATTTTAGACACATTTAATGCGGTAACTTTCTTAAATCTAAAACTTACATTAGTTTCCTTAACATATGAGCTTCTATTTAAAAAGTTTTTATTACACTTATGCTTTATTCCGTCAATTTCCTTTGTAAAGGTATCACAAAAGCTATTACACACATTCACTAATGAGGACTCAGATTTGCACAGATATTTCTCAATTACACTGTCAACACTCGATGGTTTTTTTCCCAGCCACTCATTTATGTTGCACCAAATTTTTCGCATATCTCCCTTACACTTTACTAACAAATCTTGCTTGTACTTATTCTTAGCTTTGTTTATTATCTTATTGGCTTTGTTTCTGTATTTGGTGTATTGAAGTCGCAGGTTCATACTCTTAGGGGACGATTTCCATTGTCTAAATAATGTATCCCGCCTGTCGAGGATCCTAAGTAGGTCCTTATCAACCCAATTCTGGGTGTCTCTTTTTGTTAGCTCACGCAGGACTCTTGAAGATTCGTAGATTTCACCAAAAATCGCGCATAAGTTCGTGTACAGTTCGATAGGGCAGTCAGTATTCATTAACTCTAGCCAATCTATTTGTTGTAATTTCTCGCTAACCCTTTTGTTATTGTACATAACGCTGCTCCTAGGTGACTCATCCATCGTGACACATGTATCAGCTGTTAGACCCGTTAAGTAGTGATCAGCAACGCGCTGGGTCGAAACGTAAGTAGACAGCATAGATGACGACGATTTCTCAGCACGTACAAAAATATGGTCCAAACATGACGTAACCCGGCGTCCCGCAACGATGACGTCACGGGTCACGTCTCTTATTCCACACTGTAATCCGTGTTGTGAAAGCATGTTTAGGTACGGCTCCGCCGCTGGATCCATGTTATATGTGAGTATGTTTATGTTACAGTCTCCGATAAGCATGACGTCATTATCAGCTGGTACAGTACTCATTAGGTTATTTATTTCGGTGATAAATAGGTTTTTGTTGCGATGAGGTGGCCGGTAGATTGCAAAGATATCCATTTTGTAGCTATTTTGTGTTAGTTTTCCATGTAATAGTTCCAATTCACAGCTACTATTTGTATTATTTATTGTAAATGGTAAGTGTTGTTTTGAGTATATAATTATACCTCCACCACGCTTATTTTGCCTTGTTCTGCTGTTCATGTTAAATCCGTTTATATTGTACATGCAGAGCTCCTCTTGTTTCAAGTTAACTTCTGTAAATATCATTATATCCAAGCTACATAGGCATTGTTGTAGAATAACAAGTACTTCATTGAAATGATTTTCTAAATGAGCTAACATTCATGTGCACAATTTGTAAATGAGTGTTTTGGTTATTTATGCAAGTAGCCCATTTATTACTTTCCGTGTATCTTGTGTAATCTATATCTGCTGGTAGGTCGTGAGCCATAAGTAGGAGAATATAATATTACTTGAGGTTATGTATGTAGATTGGAGGGGATAATAATGATGAGTAGGAATACCGGGATACTAGTCTTTCATCTGTGCTTGTATATCGGCCTCTTGTCGTATGTTAATAATTTTTGAATCGGCATCTTTTTTCACCAAGATTTTTGAGTTTTGAATCCATATAAACTTGTGGGAAGTTTTAAGATTCGTTTTTGTTTGCCAAAACAGATTGCGAGTTTGCTTAGTAATATTTTCATTGATATATATAGGATCCTCAGTGGCGTTTTTAAAGAAAAAGTTGTTCGTGAGCCGCTGCTTGCGGCGCTGCAGCCATGAGTCACGCGCACTCTTTGTGCGCAGGCTCATTATCAGCGTCGTGTTGCGGCGGTCCGTTTTGCCTTTTTCACCGCCTACCCTCCACACATCCACTATATCTTGTATCGGCAATTCCAATTTTGATGCAATTTGGGAAACTGTTTCTCTTATGGAATCATTCTGTATCTGTACTCCTACTAGTTCTACTTTCTTCTCGGTTTCTTTTTGTTCTATCCACTGTACTCTTTCTTCAAGTGCACTGTTGCACTTTTCTAGACACTATGTATGTACCTATATGGTGTAAGAAAAGGCATAGTGACCCAAAAGGGTGACTCAGGAAAACATTCTGAACAACGATTGAAATTTCGCCTAAAAAAAGATTCTCAACGCAATATAAACTTTGTCTGTCCTTTGAAATACAGTAGGTAGGTATGTAGTGTAGGTATTATATTCTAGTTCTGAAGATACTCAACTAAACCGTGTAGGTACCAAGATGATTTAATAAATAAATTAAGCAAAGTAGATGTTGTTTACATGAACGATGTTTTAATACTGACAGAATATTAACTGATGGAAAATATAATTATGCACATATTATTATAACCTGTACTTATTCAATTTACCGTTATTGAAGTACCTACCTAGGTAAGTAGTTCAAGACTAAAAGCATAAAATATGCATTTTAATGGAATTATTTGCACTTTACGTAAACGTTGTGAAGCCTTTAATTATGGCCTATTATTCTATTTACGATGTTTACATATTTCCTTCGAGTGTGAGGCTACACCTATTTATTTGCATTTAGTAATAAGTGTAACTTATAAATAAGTTTAAAAAATTGTATAAATAAATATAGGTAAGTAGTTCAAACTTTCATTTCCTATTTTCTCATTTTCCCAAACAACGTATATCTACTTACCCCTTATTCTGTAGCTACGAGTATTAAACTGTTTTGTCCCTCTCTGTCAAAGAACAAATTGTTCTCTGTCAGAGAGTGACAGAACAATCAATTCAATAGATAAAGCATCCTATAACTTTTTTTATGAATAAGGGGGTTGTACTCTATACCTACAGAATGAATCGTCAAAATCAATTCACTACTCAAACCTTAACCGAGTAATGAAAGCGTATACATACATTATTCCAAAATAAAACACATGAACCTATACAGCAACATTTCGAACGTCATCCGTTTTTTTTAAACCGATTAGAAGGCCATATAGTCATAGTGCGCATTTATGTTAGCTGTACCTACCATACCACCCATCTGCATACAGGATGTCCTTCTGGTGCATTCAACATCTAATCCAATAGGTGCTCCAAGTTTGTTTAAATGTTATGCTGATGTTACTACATTCATTTACAAAACCTGTTATTTCTTCGTTACTTACTTATATAATTGGAGTTGGTATTAATAATTAATTCATAATTAATTTTGGTTTTCTTTAGCCGTAAGGACCATACTTTATGTATATTTGTCTAATTCAATCATATTTTTTTTAATTTTTTTTTGCATAGCCTACTTATTTTCCCACTGCTGGGCAATCCTCCCCTTTCATCTTCCACACCTTTCGATCCTGTGCACCCTCAGCCCAGTTGTTATCGAATTTGTCCAGGTCGTCCCGCCATCTCCGTTTCGGCCTGCCTCTCCGCCGGCGCCCGTCGCCCGGCACCCACTCGGTCGCTATCTTGGCCCACCGGTCCGGGTGCATGTGGCAGACGTGGCCGGCCCAGTTCCACTTGAGCTTTGCGGTCTCGACACCAACATCGACTATGCTAGTTTGGGAGCGCAGTATGGTGTTCCTGACACGGTCCGTCAATTTTACACCGAGAATACTACGCTCCATCGCTCTTTGGCAAACCTTCAGTCTGGTCTTTTGATTTTCGGTCAGTGACCATGTCTGTGCGCCGTAGGTTAGGACGGGCAAGATACACATGTCAACGAGTTTGCGCTTGAGTGACAGAAGAAGGTTGCCCTTCATCAGCTGCTTCATAGACCAGTAGCTCTTCCAGGCGTTTTCGATACGTCTATCGATTTCTTTATCTTGCCTGTTTTCGAATGAGACTAGCTGGCCTAAGTAAATGTACTCGTTGACATATTGTATATCCTGACCGTCAACCGTGACCCTGCGTTTCGCACTATTGGACATGATCTTGGTTTTGGACCGGTTCATCGACAATCCGACTTGAAGGCTTGCCGTGCTGAGATCTTGCAGCATGTGTTCGAGTGTTGATGCCGACGGGGCAAAGAGTACAATGTCGTCGGCGAAGCGAAGGTTGTTTAATCTTCTGCCGCCGACGTCAATACCTTTGTCTTCCCATGGGACCGCAAGCTTTCTGAAAACTTCTTCGAGAGTGCAAGTAAATAGTTTTGGAGATAGCGGGTCGCCCTGTTTTACGCCTTTCTCTATATTGAAAAGGGTCCTGCTGATTGCAATTTAATATTGGCTGTACTGTTTTCGTAGATTATTTTTATTAGGTCTATGTATGTTTCCGGGACATTTTGGTCTATGAGGGCTTGAAATTTAAATATTATTATTCATAGCAAACTATTGTTAGCAAAAGTATATTCACCAGGTCTTACAGGTGCGATCAGGATTGGGTGGAGCTGCATTCGGGAACTTCCTATTTTCCTGAGCCATGTTTTCCACTATAAATCTAACAAGATTTTGAATTTCTTGCGATATTGGTGCATCCGCAAATAATTAAGTTTTTGCAGTAACTGAGTGAGAGTCATTTGATATCCAGTATTGTACAGCATTGGATGCTTGCTTTGCTGTATGATTGAGCAGATGCAAGCATAGATAACCTCGAAATCTCAATTCAAGACATGCTTTAATCAGTAATAATGAGACAGGACCTAATTTTTTTTATAGTACCCAGATATCGGTTTACTTACCAATAAAACTTTGGTTTAGCCTTAATTCGTCTAACTAATCCATTGAATAACGAAGATAACATACTTCTACGCTCTTCCGAATGTTGAGTTGATATACATTTCCAGTTTAATTTTATATCTATCTCTACGGACTTGACAGCACCCCATTTTTAATTTGGCCTTCAGAGTCGTTCCCTTTGCAGACATAATTTAATATGATAGTAAATAAACATATTGATATTTGACAACATTGTAAACAGTACGATTTGCTCCGAACGCACCATGTGATCATGCCATAAAAGTCTTGATTGACGCAAAACATTTTCATCTACCTATCTACCTACAAATGTAGAACCTTGATAAGTTCTGCAAATATGGTACCATTCCATTATTATTATATGGATTTAGAATATTATTTACACAATTTACGTAGGTAGCGTACTTTTATCTTACTAAACAAAGAGTTATCTGGGTTATTTCAGTACCCAGCCAGTAAAAACTGAAAGCCTAGAAGCCGAATTTTCCGGCTGTTCCAAATTTCAGGAACAGAATTTTGATTCGCCCTTGATTCAAGGCTGTTTCATTCTTATCACAGTATAGGTAGGTCAAATTCGGATGCATTTCGGTACTTACATGTATTTGATACGGAAGCCGTAGGATGTGTTGAGGGGCCGTGAAGACTGTGGTGTGTTTTTTATCACACGTTAAGTGACGATTAGCTTTATTTGTGCAAGGCTTTGCTGAAAGTGTTGCGTAATCGAGTGATGCTCAGCTCAGACTTGGTCAGTATTTCGAAATACGTCCGAGCGCTCACGTCTCATCTCCTGTCGCGGTGGTCCGTGGTGATTGGAAATTGATTTTCATCTGAGAAAGGTGGCTCTGTGACTCTGTGTGCAGGACGGCAAGCGAGCATGTTCAGCTTATTCAGAGCTGATGTTTTAGGCGTGAGTACTAAGTGTTTTTTTTTTGCCGTGTTTTTTCGTTTTTTCGCTATGATTTTAAGATATTTGCTCTTTTATTAGCATAGTACCTACCTAGGAAGATTTTACGGGTTCCTATATGACATTATATTTACTTATTCTATGTTGTTCAAATATAAATCGATAGGTTTTCCAATCCGTAGTAGGTATGCCTAGTAGGTATTTATTCGTAACACGGTAAACAACAATATTGTTTGTGATAAAGGACATAATCTCAATGAACCGGTTCGTTTTATATTAAGTTTGAACTTTGTTTATGTATTTATATGTACAATTAACAATAATAATACAATTATACGTGTAGCATATGGGTAGGTAGGTACCATATCCTGTTATCAGAAACAGGTCTCGAACGTTCTTAGCATTCTAATTTAAGAAAAATATACTTAGTGGTAGCTGCCTAAACAAAACACCTAATTTATAAGCTCTTATTTTGGCATATATAAATACCTACTCATGATTTCTTTTAAAACTTTTTTTTTAATTAAAGACAGACACTTTTCTACTAAATAATTGGATATTGCCCTCTCCCAATATTACTACATGCCTTGAGGTACCTATAACTATTAGATTCTCAAACATTGTATCACAAATAAGCGGTATCACTCAATATGTAATTGAATGGCTCGATAAAACATTATGATTGGCCGATCGTGTGTGATTTAACGACAATAATGCTAGATAAGTGAAAAACCAACAACTCTGAGTTTATCTATGTAGGTCTTGTAGGTCAAATAGGACACTTCCACAATATTAAAAATACTAAAATAAAGTTTAATATTCTAATGCTGCGTTAAATGAATACTGCACTAACTAGTTGTAAATATTTATACCTAACCTCTTTGCCTACATGGTATTTTTGATACTTACAGTTTTCTACATTTATTTATGCTGTTAACATAATCACAGCAGTATCCCATACTTACATCTTTATTTATAGTATCTAAACTATTTACAAGTATACATGGATACTGCGATCTGATTAGCATAACTTTGTCAATTTAATATAACAGGTGTTAAAGCACACTGTTGATGTACCTATACCTACTTAAAGTACACTAGGAACTAAAATTATGAAGAGACGTCTAATAGAACCAATAATATCGTATGAATAAACAATTTTAAAATTGGAATACATCTGATCCGATACCGACGAGTATTAAAATTCTAGAAAGTTCTTATTTTAAAACTATAATACAGTTCTTAGGCACATGGCCCCACATCACAGGGTGCGAGACCGAGCCATCCCTCGGAAATACTTTGTATAATACGAGTAGCATGATTCAAAGTATGATTGACAGTAAATAATGTTCGTTTTCCCTTTATCTGACAGACATTTGTACATAACATAACTATCGCATTTTAACTTATATTGTGCGGTGTAACATGTTCCATATTCAGACCGAACGGTTCAACAACTCTTTCTAAAGATCACCTTCCGAATCACACGGCGTTTTCAAGCTAGTGATTTTAAACCATTTATCATCCATTGCTCATCAGATGCAAATGTGTAGGTATAAATTCGTTATGGGTTGCATATCTCAGATATTTTCTTGAGCTATGACCATAGAACTCCTACTTCTTACGGGATCAAAAATGTACGATGTTGGTATTAGTTTATTAGTTGTGTGTTTAGCCACGAATGTGCATATCAATTACAGGCGACCGGCAGCTTAATAACTGGACGTGGACATGCCTACGTGACTGCGGTCAGTGAGCCGAATATTACAAAAAAATACCTCGACGTCAGAGAAGCGCCCTACATTCAACCTCTAAGGGCTCGTTTACAGGGAGGCGAGACGTTCAGTCATCAAACATTGTGTTGATAAGTATGTTAGAACGTAATATGGAAGGAAAAAGTTAAGTTTGGCAGGTTATTGTTAGTTGCCAGCACCACGCAACGCGCGCCGCCGGCCCGCGCGGACACACGAATGAATTCAGAGTCGTGTGAGTGACTTCAACTGATTTAGAAGAAAAAGTTTTCCGAAAAAAACCAAAAATCTACTTATAAGAGAAAAGAGAAAAAGAAGATTTTAAATAAAATCCTAAAAACATTAATATGTCAGAAATGGCTCACTTTCGGATAGTACATCCCGTACTGAAATCGACTAGAAATGGCCTCTTCTATCTCTCCATAACGGGTCCGCCACTAATTACCAATCACCTGTATAAAAACAAATCCTCTTGAGTCGGCTCACTGCTGATTTTTTTAGAAACTGTATGGCTATGTCTACACAGCGGAAGCATCGGGCAAAAAACACCCAAACTTTCATGAAATCCTCACGCGAAACACCTACATATTTCCTGAAAATGTTACACTCAACACCTGTCATCGGACCACGATCGCGATTGAGATACAAAATTCTTCCTACACAACCTTATTCAGCGCTGGACGGAAACACAGACAAACAGACAGGCAATTTAAAAGTAGTGGTAGAGAGCAAAGGTGTTGTGTGCATAGTGTGTGTACACGGAGCCTCCTGGATATTGTCTACTGCGGAGTCACTGTCTCACTCGAATATTTGCAAAACTAAACACAAATAAGTACTATTGTTTGATAACCCGACATTGAGTTTAAAAGCTTATAGATATACATTTCTTTATTTAAAGTAATGCAATCTGACATTGCAGTCGTCGGTTTTTTTTATGAAATGGACGTTTGTATAATTTGTATCGTAGTGTAGGTGTGTAAAACCATGGGCTAAAATGTATCCATAGTTAAAGACATTATATGCTCACGACCGTTATTCCCGAAGGGATAGTCAGAGATGACTCGCTAGCAAGCTTTTCACTATACTTACTTTATTTGTGTCACTGACAAGTAATAAATAATACATATATTATTAGTAGGTATATATTTTTATCTTAAATTATTATATAGTTTATGAATATATTTGTAGTTTTGTTTCATGTTTGCTTTAATAATAGTTAGGTTAGGTTATTACATATTTTAGTTAATTGTATTGTACCTACTTCAAATTCAATTAGTTAAAAGATTTAATTTTCAATTTCTCTTTCACCCAGTCGAAGCCCGCCTTTGTATACGTCCTATATGTTTTAAATTTGTAATCTGTTTTGTATATTGTTTGTTTGTGTACAATAAAGCGTTTATAAATAAATAAATAGTAGTTTAGGTATAGAAAAATCGTATTACCTACTCAGTTTAATATAGATGTCACTTGATTGATATTAACGACCTACAATTTCTGTAATTTAATTATTTTATAGCTTTTCTTATAATTATTTCTGTGGGAAAACTATTACATATAATTATAGCTTCTCCAAAGTAAGGATAGATACCTACTGAATTTTATTCTTTAATTTTATTCTTAAAAAATAAAATTACAGGTGAGTCTACTTACTGTCAGGCCGTGACGAAGTAGACTAATTATGTAGGTCTTGTCGCCACTCACTCACATGTGTACACACGGCAACGTTAAATGGTTGGCAGGGCACACTAACGTAGGTAGTGTATGTGTGTGTCAGCGACGTCGACGTAATTATTTAGTTCTGGGCAACCCACACACGGATATTGTAAGCATGTAGTTGTGCCAGTGACAATGATTCATTGTTTTTATGATATGAAGCAAAATTTTGCAATGAATTGTAATAGATTGAATGGCTCAGTTGGTATGATACAAGACTTACAATAATCGGTATGGTGGTTCAAATCCCTGTGAACTTGCAAAATTCCTTTTTTGTTTTTTTTTATAGATTTAGTTTATTTTTTAATATGGCTAGTAATAGTATTGTAGTATATACGAATAAGAGCAACACAGAAAGTAAATGAAACAAGTTATTAAGTGTTAAAATTACAAAATTTATTCTTGCCGTAACATAAACATTAAGGATGTTACGTTTTTGTTGTTTTTCGTTTTAAAACATAGTTGTAGTTTATATTAATAAGGAAAATTTTCAATTAGCAGTTTTAAATCATAATAAACATCAGAAAAGGATGGACTGGCTGTTTTACTAAAGTAAATAGGCAAGTCATTAGTTATATGAATCAACATGTTAATTAGCTAGAAATAAGATAACTTATTCCAACCTCAGTAACAATAACATCATTAATACATTGGCTTACCCATAATTGTAAATAATAATAAGTATTTAACAAAATAACTAAAATCTTATACAAATGGAAAAATAAAAATTACTGAGCTAACCCCAATAACTATAATTTTCACCACTTTTTCGCCATAATATCTTACCATCCATCCTTGTCTGACTTAAAGGACTTTTCATCACTAAATATCACCACATTGTTGCACCAATCAAAGTTTAAAATAGTCAGTCGCAAAACGCACTCTGTTTCGACGATGCTGATCGGTTAGAGCAATTTTCTTCGTCGGCCTCCGACACCGCAACCCTGCAGCACGCAAGTGAACCCGTACGGTTTGTAGGGATAGATTATGTGTTGTGGCCGTAGAACGGGTGCTGCAGAACGGATCAGCGCTATGTGCAGCTACGATCTCTCGATGGCGTGGTGATGCATCCGTATAGACGACTACTGTCCCGAATCTGCGTATCGGTGAACCCATAATTGAACAGTTCTCCTCTGCAAACAAAAAAAACAAATACTTAGCTTATACAAATACAAATATTCTAACAGTCAAATAAAATATTTACAATTCTATGTTACTTACCGTTAAACGTCTTGCGATTTCACTAATTGTAATATTTTGTTCATATAATACAATTATCTCCGCCTTTTTGAACATGGTCAAATGACTTTCCATAGTGACTGCGAAGATAAATTAATTATAAATTGACAAATCACAAAGTGAATCACTATGCAGACGCAGAGGTGAATTGTCACTAAAACTAAAAACTAATTTCGTTTATTCATATTGTATGAGGGTAGAATGGTTTTACTTCTCAAATGAAGAACGAATCATATATTTTTAGCGAAGAGAAATAGTCGACAGCTATGCAGCTTGTAGTCATTTGTCAATTTCAAATAAATTTATTTTATACTCAACAGCGTTTAAATTAACGCTAAATTTAAATAAAGTAAAATAAAAATACCCATCTGTGGACTCGAACTCACGACCTATGTTTCATAAGTCTAACATACTACCAATGAGCTACGAAGAGTATAGCTACAAGGTGTGAAATTTTGCTTCAAGTCAATTTTATAACTATTTGACTTACTCGACCGGTTGATATTTTTATGTCACAGCTGGTGTAAGGGCGTTTGCCTACGCGCAAACTCGTTTGTGCTGTTGTGTGTGTGTGTGTGGTTTGTTACTGGTGTATTTACCGATTTCTGCTTTATTGCACACATAGACCACGTTAGTGTGCACACATACACTACGTTTGTGTGCCCTGCCAACCATTTGGAGGTGCCGTGTGTACAATGTACATACGCGACAATGCCCTGAATGTTATTATTAATGTTTCGCATCCATCAGCTTTATCTCGGCGACTCCGCAATAATCACAAACGCTCAGTCTCACAACTACGCTTATCAAGTCAATACCGTAGGGTATTTCCTTTGAGAGAATTCACTTTCTACGTTATAGTTGTGAGTCCGTAGCGCGGGTGAGGTGTGTGTGAGTACAGTGTGGGATGGAGTACCAGTGCGCCAGCAGCTTCCAGCGCCTGCCGCTGCGCAGGGTGCAGGACCAGCCGTGGTGGGACGAGGACGACAACCTCAGCGACCGACGCATTCATGGTGAGACTACAGTGGTAGTGACTACCTAGACGCACTGACGGACGTGACCTCACGGTTAAATAGTCAATGACTGTTGAGGTTATTTGCAGTTTAAGGGTAGCATCCTACTTTCTTATCTTTACTGTGTGTTTAATGTTGGCTTCTCGTGTCGAAGCAGTTGAATGAACGCGAGAAATGTAGCACAAACATTTGCCTACAAGGTTTTATAACTTTGCAAAGTTGTAAACTTCAAAACTTGATGACTGGCTCGTTTTCGTGATCCGTAAATAAATTGTGAAACTGACTTTTTTGATTTGAGTTGGTAAGACATGCGGCATGGGTCGGAGATGCTGTGGCTATTATAAAATTAATTCCGCGTATCTAACTTCGTCTAGACTGCCCTCGCCCCAGCCGTACGCCTCGTGCTGTGCAAAACCACCCTTTAATACGATAGCGTAGGGGTTCACGGTGTGTATTTCCTAGAAGATAAAAAGGTTGTGGAATAAGGGTCGTATTCTAGAACCAATCTCAAGAGTAAGCAGTCATTTTATTAAACTCTATACTTAATTATATTATTGTGAATATTGTGTTTTTAAAATAAATTATTCATATTTCCTATATACTTGTTGAGACTGAAATTTGGCATTCCTGTGAGCTGATAGATAAATACTTAATATTATTATCTACTCTGTAATGAGCACTGGTCCAGTCTGTCCCTAATTGTTTCTAGGGTTCTACCTTTTTTGGCATAAGATTTATTTGCCTAATCTCGTATTGCATAGTAACGTTTGGTCAAAGTCTCGTTACGCCGAAAATTGTATGGCATAAATCTCGTTTAGTAAAAAGTTATTTCGCCTAACATTGTTTTGCCTAATAATGGTATGGCCAAATCTTGAATAGCCTAATAATGCTATGGCATAGGTTTATTAGGTTTATACAAAGTAATAATATTCGTTTGGCTTTAACTTTGACGGAGCGTCTCCCTACATAGCGCAAACTGGTGCCTTGTATTGTTTCCGCTGTTTGGAAAACGCTCCGCTCCGCTTCGCTGCGCTCCGCTTTGGTTTTGATGATCATGTGCACCTAACACGCTCCTCCTCGCTTTGCTCGTCGTCGCACCTATTTTTAGGTTTCGATCTCATGGGGTTTGTAATAATTATATTGGTCGTTAACTTTCGATTTTTTAACATACAATATCGTGATTTTCGGGATGTAGGAGAAAAATACCACAATTTGTACATTTACTACGTACTTAATACATTATTTATTAAGATAACATTACGAGAAACAAGATTATACATAGGTATAGACGAACATAAATCTGACCAAACGAAACTTAGGTGTTTAAAGATTGTGCCTAAAGAGTTTTAGACGAAACGAGCCTTATGCCACATAAGTCTTGGCAAAGTGATGGTTCGGCCAAAAAAGTTTAGACCATACGAGTTATGCGAAATGAGTTTTGGTCAATAAAGATTATGCGAGATGAGCGGAACCCGTTTCTAGAATACCGCCCTGGAGCTTCACAGACAGAGGTTGGCATCGATCGGAGGCTGCCTCCCTAATTTTAGAATATCCGTACATTTACAGTTTATTTTCTCCCATCTCATGTATATTGGTATATACCGTTTATAGCGGCTAGCTCGTCTAGTACGATCGCGAACGCTCAACTTATTTTAGCTCTATACATGTACTTACGTCTCACATACACACTATGTATTCAAGAATATGGTTTTATCTATTAAATATACATTGAATAGATATATTATATCTAGGTAGGCGCTAAATACATTCACTACATTGTTGCTAGTGATATTTCACTTACATTAATGATTGTGGAGATTGTGTTATTGTGATACCTAATCACTGGGTACTACGTATATTTAATATACTATAACTATTTATGCATACATGTGTACCTGCAAGAGGAAAATCTTTAACATTTACGCAATAGTTTTATTGCCACTGCAATAATGTCCTAGTGTATGTAAATAATTACTTCCATGTTCTATGTAGATTAATTATATTTTTATACTCGGGATACTTATACATACCTTTGTTTACTCAACCACAAATAACTCCCTATTTAGTTACCAACATATGCTTCAGTCAGTTGTTTATGTTTTACAAAAAGCATTAACTAACTATACTTTTAATTTGGAACTATTGAACAGATTGGATGTACGCCATCGAAGTAATCCAAACGTTTATTATACGAACTTTGTGACTACACCAACCTATTTTGTTTCACATTTCGATTTCTCACTTGTAAAACGGCAAAAAAACGTTCAGGAATAAACATAAAAACCAATACATGATAAAATATGAACTCTTACCATTTCAATTCAATTAATCAAAAGCAGTGCCCGATATCGGTGTTCCACAGGGCAGCGTCCAGTCTGGCTAGCTCCATTTATTCCTTTACTGTAAAAATATAGGTCAGGCCGTCGCCCTGAAAGGGTCAAAGCAATTGTTTCTAAACGTTTTCGCTCGTTCCCTTCGTATAAAACATTTATGTGACATAAGACTTTGTAATCCAATTTTCTGTAGTAAAAGAGTAACAATAGAACAAGATCCTCAGGGTGAAAATAAAGTCTTTCAAATGGAACATTACATTAAAGTTGTAACTTTATAGTACAGTGACAGTGTCTATTATTTACTGTTGAAAGTTTGAATATTGAAACACGAATAACATAAGACTAGGTCTAGATGAAGCATACAGCATACTGCTTTTTCAATCTTTGTAGGTCATTGACAGGCTAGATTACCTCAATTTTACTCACCCAGTGCTACGCTACTGCTGCAACTCCACTCCACCGCCGCAGAATATTAGCTAGCGAGCGAGCACCTAGCAGTCCGCTAGGTTAACATGCCAATGTAAATAATGTCTTAAAATCAATACGAAAACCTTATATTTGACTTGATTTACAAATCATATTTAGTATGGAAACCCAGCGATGTGTCGTAGCAGCGACATAGTAGTGGGTGAACTGAACTAAAAGCCGGTGCAGTGGAGGTGAAGGGGGAATATTGTCTGGAACATTTTAATTAAATCCTCTTTCCGAGACACAGAGACTCGCTGTAGTATTCCCGTGAGTTGCCATCGTGCTACAGACATTGATAGTTTAATATACAATTTTAATAATGGTATAACGACTTCTGCATCTGACGTGGGTTACATACTCGTATCTATCGATTACATACTCGTATCGTATTTATAGTCCCTATGTTCCCTGGAACAGATAGCTTACGTTTCATCTTTTTATCCAAGCGGCATAGGTTCCCAATAATGTTAATGACAGACGCAAGGTACTTAAATATGTGTACAAAAAATCTACACATGTTTTATACGCAGATTTTCAATGGAAAATGTAATTGCTCATGAATTGCGGTTGCATTGCACCCCGTGAGAAACTTGCCAACGTTGCTTTTTCCACATACTCATATCGTTTTTCCTGTCAAGGTTGTATTGGTGTAACGTTAGGTAGGTTCTGTGTTATACAGGGTTAAGTTTCAGATAATGCATTATAGGGTTCAATCGACTGGAAATGCCTTTCTCTATCACCTCCTGAAAGGATCTTAACCCTGTATACTTGTATAGTAGCTAATATATCTAGTCTTTTAAAACATAAAGCTTAAAGGTTTCGTTGTCCAGATCATGAAAACAACATTAAAACAACATTCCTTTCAAACGTATGAGTTGCTTTGAAACTGTCATTAAGTAGGTACACGAGGTAGTTCTCTGTTAATAGTTTTCATGGTTTTCCCCTAATGTGTGTTACAGTTACTATCTATAAAAGAGCATTCGTGAGCATTAACCACTTCGACGTAGCATTATCGTGAGACTCGTGTTAGATATGTAATAGCTTCAGGTTTCAGCTACTTACTGTAATAGAAGTAACCGGTCGAAGTGTTAAGCATCGGTGCGACAGCTCACAATAGCGAAGTATGTGTTTGTTTGCTGGTTACATAATAAAGGTACCGGTTGGCGGGTCACCGTGCGTGACAGCTGCCCGCACCCGCCTGCACGACACTGCACGACTGTGCCAGCTGGTTCTTTATGTCGTTGCACGATCAGCTATTGATAATGATAACGATAATTATTATTACATAACAATAATTACTTTATTGTATTCGGGTTGATATTATTAGCATATTCTACTCTTGTCGGTGTAGTTCCCGTCACCGAGGTCTATTTATATACCAAATGCATTGGTTTCTTTTATTTAAAAGCCACAATCTTTAAAATTGAAATAATTATAATATACAATTATAGTTTTTAATAATAACTGCTCACTAATTTATACAAAGACTACAAAACATTCCTATATAAAACAACTCTAGAAAACAATAAATACTTACGACTGAACACAAATTATTACACTGCGTAAATTATGTGCTTAGCCTTTTGTCTAATTAAATCTTGCCATATTTTTTTATACTTCCTTATGTGTTTATTATAGATCATCTTTTCTGCGTTATGTAGGTACACCTTAAGAATATATAATTTTGAGTGTAATCATTGAGTTATCGTACATTATTACACTCACGAGCAATTAAAACGTTCAAGTGACATATGGAACCGCATTGGCAGATGGTACTTTTGCATTGCCGGTGGGCAAGGAACATAAGTACTTCTCTCTGCTCGTGAGTGTATAACTCAATGATTTGTATCCAATTTTTTCAATCCTGTAATAATATAATAATAAAGCTGTTATTCCTTGTTGCAGGTAAGTGATGGGTTGCCGTCCCTGCAGCGCAGCCGGCGCCCCTCGCTCGAGGCCTTCCACTCCGCCGGCGTCAGCCCGCACTTCCATGTGTGCACCGTAGGTGAGTACATCCACCAGCTCTCTGCAACCCTGGTAGCCTGGTACCCACCATCCAACATCGCGCTGGCTCTCCCACTCCGCTGGGGTCAGTCCGCACACCGCACACGTGTGCACCGTAGGTGAGTAGCTACCTACATAAATCCACTAGCTCTCTCCAACCTTGGTAGCCTCCGGTACCCACCAATAGCGCTGGCAATTCGATAAATTCAGGAATTTAACCACCACCTCTCTGCAACCCTGGTACCCACCATCCCACATCGTGCTGGAAATTCAACTAGTTCAGGAATTGAGACCCTGGTACTTCATTTTTGTATGGATCCTGGGCTGAATTTTAGTAGATACCATGCAGGTGTGATACCTAAATCAAATTAAAATGTTAGCCATTATCAAAATTAGGCTGTGCAGACTCAATCGTTCCAAATCATAAAAAATGCAACACGCTAAAATAAATAAAATAAATCTTTAATTATCGTAAAACATTAAAAGTATGGTTGCCGTCCGTTTACCTAAGTTCCGCGTTCAGAAACTACCAAAGCAGACTATAATATTATAGAAAAATACGTCGAAGGATAAACGATTGTCATTTAAATACCAGACACGATTTATTTTAACATGTTTAAAATATTTTTTGAAAAGATGCTTATGTGTGGCTATTAAAATTAAGACACGGATGTTTATGTATAACAATTGCTATTATAATACAAAACTACCATTTAGGTAATCATGGCTATGATTTTGGCTTATTGTGTCTGTTACTATGTAGATATATGGTATATACCTATCTAGGAAATCTATCATCAATCTAAATAAAAAAAATGATAGAGTTAGCTCTTTAACTCTGAACCGATTGAAACAGATCCATTATTAAAACAGTGAACGACAATATCCTTTCATGAAAAAAAGTGCATTGAATTCGATATATTTTATTCATGATGCGTCTGGAAACTTATGTTATGCCCCAGTTAGGGCTATATAATAATAGCGCTTATAGTGATAGCTCCCCAAAACAGCGTTTAAGGAGGTCTGTGAGTTGAGTGACAGTGAATAACGGTACCGATGTGTATTATTTTCGCAGAACAAACAAGTTTCTGTGCTTTTCCAAGGCCGGGGTCGTGTGAAAGGGAGCACAATGCGAGGGATTTGCCCTCCATTCCTACATCTGTTTCAATTGGACCACGCATTACGGTTTTTCTACTAAATTGTTGCACTAATTATGTGAAGCATTTACTACCAATAACTAGGTAATACTAAAGAAAAATACCTAGGTATAAAGTATAAGCAATTATCTTACCTACCCACTTTTTTGGTTATATCTATAGGCTCACCCCCTTATTCATAGAAAAGTTACAATACGTTTTAACTAATAAACTGTTTTGTCCCTCTCTGTCAAAGAACAAATTGTTCTTTGTTGGAGAGGGACAAAACAGTTTATTAGTTAAAACGTTTTGTAACTTCTCTATGAATAAGGGGGTCAGAGTTTAAGTCAATATCAATATTATGTATCCTCATAATCCTACTAATATTACATATAGGTATAAAGGCGAAAGTTTGTGAGTATGTGTGTATGTTTGTTACTTCTTCACGTCAAAACGGCTGAATCGATTTTAACGAAATTTTGTATGGCGTTAGAGCTGACATCCTGGAATTAACACATAGGCTTTTTATCGCGGAATTCCCATGGGAAATCTTTTAAAGGCGAAGCGAAGCTCCCGGGAACAGCTATCCTATATAATGTCCAAACTATTTTCTCCGTGGATTTTATAATCTTTAATACTGAATCAACTTCTTCTACTTTCGCGTTACGTCTACGAGGGCTGACTCCAACACCAATAAAAATTCTGCTATCTATACTTAACTTCTGTGTTCTGCCGTGACGTTCATATAGTTATTTTCAATTAATTGTACACCTAACTAGAATATTTATAATTAATATATATATATATTATATACACTTATATGTATGTGACGATAATGAACTTGTTATCAAAAGGTTATCCACTCTGCGCTCTTTCTGTCCGCGCTCCGGCCGAACGCTATTTATATCTACTTCATAAAAAAATATACTTATACGAAAAAAAACAAATAATTTAATTACTAATCCACTGCCCTTTAAATGTTTATTTTAGTTTGTAGATTATTGTGTTGTGACGGATTTAAAATATGTTATGGTACGTAACACGGATATACGACGAATAGTTTAATCATGTTTAACAAGAAACACTTTTTTTTTCGTTTAACTAAAAAGTCTTCTGGATTATATCCTCCTGACCCCGAGAGGTATAAATGTATACATTGTTAATACATTTATAAAAAATAAAAAAAAAATACTACTGAACTGTTTTGTCACTTTGTCAAAGAACAAATTGTTTAAGGGATAGGTACTTTATAAAACTTTAAAGGAATAACAGGGATACTCCATAAAACTTTTAATATAGGTATTTTTAAACTATATATTATATTTTTTTTCAATGTCCTACTCATAGCACGCCAGGTGTCAGGAGGGTATTGATAGACCACTTCACGACAACCAACTGATATTATATGTATATCAGTTAGAAAACAAAGAAACAATTACTACAACAATAAATAGACAGCTAGATTTAAAATATAGGTACTTAAACATTGAAAAGAAAATTCGAACAAAATATTTACGTGTTTAGTTGGTGATATTCTGATGCGCTTTTAATAATGTACTTAGTTCAATTCCGCTTAAGAGTATTTTGGTGCTTTTCTCACTTTTTTCATTGCCCGTGAGTGTATTAGGCCATTTACTATCGTGTTTTATTACAATATTTACCTAACATAAAAAAAATCAATGCAACATTTTTAATGCCTGTTTCGTTGCGGTTTTAGTTGATAGTATGATGTATTTATTTTAGAGATGTGCGGACTACGTCATATTACGTATGTGCTACTTCCCGATTCCTATAAGTGGTTGTGTGACCTTCTGCAGCCTCGCTTCGCATGTTGTAATGCGGATCAGATTGTCGACACCCATGTATAGCCTACACTTATTTGAATACAACTCCACTGGGCTAATTGTTTTGAATCTAATAATAAGTGTTGTCGGCTTGTTCCATTACTTTGTATTAGATACTGTGTGCTTTTAAAGTTGTATTCTTTAGGTAAACTTCAGCATAGTTGTTTTATTAGTTTAACAATAAGCAATTTACTTATATTATTATGAATGTCTAATGCTGAACTTACTCGTAAAACAATTTAAATACTTCTCTATCTAAAATAAAAAGTTCAATTCCCACCGCGGTCAATACACATAAGAAAAAACACTTGATTTAATTGCGTTTTAAATGTTTGGTGCAAGACACCCTTAGGTATATAAATATACCCTACCTACTTTATAAAAAATATTGGAATATAGAAAAATAATAGTATTATTGGTTCCTGCGATGAAAAGTGAACTGTCGCTTGCGCGTGAGTGCATTGCACTTACACCGCGCGCTGACGTTGAATTCTTTTGTATGGAGCTTTTTGTAACCGATCACGTCAATTTTACTGTTGCCGAATTTTGTCGAAGTTTTTTACTCTATATTGATATAGTTTGTATTGTGTATTGTGCTGCGTATCAAATCCATCAATCTCCGAACCAGTCAACATTGAAAGCTCCATTTCGTGTAGCGTACGCGTGTCCAATGCCAAGCAATTTTCTCGTCAGAAAATGTACTTACAAAATTTTCGCCACTTTCCTTAATAATATTCGTCAATGAAATTTCTCCGGCGATGCGATCTCACGATTCGTTAGCGAAATCGGTCCATTTCCCTCCGGGTTATTATTTCCGTAGTGGAGGCGGCTCGTCGCGGCTCACGGCGGCGGCGGCGGCGGCGGCGGCGGCGGCGGCAGTCGCTTGCGCCCGCCCGCTGCCGCAGCACGCACCATGCGCCCGCCGCCCGCGCGCCCCGAGTGACCGCCACCGCCGCCGCCGCCGCCGTCAGCTGATCCCGTACCCACGCGCTTTGTTTACAACGCTGTTGTTGTAGAGTCCCGGTGCCGAGTAGTCCCGACTGACACTCCGTTAACTGAGTAGTGTGAACGTGTTGAGCGTAGCCGCTGAAGTGTTGCGAAACTATACCTACTGTTAGTGAAGTTTAAAAATACATTGGCACGTCTTTCGGAGCGTGTGCCGAGCTGACGAGTCGAGATGAGTGCGTGCAGCAAGTTCTACGACTTCTGGAGGAACTCCTGTGGAGCAGGTGAGTGATGCACCGGCCTCGCTGGCCTCCCGTGGACAGAACAATGGATGCACCTAATCCTTGTGCCATTGTATTCGCCTTCAGATCTTGGTAATTGCCGCTGTGACCTAGACGCTGCGGACACTAATAAGATGTAAACTATGGCACGGGCCGAGTTCGACGTGAAAAACAAGGCGATTGTAAATAACCCTAATTCATGCTAAAATTAACCGACTCGGTGTCAAGGGCGGAATTCGAATCGAGGCGTTCAATAGGCCGTTTTGTCAAGGCGTCTAAACCACGACAAAAAACTTCGAGAACCGTATAAATCATAGCTCTAGACATTATAATAACATTTGGAATCAAAACACGTCCCGAACCAGTCGGCAGCAACTTTGTAGCGTTTGTTTATTATTTATGAGCGCGAGTTGTTATCTGGAATAGATAGTGACCCGCTCGCGGCGGGAGCGAGGCTGCTTCTCATTAATGGGGCTCCGCCGTGCATCGAGAGTACCGGCGAGGTGCAGCGGTGAATGTGGCAGCGGGCGGCCGTGACGGCGCAGGGAATCTAGTTTACGCCGCGGTCTAGCCGCTAGCCGCTGAGAGCGCGCCTTGACATCTTTGCAGACGACTGCACAGATCACACCGATACACGCCTCTCGCTCTAAACAATGCATTCTGGCGAAACATGGCTATAGTGGCTACACTCACGTTGCAGCAGGACCAACTTGCTGTCGGGAAATCACATAAAAATAAGACACCTTTGAAATTTAAATATCATATTCACAAGTGGTGCATTCATAGTTGTAGAGGTTGCATTGACGCAAGTCTTACCTCTGTTGTTATTCGTCTTTGAAATTTCAAAGACGAATAACAGTTGAGAATTTCTGCTTAGTTAGATTGTGTAGTTCTACTGCCCACTGGCTAATTGCTCGCTTCATTTAGGTAGAACAGTTAAATGTGAACAATGTAACAGAAACTTATCGGTGCAGAAACATCATAATGCCCGATTCATTCCGGCGCCGGTTTATTTTTAAACCAGTAAAATGAGTTCGCAGCAGAAAAAACATTGAAAAACACATTGACCCGCTCATCGAGGTGAATGCTTCGCGTATAAACTTGATAAAACTCACGTCTACATAGTTTCCTTTATAATTAAGATCTTTGAAGATACTTGTGGTCTAGTATAACTCTGCAGATATCGTTCTCAATGAAAGATCGTAGTCACAAGGCCAACTTATTATATTGATTTAGCAATAAGAACTTCAATCGTCGATAATACTTTTAAAGTACTTATTATAATCGCCATCTATTCGCAGTTATATTAATAATAATGTGTACTTATGTTGAAATTATTAAATTTAGCAAACTTAATTCAATAAAAAATTACAAGCATCAAAATTAAATGTTAAACTTTGTACATAATTGTATAGATATGGATCTCCATTCAAGGATGGCATCATGATCATGCACGGTAGATTCTGATGATCTTATAATAAAAGTATAGGTTGACGAGGCGGACTAAGTTCATTACCTTCTCCTATGAGATGACGATGACATTATACATACAATTATTACTTTACTTTAATTAACCCCGCCGTGTACAACCAACATTGTGAGTGGTCGCCATTATCACAGAATATAAAACCATAACGCTGGCTTTATGGAGCCGTCCAAGACGGGGCTGTTAGGAACAGTTATAGCTGTAATATCTTTTAATGCTAGCTCGAGGTGCCGTTTTTAATTTGACGCTGATAGCGATAGCGTTATAGCATAAACAGCTTATAAAACGTCGAATAACCTTTCAAATTTCCAATAGTCTTTTTCTGCCCACGTTTTACCTTTAGTTTCTTTTCCTTGTTGCCTCAATTTTCCGGTCTATTGAATAGGTAGCAGCTATGATGCCGCCATCGTCACTTGTACTCGACAAACCCCTCGGCTATAGTCACTACAGATACCTCTTTACAGAAAATTGCTCGTTCACTATGACTCGTTGCTGACGATGTCGTGTCGTTGCTATCGTATTCTTTAACTTAAGTCAATTGTCATTTTATTTGTTTACTCCATTAAAGTACCTACCCACTAGCATTATTTGCGCGCAAAAACAATACGAGTGTTTTTCATTACACTTTTATTTTTATATTAAACAAACATGTTATCTACTGCAACGCGTCGCCATGATTACTGTCAACGTTTGGAGCCAGAAATATTTACTGATGTCTTTGCGATTTGTTTTATGAAGACGATAACATTCAGTGCCGAGATTGTGGATAAGTGCGGCGTGCGGCCGATAACACAAGCACTAAATAAACGCTGTTACTATGTAACCACGAGTCCACGACCTAGGGCCACCTTAATACGCACAGATTTATGTAGGTAGGTAGGTACATGTACAAGTGCATGCATGTAACACAGATCTTATTCCATAGGGCCAAAAACAAGGTGCTTTTATGGAATCGTTCTGAATGATAGAACATTCAGAACGATTACAGATTACGATCATAGTATCTGAGCAATAAAATTAATATACTATTTCTATTATTATTTAACTAAGCTACATACGTGACAGGTTTCACGTCCATATACGCCTTCACTCATGCTTAAATTTTCATCACTTATGGGCTCAACCGTCACAGTAGGTACCTAGGTACTAGTCCCCTAACAATTCACTAGTAGGTGCTATCGGCGTATCTAACATCACTCGTCACGCAATAATGAGCGTGCATTTTCATTAAACATTTTTTGTGTTTTCATATTGATTGCCAGTATTAAGAGTTGGAATTATGTCATCAGCTCATCCAGGTTACGGTTTTCCCTATCAGTTTATTGCTGTTGACACGCTCTTAATCACCTCAAAAGCCTTTAATAGCTCGTTCATCTTTTCTAGTAGGTTCTACGGAATACATTCGTTGGTGTTATTTTAAGAAAGTATGTACGTAAGTACGTAGGTAAATGTCACATCATTTTGTTCCTAAGTGTTTCCCTTTTCCTTTGTGTTAAAAATAAAAATATTTAATGTTACGTTCAGATATTAATTTCTTAACTGGAACTTTTATTCACTTAAGTCGTGATCTCGATTAACATTAAAATGACCAACAGCAATTTACTATGTTGTCTATGGTTCTACGCACGCACGAGTAGGTACCCGTTACTTCGTCTGGAAACAAAATTGGTGTCAATGAGGTTAATATGTAAAATGCACTTGAAAGAGTTCCATTTGAATCAGATTCAGGGCTAATCTAGAACGGATGTCTAATGAAACCTTATCTGAGTTCCTGATATCAAGCCTTCTGGTCAGAATCGATATAAAAATAATATTCATGTAGGTATAGGTACCTAGGACAGCCACGCCGCCGAATATAATATAATATAATAAATCATAGGTATAATGCGAGTCAATTCAAGTGAATACGTATAATTATTATTCCTATGTTTTTGTTACTTGGGACTTGAACCTTTACGAATTGAGAATACCTACGTACGATAAAGAAATTATTACGAAACGTCACAACATCACGTGTACCGTATCGGCACTCGATTACAATTACCTAATCTAAATCTGCATTCGTTGCAGTTTCACAGTAGTTCCACTGCGTGTGGGTTCATGTTGTGATGACGTCTGCAAACGTAAAGTCGTTGTACTTTGTTCGTGGGTCAATCTACGTTGTTTGCTTATTTTACTTATATCCTGCAAAACAATAATTTTGAATCAGTAAGGGAATTCTTTGATATATGTATGTATAAAAACGTAACATTGGCATTTATTTATTATTTAGCAGCACTCGTTATTAGTCCATCGGCAGTATTTTAAGCATCAATGTTTTATCGCTGGGCTCATAGAAGGTGAATGGTTGTGCATTTTTCACGAAGGGCTTTCACCTGCTAATTACCCCCAGTAACCTTTCCGCGGGGGGCGGGGTGCGGGGTGGCACAGATTGATGATCCAACCGGCCCTTTGACTAGTATACTTAACTCTATCTAGGTTGTCTTCGCTACGGCTGTTGTATGCTTTATCGATTTTCCATGATACTTTTTACTTTACTAAAGTTGTAGTTATTCATTGAGGTGAGTATTTAGTAAGTAGTATTATCTAAGTATTGTTACAAGAAATTTGAAGATATTATTTTTGTATTTTTTTTATATTTTGACCTATGAATTGCCTATTAAATTTACTATATTGGGCTTGCGGTCAAAATATAAAGTTGGAATTGGCTTGTTAATTAGTTTGATTGTTTTTTACGGAATTTTACAGCTCTAATCGATTTATACCGAAACACTAACCAGTCGATTATGTTGTGCCCTTGTTAATTATTAAATGAAAATGAAAAACCACCAGAACAACCTTATCATACTTTATTCACTTTGATTAAAAATGAAAGTCGCAATTTGCAACGAAATCCATCCATGTTAAACCGGATAAGTAATTTAAGCTACGGTTTCTCTTTTATTTCAATTTCATAGTGAACCAGGTGCCTTTGTGCATCGCATTGCGAAGATAAAAGGTAATCTATATGCAGGACAGGTCGCCTGTCAGTACACGTACTGCCTTCTACCTACAGGCCCTCAGGACAGCCGAGTGCCGACGTGCGAGCCATTATCGACCTTACACTCCCGTTTCTCGTTTCACTAAATACCTCTAGTACTAGTAGTTATTATCAGTGTCAGTGTCTAAGTCCAACCTGTCTATAAAGTCTGACAAAAAGATTCGCCGATCCCAAGCGATTATAGTTATTTTAAACGTTAAAATTGTCCACCCAATAGTTTAATTATTTTAATAATACAAGAAATGCTCCATTTGCATATTTAGGTAGTATCAGTGCCTAATAGACGGTCAACAGTGATTCGACGAGCCCATGGGGCATTAAATATGAAGGCTTCGCGTGACCCGTCGCTTCCCTCCACCAATCCATACTAAAGACACAATTCAGTAGCTTTTCAGTTAACGGGTTGTGGTATTTTTTCATATTTTTACGATATTGTCGTTTACTACGTTCTAACTATTTTCGATATATTTGTGGAACAAGTAAGCGTTTATATTACATAATTATAGGTAGGACTAGAGCCTTAAAAGAAATCTGCTAGCTCCTTACGTTAACAATAACTTTATTCCTGGTATACAAATACAATAACTAATTCATACTATGCAAATACATTTCCATAGATCAAGACTGAAGACAATTTTCCCTCTATAATTTGTTCAATTGACCTCAAAAAGTATCAGATTATTGTGAAGACCGTTTCGAAATGATACTTTCATTGTTATAGCTCGGTTATTTACAATGAGTGTTGTAACGTAAGTCAGCACAGACAGCAAGGCCTGCACGGCTATGGGCTCCAGCTCAAATGTTATTGGATTATTTTAGTGCTTACATCGATCTAACACTTATAAGTATTAAACCATAGCTGAAATTATAGATTGTTTATTAATGTATGGAATTATAAATATGTCGGTACTTGAAGTTGAGCCTGTAATGTCCAGAAGAAGGCGATCGAAGACAAAACATTATCATGAAAAGCAATCATTTGAATATTCACGTGATTTTCTACAAATATCGGAAACATCCGGTACCTAGTGGCTGGATGAGGAAGGCCGAGAACCGAGTGTTGTGGCGCACCTTAGGAGAGGCCTATGCCCAGTAGTGGATTATTATTGACTGAAGAAAAAATTAAAATCACCCTTATTCACTTTGTGTAATCGAATAAATTTAATTGAAACCGCATATATAATTGATTGTTTTATCGGTACTTTGTCTGACATTATTGCAGTAGCTGATTAACAGATAACAAGAGCCTTGACCTCCACGCTCGCTGCTGTGATGACTATTGCATATAAAATAATATCGTCAAACTATGTGTATAAAAAATACAGGGTATAAATAAAAAATGTATGTATAAACAATACAGGATGTTGAAAACCCTTCAGATCAGAATAAGTATCCTATTTTGTTTTAATAGGATCAATTTAATGTTGTCCTAAATTGTCCAATTTAGAACAACCATTGCAGTTTTATACGTAGGTAGTACTGTATGTACGAGTATGTATATACTTTCCCATTTCTTTACTACTATTGGACCTACTATACTTACATAGGTATAATTTATGTAAGTATATGTAATTCAGATAAAGTTAGTACAAATTGTAACATAGTAGAAATGGTACTATACCTGCTCCAGTAACCAGCACTAGGCCAGCGTGGCGGACTAGGACCAAAACCCTTCCTTCATTAGACCCGTGCCCCAGCAGTGGGGACGTGATGTGTCGTGATGATGATGATACCTACTCCTCTTTTTCTATTATAATATAATTAGCCACTTTGTTTTTTTACTGGAAATTTACAATAATTAGTTGTTATTATGTTGAAAATTTTCTTAGTGTTTCAGTCAGATACGGTTATAAATGTCCTGTTAGTACATTATTTTTTCTGATATAAACCAAGGACTATAATGTATTTCTAATATATAAAGTTATGTAATAGCCTTTTTCATTAACACATAACAAACCGATCTCAGTAACAATTTAAATGCGTTGTATAAATTTAGCAGTGACATTGGATTATAAATCCGGCCGGAATCACTTTCGCCTCTCATATCCTGTTGGCAGGCTTCTTGTTCATAATCTATAGGCCTTTGGTAGTACGTACTTAATGTTATAATTTGCTTTTTGTAATCTACAATTCACATTAAATAATTTTAAGTGTGATGAAGAAAGGTAAGTTCGACTAATTCGAATCTTATTTAAGTTTTTTTTATTCGTTAATATATTTTGTTACATTTTATCATCAAATTCGGCTCAGTATTTCAAAAGTTTCGAGCTTAAGGGTAGCCTTTCCACTTGCCAGGCATGTCTGTTGGCTTCTACCTTATTCGGTTTTGATATAACTTACAAAGACCGGATCAAGCGGTTAGTAACCGCCGGGACGTGGTGACAAAGGTTCCGGGTTCGAATCCCAACCGTGGTACAGCACAATGCAGTGCACCCACGCCGCGATTGTGAGGTGTTCATTACTTACCCAAGTAATTTATTATTGTTTTCAGTGTCGCAGTAATTAATCAGTTTGTAATTGTATGCCAGGCATTACTCTTGTGAAGGTAGATAGTAAAGTAATTATTATAATAATGTGCTCGAAGTTTGCGTGAGAATGTTGTTCTCGTGTGTCTCTGTGCTATATTTTTATACCGTAATGATTTTTAATAATATTTTTATACTCATGTATTTATGTGTCTGCGAGGTCATTTTGTATAAAAGTGTGAAATCTACACAATATACTCGCATCCGGTGCACCCTGGGCAGTCAGAAATGCGTTGAATAACTGAAACCTACGTACTGAAAAAATCTACGCTTTAAAAAGTATGAAACTCGCTTATACACTAGCGAGCAATGAAAAGTTACAATGATAATAGCAGCAAATTACTCCTAAATAGAAATATTTTGATCAAGTTCGGGTCATTTGGTGTCGATTTTTTAGGGTTCCGTAGCCAAAATGGCAAAAACGGAACCCTTATAGTTTCGTCATGTCCGTCTGTCCGTCTGTCCGTCTGTCCGTCTGTCACAGCCGATTTACTCGGAAACTATAAGTACTACAGTGATGAAATTTGATGGGAATATGTGTTGTATGAACCGCTACAAAAATATGACACTAAATAGTAAAAAAAAGAATTGGGGGTGGGGCCCCCCATACATGTAACTGAGGGATGAAATTTTTTTTTTCGATGTACATACCCGTGTGGGGTATCAATGGAAAGGTCTTTTAAAATGATATAAAGTTTTCTAAAAAACATTTTTCTTAAAGTGAACGGTTTTTGAGATATCAGCTCTCAAAGTCGTAAAAAGTATGTCCCCCCCCCTCTATTTTTATAACTACGGGGTATAAAATTCTAAAAAAAATAGAGGTGATGCATGCTAATTAACTCTTTCAACGATTTTTGGTTTGATCAAAGTATCTCTTATAGTTTTTGAGATAGGTTGATTTAACTGTAATTTTGGTTAAGTTATTGTGCTTACTACGGAACCCTTTGTGCGCGAGCCCGACTCGCACTTGGCCGGTTTTTTAAGTGGAACTTTTTCATTGCCCGCGAGTGTATTATCGCTATCTGGTCCAGAGCTTGGATGGACGGATATTAAATTTGGTGTTTTAGGAACATTATAATTACGCGGTCCGAGAGACCAAATATTATTTATCGATGTGGTCACTGAAATGCATTTACCTACCTATTAAGTGATCGATAAACTCATCTACCCATAGCTGCATGTAGTAAGCTAATCTAGACCTCCACTAGTCAATTATGTACAGCGGAAAAAAACACTATTGTATAATGTAAACGCAATTTAGAACCACCCTCTCTTTGTACACAAAACCCATGTGTTTTCATGTGACGTGTTCTAAAAGGGTTTTAATAGTGTGTTTTATGTATATAATTATGTATAACCAGTGATAGTGACGTGGAAGTGGGCGACAGTCACGTACTCACTTAACGTGAATATTTGAAGCGGGCGGATTACAGCATATGGCGTAAATGTTTTATGAGGCACAAGTATCGATTGACCTATTACTTATGGCTTTACATACGGGCATCGCTATGTGAAAGTTCAATCTTATGGGACCCATTGCCTTTTCAAGTTTTTCCACTTAAAACACTAGTTATTCAATAACATTTGTATGTTCCCTGACGGGCAGAGGTCAATTGGTGCACCGTTTATTATGGTTAGACATTAGGTTAAATCAATATTTTTGGTACTTTTTATCAAAAATAGTGAGAATAAATAAATCACCCCTTCGTGCAACATCAGTCTTCTCCGCGGTATACAGTGGGTTCTGGCTTCAGGGCTACAGGATGTATCGGGTTTCCTGAAAATGAGTTAACAAAATGAAACTAGCCACATAACATGATTAAAAAACAAGGATTGTATTTCATCGTGTCTTAACTCGAGCCGTCGAGTCGAGGCTTACTTATCATGCACTCGTAGGGTATCTAGACAATCTAGACTCTTAGACTTAGGTACTATTAAGTACCTTAACTCTTCATTTATTGCACAGTGTGCCTTCGTACGTAGGTATATATTCTGTGGCGTGATTTCTTGGAGTGTTTGTATTGTTCTTACAACAAAGTGTTAAACCTACAAAAGTGTTAACCTGTTTAAAGATTACAGCCAAAGCTAATGAACAGAAATAATAATCTACACAACAAAATGCCAACGTCGAAAATAGTCGAAATATTATTTCACGACCATACCAAATCATTAATTATCAACATAAATACTTACCGATTTATCAGAACCAAATGAATAATGTTCCATTACAGTAACAGATACAAGTGCTTTACTCAAGTAAGTACATCCGCAGCGATATAAATTACACCATTACCTTCAGCCCACATCTTAAATGACATCAACCAGACGTAATACGCTTCGTAAGTTACGAAATTGAAAAGAAACCCCAAGGAATGGGGTCATTGTCTTGGCGATAAGAGAAGTGGGTCAGTGTGGCAGCCCCCTATATTCAGTGCTCACCTATCTATAGAATAGAATTGTAGCTGTTACTTTACTTACATAGGCATATAAAAATTGTTATCAAACTGGGTGGCTAAGCAAAATTTGGGTAATTTGATTTGAACTGATAACATTTACCGTTTCTTTTTCATTTTATGGAGCAGAAGAAAAAGTTATTTAAACAGTTGCGCTGGTCAATTTAGTATCTGCTATAAAATTAGTGAGTGCTTCAAAGTCATACTTGGTAAGTCTGTTTAGCTTTGATGCTCAAAACTGAAGAACAGTAGTGCATCGACTAAGATATTGTTATAAGAACGAACGATTAATCAATAAAAAACGCACCAACTATGGTACGAGTATTCTTACATATTAACTTTATTACCTAATTAGCGTCAGCGAGGTGGTTCACCTGTCTCCAGCGGACGCGCGTCTATGGTCCAGTCTGCTCCGTCAGACTATTTACAGCCGACCTAAATGTCAACCGGCGAGCGAATCCCGCCCGAGTCATTAACACTACAACAGAAATAGCCTACTACAGCGCACGGCAGATGCAACATAATGGAGGGCGGGTCTTACAACAGTGGGGTCACTCTCTAAGATGAAAAACTAAGTTTTGGAGCGCTGCTGCGCGAGCCACGACTATATCTCGTTGTATTAAACGTACCGATTGCACGACAGCTCTCGTTAGTTTGTTTTTCGTATAGAGACCCTGCAGTTTCTTGTGTGTTCAGCTCAGTTTGCTCAACCGTCGTACCTTTGTTTCCCACCTCTCTCTCGAGGAGCTCTGTGAATAAACCCTCTTTAATAAACCGTTGTGCGAGCTGCCAGCGCCTCAGTGCCAGCGCAAATAATTGTAATTAGTGTATTAGACCAGATGCGTTTATTTATTTTAGTATCGCGCGGATAATAGCTGAGTCAGACGGTCTATTTTAAAGTATCTTAATCCGGTGCGCTCTTCCATAATATAACATGTAGCCTTCAAACAAATTTATTAAGACGGTGAGTTACACAGTAAACGGCTAGTATGTAATACAAAGTACCCACTTACTAAATGGACGGGTCAATGACTGTTTCAGGAGTCATTCAGAGTTTGTTATGAAAACGTAATGTATGCCAAATGTTCGTCGAGCTATTTTCTTTCTTTCATTCGGTCTTTGAACTTTTCCACTTCAAATGTGACTTTCCCGATGAGTATCTTGTTTTTCTTAGGGTTTCCCCTAATGAAACGCAATTTTCTAAAGTTGTAAAAAGTATTATCTGCAATCATAATCGTTCCTAATCGTAATATAATCTAAATTACGTTTTTGAAGTAGAACGTATGGACTTTATCGTTAACGATAGGTATTATTTTGATCTTTTAAAAATGAGTTTCCTTGTTAGTGGAATAATTGCATCATGATTTCAAGCGGATGTTCAGTGGTTCTCCTAATCTTATACAATACTCGATGCACTTGAGTTGTAAAGTGCAGGTGTTTATGTGACGTCTCGTCACGTAACTATGACTAGACAATTAAGTCAATTTTATCTCGCATGCCGTTAACTTCGAATTACCAAGAAACATAATTCCTTCAGTTTTCCTCCGTATTTCATCTTATTATATTCGGGTGTCTAAGGGCCTGGAGTGGTTTTTTCAATGCTAAAAACTATATGCTATGGCTATAGGGAATGAGCATATCCCTTAAGTTCTAAGCTGCCTTCCTAAGCTTGGGCCATTTCGCATCATAGAAATGTGTTCCTTAGGGGACATCTGGCTATGTCCAGCAGGAGACTTTTATGGGCTGATGATGATGTTGTTGTCATCATACTTCCACGAGGCTATGACCTTGCCCTTCCTCAAAGCCAGTCCCACCGACCACTCAATTAAAAACCTTTGTTCCAAGTTAAACGTGCATAGCAACAAAAATAACTCCCAAAACGTTGTGCGGCCCACGCGGTGACGTATCGGAAACGAATAATGACAGCAAAAGCAAAAGGCTTCGCGTCGTCACGTCACGATCACACGTCACTCGAGTTCTCACTATATGCGCCGGCGGGCCGCGGCCGCCTCACACGCTCGCAGCACCCGCGCCGGCCGCACGTTGAGCCTCCACCACACTAGCGAACATCGACGCGACCAGTGAACAGCTGACTCGGACCGTGCCATATACGAGTGAGAGTGCTTGTGCTTTCAGTTTTTATTTGAACCAGTGTGAAGTTTAACCGCCAAAATTACGGATTTAAGGATCGCCCCTCCAGGTTGGTGTTTTATTGAATTTTTGGCAGTTTGTTTTTGTTTTCAGGTGTTAGTTTTATATGATTAAAAATAATGAATATTTCGTTAATGGTTATATCAGATACCTGAAAGTTATAGCAGCTGTGTAAATACGTGATTGGATACGGTATTGCATTGCATGGTTTCATGGGTTTCACCATTAGGTACATGGGGTAGGTACCCGTAGTAGTAAATTTATGCAACTGAAAATTCCCTCGGTGACCGGTTTTATCGTTAAAACTTCAAAAACTTAATAGAAATGGATGTGGGTATCTGCATTAAATAAATGCGTTTCACACAAAACAATCTAGAACATTTTCTTATCATATTTTATTATCTAACCCTATTATAAAGACAAGCAGACCATACAGGTATCATTATTATACCTACTTCACAAGGTCACAACGTATTATACAGGTTGTAGAACCATATTTTTTATCGTATATCGCCCTACACCTACTTATTTTATAATACTTACGCGTACTTATTGAATATAATCATATTATTGGCTTCAGTACCTACCTAGGTACACCTTTCCATTTCATGATAAAGGGTAGAATATATGAGTTAATCCTCTATTTTATTCCAATTAAACAATGGTTAGTTTCATCATATCCATAACAAACATCATCATCAGTGAGTCATCATGCCGTCTGCTGTACCGAATTGATTTACCTGATCCGCGGTATCTGATTAACATATCCATTTAATATTGAGTGGTAGCATTGAGCCCGAACAGCTACCAGTTATTCATGTATGAGTTATCTTAATTTTCACCTCTGAAATTTTACAACGCAGATCTCGACCAGACACTATCATTAACTATAAGTAATTTAACCATCCTCTTTGGGGTTATTTAGTCATAAATATGTACTATGCAGAACAAAATCTAATTAAACATCAACATCAGCTTCTTTAGAATCATGCAAAAGTTATTTAAGTTAAGCAAAAGTAACTATTGTTTTCTTGAATCTTTGTGAGTTCAAAGGCTGGTTATTCAGAGTGCGTACCAAAGCACGCGAAGTACCCCCTACTGACAAAAACGTTATTAAAAAATTCCCACCAGCAGGCAAAACTGCACATCCTCATGAATCATATCATAACCGTATTTTGGCGAAACCCGTAAGTGTTACAACATACTCTGAGTCATTAATTTCTTCCTTTTATTGTATAGGCTCTCACCTCCCGATGATTGTGAGAAGACAATGTTTTATGTACATGAATCAGTACATAATTTATGTACTTACTACTAAATCTAGTAAATAGAGAGTTGTTGAGGAAATCAACTGCAATGTAAAAATTGATTGCCTGAGATTTATTTTATCTAAAAAACATCATGATGATCGATGACGACAGGTGTAATACACCCATTACTACATTGGTTGGTCGTATTCTTGCTTTGAATCTCAGAATAAATAGCATCACAGTTTAATCTGCTTCAACAACTAATCGCTATAAGCAGTCGGGCAATATCTATTATGTGCCGCTGACAAACACAAGACACTAGCGAGAGCGCATCTAGTTGGTTGGTCACCGTCGTGGTGATAGAATTAGCCAGTCAGAATAAAGTTCGTTGCTGACTATACAGGGTGTGCCAGACGGTTCTGCTGATGTACGTCACTCGGAAAAGCTTTCGAGCACCAAAATTATAAAATAATAAATTGTCCCACAGTTTTCTAATAAACTCCTGAAGTGAGTGAAGCTACAGCGGTTTATTTTCAAGAACATCCGACAATGTAACGCTCCGGTGATACAGCGCGTGATTCTTACACAATGCGGCGTAACATGCCTATTAAATTATTAATTTCAATGGCATTGACTTTTATGCAACTGCTTTAGACACAGTCAGGCTGATATCGATAAGGCACGGAAATCGCGGACTCTTTGTTTACGAGGTCCCGCATACGAGTGTGTATTACAAGTCGCCACCACTCATCTTAGCATTCGTATGAATATTTAATATTTAAGTAAGACCACGCGGAAGTTTAAAGAAGCTCATTCGACGATAGTAAAATAATAAGTCGCAGTTTAAAACGGCTTTGGATTTTCTTCGCCTTTTAGTAATATTGTTCAGTAAGTATCTTGCACAAAATAGGATTAAGGCGAATCAGATATCGTTACAGTGCAGTGACGACACAGTAATTACGGTTGGTTGGAAAGTGGGGAGGCCTTCGCGTGGCCCGCGCCGCTGCCGCCGCCGCCGCCGTCGCCGGAACGCGTTTGTGCAACTTGTCTTTATAACGCGCAGTACAATACCGGCCTTAGAAATTAGAACACAATGGAATACGAAGAGACTGTGGCGAATCTGCTACTGCTTCCAGTAGACGTCGGGACTGTCAAGAAAACATTAGTTTTTCCACGGAGTCACGTACTTCAGTGACGAATTTCCTTATCTGGAGTCTCCGTCAAACATTTTCAGAATTCAGTAGGTAGTAGTGGGTGATTCTCCAAAAACCGCTCAAAAAGCATAATTTCTTTGGCGCATTTTTTTTTTAATGTTGTTTGAATATTATACCCCACATATTGTAGAGGCTTTAGACCTCTTTAGTTATGTCTTATTGGCCCTGAAATCTATCGAGCCGATTCAAAGTTACAGCGATTTTAAACAATTTTGGGCCAATGAAATTAGATTGGCACCAATGAAATTAGAAAACACACCAAAGAAATTATAAAAGGTCCCAAAGAAGTTAGTTTTAAGAACATAGAAATTAGAAATTATTATAAAGAAATTAGTTTTATACGTAGATTGCAAATAATACACAACAAAACTAAAAATCACGCATATCTTTATTTGTTTTTAACATAATTACCTGATCACGTAAGGGTGCAAGGGTTCTAAACATCCGAATGAATCAATTGCCAACCTCACCTGCCCGTGGTGCACTCTGCTAAAGAACAGACGAGGCTCTGGCGACCGGATGATGGCGGTATAACCATCCAAAAACAGCTACACTAAATCCCATAGGCTGATGGGCAGCACCGTCACCGGTATAAAAAAGTGTAAAGAGGACGCTGGAGTCCGGCCACATTTTCTACCATCAGGAGGGCGACCAACTGTCCCGAGGTGGCGTAGGATTTCTCGGCAACAAGACCCTTGTCAACAACGTAGTGGAGATCAGCAGTGTGTCAAATCGGGTAGCGTACCTAGTACTTAAACTAACCGAGAGGTATTCCTTGAAGGTCTGAAGGTCGTACAGGTATATGCACCAACCTCGGCACACTCTGACACAGAATTCGAAGCAGTATACGAGGATTTCTCTAGGGCTATCACGTGTACTGCTAGGACCCAATACACCGTTGTGATGGGTGACTTCAACGCCAAAGTGGGAGTACAAGAATGCGACGAATCGAGGGTAGGACATCATGGCTTTGGTAGCAGAAACCAGAGAGGGCAAATGCTTGTAGACTTCCTCGAAACGGAGGGGCTTTCTATCTGATGAATTCTTTCTTTGAGAATCGGCCCCAGAGGAAGTGGACATGGGCAAGCCCCGATGGTAGGACGAACAACGAAAAAAACTTCATTATGACTGACAAGTGGCACATATTCAAAGATGTCCCAGTGAACAATAGGTTTAAAACTGGGAGTGATCACCGACTTCTCCGAGGAACTCTGAATATCAACGTCAAGCTGGAGAGGAGACGTCTGGTGAAGTCGACCCTTCGTCCCACACTGCACCAAATTGGAGCTGGCAACACCAGCTTCTAGAGAGAACTACAGTTCTTCAGAAGGGTGACCAAACCCTTCTGAAGAACTATAGACCGATCTCGCTTTTAAGCCATGTATACAAGCTGTTCTCAAGGGTTATCACGAATGGTCTTGCCCAAAAGTTAGACGAGTTTCAGCACCCGGAGCAGGCTGGGTTTCAAAAAGGCTTTAGTACAATAGACCACATCCACACAGCAAGGTAGATTATACAGAAGACCGAAGAGTATAATCAGCCTCTGTATCTAGCCTTTGTGGACTATGAAAAAGCCTTCGACTACATCGAGACCTAAGCAGTTTTGGAATCCTTGCAGAGATGCCAAATCGACTGGCGCTATATCGAGGTGTTGAGGTATCTGTACAATGCCGCTACTTAGACTGACCACAAGACCACTATCCAACTGCAACGTGGAGTGAGACAGGGGGATGTGATATCTCCGAAACTGTTCACCAATGCATTGGAAGATATCTTTAAGACGTTGGACTGGAAAGGACATGGCATATGTATAAATGGCGAGTACATGTCACCTCCGCTTCGCGGACGACATCGTTATTATGGCAGAATCTCTGCAGGAAGTTAGCTAGATGCTAAGTGGCCTAAATGCTGCTTCCCGACGTGTAGGCCTCGGTATGAACTTGGACAAGACGAAAGTCATGTACAATGCTCACATGAAACCGGAGCCGGTCGTCGTTGGTGAGGCAACAATCGAAGTTGTGCATGAATATGTCTACCTCGGGCAGACTGTTCGGCTAGGCAGAAGCAACTTGGACAAGGAGGCTGCAAGGCGCATCCGACTGGGTTGGGCTGCATTCGGGAAACTTCGTCACATATTCTCCTCGTCCATTCCTCAGAGCCTGAAGACAAAAGTCTTAAAACAGTGCGTCCTGCTAGTGATGACGTAGGGTGCTGAGACGTGGACACTGACGGTAGGACTGGTCCACCGATTTAAAGTAGCTCAGCGTGCTATGGCTCTCCATAGAAACTCCAAGCATAAATCTCTAGTTATGCTTGGGGTTTCTCTGATGGATCGTATCAGAAATGAGGTTATCCGTCAGAGGACTAAGGTTACCAACATAGCTGTCAAAATATGCAACCAGAAATGGCAGTGGGCTGGTCATATCTGCCGAAGAACCGATAACCGTTGGGGTAGACGAGTTCTCGAGTGGAGACCACGAACAGCCGACCTTAGGCGGGTAGCCGGTAGTGGATGGATGAGGAAGGCCGAGAACCGAGTGTTGTGGCGCTCCTTGGGAGAGGCCTATGTCCAGTGGATGATTATTGGCTGATGATGATGATGAGAGAATTAACCATAATATACATTGAATGCATAAAGTTAGCGTAATTAATGGTGTTTCATACTCAATACTAATTTATTTGTATCAAAACTAATTTCGTTAGCGCAGTATGCCAAAGAAATCCAAAGAAATTATTGCCAACGAAATTAGAAATCATCACTTAAAATTTATTTTAACAAAAAGCTGATGTACAATTGGAACCTCTTATCGACACGTGCATACTGTTTGAATAGATATACGTGGACAAAAATATGTATGCAACCAAAACAAATAATAGCATGAAAGTAACAATCAAAAAAATTAGGCACTCACCTGACCAAAACTAGTGTTGCCCAAATTCAGTCTTGGTCTTGCAGTCTTGGTCTTGTTCTTGCGTTTTTGCAAGACCAAGACCAAGAACAAGACCGCGTATTTTTAGCAAGACCAAGACCAAGACCTGACCGTGCAAGACTTGAGCAAGAACAAGACATAGCCTGCAAGACTCTTGCGTCTTGCAGCTAGGACTTAGCGCTATTTTACTGAGTAGTTAGGTGTAACAGTTCAGTGTATAGGTAGGTACGCTTAGGAATTCTATGAGACGCAAAAAACTGTATCAAATAATATGAAAAACTGGACCTATGCACATTACGATTAATACCATAAACATAGCGAATAAAAATATCTATTAAAATCAAAAAGTAAACTTTAATAAATAGTAATAGACTAATAGGTAATTGCAAGACTTGCAAGACTCTTGCTGCAAGACCAAGACCAAGACCAAGACTGAGAGCGCAAGACCAAGACCAAGACCAAGACTAGGTGTATTGGCGCAAGACCAAGACCAAGACCAAGACCAGGTGTATTGGCGCAAGACCAAGACCAAGACTGGCTAAGTCTCGTCTTGTTCTTGCATTTGGGCAACACTAACCAAAACACGTTATGGCGCAAAAAAAAAAAATTTCGACATACTCCGTAAACTTACGCTCCTCTGCTCCTGATCAAAGATAGTGGGGGACTGAACGGTGAGGGACGCATGGTGATTATATCCGGTGATCGTTTAAACGCAGAGTAGGAAGACGGTATCGTTACGCCAAAGAAGTTAGTTTTTTTCTCGGACAAAATTGAATGCGTTATATTTTTGAAAACTAAACCTAAGAGTGAATAGAAACCTAATTTACAGTTACCATAAGTATCTGTTATAATCATAACATATAAATCATAAGCTTATTTTACGTTTAAAAGTGAGTTTTTTTTGACCTAAAAATAAAATCAAGTGAAGGACGCGCCAAAGAACTTAGGATATTGAGTTTAAAAAAATCATTGTCGTTTTCTTTATAAATTTATGCATTTTATTACTAATGTATAAAAACGGTCACAAGATACATTATTAAAAAAAAATACATCCTGGTATAAAACTATCAATTTCATGTATTTTATGGCTTGGACATACCTAAATCGCGTTATTTGAGAGTCACCCTAGTAGGCTACTACGCAGCTTTTATGTACATAGGTACTTATCAAAATCTAATAGGTAAGTATGTAGTTTAGTAATAGGGCCATTATTTTATTTTAGGGACAATTATCGGTCCCCTACAAAGAAACATTTAAAAAAAATTAAATAATGAAATTCAGGAATATAGCTACCGTCTATAGCAATTAAATAAGACACCGGTCACAGAAAATATAATGAATTTATGTAAAATACTTTATTTATTTACAAATTACGGTAACTCTGTTGTTGTTTTTGGTAACGCAATTGTTTTTCATACAAAAATTGTCTGTCCCTCGGAGCGAGTCATATGAAACAAGCACAACGTGTGTAAAAAATTATAATGGAAACAATTTTTTTGAATATTATAACGAATATGTCATTATTTAAACTTTACTTCACGGTAATATTCATGATTTTATATGAACATATTATGGGACAATTAATATTCCTGGCCGAGTCCCCAAGCCTAAGAAAAAATCCACCTACAGTAGGTTACCCTAGGAAATTCAATCATAAATAAACTTTTTTTCACTTTCTTACACCTAAGATCATTTGAATGGCTGTGTATTTGTATCGGAGTGCAGGAAGGAGAGCGGGACGGATAAAATGAACAAGTCTTTCGGATGAGAGTCCTGGAGAGAAGCGCGTGTATTTATTGTGACGCCACTGAGTTACCGGCGACATACGGTGAGTTTTATAGATATTTATTATTTTATTTCATGCAATATATGTAATAATTAGTAACAATTATTAGGGCATTTTGATATCCCATGTATGTGTATTCATTTAAGTACTAACTTCAAATAGGTTATTGTTTTACAACTGCGTTACCGCTACACTTCGTTACTTTTTCAGTAACGCAGTTGTAGCTATAGTAACTCAGGGGTTTTTCTTATAGTTTTCAGGTATCTGTTACTCAATTTATGGTACAAATATAACATTTGAGCATATTATATTGTTACAGTATAACATTTCAGACTCAATGGCGTAAACAGCGGCTGAAAAACAACGGCTTTATAGGCAAAAAAAATGAGAAATATTTCTTAGTATTAAGTTGTTATATTTTCAGCGATTTTAATGTTTGATATTAAACAAAGAGTTCTGTTAATTTTAGTTTGATAGTTTTTTTCACATTATGATTAGTTTTAATTGAAGAAAGTATAAAGATTGTGATTGAGATACCACTGTGTTACCAATTAACCACTGCGTTATCTATTTGTCCCTCGTTTCCTGAGAGTATTCACAAACATTTTAGCTACTCTATATTAGAAAGAATGTTAAACTAAATATAATAATTATAATTCACCTTATTTAGAGCTATTTCTAAAACTTTGAGCAAAAAATTATGATTATTTTGTCCTTTTTTCGAAAAGTATTGCATTAAAACTTATTGATTGGTAACGCAGTGGGAAACTTTATTATAGAATGAATAACAAAACTGAGAATATTTTGTAATTTAAACTGTTAGATTAATGTTTTTTTTCTTACTTTTTATCTGGTATATGTTTACGAACCAAAATATATGTTCCTAACAATAAAACATAATTTTGTATGAAAGTAACGCAGTAGTATTTTTTTCTCATCGTTCCTCGATTAAACGTCAATAACTTTAAGAAATAGCAAGAAAACATCGCTGCAAATGTATTTAATGAATAATATAAATGTTAATTAACATAAATAAATATTAAAAGGTTAATTAATAAGAAGTTTATTTTTGAAAAAAATATCTGTAAAAGTATGTCAAATTGTACCCAAAATAAAATAATGGCCCAATAGTGTCTTCTTTGTATTGTTTGTTTGTAAAATATATAATTTTATTCTACTAGGTATATTAACAAAAACGAAACGTTTTTCAATATCTTATATTAAAAATAAAGTAAAAAATCTGCGGTAACTTGTAGGCCAAAATATCTGTAGTTTGAGTAAAAAATGTCACCTTGTATATGATATCTACCAAAGCGTAATTAAATGATGCGTAAATAGGACAATTTAATAAAAACTTGTTATGCGTTTGTTAAGCAGGTGAGCTGTTGACTGTTGACTTGACCGATTTTTTTGGACAAAAACAATTATATGCCGTGTTAAGCGCTACGCATAGTGTTTTTATCCACAATGAAGTACCAACCTACTTCTGAAACAGTTAATTATAGCACCAAGGTTATTTATAACCATAATAAGGTACTTCGATACGACTTATACCTTTTAAATCCCGACTGAAAGAATAGGTATTATACTTAAATTATAATTCACCATGCGTATGTTTACTCCCTACACCAGTCCACGATGACTCTCCACAACGGATAATACCGGTATCTATATACTTACTTTTTTTTACGTGATCCAAAGGTTTTGACGTTGACTTTCATTTCATAAATATTTGAATTGTATTTACCTATACAATAGAACGCAACGCAACGGTCGGAGTATAATTTCAAGATGCCATAAGCGAAAAGAAAGTGGTCGCCGGTAGCGAGGGGACGTCAAGGTGTCCTAAAAGGGCGTCGCTGCGACACGGCGGCGGCGGTCGCGAGTGAAAGCAGGGGGTTACTCAACGACGACAAAAAACAAAGTTTCAGTACGCTCTGATGCGCGAGCCACTTTGCACGGCGGCACCCCTCGTTGGTTCGTTTTTCATCAGTATAGAGTAACCCTCCCTGCTCTGCCATCTGCGGCCCAACATTATTGAGGTATTAGCCTTTGTCCCGGGTTGTGCAAGCTTTTACGTCACGTGCTATCACTGCTTCTTGTATCTACAGGATGTTGCAAATGTGGTACTTATGCCGAAACGAGGTGGCTGAGTCACCCTCTTTCAGTTTACTAAACCCTTTTTTAAAGCCTAAGTGCCAATTTCTTTATGGTTATCTAACCGACAGGGATTGATTTATAAATTAAACGTCATCTCCATATAAAATTCATGACAGATGTGTCAAAAGTTAACCACTACTCCCTGGTTATGCTCTAACCGAGAATGGAGAAATTGGCACTAAGATCTGTTGACCGAGCGATTCACTTTCGAGAAAATTTCCAGAAAAGTTGTTTTTCCTTCGTTGATATTTTCTCAAAAAAAACACCATGATCTTTGGACTGATGGTGTCTATGTATTTTTTGCTAGTCCAAAAAGTTCAGGTACCTATAATTAAATTCCTGAAATGCTTATGGAGTAGGAGAAGTACATAATTGGGTATGTAATTTCAGTTACTTTGTTCAGAAGAATCTAAAATACACTTAACCTAACTCACAAAAAGTTAAATTATTTATACAACAAAAAATATGAAACACCTATTATTTTACTGTATTTAATTCTACATAGACAGAATTTAATTCTACATTGGTAAATTATGGTAGTGAAGGGAACGCTACCAGAATGGGTCCGGAGGATTCATTGATATTCCCAGAAGGGCCCGAAATGGAGTGCCTTTTGCTTTTAAGGCTAAGTTGGGTGTATGAAGCTAAAACACACGATGGGTAAAGGGAATCATGATAATGCATAAAGTTTCACGCATAAGTGTACCTGTGAGAATATGTAAATAACTTAACCAACGCGACGTTAAAACCCCCGAAATTCATCATTCAAAGTCGAATAACTTTTGAACGGCTTAGTCAATTTTGAACTTGGCTAAGAAAACTCGGGGTAACATTATCTGTGATGATCCTAAAAAACTAAACGAAAATCGGTTCAGCGTTTCGACGCTACGCTAGCACACATTTACACATACACAGTAACGTTAATCTTATAGCACCCTCCTATTTCGTCGGGTATTAAAAAGGAGGTTTACAAAGGCGGAGTAAAATTTACTGGCAACTTCACTAGTTTTTTTTCTTAATTTAAATTTCCACAACGAATATAGAATTGAAGTGCGGTGGTCAATTCGTTGTTTAAATAAAGCGGTTGCCGAGACCGGTTCGCACGCGGCTCGCATGCGGCGGTAGGAGGTGGTAGGTGTGCTGAGCCTCGGCCAAGGCTGCGCTGGCCGCACTTCCGCGATGAAAGGTCAACAGCAGCGCCCGCGCGCGCCCCGTCTTCTCACACCCTTACCTCTGTGTTCTCATGCTCTCCTGGTATTTTTGGCTCGTTTGTCTTTCCTCGACTACCTTCAGGTTAGGCACTATAATTTGGGCCCGCTAATTGCAGTACGACTGGAATGTTATATAACCGATTCAGTGTTAATCATTAGCAAATTGTAGTGAATATACAGTGATTTTGGTAAATAATTAAATATGTGTTTCAGTTTTCAGTCATTGAAAATTTAATGAATGACTTGAGTGATTTCTTCTAGAAGCACTTAGGTATATTGTAATGATAAACATAAAGTGAACAACATTTCAATTTCACCTTGATGCTTTGTTTCTTTGCCTTCTTACTCAAGAAAACCAGACATCAATTGAACAAACATCACATCTTTATTTAAATTATGTGTTAATACGACGTGTTCGGTTGAGTCCGTGTCTGCTAACATGTAAGACTAGATACTGTAAAAAAATAACGAAAATCTTAATGCCTTTCAATTTACTACAAAAACTATTATGCATGGCCAAAACTAGGTTTAGTTTAGTTTCCAATTGAATTTGTTTCGTAAGTAGCTAGAGTTTAGTTAATCCAATCATATTTCAATTATTGTTGTAATCTGTGTAGAGTTACAGTCTAAAATTAGATAAGTACTTACCTATCGTTAGATAAGGCCATTCATGATGTGTATGAGTCAGTTCGCAAAAAACCTCAGCAAGGGCAAGGCTAAGAAGAAAACGTGTATAAAATCGTGTGGCCACTGACCATGCCGCGGCTTGCGACACGCGGCCGACGGCTCTACGCTCTGCGCCCGCGCATTCAGCTTTGTGAATCACTTACTTTCTACTCGTGGGCGGAATACACGATTCTAAATGCAGTTGTATATTATGATTATTCATATTTATCGACGCATGTTCTCTCCTATTCTGTTCCGTTGGTAAAGAAAGTTGTCGGTGATCGTGTTGCCGACATGCGCTATGTTGATGCACATCAACGATTAACCTTAAAACCCGTTTCTTTTACATAAAACTCGCTCAAATGTAAACTTTGTGGTACCGTCCTATGTTTAGCCGTAAAATTTTGAAACTTGCTACAGATTTAGACTAACGATTGCGGATGTTAAACGAGTACGTAAATATTAAACACGTTTGCCTTAACACTTCAAATGTATATGATAAATAATCAAATGTAGATACTAATCGAATACAAATATAAAATCGGCAAATCACATTTAATCCTCTTTCTGTTGCTGACGCAATCGAGGCGCGACTCTATTTTTACAAATTATCCATAATAAAATAAATAACAAGCATATGAAATACCAGAACTATTACAGATATTAACTAAATAGGACCACTGGGTCAACACGCTCGATATAAACGAAGTAACGGGATTGTCAAATTATCATAAACATACAAACTGTTGGATAGGTCACCTGCAATCATAAAACAGAGAGCATTTTTATCCGATGAAAATGATTAGAGCGAAAAGCTTAGTATTGTTGGAAAACCATTTATGGATGGATATACGACTGAATTTACATACTGAGGTGTTTATGCTGATTTGGTGATGACTTCATTCCACACTGATACAACTCGTGTGACTGCAACGTGAGGCCGGGTGGTTCTTTTGTTTTAAACACTGAAGTGGAACTGTACACCCAGGTCACCAGGTGTACAAGGTGTGAGGTTTCTCTCATTGTTGTTGAGCGGAGACCTCAAAACTGCGGGTTAATGGCAGCTGCCGAGAGTACCGCTGTTCCACGCACCGGCGCGCGCGCAGCACAAACCAAGCTCGCTCGATCACTACCATCAAATGATTATAACACTTACAATCTCCGGAATCTTTAATAGGATCATAATAAAGCCTACTTTCCTGTGGTTCAGAGATAGGTCACGTCACGCCGGATGAGCAGTAAGAGCAACCGAACCGAAAACGCTCTCGGCAGCTCAAAAGACCATAACAAAAGCTCTTATAACAGCTTTGTCTTTGTCTAGACACCGTAAAGCTTTGTAGCTGTTGCAATTTCTTTTTTCCTTGTAGGATTTTATTGATAGCTTCGTACCTAGTTTAACTGTGTAAAACAATAGTTTAAAAATCCCCTTATTAGCAAAATAATGGAACTCTTTAATAATATACTTACCACATATACAGAATGACCCCCTGAGTCACCTACTTTCGGCTTAGTATACTGTGTGTATATGTGCAATTGTATTTGATGGTGTAGTACGATGTTTACTTACCTTTTTGTTGAGGCTTTGTACCTAAATCCTCAGCAACAAACTACGTATTAACATTAAGTAAACAATTCTAGATAACGACGTGTTAATATATTAAGCCCAACCGTAAATAGTATTATTTAAATAACATGTTTTTATATTTTTGTTACAGGTAAGAACGAGTTACTCTAGTCGACAGACAAACAATCAATAGATACAGTGGTGATAAGGTATTACAGTGACGCTGCTGCCGATTTCGCCGGTAAGTGAAGCACCAGGCCACGGGTCTGAGGAAGCCCACATCCTGACCATGGACAGGACACGACATATGGCGTAGTGAGTACTGAAAAGAGTCGATAACGCAGTAAGCGACATGTCAGTGGCCTATCGTGAGAACGCACCGTGCGCCGCCATATGGCACGTTCCACGTCGATAATTATGAGATAATTATCATGTATGTAGCCGAGACAGCGATGTTAGCATTTCAGTCGAAGCGAGATACGACACATTCAGCTTACACTACGCAGAAAACTAGCAAAACAAACACGTTGTTCTCGAGAAGTGAAGACAATACAGCATCAATCAAGGCGCTGTCTGTGTAGGTGTAAGGATTATCGATATTACTAGGTGACTTCTTATGGTCAGTGCTACGTAGAAGCAAGAATATAGGATTACTTAGATGTCGGTTAGCCTCTTGACCACAGCAATAGGATATTACCTATGTCGACTGTACGTCTATAGAAGATCATTTCAGGAATAGCCTACATACTGCATACATTGTCAGGTCGAGGCGGTTGAGACACAATAATGTAGGTCTTATGTAGTTTTATGATTTTATTTATTTGTTTGTGACTTTTATTAAAACCATAACAATATAGTACAAAGTACAATCTAACTTAGATTTTTTTTATAAAATCAAGCATTCAGCGCCATTTCACGTAAACAAACGCCTCTTAAAATGCTTTGCTGTTTGTTCAGGTTCGTTGCACTGTATTCAATGATGATTTAGTAATTTAATTTAGATTATTTGAAGTAGGATATTGATTATTATTCTATACCTACCTACCTCAGCAGAAAAAAAAACATAAGTTATCGAATCGCATACATTTGTACAAACACTTATATAGGAAGTAACTACTCTACTTATTCATTCTTTGTAGTAATGTCATACTTTTAAACGCTTCTTTTTTGTAAATTGGTGTATGAAACTGTAGTTTATTCAGTTGACAGCGGAGGCCGCCGGCTATTGTCTGCACCACGCTCACGTGAAGTCTGAAGTTATCTGTAAAGTTGTATCTTGTACTATCTGAAAATATCGCGACAAATCACGTGTTAGTTCACGAGGTTGTATGAAACGTTTAACTCGATTTTGAAAAAGTAACATATATGTATGTATGTTACTTTTTACCTTAATATCTGTTAATCCTGGCCTAATATCGACAAAAGCGAATCTCCCACTGTGGTTCACTTTATGTTCTTAAATTTTATATTTTGAAGTATATAAGTCACGAACATGCATTATATCCACTAGAAGTTTCGTCAAAAAAATTAATAATAATTATAATATACCTACAAATATACTTACTACTTACTTATTATAACTAACTAATCAAAAATACCCCTCCAAGCCACACCCGACCCAAAGGTACCCATGACACTGGCAGCGTTACCACGCTGCACAGCCAGGGCCTCTACATCAGGTGTGCCCCGGAAGAAGATCCCAGACCACGACTCCTCAAGCGTCTGGTGATTTCCCTTAAGAAGGCCCTGCCCTCTTCTCCCCACACCCCCATCGTCTCCACAGCCAAGGGCACAAACAGATACCGCTGCATTAGCTGGCTATATTTAAGTTTTTTAAGCCGAGCCGCGGCTTCAGCAGCGGCACCCGCATTGGCCGCTGTAGACTGCACGTGAGACGGCGCGAGGGTGCAGACGCACGTCGCGTCCCAGAGTAAACTGCGGCCCTTCTCCCACGGCACCATGGTGAGTCCATCCGGACGCTTGCCATCAGCCCGGGACAACCCTGGTGGCTCCAGGACCGCCGGGACATCCGCAGAAACAAGAGCTCTCCGGACGATGTCATTGATAGCATGGTGCCGTGAGAACCTGCCCGCACTACGCACACAGTGTAACCCGTGACGTCCCGATTGATCCACCCGCGCGCCGCAGACACAAACATGGGGTTCCACCACAGTGCAGCCGAGACGCAGAGCCACCGCCACCCGCAAGGAATCGTTGTCTAACAACGTTCCCAACTGCGGCGATGGCAAAGCATGCAGCCACAACCCTGACTCTGGCTGAGAGACCGCCCGCAAACGCGCCAACTCAGCCCCGGCGTTGCGCAGCATCAGCATGTTCAACTGCAAGCGACACTGCTCCTCGTCCCAATCACGCTGACGCTCAGGCTGCACCGGCACAGCACTCTCAGGACACACAGACTGCCATAACTCCAGGGCCTCTGCCGCGTGGGGAATACTGAACTCATCACCATTAACATGTAAAATGCGAGTGACAAGCCGCAGCACCCCACACGACGACGCCAGAAAAGCCGGCAGTTGAGTGTCCTCCAAGCGCCTTAAACCCAGCCCACCATACCTCACAGGAAGCGCCGCTTGAGACCACTGCTCATTGGACATGCTGATGTTGACAATAGCCTCCAGGAGGTCCTTCAACACCTCATCGTACTGCTTGGACTCCTCTCTATGCAGCCAAACTGGGGCTGTACGCAGCGAATATGTCAGCCTCGGTATGGACAAACAGCCCCGCAAGATGGAAAGCGCCACGTGTGCTGAAAGCTGGCAGAGGTGCGACTTGGTTTCAGCCAACGTACGCATCTTGGACAGAACCAGAGCTGGCACTCCTTCGGGAAAAATTTTTGAAGTTATAATAATTACTTATATAAAGTTTGTATTTTTATAGCAAAACACATGAGTAAACATACCGACAGAAAATATAACGAGATAATCGCAATAACAACTAGATACATTTTTAATTACAAATTATAAATGCGAGTACTCACCTACCTATAAATGGTTGCTAAAAATATTCCAGGCTGGTTCAGAACTGATTACTTAACACCCTAAGCTGATTAGCTGAAATAAATAAATTTATTTGTGTGTTAGATACTTACCCTATATCTAATTGGATTAAGTTACTCGTGTGTATCATTATCATTAAGTTTAAGAATAGATTTGGAATAGGTCTTGCTGTTTGCAACACAGTTGTATTTACCTAAGGAATTTATTGAAGATCTTAGAATTTCTTGATTATAATAATATAAAAAAGTTGAAGTTTGTACTTACTTACAAAATTTGTCAGTAAGTACCTATGTGTATACATAGATATGTATATTGATAATTAAAGTCGGCTATTAAAACATTTTTTGTGAGCCATTTATACAAATTAAATTGTAGTAATAGTACCTACCCATTACAAAACAATGCGTAATTAATTTGTAGAGCACTAAATACAATAAAAAGAAATTTAATTCAACTGAACAAATATCTCCGTTATCATACTATACTTCCATAGATAAAGTACTGAATTATGTCAGTAAAATAACCATTAATCACATTAATATCCAAAACGTTATAGTTAAAATGTTTACAGTTAAATATTAGTGATAATTTTAATGGTTCGTACCGCACATAAAGCGATATCTTGAACATAAATTAATTTGCTTTTAATAACAAAACTCCATACCATCACTTTTGTATGCTAGTGTTCCATGTAGTAATACTTACGTTAGTTAGTACCTACATATGGTTACATAGGTACTTTAGTACAATTTATTATCTGTGGTATTACTAAACAGTGTTCCTATGGATAAGTTGTGGTATAATTGTATATCACAGCCGCGGGTATCACTTGTTCATAGTGTGGAGTGTAATCCATTTAGCAGGCATTCCCGCTTTCTGAAGCCGTACATAGGTCGAGGGCGACAGTTGACTTACACCTGTATCACATAATATCATCGACACCACAAAAGTGGCAGTCTAAAATCTTCAGCTCATACTGATGTTGTAGGCTGTATTTGTTTTTCAAAAACTCATCGCATATGCAAACTATTTGTAGGTATACATATTGGACCAAATTGTGGTAGCCATTAGGTATGGGTTGTATTTATCCCGTTAATACTTTATGTACTTGATCCCTTTTCCATAGGTTTGCACGTTGCTCTGCTCTCTCGTGTAATAATGTGATTAATGGGATTAGGTAGGTACCACCCTAGATTGACAAACTCTGTGGTGGCTTCTAAATATGTAATCAGTGCTAACTACTGTTTACGAGTAATGAAAGACTCTTAAATAGGTTCCAAGTTTAAATAAAAAACACAAATTGTAATAATTGCGCCACAGCATAAACAATCTGTAAGTACTTATTATATTAGCTAAATTATTATTTTATTCATTGTTATTGTTATATACCTATGAGTCTAACCTCAGTTCGCAATCAGTCATTGTCACAATGTCTAATCTAGTGTTTATAAGTAGCTAGTATACTGGCTAGGTAAGTATTTTTGACTGTGCTTATCAGTTTTTATCTATGTTATGATCATCCATTTAAGATGGCTTTGTGTTCGATAATATTCATGATCTCAGCTTTAGTCGGTTATAGCTATACACCCAGTCCGCGTTGTTCTATGTCTACAGCGATACATAAACGAAAACGTTTTAAAAAAAGTCTTTCAATTAAACTTTTTTTCTTTATAATGTTGGAAGGTGCGGGTAGTTAAAACATTCTTTCTCAAAAACGTATTTACGTAGAATTTGTGCAGTGCAATACAGTAGTGGTGATATATCGTGACATGTTCGTGTCGTCGCCGTATCCTCATACGATGACGGACGAGTGTTGGCACCAACGCCTCCATCCCTACCGCAGTGGCATGCATCGTGTCTATTGTGAGTTTTATTATGTTTCACCAAAAAGTGCTCAACTTGCTATGTACTTACCTATTTAAATTTGTCTTGTGTATGTATAAAGTAGCACTCACAAAACATATAAGTAAGTACATTAGTGGAATGACTTATCCCTTTGGTCCGGTGTAGTCGACTTTTAATTATGAATTGATAACATAAAGGTACCTACCTAGCCATTTCTATATATATAGGTAGGTACCTACCATCTTACCAAGATAGTTGTTATCGTCGAACTGTAGCGTAGAGCGTAAGTTAAGAAGTACAAACTGATTCTGTTATCGTTTTTAAAACACTTTCAACAACCTACTTAAAGCAAGTTTTCGCAACCAAAAAACAAAAATAATTCCTGGGAACTAGTTACGTACGTAGAAACTAGAAAAACAGAAAATAATAATTATATACTTCGGTACTAACATCTAGAAAGTACCTAAGTAGGTAAGTAAACGGTGAAAACACAAGAAAGTTGTTTGGTTCTGCTATCAACAATATTGTTGCATATATATATTATATATTCTCCAGACCGTGTTCGGTCAGTGTGACTGCGAGCTTCTCTCGTGTGCTCTCTGGTGGCTGTTATAGCCTAACTTATTGACGAACGTGCGACCGCATTGACGGCAAGTCAGCACTCCTCCGACAACATGATAGCATATGGCTCTCGGTGGTCTAGCCTTCAGCTCGTCACGCTTGGCGTCGAGATCTTCTCTCCGTTTTGCCTCGAACTCAAAGACCTTCTTCTGCACGGTGAGCCTCCACTCTGATCGGTTCTCAGCCTGCATCTCCCAGTGTGACGGATCTATGTCACACCTCATCACTACATTATCTATGTGTGTTGCATAGATAATGTAGTGGTCTAACTAAGGACATGTTCTTTTCTGTTCTTTTAAAAATATCTGCCTAGCATGTAGACATCCAAGTTTAATCAAGTCAGTACCTTTGTCTCTTAATGAGTTAGGAAGCTTTAACCATGCGAGGAAGGAAGTAGCTAAAGTACATTAAAAATAATAGCAAGAGAAATAAACTGTAGACTAGGTATATATATAGTAATTAGGTATATCCAGACGATAGATACCAAGCGGAGGGCGAAAATGAAAAGTTTCTATTGGAACCGAAATATTCACATCCTGATCTTTTTGCCATTGGAAAGTTATTGCTAACTTTAGACTACATATACTCGAGAATAATTAACAAATAAGGAAAGCTACAGCCGGCAAGATGACAGTGCAATAGTGGTGGAGGCTCCCGGTGCGTGACTCCGCCTGCACTTGACACACTTGGGACGAGCATTGTCTCGCGGCCTCACTGGTCTTGCTTGTCACGTCGATCCCTCCGCCCTACTCATATATTCTACCAGTTTTCCTTTAAACACAAGGTGAAAATAGTCGTGAATACGTATTTTCAGTCGCACTTACCTACGAACATCATTTAAGAAATTGAGGTGTGTAAACGAATTTCTATTAGAAGTAAAGATTAGAGAAACACAGGGTGAGTAAAGTCGGTAGAAGCTAGAAATGTGGAAGGCCAAGTGGCGATTGGAAGAGACTTGGAATCCAGAAGTCAACAGTTCTGATAGAAATAGAACAGGTAACGATTGAAGTTTATAAGAGCTAAGAGCCTATAGTAGCGCGTATCTAGTGTACGAATTAGCATGGATTGAAACTGGGTTCGATTCATGTTATTTTAGCGTACAGGTGCCGGAACTTGACCTCCAATTTGCCTCCAATTGTGATATTTCACAAGTTCACACTCTCAATGTACCTCATATCTCACATTTTAAATTCCGTTATGTGTCATTGTCATTACCACCGCCATTGCCGTAGAAAGTCGACTTTCTCGGAGCCTCGTGTTCTTTCACAGCAGTTTGATGAAAATTGCTAATGTCATCTGCTTAGCATTTACCGGTTCAATATAGAGAATGAAAGGCTGCGTTACCTTAATCGATTGAAGCTAGCCAGCTAGTAATATTTTTGCCTTCCAAGGAAAATACGAACAGTAGGGCTTTGTTAAGGTCGATCGTTATTCTATATTTGTCATTGAACAATCAATTTAATTGATGAAATGTGTTTGGTATAAAACCAATCGATTTAAAATATTCCGCAGCGTGACATGCAATAACCATTATTCTTTAGGTATCCACCAAAATGATGATGGGTATTCTTGTCGAAAACATAATGGCATTCCTACTTAAGTATAATTAGGTAGGTTTTAACTTCCCTATTATCATTTCTTGCTACCATTCCACACAGCCTACCAGCAACTTACAAACTCCCACTCTTAGAACTACGTGATATGTTTAAAGTAACCTGCTGCTCTCGACTACTCGCTCATAAACTGAAGGCATTATACTGTCAGCCCGACATAATTCTGACATCAGAGATCCATGCCACAGTAAATGCAGTCGTTGAAACTACTAACAGTGACCTTTCCCATTCCAGGCATGTCCCTGGACGAGGGCCGGCAGTCGCAGCGGCCGTACCGCTACGGCATGGTGTTGCTCTGCGCCGGAGCTCTCATCAACTGGCTGGGGCTGGCCGAGGACTACGCGGAGCCCGTGCGCTACGTGGGCGTGGCCTGCATCGTGGCCGGCGCGCTGCTCATCTGCGCCGCCATGTGCTGCTGGCTGCAGTCGCCCGCGCGCCAGCCGCACCACGACCGCGCCTCGCCCGACACGCATCAGGTGGGTTGCCGCGAGGTTATTGTGGGTTATGCTCGCCTAGTACTTTCAGGCTTCTGATGATAGCATTACAGGTGGGTTATGCTGCCCTAGTACATGCTACTGATGATAGCAGTAGTTCATCATTTTGAATCCATATATGGGTTTCTGCGAGGTTATGCTTTCCTAGTACTAACAGGCTGATGATAGCCGTTTTAACTTTATGTAACTATTGATTGGATAGACCCTCATAAAAAATAATTCTAATCTAAGTAATGCTTACGAGGCCGAGGCTCTTATTTCAAGTTTATGGAGTTTCTCTTTTCGTACGACCCGCCAGAAGCCATTGATTTAGTGGGCTTAACTATGTAGTCGGCGCATTGTTTGGCTTCGTACTAGGTAGACTAGGTATTGGCTTCAAAGTATATTTGCCACTAATCTGTGTGATGTGGTTACTAAAACATTTTTAACCGCAACTACTTACATCCGTTCAACCATAACTAGATTTCTACGTTATCGTCCAAATAACCATTTTGGTTAATGCATTTTGCCATTAGTTAGTCACAAATATTTAATTAGATTAGTAACCGGATAGATTTTCTGTTGGTAAACAAGTGCTATATGTAGAATGGTAGATAGGTAGATCTAGGCTTATGAAACCTAGAACTTGATATCCCTGTAACGCTATTGGTTGCGGTCTTTAGTAATGACCAAGTAGGGCAAAACACCCAGTAACTGACCATGTGCCAGTAACTGACCACCTTCCTCTTCAACTCCAATAAATAAGAAATATAGCCAAGCAGGGCCATCTAGTGAACATCCAGTCTATTTTGTGGTTCATTGAGAGCATTACTGATACAAAAGATTTTGCCAGCCGCCAACAGATGGATAGTGAGCGATCGAAAAAGTTCAGTTGGCGCGCGAACCGAGTAAATTGCAGTTGTGACTAACGTATTTGTTAAGGTAAGTGAATTTTTTGATCGTAAAATTTACCATGAAAAAAATTGAAATCATTGAAAGAAAAAAATATACCATATAGATTTAATTATAAAGATTACGTTTTTGATAAGATTCAGCTTGTTATTTCCCGTTTGATTGTTTTTAATGGGGTGGACAGTTACTGGACGACAAAACAGCGATTTTCCAATAACTGACCACCTATGTCGGTTATTGGGATTTTTGGTTGAAGCTGAATTTATGCAAAATAAGAACGTAATATTAAAGGTCATATGTGCCATTTTCTTGTGTCAAAATATGAGCATTCTATCTTCACTCCTTCCATTTACTGACATAGGTGGTCAGTTATTGGGTAAATTGGTGGTCAGTTACTGGTATTATTATATATGATATATTTTTACAGCTTTCAGCGAGATGAAGAAGCGCCAAGATAGCAAAAAAAGTATAGAAAAGGCAATTCCACTTGTCTGAGACAAACTAGGATCAACAAGACATTCCAATATAATTCAGGGTGACATGCAAGCACCTTTTAAAATATAGAGAATTCAAACACAAAGTCCAAGTTTGTTCCAGATTCGGTATTAGCTGATGAGGAAGATAAAAACGCTAGTGGAGCATACTATCAGCCTAGGATAATGTGGATCCTCCAGGATAAAGACAGATGTCACCATTTTTCCTTAAAGATAATCCTTGGAGCAGTTCCTTCAAGAATGCAAGACCAGGAGACAAATGGCTTTCACCATCTCACTCTATGAAAAGATACTCAAATGCTATCTTCAGAACAGCTGAAGGCGTACCTAACCAATGCCAGCGCTTGTGAACCAGATGAAATTGGTTCCCCGAGCACAAAAGCACTTGGCGAACAAGACCTCAATGACGCTATTAATGACCCAACCCAATATACGTTACCGACGAAACGCGCCTCCACATTTTTCCAAAGACAGGCAAAGCCACTTCAGCAAAATAAAAAAAAGAAAGCATCACTACAATGCTAGCACCCTCAGCCGGTGCAACAACACGCCCTTCAATGGCATTATGAACGGCCAGCGGATTTCAAACAGAACGGTTAAATTGGCACACAAGAAATGGGGCATTCTTCTATAAGTTGTTACCACGACCAACACCCCAGCCATTTGGAACCGATACCACAACTATCCGGAATCCACTGGCAACGCTATACTATCATTGGCAGACACATTAGTCCAGCAGCGGAAAATGCAGAAAGTACAGCAATGTTCTGCTTCAGTGACGCCTCTTCAACGAGGCAAAGATTCCCTGATTTCTTGCAGAAATGACTACTCCTGTCTTTGGCCAATAACCTACGAAAGCACGTTTCAACAGCATCCTAAATATTCCAGTTGAATCCTCAACAAAGTCATTGAAATCCCGTTCGTCAAGGCATCCATCTTTGTATCCTGAAATACTAACCCCCAATATCTGATTCGGTCATAATTACAATGGCTAGCCACAATGACTCTTTTAGCCGCACTGAAAGTCTCTGGGTGGGGTTTCAGCAATAATGAAAACCATCTGTTTCTGGTCCTACATCCTTGAAAGGACCGGCGGGGAAAGGGCCTACTTTTCCGGCGGGGAATTTATGTTTTCCCAGGCCGACAATACAATCCACCACGATTCCTCCTCCTCATCAGTTGATACCGAATATGGAAAAGACCGGCTTTAGCGCTTGGATTCGCTACTTTATATTTAAGAAAATGCTCGTTTCTGGCACCATTAATGCTTCATGGGCCTGTCCCACTGATCCTGGCTTGTTCCGGACAAACAAAATCGCCCTTTCTGTGACTTATCTGAAGGTACTACATTGGGGCCACTTAATCTCCCTGAAAGCTGTAAATTTAAAATACGTGTTCACTATGTGCATGTGTGTTTATTCCTTTGTTTTTAGTATTTAACAAAAATGCATAAACATGTGTTTTTAATAAATAAATGGTTGATTATTAGGATAAGATATCATTTAAATTATGCATTAATCTGATTAATTAATTTAATGCACTTTTCAGTTAAGAAACCTTGAGCAAAAGTGATGTGTCACATATTAAAAGAGACCAGAGGATCGGTACTATTACATGAAGTAATCAAATAAAGAAATAATAATAAGATTTCATCATAATTCCATTTTTAAACCATTTTAAATTGGTGGTCAGTTACTGGCATCGAGTGTGGTCAGTTACTAGATTTTAGTGGTCAGTTACTGGGAAAATCACTACTTTTTGTTTGCAAAAATATATAAAAAAATGAGTAACTTCTTCATGTTTGCTATTTACTCAGGAATGTAGCTCTGTTATTCTAGTTTCTAAAACAAAAATCGGATTTAATAAGCGATAAGAATTGAGCCCGCTACAGATAAATTACTGGAACAACTCCCTTAAGGTGGTCAGTTACTGGGTGTTTTGCCCTACTTGTCTGCATATCGAGTGGCTCGGTGCAATACTGGTTATCATTTCCTCATCGCGATATGCATTACTTTACATCGTATCTTTCAAAACAACCGAGATAATGGGATATCATCTTGAGGAGAATCGTTGAAGATGTTGTCAACAAAAGTGGGTAGTAGGAAAACTTTTCAACAAGTTGGCAACAAGAGTGTGAACTGACAATGAACTTGCGGTTTCAGATCGACGACCCGATCCACGTGATCTCGATGCCGGACGAGGAGACGATGCAGCAGAAGCCGCCGGACTACGAGTCGGTGGCGGGCGCGCCGCCCACGTACGACGACGCCATCAAGCTGAACCCGGCGCGGCTGCTGGCGGCCGGCGGCAGCGCGCCCCGCGACCTGCCGCCCCCCGGCGTGGTGCCCGACGACCCCGCGCCCGTGCACCGCGCCCGCGCCGTCCCCAAGACCCCCCCGCCCCCCTACCGCCCCGCGCACTCCATCAGATGAGCCCAGCCGCGCCCCCGACGCAGACCCGTGCTACTTTAAATCGACTGCTGTTTCATGCGAAGACACCTGTATATACTTAGCGGTACTCTGGATTGATATCAATCTGTTGGCGCTACTGCGCTCGTAATGTACAGTTGCTCGAGAGTCTGCGCATGGAACGACCGTTATTTTGTAAGTTACCGAGCTTAGACGAGCGATGTGTACTTATGTGATATATGTAGGCAGTTTGTAATTACTTATTATGTTTAAAAGTTATGTAATGAACTGTTTAGTGTAAGGCAAGTATTTTCTAAAATATGAAATGGACAGAGGTCCGTATCAGGCCTCTCGACAAGTATTGTAGGAGTATTGATTGAAAATAGGAAATAAAATTTTCTTCCAGACTGTAAATTAGTAGTCTCTTTGACGATGTAATGGAATACCCATGAACCAGTACACGGCAGGTGACGCCGATCAAGACTCAGTAGAAGATTGTTTTCCTTAAGTGTATTTTCCTGATCATTATGCGAGTTAGTAGTAGCACTGTGCCATTACATTTAATTATGTAATTATCTAACTGTTCACTTTATGTACTGTATAACTGTTTATCCGACCAGCGTAATCAAGTGGTAGATAAGAAATTATTTTAGAAAAATGTGATAATCTTAACTAATTTATTTAAATTTAAGAACTTCACTTTACAACTGAATTAAAATTGCCGATTTTGCAAAAAATCTAGTCTACTACATAATAAAAGTATCCACTCTGTTGATTTTTGTGGGTACCTTACTTGATATTTTTTGTAATTTGTACACATTTTGTCTGCACAACTACATTATATATATTTCACCTTCTTTCGACATGACTGCAGTTGGTTTAAAGTTTAAATTCATTGTTACAAACCTACCCAACCTTTTCACAACATCGAAAACTCATCGCTAACTCACTGCCTGAAAAAAAACTGTTGGCCTTAGGTACTTTTAATATTAATTACTAAGTTGGAATCACCATCAAGCAATAATATTAATTAATGTTTACCTACTTTAAGAAGTGTAAAATAGCGATAATGTCTAAACGAGTTATAATTAACCTGCCTTTTAGCATAAACCAGTTTTGTCATAAATGGGACCAAATACCTAATTTCCTATCCCTAGCCATTTCCAAAATGTATAAAATTAGTTTTGTATTGAATAATGATGATGAGTGTGTCGGACTGCAAGTGAGCCTCATAGATTTTACAATGCTGAAGTTGTGCATTTATTATTTGTACATTGTACAAAGATGAAAGTTAGGAGTGTACATAGAAAATAAATGTTGTTATTAAATTACGCCTGTGTTTTATTTACGTCTAATAGAATTAATAATTTACTTATTGGGAAGCTAGCTACAACAGATATTACATACATACATTAGTTAGGTACTTGACGGTCAAGTCAGAGTAACATAGGTCAGCTTGTGAGGCGAGCTGTTAGGCGTTAGCGACCCCAACCACCCAATGCCAAGGAGACCCACGGTTCGTCATCTCTGGCTGTTTGTCCAGTGTGAATACTGACGAGGAACTGGATCTTCCACTCTCGCTTGCCTTCATTGGCTGGCTTGTGAACCGCTAGAGCAGAAATGCTCGAGGAAGGATGTATTACCACGTGTTACCCAGTAAGGTGCTTGCAGGGATCTTGACCGATCCGATAACATGATTGTCCTGCGAGCTGTGGAAGCCTCTCCATCGAAATTTAAATATTTAAATGTAATTTGGCGCACTGTGGGGGATTCGGAAGCGGAAAACGATTCGGAAAACATGAGAAAAAAAAACTGTTGTTTGATTTCTCATTTCCTCATTTTGAATTTCGCGCCAACGATGATTATGTCTATGGATCTAATGAACTTTTTATTTATTATTCTGAGGTATGGGTCAGTCGAAATGACCGACCTACCGACAAGTTGTAGCGAGTATAGGAAGCGGTATCTAGATCACAGACCCACTCAACAAATATATCGTTCACAGAGTACCAACATGTCATGAAGTTGACATCCATCACCTGTCAAGGAGATTCCCCCACCCCACTTCTCTACCCCTCCTATTCTTTGCATTGTTGTTTGTTGCATTGTTTGAATTCAAACAAAAAAGTAATAAAATCTAATAATTACGGCCTTTCTTCTATGAAAAACATGCCGGTGGAACTCAACAGCTTAACTGAAGGCTGGTTGGAACTTGAAAGTGATCCTGGTTTGTTTACTTTGCTACTGGAAGACTTCGGTGTGAAGGGAGTGCAGGTGGAAGAAATATATGATCTGCACAAGCCACTGGAGAGTCCGGTGTACGGGTTCATCTTCCTGTTCCGCTGGATCGAGGAGCGGCGCTCGCGGCGCAAGTTCGTGGAGCAGATCGAGAGCTTCGTCCGCGATGAGGAGACCATCAACAACATATTCTTCGCCCAACAAATGGTGCCGAACAGTTGCGCGACGCACGCTCTTCTTTCAATCTTATTAAACTGCCCCAATTTGCATTTAGGCGAAACGCTGAGCAGGCTAAAGGTGTTCAGTATTTACAAGTTTTATGTACAATTATTTGTCAATCTTGTGTAACATTAAGTAAACATCAGTATAATAATTTTCCAGCATCATACACTTGGAATGAATCCAGAGAACAAAGGATGGGCAATAGGAAATACGCCGGAGCTTGCATGTGCACACAATTCTCATGCTATCCCACAAGCCAGGAAGAAGACTGATAAAAATGCTGGAGTATCCACAGGCCGTTTCACAGGTATTTTATTCTATTTCATAATACATCCTACATTTATTGCAGTGTAGCTTAAAGCCTTATAAGAATTTTCTTCCTATTTATTTCTAAACAAAGACCTATACTTATCCTTAAAGTGCCCATAATCTTTATTTACAGGAGAAGCATATCACTTTGTAAGTTTTGTACCAATAAACGGTCACTTATTTGAGTTGGATGGGTTGAAGCCATTTCCCACAGACCATGGTCCGTGGGCGGTGGATGAGGACTGGACGGAGAAGTTCAGACGGGTAATGTCCGAGAGACTTGGCCGAGATGCTGGTGAACAAGTACATGACATCAGGTAATTCCTATTAGATCAGTATAAGAAGTCTGGTTTGTTAAACACTAGCAGAAATAAATATTTAAATACTACACCTACACCAGAGCCATACTGATGCACAGCCAGTAGCATGGTTAGATTATTGTTTGTGCTTATGAGGAACCTATAAACAGTATGAGTGATGTGTGCTGCTGATGGAAAATATGTGAACATATTAATTAGCTAATTTGATTCATTACTATCATTACACACTAATAGGAATGTTAATGAGCTTCATTTTCCTCAGATTCAATCTAATGGCAGTTGTACCTGATAGAAGAATTGCATTCACAAAAACCCTGGGATCTCTAGAGCTAAATCAGAAAAGAGTGAAGGAAGCATTATCCAAAATAAGCAAACATTTCAGACATATTCATTCAAAGGGAATTCAATATAATGGTAAATAATTTTGAAAGTACTACTTACCTGCTTTTTGCTTGTCCTCAAATTTTATCCTTTCTTTTAAAATTTTGAATTGTGGCCAAAATAACTGTATCAGTGATGGGAGGGTTATGATTTAAACCTTACCCAATATGTAGAATCATTACTAACTCATCATGGTAAAATATTCCAGAGCAAGGTGAACTGATATCCACACATGGAGAGGAGTCAATGATTGAGGACATGGATGAGCAGATCAGTGAAGACACCATCATCTCGGCGCTGGAAGCCTCGGAGGTGCACACATTTGAAGTGGACTTCACTGTACCTATGGCCATTGAGATTGGCACCACGGATCAAGAGCAACAAGACAGTAGGATTGTTCTTGGTAAGCACTAACAAATATTTCCCTCTCCTTGATTAACTCAGAGGAATCCGTGAAATGGCACCACAAGCTGGGAACGAGAGACAGGCCACCACAATTTGTGTCACTCAGTGTTTTGGCTATATCCTTTTAGGCTACCGTCCAGATATGTATGTTGTCAGTCGTTCTGCACTGCTATCTCTAACCCTCCTACAAATCGTTTGTGGCTCCATGTACTGTCTCCCACATCTTTAAAGAGGATAAGATTTCTTATAACTATGTTTTTTTAATTTCCAGTAAGTCCAGTCGACCAAGGAGCTACAGTAAAATTTGTCACAATAGACAGAGACAGCCAAATACTCGAAAACGTAAGTCTAAACATATTACATACTACTACAATTTTATTTGTATTACCATACATAACTTATGCAAAATGTCTCCAATCTGTTTCTCTTTCAGATTTATCCAACCTCAACAACAGCTCTCATAAGAAGTAATGATTCCCCTATTCTAGTCTACAGAGAAATAACTGAAGATCAGCCTATGAAACTTTCAAAGCTGTTTTTCACTCAGGCAGAGCTCAACGCACTGCTGAGCAAAGTCAACAAGGAAATACAATCGTGTCAGCAGGCTCTCAATGATGAAAACGATAAAAGAGATATGTATAAGGTAAATAATTCTACTGTCTAATTAAAAAAAAACACACGCACTCACGGCTTGTACTAATGTACTCCCTTGCGGGGTAGGCAGAGGTGCATTGCTGCACCCACTTTTCGCCAGAGTGTTATGTTAGTCCCAATGTAATAGGGGGCAGGCCTATTGCCATTTTTACGGGCACATCCAAGACCCGAGAACAAATATCTGTGTTTAAACAAATATCTGCCCCAGCCGGTAATCGACCCCGGGACCATCGGCTCAGTAGTCAGGATCACTAACCACTACGCCATTCGGTCGTCGTTACTGTCTAATTATTTCATGAAATAACTGGTTTTATTTAATCACAAGCTTTCATGGAGCGTCCATCAGTACCGCGTCACTAGGCCGTGGCTATGGTTGCGTTTGAATGACTTAGAGGCCACTCACCAATCATATCGCGAAAATATCGCTACATGTTGCACTACTTTTGCTTTAGACGCAACAGATCTTTGAGTCATCAAAATTCATAACCATTTCCCTGCAGGTGGACGATTGCCGGCGCACGCACAACTACGACGAGTTCATCTGCGCGTTCCTCTCGATGTTAGCCGAGCGAGGGGCGCTGGGCGAGCTGGTGGGCGCGCAGCTGGACCGCGGCCGCAGCGCCCGCGTGCGCCGCCGCCGCCCGCGCCCGCGCCCCCGGGCTAGGGTGCGGCCAAGGAAGTGAACTGTCGATGTGGAGTGAGGATTATTATGATTGCTTTAAAAGTCTTTGTATGTTAATAATGGAACATTATCCCATGCGATTATGTTCAGTTACTGAGCAAATATTCACTACGTTTTTTATCAGTTACAAACGCTGGTCGTTATGATATGGTCGACTATTACTATTTATACAAGAACATGTATTTGTCATATTACTTTATGTGAAAATAGGGTAGGAAAATCTTCCTAGCAACTTAACTCATACGGAAAATTGACTGTTTAATTTATTTACATATCCCTGATACTATAAAGTATTTTACTTTAATTTTATTTAAGTATATAAGTATTGTTTCGTAGATTATTAAAAAAATACTGATATAAACTAAGTACTGTATATTAATTTAACAACACCCCTTAAAACTTATCTATAACTCGACTCCGGCTAGGACGGCAGAGCGAACGCTGAATATCATTCAAAACAATATTGGCAGATATTCTTATGCTGCGCTGTAACACAAGTAAGATATGCTGCTCTAAAAGATAAATTAGGAATATACTAAGTGTGCCTATTGATCACAAGATTAATCGTCTTCGATGATATAACAAATGAAAATGCAAGGTTTTAAAAACGATTTTATTAGTTAACTACGAACAGCGCCGTATTTACATAATCGTCATATTGTTAAAGAAATGTAACAACAACAACAGCAAGAAATTATTGTTTGCTCAGGCACGTATTCCACCAAACTTCATTCAAAATAACCACGACAAATACTTATCCATGACACCAATTCCTATATGTAGTTAGCGAAAATAGTTATTTTACTTCAAATCTTCATCAATATTGCTCATGTCGAAACATTTTATGATCTATGATAAACCTAACTTCGGCAAACTCTATAGTCATTCAACAAAGCGCCATCCGGTTGCAACAAGTTATTATTGTCGTGCGACAACAATTTACTTAGGTACTAGATAACATTTGCACAAACAACTATCATATTATTATATAATTGAATCTGCTGTGATCATTTAACAATGAGGAGTGATCATTAAGTATTGGCTTCATTTATTGCTAAAGTGGCATACAAGGCAAGTACTCGATGAAAAAACTTATCGTATCACAGACTAACAGAAATATTCAAATCATACTACTTAATTTCACTATTTGTATGGCACTAGACTATCAAGTGAACCTATAACGATCAAGGCAGTATTGAACTTATTTTCGTAATTTTAAGTAATTGATTTTATGAATAATTGTGATAATTAAAAATATAGAATAAATCAATTCATAACAGTAAACGTATACATAATAATAAACTCTTTGAAATAATAAGCCGACAAATCCTGTTACATTTCAATCACAATATAACTGAATTTCTACGACTATGGGTTCTCAACAATATATTTTCCCATATAATTAAAAGAAATAATACTCGACAACAACAATTGATAAACGGTGTAGAAGGTGAAGGCAGTGGCCCCGCGCTGGCGGCGCCTCACAACCGACTCACTTATTGCTATTATCACTACTTCAGAATTGCACTACTTTGGGTGTCCACTGGGAAATTCGAACCGGAAGCATACAATTAAACCTAACTCGGCGTGATTTGAGCGAAACATATTACATATGCACATGCATAAATAAACACTATTGCACCTGCAAGATTAAAAAAAAATATTCTTAATTATTTGATCAAAATAATATCCTCAAAATTTCACTAACAAAAAAAATCTACATCAAACCTTAGCACTCTAAACTACGCATACATTCTCGATAATAAGGAACAATGTTATGAATGAATAAGTGTAAAATAACAGTGTATATTAAATGTCCGTGTTGAGTGGGGCGGGCGGTTTCAACTGTCGCTGGGGGCGGCGGCGGCGGCGGCGACAGCGGGGGCGGGGGCGGGCGGGTCGCCGGGCAGGGGCAGGTCCTTCAGCTGACGCTTCTCTATCTCCGCCTTGAACTGCTCGATGTCTTGAGGGCTGTTCAACAAATGGATTCAATTAATTACCTTGGTTTGGCATAGAAAATAGGCATGACATGAAAAAACTATGAGTTCTTGCCCTACATTGAATCGAAAGCTGCCTTATAGAATGACGCGACATCCAACAGGAACAGCACGTTCGTCGGTCAATTTGATGGTACACCACTATCTATCAACGTCGCGACATTCGTGCTAGGAATTGCAAAATAACTAACCTGATCTGCACAAACAGTATCCCGTTGATCAGGTTGAGCATGTCAATGACGGAGGGTATCGGCGGCGGCTGGATGTGCAGCGGCGGCGGCGCGGGCGCGGCGTGCGGCGCGCGGTTGAACGCCTCCGTCAGACGCTTCTGAAGTACGACGGCTTGTTGCGTGAGGTGGCGCAGGCATTCGGACGACTCGCGGGTCTTCTCGTGTTTTTCGCCGAGCTGGAAGAGAATTGTAAATTTATTTATTAAAGGTGAAGGTTTGTGAGTGTTTGTTTGTGAAACGGCTGAAGCAATTTTGATGAAATGATAACTTTATCCCGGTATTCCCACTAGAAAACGTGGTATGGCGAAGCAAAACTCGCGGGGAAAGCTAGTAGGTTTTCTTCTATAGTCTTCAGCGAGCGTCATTGTGCTACCACAAAGCAGTTGTGTGTGCTACCCTTTCAACCTACACCTAACGTACTTCTGTCCGTATTTTGAGAATGATTGTCTATGGTAATGGCCATATACCTACTACACAGTAATGGCACACTACTCACCAGCTGCTTATAGATGGAGTAGGTCTCCTTCTCGTGCTGCAGCGCGGCGCGGAAGTCCCCGAGGCAGCTGAGCGTGCGCGCCAGCAGGTGCCTCGCCACCGCCGTCTTGAGCGGGATTGTGCCACCATTACAACCTACACCTAACCTCACGCACTGCCGTCCTAATTCAAAGAACGATTGTCTATAGCGAGCGCCATTGTGCCACCATTACAACATATACCTAAATTTCGTCGGCTGAACGATGTATTTCTTTTTCGAGTTGCTCCCATAATGACAGTTCTTCAGTATGTCGGTAATATTGACGTGTCTTTAGAAACTTAAACGTATGTATTTCGGTCATTATTTTAAGAAAGCCGTGACTTTCGAAGTATCTTCTACGCTATAAAATACTCACAAGCTGCTTATAGATGGAGTAGGTCTCCTTCTCGTGCTGCAGCGCGGCGCGGAAGTCCCCGAGGCAGCTGAGCGTGCGCGCCAGCAGGTGTCTCGCCACCGCCGTCTTGAGCGAGCGAGCGCCGTGAACCAGGACGGTTATCGCGAGCGCCTTTTCAACGAAGCGGAGAGAGAGCTCGTACTCGCCGACCGCGTGCAGGATTAGCGCTATGTTGCTCTGTGGAGGGAGGATAGGTCTGTTAGTTGCGTTGTATGAGAATAAAATCAGGTGTAGAAGTAGAAAAACATGTTCCATTGCAGTTTTAGAGTGCGTTGCACCATTTAACTTTAACCATTACAAACGTCACATCGTCTGTCAAAGCATCGGTTAAGCGAAAAATTGGTTGCACCATTCAACTATGGTTAAAATGACGTCATAACTTTAACGATAACCATAACCACCCAATGTTGGCCGGTTACTGCTATTGTTAAAGTCAGGTAGCTGTCAAACGCATTGTATAACCTCAAAGTAACAGTATTACGTACAAATATTAATATTAAATAATTCTTATCATGTCGCTTCTACGTGAAATATAGCTTGAAACAAGTTCCTCAGAAATTGAGATTGAGGTGGAGTAAGTACGGAACTTACGAAATATTAAGAGAAAGCTGTACTTTCAGAGAACTGATAGATTCGCAACTAAGGGATGAGAACTCGTTCTTGGATAGGTTCCAGGTCTCAAAAATGTGGCTCGTGTGTTGGCTTTAAAACTAGAACCTTTCTTACTGCCTCCAACGACTAAGTAAGTAGCAATGCACCTATTATTATGTTGTAGGCGTAATGATCATCTTCACCACCAAATAAGCGTCCATTTCTAGCCATGGGCTCTCCCAAGGAGCGAAACAACACTGTGCCCTCGGCCTTCCTTATCCAGCCACTACCGGCTACCTGCCGGTTGCCGGTCCAGCGCAGCAATCTAATATCAAAGTAACATACGTAACTCTTTAATTGAATAACCTTGTTTTCAGAAATTTTGCAATCACTCAAATACAGCAATTTATCAATGAAAATAAGGACAGAACTAAGAAGAGTGCAGCCCTTTATAGTGGCTACGCTATAGCTGCATAATACATATATTATGTAACAAAATGAGAGACCCTGTACCACCAGCTAGGTTTTTTTTTATGATGATTCATCATCTGATGAAGAGGAACCTGTCTATGCAGTTAACAGGAATGTTAATAAAAATAAAATATTTCAATAGATTACATCGTTAGTTTTAATTTTGTTTAATTTCAACTTCATCATCATCATCATCATCATCATCATCAGCCAATAATCATCCACTGCTGGACATAGGCCTCTCCCAAGGAGCGCCACAATACTCGGTCCTCGGCCTTCCTCATCCAACCACTACCCGCCACCCGCCTAAGGTCATCAGTCCAGCGGGGAGGAGGGCGTCCCACGCTGCGTTTACCTGCTCGTTTCAACTTGTTAAGAATTAATTAATAATAAACCTGAGTCTACTTTGTCGCGGGTTTTATTGATGATAATCTTTTGGTCAATATTTGGAGGAATAACAGACTTAGGTCCTATGACATGTTGACTTTGAGTGCTTTGACAGAGAATGACGGCTACAATCATACAATGTACTCTGTGACGGCTTCAGTCCGACAGCTAGATTTGGTATTGCCTTACATAAAAACGTTTCCCACAATAACTCAAGGGAAAATTATGTCTCAAACGATTAGCAACCCTAATAACATTAACAATGACCGAAGATTTGATGGTGCAACACGATGCAGTAAAATGTTAACTATAACGACTCTGTCATTGCTAAGTTTAACCTTAACTATTACGATAACCGGGATGTTGATGCAACCCACCCTTACTGTTTGCAGATCATAGTTTTATGATCGTGGACATCATTTATTTCACCTTTTATAAGAGCAGTAAAGTTAAAATCTGTTGGCTACAGTTCGGCCACTGCTTGTTAAAGCATTACCGGCCACATTAATCATTTTGCGCGTGGAAACAAATACTAACACTATATCTGTAAAACGCATACACTGATAGATTGACTGATTCTGTAGCGCTTTCAGAAAAGTTAGCTATAGCTGCTCACTATAGCGCTAGTTGCAACTGACTACAGTAACGTATGGCACACTCACGTCTAGCAGCGCCATCTCGGGGTGGTTCACTATAGCTATAGCGACTGCGACTGACTACAGTAACGTATGGCACACTCACGTCTAGCAGCGCCATCTCGGGGTGGTTCTCGCCGCACACGAGCAGCGCGAGGTAGCGCGCTCGGTACAGCAGCTTCAGCGCCGTGGACACTTGCCCGTTCGCGAAGCAGTACAGCGCCAGGTGCGACTGGAATAGAGAAAAGTCGGGTAAGCAAGGTAGTGTAGGGTACAAAAGATAGGGTTATGGGAGTTAAAAACGCGCGAAATGAAAACGTTAAGTATAAAATTTCATAGTGACGACTTACAAATCGGATTCGGGGGAAAGCACTACATTTACATTTAAATTTTATACAGGGTCGATTTCCTTACTGAAAATTAAGGGCGAGTCCACGACACCAGGGGGCGGAGCGGGCGGTTTCTGGTTTTAAATATAAAATAGTTAAGCTGCTACAACATCAAATTAACAAACAAAACACTTACATATTCAGTAATAGTGTACGGGTGGTCAATCCCGTTGACCCTCTCGCTCATAAGTACGGCCTTCTGTTGGTACGCCATCGCGTCCCTATGCTCCCCAGTCACGTAGCAGAGGCGTGCCACCATCCTCAAACACTGGGCGATTTCTCCGTGCATCGCTCCATAGACGTTGTTCAACAGGTTGAGCGCCTCTGCAATCAACTCGTGGCCCTCGGAAACGGCCCCCGACTGGATCTTGCTCTGGCCCGTCGTGTAGAAGTTGTATGCGTCTGATGCCTGGAATTATGTTGTTGGTTAGGGTGTGACCTTTCTGAAAGATTGACGGAGGTTTATCTTGATGCAAGCAAACTTACTTTCCGATCTTATATAATGCTGTTTTTTTTGTTGTTTGAGAGGTTTGTGATTCATAAAAAAGGCTTTCACCATAATATTATAACTTTGCAATAAAGTTATATTTTAGGCATTAAAATTTATATTAACAATATTTTACCATAAAGGCTCTCATAGTGCTGTTTAATTAAAATGGGGGTAGAAAGGCGAAGCAAGGAGCCTCCCGAGTGTCACAACTTATAATTATAATTTATAACACGTAGTCGGCAGTCAGCGACTACCGCTATCTTACTGGCCAACCCACGACAGTGACAAACTCTAGTCTAGCTCTAGTGTTTATCACCGCCACTCAAAGAAGTACAAGTAAGTATCTCACCCTAGGGTTGATATGTTTGACGACGGGGAAGATGTTGGTGATGTCGGCGCCGCTGAACGTCGGCTTGTGCTTGTTGTCGAAGTCGTACTCGCGGAGAGCCACCTGCAGCCCAACCTTCAGCGCGAACGACCTGGAGAGAGGATAGGGGTTATTATGTATGGGCCTTACCACAAAAACTAACACAGTGTCTAGCACCTGTTTAGCGCTGTCAAAAGCCTGATAAAACTGTAAAATTTAGTTTTGGACCCCTGTTAGATATTGAATAGGGGCCAGTATCCTTCAGTGAGGAGAGCGAAACATTGGTATAGATGAGTTATGGAGTGGAGACAAAGTAGTGTTTTCTTTATCTGTTATAACTTACCTCAAAAGTGATATTTTTTGCAGTCCATTCTTTTCAATCAATGATTCCATACTGTCAGCGTTGAGATCATAGCCCCAGTATGACTGCAAACAAAATAATTCACTATTAGGTGAAGAATTCAAGTTTTTTTAATGTCTTGTTCTGGCTGGAGCGGATATATCTATACTTAGCTTGAAATTACATTGTTATAAAGAATTAACACTGGAAAGAACGATGCAGCTACAATGGAGTTCACGAGTATGATTAAATACACGAGCTGACTGAAATCATAACTACATAACTACACCAAGTCGTCGTTCAGATTTGACGTATTTGGGCGACACCTCCGATGGGAAAAATGACTAAAAATGCCTTCCGACCAGTAGTAAAGCAACATGAATAGACCTCTTTACCTTGAGCTCATGCTTGATATGGTGGTGCAGCTTGCTCGGGGTGAGCGCGGACCACTCGGGCGCGGGCGCGGCGGCGGGCGCGGGCTTGCGCGTGCGCCGCCCCCGCCCCGCGCGCCCGCCGCTGCCGCGAGCGCGCCCTGGCTCCTCGCCTGCGGAGTTGGTTTAGTTAGGGAGGTGTGACAGGTTTGGGGTGTTGATTGATCATAGTGTTCATTTAAAATAATCATTATGGAATTAAAATCTTTAAGATTATAACGATGTTAAAACTAGAAAAAAAAGCGAAATGGAATGCTTTTACACAGAAATTTATTTCATAACATAGTTAAACAATCAGCTTAATTATTATGAAGGCATAGTGATAAATAATATAATAAATACATAAAACGAATACTATGAAAATATAATACAGTTTTTGGCATCAGCTAAAACGGATTTGTAATTTTCTATCAAGATATCAAGATTACACATTAGAGATATTTGATGTAAATACAAGCACGCAATATTACGTATGTTATTGTAATTATTTCTCACCTGAAGGCACACTCGGGTTGGGGCAGGCGCCCAGCAGGCAGTTGAGGAAGTGCGCCACCGCCACGCCGATGCACATCGCGTCGCAGCTCTGCAAACAATTCGTTTTGTTAGCTAATGAGTTAACTATACAGGTGCTTTTGCTTTGGAAAAAGACTTGGTTTAAAATGATCTTCCGTCATTGGGATAACCTTTACAGTGGTCATATTCTCCTTGGTAGGTGCGACAGAAACAAAAAGACTGCTGACTACCCAGAGCGCGCCGGACGCACAGCTTGCGATGGCCGCATATGAGTGTTTTGTGGCTGTAGTTTAATTTATCCTCTGCTGTTCCCCGATATTCGTCCGGTAGGTACCTACATTCCTACAATAGACACATATAACATTAAATCACCTGCAAATGCGCGGTATACAGATGCTTGGCGGCTCTCAGCACGAGCTCGGCGAGCGCCAGCGCGTGCAGGTAGGCGAGCGAGGGCTGCGCCCGCAGCGCCACGCACACGCGGCCCAGGCAGCGCACGGGACGCCGCGGCACACCAAGTGTCTAACGGACTAGGGTTTGATACCGTGGCGGAAGGATTAACCAGTAATATTAGCTACAGTTGCAGATTATCAGGGTCAGTTACGGCCGTATTTGGAGTGTTTAGATGCTGTAGCTTCATTTATCCTCTGCGTTCGTCCGTTAGGTATATTCCGCTTATATGTATATAGATACATACATATAGCATTAAACTACCTGCAAATGCGCCGTATAGAAAATGCTGTATTTTCATTTATCTTATGTGTTCGTCCGTTAAGTATCCCGCTTATAGACACATATAACATTAAATCACCTGCAAATGCGCGGTATACAGATGCTTGGCGGCTCTCAGCACGAGCTCGGCGAGCGCCAGCGCGTGCAGGTAGGCGAGCGAGGGCTGCGCCCGCAGCGCCACGCACACGCGGCCCAGGTAGCGCACGTTGATGCCGCGCGCGTGCAAGGCTTCTGTGAGCGCTGCGCCGTCCATGGGGGCGGAGGATTGTTCGAGGCATTCGCGCACCTGGTGGAGGAATTGTTGGTTAAGTTCTAGGTGATCTGTTGACTCAGGCGTTAGGGAATACTAATATGTGTAGGTTGATTTTGGATGCGTGTATCGTGTAATATGTTATGCTTAGGTCTATCAGGAAGAACAAATTAAACGGTTCGTAATCCACGTGAAACCTTTCCCACTAGACTTATCTGCGACACACCAAGCTAGCCACGACTCTCTACGCACGCCATTCTATCCGTCTACTTACAAACGCGGGTATCTGTGTCGTCAACAAGAAGGCGGCCGCCTCCTTCACCAGGTGCCGCTGCTGGGCGAGCTGCTCGGGCGAGGCGGCGTGCTTGATGCCGGCCGAGTAGACGTCCGGGTTGAAGCGCACGTCAAACTCAGACTCCTTGAGCGAGGCCACGGCGCGGGCGGCCGCCGCGACCACTGCGCGCGATCTGTCGCCCGCTGTGGGGGGTAATGGTTTGTAAAGTATAATTGTGATTTTTTGCAGAAGGTAGTGTGAAATACGAAGTTTTTTTTATATCTTATATAGAATAGCATTTTAACCCGTTTCAAAAAAGCGGGTCTCAGTTTGGCCTGTATTTATGTTTGTATGTTTGAGCGCGTTTATTCAGTTTCTTGACCACAAAAGGAAGCGTGGAAGTCCATTATTAAGCAACGTTCCCGCAATTTCAATTTATTTAAATGCATTTTTTTAATCAAATGGACCTATCTTGAAATTGATGCGCCTATAGATATATGATATGAATAAAAATACACTTACAATCAGTTTCCTGCTTCTCCCCGCTGATAGAGTCGGTAATACTCTCAACAATCTTTTTGGCAACATCGGTATCAATCTCGGAATAGTTATCGTTCAACAATAACTCCTCATCCTTGCTCTCTGGCTTCACTTCCTCTTCAGATTTCACCTCCTTTGTCTTTTCAGCTTTCACCTCTTCCTTCTTATTGCTATCCTTCTTGTTGTCCTTCTTCTTTTTATCTTTTGTCTCTTTCTCCTGGCTCTTGGTGTCTCGTTTGGGTTTAGTCTCACTAGTATTGTCTTTGGCGTCTTTGCTGGGCTCGATGGACTTTGTGTCCGCCTGCTGGCGCTTGGCACTTAGCTGCTGTAGGTGGAAGGCAGCGTAGCGGATGAACATGAAGTAGCGAGCCCTAGAAACATTGTTATTTATTATAAACATATCGTATCGCGTCGAACAAAGCGAAATTTCAACTACATCAGTCTTTCTACACAACGTTTTTATTTAATTAAATTGCTAAAAACTCTAAAAAGTAAGAAAGAAATGCTGTAGATACTCACTCAACGAAATTATCAACTAATTCTTGTCTAAGGCAACAAAGTTTGTGCTTATGAATAATTGGGAAGCCCATGGATTTAATATCCTCTCTCAACTCGTCGTCTTCCACTGAAACAAACAAAATAATTAGTTAATTACTGTAATCATTAAACTTACTGTTACTAGGACTTAGCTATTTTAATTTATCCCACACTTATAAAGTTTACGGGCTAAGTTTACGGCCTCGTAAAATTCCTAGCTTTTTTACGCCCGTTAAACTTTTAATTAAGGTAATTCTAGGTTAGTATTTCTAGTACACCGCTCTCTTTGCATCTATAGATTATGCGACAAGTAGCAAATATTTTGGAAGGAGGCTCCATAAAGATCGTGTCTAACTGATTCTATCTACCTATGACTTAACAGATTTTCGGAATTAGTTAAGTAACATTGATAGCCATTAAACCTGTCTACAATAAAGCTTTATTACCATTACCAGGTCTCTTCCTGGATGTACAGAAACTGCACGGTATCGCGTAGGCTCCAAACATAGAGGCGTGTGCTATAGAATCCATCTGAAATACCATTTACAGCTACCGGTATTTAAATAATGAAAACAAACTCACGCTGCAAGAAGTTGACATCTGGCGGGAAGGTCCTCAGCAAGTCGAGGATGTAGTGGCGGCCGTCGTTCCCCACGATGCCCTTGCACTCCACGCTCGAGCATAGCTCCACGGTCTCGCCGCCCGCGCTGATCACCGAGTGCGGCATTATCTTCAGCTGCTGGCCTGCCTTGCTTAGCTGTAGGGGAATTGGGACTTTTGCAATTATCATCATTATCACTTTCAGATATTTTCGGCTACTGTATAAGATTTATTTACTGCCTGTAAAACTTATTCTGGTGAATGTGAAGCCCTATTTGTGGTCCTACAAGACCAATTGTTATGCTCCCTTACTGGATCATTGACTCAAACATTAAAGGCTTATTGTTATAGTGCAGTCAGTAGAGACCACTATTACAGCTTATCATTCAGATAGTGATCCCAGTAGAAACAGTATTCTCATACATACTTTCAAATGATAATGAGGTGTGTGTTAAAAGGCTATTAGCAGCCTAGATTAATAAGCACACACTTAACATTAAATCAATTTGCCATTGTTCACATTCGCACAAAAAGCTGATGACACAATCCATACTATCAGGTATTACAGCATAATTATTGTGTAACATTCAGCGGAAAATGCAATAGGGGTTCAATAGAAACAGTCTTTCATGTCAGTAGGTTGCATTCGTAAGAGACAAATAAAATGCATGGCATTTCCATTGTATCTATATGTATGTACTTTCTTATTGTCTTCCTGCACACATCTATTCTATACGTATCTGGTAAGAGTTTCGATCTATTGGGCCATAACTAGATCCACATCTTTAAGGTACCTAATATTCTGATCTGCATCTGAACTACAGCAATGTGTTGAAAAATGGTAAGAGTAATCAAAAAGGATATCCACAACCGATGTTTAAAATAATACAGTGTCCCCCAAAAAAGTCACTTAACCATCAAACTTTCTATAATAAAGATAACACTCAGGTAAGTATCATAATCATCATCATCATCAGCCTTCTATCGCCCACTGTTGGGTATAAGGCCTCCTTATTTGTACACCAATTCTTCCGGTCCTGTGCCGCTCTGGTCCACTGCTTCCCTGCAACCTTGCAGGTAAGTATGTTTAGGGAAATTTAAATTCCCAAATTCGTACATACCAGCTCCATATACTTCGGATGCGTCAGCACCGTGGTCCCAAAATCGATGCTGCCGTACACGACGCTCTGCTCCTGCTCCTTCTCGAGGATGCCGGGGATGATGGACTGCGCCGTGACGCGGAAGCCGCGGTAGTCCACCACCACCGTGCCCAGAGTGTGGAGACCGGGCGTGTCCACCGCGCTGTAGACGCGGACGCCTTGTAGGTCGTTGCGCTGTGGGGGCACATTGTTTTTTTAGCGGATAAAGACTTACTCACCAGTAACAGTAACTGACAGTTCGTTCTATGAATTTGGGGGTTACTATACAAATGAGTTTATACACCATTTTAGGGATGTTTAGAATGGTACGGATACATGTAAAAGGCATTTAGCAGAAATACACATTGGCTGAACACTATGTAAATTTTGTGGTAATGGTCTTAAATTTTATTGTTAACAGTGAAGTCTGGATAAGTAGGTAGAATCCCAAGGAACCTGTGGTACCATTTATACTTAGCGATTTACCAATAACTCAACTGAATGTCTCACGTATCCAGGAGCCAGGTAATATAATATGATATAGCGCAGTGAAACAAAACGGAAATTCATCCATAGCGTAGTCCAATTCGTACAGGATATAATAGAGAGGCATACCATACTAGTCTTGTAATGTAAATGAAATTATAACAATGTCATTAACTACTGTAATAAAATCTAATGGTGCCCATTCTAAGCTATGATTGGATTTAATTTACAATCAATGTCAATCGTTTTTCTACGTAACCTATCTTAGGAAATCTGTATGTCCGTATTTTACCTAAGCAGTAAAATAATATTACAGTTGCTACGTATATGATAGCATCTTAAACAGATATGATTCGGCCTTGTTTATGAAAAAGGCGGTATTTTTATCAGTGCTTCTATTTGCGTAATGGAATCAGTGACGAGTGTAGAACCTTGAGCGAGATTCGCGAAGTAAATATGTAATGTATATTATTACGTGTTACTTCAGCTATTCCCACCTTTGAGAATATAAATGTGATATAGTGTTCTAACTAGCATTAGGTTATCTGTGCTATGTTATCAGCCCTTCTATTCACAATAACGATGCTTTTCCAAAGAGATAATGTGATTATAATAGAGGGAAATGTGCTGTGACGCTGTGTCACGATCGTACTGTGAACCCTAAATGCTTTGTAGTTACTTATTTAAATGTTTTTGTTTCTATGACATCCCAGTGGTAAAGTGGGTCTATAGAGGATCACTCTATCTTTGCTATAATTTTGGCATCATGCATGCCAATAGTAATCCAGCATAGCACGTATGAGTTAAATACTCTTCTCACTGATTGCTATTAAATGTCGTAATTCCATTCATTCATACAATGTGTTTATTATCAGGATATTCTAATGAGATAACAATACATATTAGATTGCTCCTACACAACTTTGACGTGCGTAGGTAGGTAGGTGTGTAATGTTTTATATGCTATCATATACGTAGAACTTTGATTAAATCTTTCAAATAAACGCAATGCGGAAACATTTTGATAAAAATTAATTCACTTCACTGTCAAATTAATATTTGTAAAAGCATAATGCAATACTGGAATGACTTGACCTGAAACTTAGAAACTTGATACACACTTATAAAAACCCTGACAACTAATCTGACTGGCTAATATTTTCAGCATAATATTTTCAGCACGGTGACAAACGCTAGTCAAGCTCTAAAATATGTCACCGCCACGGTAAGAATATTACTTTTTTGAATTGTCTTATCATATATTTTTTAACTTAGGTATATGATGAATCTAATAAATAATCAATAAAAATCTTAACTAAGTACGGTCAGCTGCATAATTAGCAATACACTTTTGTACCTGGTCAAACTGACTACATAACAAACCGTCAATGTTTGAATATGCAGTTTGTGTGTTTGACAAGGTACAAACGAGTATGTTACAGCTACTTATGCAGTTGACTGTACCTCACAAAAATCCACCAATCACACACTTACCGGAGCAACAAACGCAGCAGCATCTCCGCCCAAGTCCTTGTAATGGTCGCGCACATCAAACCCGAGCGAGAAGAAGATGTTGTTCCAGATGAACATCTGCATCTTGGGCTCCTCGCCGGGGTTGATGGCCATCACGTTGCCGTCCACCACGGCCATCGCGCCGCGCGTCGCTGCGGCTACGAAGTCGCTGTGCACCTGTGGACAGAGGGTTAGGCGTTAATCAGGATATGGAAATCGATCACACATTATTGTTAACTTTACCCATTGATTTTCATTCCAAAAAAATGAAGTAGCCAGGGCTGGTTAAGGGTTATAGTGTGATGAGGTTGTTGTTATTGTAGTGTTAGTGTAGGTAGGTATAGAATATACAGGGTTGTAATTGGTATGGGTGATAGGGGTGACTCAATGTCTGTGGAGAAGATATTTTATTTCACGAATTTCTAAAAGTCGTAGAACTGCAGTTGTTTAGACACCCACACTTCCTGAGTCAATCTCATACCTACCACTTTTACAACACCCTGAAAAGGCAGGATTTTTCAAATAGTAATTGATGCCGTAATGCTATCTATCTATCTATTAAACGAACGGTCTATGACGACTTTCAAGTATCCATCAACAAACAAAATTTAGTAGCTTTCCTGTATACTTGAAATAATTCCTGATATACTTTTTGGACGGTGACCAAAGAATTTAAATCATTCTGTGTTGAAAATAATTGAACTAATTAGTTATATTGGTATTGATTATGTTCTTAACTATCATCAACCTCAGCTTTACTAAGGCCACTTTGAAGTACTGCACTACCGTCTACATATCTAAGGTCGTAAATACACAATATAGGCACAAGGGCGCAAACTTTCAAGTTAAAAGTATTACACCATTTCAAAGCTCATTCAAATTCAAATACCTACAGCGATAGCTTTATTAGGTCACAATAACGACTTATGTTAAAATAGGTTGTCTTAGTCTTACGTCCTCACATTACTTCAGTAAACAATCTGGCGATAAAACAGTGTCAGATGACCTCTGCACGCTGATAACAATTTATTCAAATCATAAATTTTACGGCTACTTGAGACCAGATATACGAAAGAAACTCAGGGTGTGGCACAAATTGTGTTAATTTTAAATATTATAGCATTTGTAGCTAAGTAATAATTCCAATCTTGTAAAAACTCACTATCATTGTCGAATATTCAATAGTTGTAGAAAATTGTTATGATTGTGGATGTTGTGACCTCTACTACTATAGCTATTACCCTTTTTGCCACGCCCTGTTTGAAGCTAATTTGACCAGCATATTTGAATATTTTTTGTGCAGCCATTCAGACACGAAATGCATGCAGGATTGCAATAATTACATACTATTATATGTATATTGTATGTGGTCTACACAAAGAATTTCAAGGTTGAAAGAACCAACTAGCATTACTAACGAAAATGTATACAATAGGAGCTATTTGTTTTTATGTTGAATTCCATCTGTATTGAGCTAGTCTTTTATGAATAGGAGCGGGAACTTAAAGAATTCCATTGTGCTAATGACTCAATCCACATTAACAGTATTCAGATCTGATACTAAAAAATATTCAATATCAGAAGGTATTGCTATGTACAAAAATGTATGTACCTACGTCCTGTCTACAGGTTTTTTTTTTCTCGAAGCATATTAAATTATTTACGTATGTGCTAACAAACAACATCTTGTACACACTTGCAACTACACACATAAGTCTTCCATCTTTCATTACAGACATCAATTATATCGACAGCAAAAGTGCCTCGTCTGTGCAGAAGGCTTAGCATGGGGCGTAAGACGCGCACGTTAAGACGTGACATCAACTCTCCGTCGCACTCGCTCTCGAAGCCGTCGAAGTGAGTGAGCGCGACGCAAAACTTTTTTCACGTCTTGGCGTGTTAGGACTTCTGGACTTTATAGAGAGAACCTATAAACTAACCTTGAAGATGGCCCGTTCCCTCAGCAGCCTCTTGGGCAGCGTGGCGCGCGGGAGCTCCCCCGCTTATAGAAATTTATTTTATCGACAGCCATAGTCCCCAGGAGACAGTACCTCGTCTGCCACTAGACGGCTTAAGGGTTAAACTAACCTTGAAGATGGCTCGCTCCCGCAGCAGGCGCTCAGGAAGGGTGGCGCGCGGCAGCTCGCGCGTGGTCTGCAGCTCCTCGTTCCAGTCGCGTGTCTGCCCCGGGATGTGCTCCTCGTAGCCCAGCTTCGACGAAAACGCTGCAGGGAATACCATGTTTAATATGCAAACTTTGGAATTGGTTTTGAAGGCATCAATTTTTGGTTGGCTCTGGGAAAACTTTGGAATATGGCAATTACGTAGCCAATCAAAAAGTCGAATAGAAAGCAATGAATTCTAAGATTTTACATAGCTAAATTTAAAAACAGTGGGGTTACTCTTTAAGTCGAAAAACGAAGTTTCGGAGCGCTACTGTGTAAGATGCCGATTGCTCGACAGCTCCCGGTCGTTCGTTTTTCGTCAACTATAGAGTAACCCTCCAGTGTCTTCAGAATCGCTGCAAATAACGTACATACTAAATACCAAGTGTCAAGGCTAACAGAAATGTCAAATCGATGGGAACTAAATATTTAATCTGGAAGTTAAGTCTTCAATTTCCTTGTATGTTATTGTTTTGTTTCACGAGTAGAAAGTTGTTTGTTACTCTCGTTACGTAATAATGTCATCATCAAATCGATTGTGTGATTTGTGTTACACATTCGAAGTCTCAGACAGTTCGTTATGTCATACGTCATTAGAGCGGTATCCTCTTGCACTGATTATATATAATTTGTGGAACTAAAACTAATTTAAGTATCGTTTATCTGTTTGTCTTGGTAATGGAAACGTTGTAGATTCCTGTTTAAAGCTAAGAGGCTGAGCATCGTTGATTGCACAACATTAAGGACCATTATAATAGATAATGTAGGACAAATCAATGACAGTTCATATCCTCTATATAGGCACTATTTATAATGTCAACATAATTGCAATCATTAGGTATTAGGTGCTCCATCGTAGAGGTAATTCACTGTTCAGAACCAGCATAGGACTATGGGTGCCAGATTATGGCACCTAGGTAAATGGCGTATCTAAGGTGATAAGCTTCTAGCAACATTGAAATCTCATAAAACTGGTCAATCTTATGACCCCCAACTATTCACATAACAAATCATACCTTCACTCGCTAGTTGCAGCGTGAAAAAAGTACACACAAACAAAAATACTTCGGCAACACCTCCTATAGGTAAATCAAATCGTCACAAGAAATACTCACTATCCTCAGCCCTGATCGCATCAACCGTATGCTCCAGCACCGGCGAGGCCCACTGGTACACCTGGTAGGGCGTGGCCACTCGCTCGAAGGGGTGCTTCTGCATGCGTCTCTTCTGCACCAGCGCGAAGTTGCGCTTGAAGGCCGGAGATACGATCCCGAGCAGCTCGATCAGCGAGTGGCACAGCAGGCTCGGGGTGGACGGACGCGGGTTGAATACTTCTTCTGAGGATCTGCGAGGGGGTGATCGGGTTAGTATGTACAATAATGATGTAGAGAGCTGTCAAAACCTTAATTTTTTGGTATATATTCGAGTTATATCCCATTCCATGGGGAAAGACATCTGACAGAATCCTTATTACATTCAAATAAGGGTAGTTTGGTTTGACTCTAGGTTTTTCGTAATTCTAATTTTCCACTGGCAAAATTTATAGTTTGACATCGCTAAAATTAAATTTTGTGCCTTTAGAATCGACGTAAATTATCCGCTAAGTATTGCAAAACCGCAGCTAATATAATCGCGGAGTGTGTAAATATGCAATTTCACGCTTCAGTGGCTGCCTCCGCGTAGTACGCATAATCTGTACTCGTATCGTATTGTGAGGAAAAACTATATTATCTTCAAAGCGCATCAACAAAGTCGCACCTCATTACACAATCGGTAAATAAAATGAGATTCGGTTGTGTAACTTGTCATAAATCAGAGAAGCGAGCGTAAACATATTTTTAGGTGTTTAGGTATCAACGAGTCTTACTCAATCTACATAGCTTTCCGTGTTTTATAATTATCACACTCTTTTAACTTGATTGGGCTATAAAAATAGTTTGTATGATAAGTTATTAATTGTATAAACAAGCCTAACCGAATTTAAAGTCTATTTTAACCGTATTTTGCGAACATCTCTATCTCTTTGGGATCAAAAAAGCTTCAAATCAAAGTTGGCAACAATAAGAATATTTTTTGGCAATCGTTATTCGGGTGAAACTATGTATTTATCTTTACCTAGATAATTCGTTACATAAATATGCGGTAGAGTAAATTATTTCTCGGAACTTTTCCACAGAAAAGTTTGATAGCTACCTATATCAAATCAAAATGAAGTTTTTGTACATACCATTTCTATAATAACTGATGTAGTGTCTTGGATTGACCATGAGATAAGAAACTCTTGGGTTGCATACTTAAAATGTTTACAGGATTCATTTTGAATGTCCTCAATACTGTAATGATAGCCTTCCAATGCGAGCGAAGCGGACTCCTCCTACTCGCTTATGACTGAAACACTGTTATAAATATTACGAGTCAAATGGATCCATCCGCCCGCTCCATTCGCAGTAGCAGACTTTCTTCCACAACTATGTATATGACTACAACTCACTGGTTCAAGTAGAACCCCCTGGGGCACGCCGTGATGTGGAAGTGTCGGTCCTCGAGAGTCACGACATGGAGGTACAGCAGGTCGCCGCACATCTTGCGCGGGCCCGGCGGCGGGTTCCAGCCCGATGTCGTCAGAACCTACACACGGGAAGATCAGGTCATGAAAGATTAGGCAAAGTTTCAGATACCTGCAATGCGCGCAAGTTTTATTGTAAATTTAATAGTTTATATTTCACAGATGTCAAAATAATATTTTTAGGTATTTTTGCAAGAATCAAGCCGTCTCCACGTCCAGAATTACTATTCAGACGATAATAAAATGTACCTACTGACTTATGCGATTATCATCATTTAGATTTCCATCCTTATTTCAATTAGGTCATTTCATATTTTAAATGTAAAGTGTATCGGTGCAGTGCTGCAATCCTATATTAGTGTTCAAAATAGAGATATCATATTGATAAAAAAAGATAAGAATGTGATTCAAAGAGCACACAGCATCTCCGTTATGTAAGTAACTGCAATCGACGTGCTCGTATGGAGCGACTTTAATCCCGACCCGGCTGCGGGAGAAACTGAATAAGTAGGTCAAGAACGTAGAAAGTGAAAACCTAGGTTCATACATACATAAGATACATTTAGAATAGTAATAAAATGGGTGAACTACTTTAACAGTATTGTCTTCAGAATAGCGGTAATTTCAGACGCCACTTAGCATGCAACGTATGTAGATTAGTTATATCTTTGTTGAGTGGATTAGCTCTTTGCATAATTGGCGGTAAAGTGGCTGGTGGCTGGCGTAACAATGAATATGCATGCATATGATATGCTCACGACTGAAATCCCTGAAGGGATAGTCTGACTCGCTTTTCGCTGTACCTACCTACATTTTGACTTTGCGAACCGTATCACGATTTGGATTGAGTACAATGCTCTTAGGTTACAAATTTAGAATCTACTTGTGTAGGGTTCCGTTACCGTAGAAACTCTGATAGGCACACATTATAATGTTCCATAAGAGCTAAGGAACTCAAGAAGTATTGTTGTAAGAACGAAATAAATATACTATCAAATAATACCCAAAACACAAAGTTTAGTTCAGTTTAAAAACAAAAGCTCCCCCGCTCAGCACTTGCTGTACTTTTTACCTTGAGGCACTGCGGCGCCTTGTTCTCCTTGCTGAGGCCGGGGTGCAGCGGCAGCAGCGGGCGCTCCGTGCTGCCCGGCATGATGTAGTCCGGCGGCGTGCAGTCCACGCTCTCCGGACGGGACTTCTTCTTCTCTGTTGGACGGGGTTGAAGGATCAGTTTTTGTGTTAGGGATTGTAGGGTTTGGGTGTAGAAACTGTGACTGGTATGTTAAAGGACGCAACGAAGATAGCGTTATGGTTGACTTGTATTAGTTAATTATAATAAGTTTTTGTACTATACAAGCCAAGTTCTGTTGGACCGACAACCTTAAGACAGATAGCCGGTAGAAGCTGGATGAGAAAGGCAGAGTGATGTGATGCCCCTTGGGAGTAGCGTATGTCCAGTGGATGACATATCCTTAGCAGTGGATGTTTACCGGCTCATGACCATGATAACAAATCTATAACGTTATTTTTTTTTTTTAGATTTGAGCTCATAGTCCAAAAAGCAGACACATAAGAAACATACCGAGTATATCCCCCTGCGTGACAATGTTGAGGAAGGCGAGCGAGGAGCACTCCTGGCCGGCGTACGCGTCGGAGCAGTCGATGGACTTGAGCAGGTCGCGCACGTGGCGCACGTGGATGCGCGCCTCGCGCATCGTGTATGGTTCTTCCACCACCTAGAAGCAAGGGATTTTGGACACAGCACATATAAGCGTAACGTAAACGGAAAGCCTTTTTTTTCTTCTGTCGCGAGCTCGCGTGTACGCCTGGTTGATAGATAGAAAGAAAGGCAATCCGTTTACGTTACACTTATACATACATATGTGCTGTGAAAATTATGCTGCTTTCTGCTTCGGGTTAAACGCAGGTATCCTTTCATACACTTGACAAGAAGGTGATAGCACTTTCAGAGTATCACGAGGGCCTTGTGTAATTTTCTTTCTGTCCCTCTCTATCGCTTTCAATCAAGCTGGAACTGTCTTGTCTGTCAGCCAATTGACCAAGGTTAATATTTGCAAGATTGCCCTGTCAGATTTAAAGCGATAGTGAAGTGATATGAGGAAAATTATTAGCACGTGGTCTACTGGTCTTGTTTAAAATACATGTAAAGGAAGCTGCTTCATCTCCCGTACCTACATACAATGTTTATAGCCAATGTTCTTGCAGTCAAGATGTAGTAAATGAATATTGTTGGCATATGACAAATGACTGTTTCAAGATCCTCTTATAGATTTCAGTCTGCCAAAATAGATAATACTCGAAATGCTTAAAGCATCCAGTTCACTGCATAATAAATTATAAGTGAATTTAGTATACAGCCAAAGGCAAACGTACCTATAGTTTGGCCTTCTTAAAACAAACTAATTGTTCTACATTTGTCACAAAGTAAAATCCTCAAATTTTAACCTCATGGAAACTTAATTCGTCACATAATATGTTACGAACAAGAACAACCCAAACAAACACCAACCTTCACTTAACACTAAACACGAACCTTGATAACGGAGCCCTCCTTCAAGCCCTCGATGTTCTTGAGTTCGGCGAAGTTGTCGAGCGTGACGCCGTCCAGCTGCAGCGAGAAGCAGGTGCGGTGGCACGTGTCCTCGCGATCCATCAGCACCTGGTGGATCTCCTGCACCAACTCCATGCTCGATACCTGCAGGGGAAATCGAAGTTGGAGATGTTGAGGCCCACAAATAAAGTGAAGGCTCAATATCTTCTGATTGACAGGAATGGAAGATGTAGATATTGAGGCCTACAAATAAAGTAAAGTAAAGAGTAAGCTTTTCTGACATGAACTGATTGGATTTGTTACAGATTTAAGCGCACTACAACAAAAGGCTACTTAGGGCGCCTTCAAATTAGTCGCTAATTGTCGCGCGGAAGCAGCGCGGCTGCAGCGCTGCAGCCGCGCTGCTGTCAAAATCCATATAAATTTTGTAATTTAAAAGATGCGCGACTGCAGCGCCGCAGCAGCGCTGCAGTCGCGCGTTAATAATTTATATGGAATTTAGACAGCAGCGCGACTGCAGCGCTGCAGCCGCGCTGCTTCCGCGCGACAATTAGCGACTAATTTGAAGGCGCCCTTAGATTCTGAAAAGAATGCTACCAGATAAGACGCACAAAATAACTTCTAAAATGAGAATTCAAGGACTACCTGGAGGTCTGATTGTAATTTGAACTCGAGAAACTTGGATGGCGATTTACCGGTATGGGTTCCAGTTCCACATGATTTATAAGGGAAAAATTAATAGCAGAGTAAAATACCTAACAAACATTGATTCCAGAAAGAGTATTTACCTGAATATCCAAGGGTTCAGCGCCAGGACTGACGATCTTGACGGTGAAGCCCAGGTCCTGTATGAACACCACTTCGGCGTCCCTCTTCTTGTCATCTCCATCCTCACTCGGCGACGACTCGCGGTTCTTGTCTCCATTCACTATTTTATCACTCTCGCCGTTCACTTTCTCGGACACAGTCTCCACCTTTATTGGCTTCTCTTCATCTTTCTTCTCTTCGACATGTTTTTTGCCAGAATCCTTCTTCTTATCAGATTCATTGGCCTTCTCTGCCGATTTAGTCTTCTTGTTTCCACTGTTCTCTTTCTTCTTATTAGAAACCTGTTTTTGTTCTGCAGTAGACTTCGAGCACGGACTTGATATAACAGTTTCATTCGAGTCCTCTGATTTATTTGATTTAGATTCGTCTGAATCACTGTTGAATCCATTAGTAACTAATTTAGTATCACTACTACTAATATCACAAACTGTACCGTTTTTAGTGTCACCATTAACTATTTTATCGCATTTTTTTCCTGTGCCGTTAACTACTACGTCTTTGGTTTCTAACTGTTCCTTGTCCACTGCGTCGCCGTTCTGTTGTGATGACTTCTCGCCGTTTACTTTCATCTTCGAGTCTGAAAAGTAATGGTATGATTAATAACTGTTTTCCATTTTTATCAGCATAGGTGTTGATTATATTTATAAGGGATACATTTCTTGACCTGGAAGCCGGTCGTTATCAGTGGCGTCATTCATAATGTCAATTGTATAGAGGTATAAGTTAATTATTATCTATCATATCACTATGCAAGAGCAGCTCAGAGCAGACTTGAAAATATTTCATTTTATATTTATTAAAAATTGCTTCTGACTTAACTCAAATTAAGGTATTAAATTGTGTCAATATATACGATTCAAAGACAACGGTGGTTGAGTTTCAGTAAAAAGGAAATATGATCAGCAAGAAACGCTAATAAGACAAGGAAAATCAAACAATGATTCGATATTCTGTACAGTTTTGGTGGATGTGTAGCAGGCTTATGATTGGAATACTAAATAATGGTAGGGTTAGTTTGAAAAGCTAATCCGTGCTTGGTGATGAATGTGATGATAGTGACAACCTACACAATACGGAAGGAACGGAAGACCCTAAGAACGTATCTCTATCTACCTGTAAGCTATGTATAATTGTATACTTATGTTATATAGTTAGTTCTGTAACTATTCTTACTACATTCTACTTTCAACTACTATCTATCTACGTTAACCAGTAATCTGTCAGGACCTGTGCTTGCGGGCACGGCGGGCGCGCCGGGCGAGGAGGCCTTCTTGGCGGCGGCGGCGTACGAGACGCGCGGGGGCGAGGCGGGGGGCGAGGCGGGGGCGCCGCCGCCCTCGTCCACCCCCGGCGCGTGCCCGTTCACCGCCGAGCCCTTCTTCATCTTGCCCACGCGCTCCGCTGCGTCGCCGCCCACGGCTGCAACAACAACCACGGTTTAGGTTGCCTGTGACTGTACCACTGAATATTTTATGCAATCCTATTGGTTAATATTTGCTCGCTCGCTTGGTGGACAGGCAGCCGAGTCTTCACTCCGCTGCGCCAAGGAATGAGATGCGCGGGATGTTTTCTTTTGTTTTTCCATATACAATGCTCAGCTCTAGGAGTCCGTTCAACGCAGCGAAGGTCCTTAGTAACACAGCTCAGGTGTGTCTATTGGTACATGAGTTGCCTAATGTGATTGACGTTTGAGGGTAGCTCGCATTGTGATTGGCCATAATTTCATTTCGCGACCACACTTAGAGCGCGCTACTACAAGACAATGAAAGCTTTATGTAACGTAGACAACTCATGGTAAATTGTGCACGACAGAACCAATGACTAGGTAATAGTAGGTCATGTATTATTCCAGTAGAAATATGTAGGTACTTCTGTCTGCAGTTAGAAGCGGCGGCATTGGATTATACTCCATAAAATTCAAGACATTCTAATAGGTAAGTCGATCGTGTAAATAATTTATATTGGCACCTTTATTTATACATAATGGAACACTGCTCAAGTACACAACTACATAAACAGAACTTTCCCGTCTATGTCATGTGCTAGCTAAATTGTTTTGAGGTTAGATTTGTTATGACATGGCAGTTTCGTGGGACGGAAGGGACTTCCACCCAGGAGGGTATAACGATACGAATGCTAATAAAAGCGTTGAGGGGAGCAGTGCCTGTGATTTGCGATCGTATCTTGCCACTGTCTTCAAGGATATCGATTAGGCGGATATGCGCTACCAAATCCACACTTTTATTATTATAAAAAACTTAGGTTATTTATTGAAGATTGCAGGTACTAATAATGATACATTAGTATTGATTGAGAACGTATCTACGAAATGACGTCCAACATTCTTGGCAAATGAATACATCAATGCTAATCCCCGACATCTCAATGGAGACCGAACGACTTATTGGCTGAGCCGCCGTTTCATTTAGTTGCCATTATCAATCTTAACTGTAGGTTTGTGAATGGACGAGCGATTTGAGGGTGTAGTTAAAATAGCTGGGGCATATCGGTGATTTTTAGTTGGAGTATGTTTCCGGCTTCGGTCGCGTGACGGGAGCACGTGGCGGCTGGCGGGGCGCCAACTATCTCCAGCAGCGAGTCAATAATAGCCGGCGGCGGCGGCGGCGGCGGCGGGGGCCTCCAACAATAGCCGTGCTGCCGCGCGCTGCACTCCGGCCGCTGACGGACTGCCGTCGGAGCGAGCTGCGAGCCCTCTACATCAATCCTGCCTTCGTGCTCTTAATAGATGCATCAGAATCTCAAACGATGCGGCGTTTTCTGTGCAGAAGGACTGTTTAGATGTATGGGCTACAGACGTGTATTAAAGCACTTACGTAGTGTAATTAATACGTCTAATATGTTTATAGAGCTATTGTTACGCGCGACCCTGAATTGATTGTAGCGTATGTAGGGATCTAGTTCTAGATAATTATGTTATCGGTTGTAAACGCTAATAATAGTAAGTACTCAAATGTTGAATAGTTAATAAAATATCCAACTAATAAATATTCCACTTTACAGGTTTCACATGACCCCCTAAGTTACGTTTCTTAACGAGCAAATATTGCTCACTTGGGAAGATAAACTTTCGTATCACCCCGAACATTTTGATGTTATCTTTCCTCCGAGTTCAACAAACAAGATAAGAGCCCTAGCGCCAAGTCAAATCTACTTTCATGAGTGATAATCTGTCGTTGACATGATTCGTTTCGAGTTCACCATCATGTGGAAGCCATGTACCTGCTATTAGGGAATATCAAGCATGAGCAGATGATGGAGGGTTCTACGAGAGTCAATTCATAGATAATGATTGTTATGTGATGATAAATGATAGCCTTCAAATGACAAAGGGATATGAGCTCGACCAAGCCGAAATCCGGCTAACTGGACCCAATAAATTATCTCGAATTAGTTGGTGTAGTGACCTTTCACGAAAGAATGGGTGTAGGGACAAATATATTTCATGCCGCAATAGTACCGTACGACACATCTTACTTCATTAGCATCATAAACACGCTTGCATATAGATATTATACCTATGTAAACATATTTCACGTAAGACAGTAAACATCTATTTACCACCTCAATAACCAAATTAGTTTAAGCAGGATGCGTTTAATTTCCGACATCCACTGAGTGGTGCTAACAACAATTAAACTAATAGCATTTCCTACGAGTGGAGTTTTAGACCGAAACCTTGCGAGTTGCAGACGCTTGCAGCGTTACATATTTATCAGAGGAACTGTAGACGTCAGTCCCGGGCTCATAGATGGACAAACAAAGTGTTTTCAAATTCAGATAAGTGGCGTCGATGGTGCGCGGTACCTGGAATGGCAACTGAACGGATCAATGAATTATGCAAAGGGAAGCCGGCACCGCCGCCGACGCCCCTCGCATGTTTAACCTTAGTGTCACGGAATATTATGTTTTTTGAGTTATACCTTTAACCCTCCAGATTTTTTGTAAACATCTTACTACAAGATACACTAAACATTTTCTAGAATCTATAATTATCTTATGTTTTGTTTAATTTAGTTTTTTTGGGAAGTTATCAAACATTCAAGAATTTTTTGGAATTACTCATTAAAAATATCTTAAATCTTTGTTTATTTCGAGGAGGCATTTATTTCCTAAACTTAATTTGAACTTCAACCGCCCGGCAACATTGTCTCTGCAGGTTCCTGCTAACTACCTAGATCTTCATCTGGCACTCTTCCAAAACAAGATTGAACAGTCTAAAGTTGAAAAAAAGCTAACAAGAGCTCACGCGCCACGGCGGGGACATTGACCAGGCTGACGAAATATAATGAAACCTTCCAAATGTAGACCGCTGCCTGTGCGGAGACAAACTAGATAAACAAACAAACTGGATATAGCTGTCTGTGTGTTATCAGACGAAAATACCTGATAGGAAACACAGTGTTCGTGTATTTTTTTCAAAGACCTGGGTCGAATCTACTGAAGTGTCTGCGTACCTGAAGTGGTGCAGCTGCAGATAGACTAAAGGTATCATGACTTAAAATAAAATGTAAGTAAGTACACATAACTTCAACGGACTCTCCACACGGGCGCTAGTGCAAAGGAACATAAAGGCGCTGAAACTGTAAAATAACATTTCTGGCAATAGAGACGAAGAATGATGACTGCGATGACGTATGTACGTCGAGATATATCTCGGTCGCCTCATACAAATAGAAACCATGTCGCTGTCGTGTCGCCGAAGCGCTCGCTCGGTATCCGTATCTTGATTTGTTGAACAAACTACAGCGCATGAGCGTCGCTCCGCATGGCAACCACACTCGGCGCTGCAGTTCCAACAATAACGAACGAATCGTTTGAATGGCTGGCTCATGGCACGCGTCTCAGCCGATCTTCAGAATAGTCACCGGGGACGATGGACCAATACAAAACGACATTTAGATAGATCGATAAATAACTTTGGCATTAAAATGTAAAGTGCATTCTATGCGTCTCGTTGTAGAGGCCTAACAAATGGTAAACCCGTACTTGTATTATTTAAGTTCTAGTCCTACGTGTGACGTCATGATGTGTGCAAATAAAAGAATGACCATTGACCATGAGTAAATACTGTAGCTAAACAGTTGCGCATGATTGCAGGTGCAAAGTACAAAGCAATACAATTGGCTGCATCATGGCGTTAGTTTAACGAAGCAGTGAAGGTTTGCAAAGCTTGCGCAGTATTATTTCAGTGGTGATGTTTATGTGATGCTGTGCTTTAATTGCATATATACTAATATAGAGGTAGCCAATGACGACGGCTAATACTTACGATTTTATTGTTTGGAAATACAATAAATATCCGCTCTAAGACAATGCAATCTGCATAACTGTGTGCGTATGCGGTTTGGCTGGTCAGTCAGTTAGTATCACAAATTGGCGAGTAATTGAGAGCACCTGCCAAACTACACATTGATGCGACGAACATTATCACATCGGCTTCGGGCTAATTACAGACGACCCAGATCAAGGACTGATAAACTCCCACACTCTGATCATTCCTCAGATCGAATGCATATTTTACGTTAAATATTGCAACGTAGAAGAGAGAGAGAAAGAGAGGTGGAGTCAAGGAACCTGGATTCAAATAATGGCGTGAAGGAGATGCTGATAAAACCTGGTTATGGCGCCTGAAGGATGATGTCTATCGTAAGAGTAGAAGCTTACATGGAGTAGAGTAATAACTAGGGATGTTATGGATATGAAATTTCGGTTACGGATTGGATACGGATATAGGAATGATTATTATACCGGATACGGTTACGGATACGGATAATAAATTATTTCGGATTATCCGTTAGTTTCGGTTACGGATATTATGTTTTTAAGGAATTTTATACAAATTCAATCGATTCCGTAACACAACCAACACTTTGTCAAAGAAGAAAAAAACAAACAATGCGCGCAGCTTGTGTGTCGGCAGTGTCGGTACTGGCAGCGGCCGGCCGATCAAAACAACTTGTCATAACGTGTCTCAATTAGGCTCCGCCCCTATCCGATACTATCCGAAACTTTCATTTCGGATTCGGTTACGGTTACGGATGATTTTTTATATCGGATATCCGATTGTTTCGGTTACGGTTACGGAGCTCCCTAACACCCCTAGTAATAACAATAACCGTAAGCCTGAAACTAATTCAGATGTTGCGGAATTTGATCATAGTTAGCATTCCGCAGGAGTCATTGAGTGGCTTACATCCCAACATTTTTCTGATATTATGAAGCAAAAAAAAAACAGTGAAAGGAGATGTTTTTATTTAGACTTTCAGCAAATAGAAACAGCATGTGTGCTTCCTTGTACGATCTCTTATTTTAGGCTTTTCACGACAGACTCAGTTTACATTAAAGCCTTACATTTCACGAACGACCAATATTGTAACAGAAACATTCAGTTGAAGGCGGTAATACAAAGTTACAATGGGAAGTTATGAAATTCTGAGAGGAAGTGCTAACGAGTTTAGAAGGAGCGTGACAGCGGACAGTATAAGCCTCGCGTCGTTTGTAAAACGGTTCTTAGACCCACTTGGGGTACTGTACATTTTATGCACCTATGCATAGGTATATTATATGTGTACTCTAGTCTGTTATGTGTATTTTTATTATCCAGGTTCTAGGATCGATAACAATACTAATTTCCCCAGGATAGTCAGATAAATAGTAAGACCAGCGTTTCTCACGATCTACACTGTGGAAATTAGAATTAAGGTAGGCTATACTGCTTGATTACATTTCCAACATAGAATGGGTATAGGTACTTACCTACTTATATTTTTGTAATGTTATCATTATCAGTTTCTATCACTGTAACCGAAATCACGATATTGTCGTAATCGTTATCGGCAAAATTTCATATAAATTTACTTGAATAAATATAGATAAAATCCTACCAACCACACCTTTTTCTTGTTCCCATAGAATACAGGTTTACAGTAACGAAAGTAGTACACATCGTAGTATAACTTTAATATCCGGATTATTAGGTATTAAATGGACAATTGCATGTCCTAGACTTTTTTACAACCACCTTGCTCATAGTGACATAAAACATACCTAATCAACTCATTAAAGTTTTCTCCTAACGAGTGCATAACTATAGCTTCGTCTAGCAACTTTTAACTTAACACATGTCAAGCACATGCCACGATTATATCATTTCTATCCACGGGAATGTTCGAAGCCTCGCGGGGGTCTGACTATTATTACTAGGTACATTCGTCACGTGGGTAATTAATCAACAGAGTGTCGAGTGTACCGACTCAATGACATAGCAACGCATATACGATATAGTATAAATTATATGAGTATCAACTGAAATCACTACTTGGTTAGGTCTACGCTTGCCGAAAGAAGGGAAGAAAATAAAAAGGGCATTCACGTCGTTATGATTTTTTTGTGTCCTGAGAGACTCTGCAGTCATTTAAATGTGAGGGTCAATTAGCCATAACATCCTATCATGCGTGTGGATTGAAGTACATCAGCAGTGCTGGATTTCGGCGATGCAAAGCAGTTACCTCTACACTACCAACACGTATTCAAGACTACCTGAAATCTGTGTCAGTCATCATCATTATCGTTTCATTATCGTATAAATAAGTCCACTAGTACATTAAATTTATGCTGCTCCCAAGAAACGCGAAACCTCTTTCATCAGCCTTCTTCATCCAGCCACTACAGGCCACTTGTATCAGTCAGTAGGTATTGCGAAATAACGATAGACATTGGGAGAGATTGCTGTATTGATATTTGCTGATATTGCTAGAACTGACTTTTGAATTTTGAAGAGTGATTGTAACTAAAAATAACAGCACTGTGTTTCAGAGAATGTTAAGTCAAGGAGTCTCCCCTCAGGTGGGCACACAATACCTACCACACATACCTCAACCATTTGGAATATTTAATAAATAATATTTTACAATGGCCAGAATTAGGATATGCTCCACTTGCACTGTTGTAAGATTGGATTATATGAATATATTTTCAAAATTATTTGATTGTGTATGGCAACTATAGGTAATTAGTAAGTAGAAGCTTCTTAATTAATAAAACTTGAGTGTGTTCTATATTACTTTTCATATAAGATATTTAATGAAAAAATGTAAGATATGATGGATGACATAAATGTGACTTGCCACCAATGAAATATTATCTTAAAACTCATAAGATTTTTTTAGGTCAGCGGTCTGTCTTGCTGATTAGTTATCACTTATCAAACAACTTTTATTTCAGTACATTTACATACCCATACATACACATGAATAATTTTTGATAGGTACTTTATGAATGTGTTATTTGCAATAATGAGAAGTTATTACTCTACAAGTATTGAATATTATTAAGTGTTCAAAATGGACCAGTGCTTATGATCATTCATATTGATGATTTATTAATTAAACCATAGTAATAAAACTGAACTGGCACACAAAAAACATTTTAAAAGTTATTGAAAACAACTCTGAGATGTTAACTCATTATATTCTGCATAAATAAATTAATACCTCAGTAGGTATACTAGGTAGTCCTAGTGCATCTATTTAAGACTAGTATGCATACAAGTATTATTATTTATACAGTACTTATGTGTTATTCTCAATAGACAAGAATGATAGTGATAACCCAGCTTCTACAACAGGCAAGTAGCAAGCCGAGGTCAATAACTGAGACAGTCCCAATTGAAGTTATCAAGTGTGGAAGTAACTAAACAATTATTTAAATGTTGACTGAGTCTTGTCTGCTTTGTAAAAAATACAAAAGCTGATTTCATTTATCAATAAAAAAAATATTATTTTAAATGTTACTTTTAGGGCTGCCATCACATGAACAGTTTTTTTAATGAAATGTTGGTTAGATCTCCCAGACCCCCAGTTAGACTAACTGGATTATTCTAATTAGATAATACCAAATTTAGTTACCAAATTCCTTAGAAGGCCAATAGGCTAGACAATTTGTGTTAAAATAACGTATACAAGTGTTAATAGTATAAATAAATATACATAATGCAATCATTACACAACATGCCAAGTATCCAGTCCATTAATCTTTTCTAATAATATTCAAGACATTATTGTTTTACCGAAAACAGACCTATCCTTGGTATTGGGAGAATGGTAAGAAGGCAGTCTTATCACTGATGTTTCATTCTAGTGCACATGGCGAACCTCCCAAAACTTATTTGATCACATGATTTTGGGCAAAAATTTAAGTCACCTGATCAAAATTTTGTAAGTGCACTGCTACTACTTGCAAACCGAGCTTTATACATTTAATAAAATGTTTTTTTATGTTACATAACTAAGGACAAAACTGAACAGTAATTAATTACCTTTGGTTGCATTATCCTTGTAACTTTTATCGTTCACATTGAGTTCGGCTTGACATTTTTTCACTTTGTGGTTGGTACTTTTTGAGGAATTATCGTTCACTTCACTACCGAGAGCCATCACAACACGAAAAATAGATCCGGCCCTGACGGCGAGCACCACGGTCTCACATCAGCTGAAACTGAAAGAGCACATGCGGTACAGTTAAGGTTCAAAATCGACTGACAAAGTTCGAAGTCCTTCTATTAACCTACTAAATCATATCTATAGCAATTCCCCTGTATCCTCTTCCTATTTTATGGCTTATGTAATTTTACTGGTTAATACTAATATACCACTATAACTACACCACATTAGAGCTTAACTAACGATTTGAGTACAACGGTGGTTTTGTAAGACACTAACAAAATATCATAAACTTTTAAACAGCAATGTATGTTCAAAAATACAATGTGATCGATAATTACTTGACGCAACACAAATTTTGCCTACTGGGCGCCATCTGGTGGCGATATTACACAACTTCATAATCAATGACGTTCGTAAAGCAGCGTTCAAGAAAATAAAATTACAAAGTTGTTACACTACTAATAAATAAAATAAAACGCTTTGTGCGAGAAGATACATATTAAAATGTTTTATTACGTTACGCAAAAAGTATTCTTTGCATTGGTCAAGTTATACGAGATCTCGTAAATCTATCAATGATCCGACCTTCGGGCGCGGATGTCGACAAATATGTAGAGATAGCTTAATAAACTACGCAACAAGGTTTCACTGAAAAATGCCACAGAGTAGAAGTGCTGTCACTGTCACCTGTCAACTGTCAACTGGCTCGTATAATCGGTACTCTGTGTGCAATAAACAAAATAAAAATTTTGTTTTGTTTCAAATTTTTTTAAATGTGCTGTAAAATTTTATAATACAAGAAATTGTTACTGTAAATTGTTGATAAATCCATTTACCATCACTACTGCAACATCAGTAAGTAGTGCTTCAACACAAATGTAACCCGATTCCGAAATAGATTTTGAGAATGCTTGCTTCGCTATTTCCAGGCCATGTTGGACGGTTGGTACTGCCGGTCTATAGCGAGCATGCAGGCCAGCGAGGCGGCGGGCGGCAGCGACGGCGCGGTGGCGGCGCCGGGCGCGCGCGAGCCGCGGGGCGACTACTCCAGCGACTCCAGTAGCGACGCGGGCCCCGAGCCAAACTACCGCTCGCACTACCTCACCCTCAAGAAGAAACTCAAGTATCTCATCTATGTAAGTATATGGACAAACGTGTTAAAAAACTATGCAGGTAGAAGTTGCATTGTAGAGTATATTCTATACTTTTACTTTATTATATTGTATGGTACTTACACATTTAAAAACTTTAAAATATTCTGGTTGTGAATGTGGGTCATCTTGGGTGCAGGTGTTACTTTTAATATGGTAATATTATGCCTTCTGTCAACTTTGTACATGACAAAAATACAACAATGTTTTTTTTATAATGTTTCTAAACTAAATATATCTTCTCTTGTAATTAAATTTCAGGAAAATGAATGTTTCCAAGATGCCTTGAGGTCGAGTCAGAAGCGCTTGCTGAAGGTGTCGAGGGACCGCAGCTTCCTGCTGGACCGCCTGCTGCAGTATGAGAAGGCGGACAGCACCACCTCTGAGAGCGAGGACACAGAGTCTTCAGACGATGGGGACTTCCACAGAGTTGAGCCTGTCAAAAGGTGCTTACTTATCTTGATCTGATTTACCCTTATTTGTGTAGGATTAGCATAATTGGCAATTTTTCAGTATAAATAGCAAAAGTTTATTGTGAGGCAAAGCTGTACTGCTCCAGAGTATTTACCATGAAATTAAACTGCTTTTTTTTATTTCCTTCCGTATACTGCTACTGTTTATTTCATGTGTGTGTGCAAATAAAGAATATTCTATATATCTATACTGGCAATATAGTAGTACTCTGGCTGTGTAGAAAAATAAGATTATTAAAAATAATTTTGTTAAGTGAATACTGGTTATTATAGGAAAAAAGTGGAGCAAAACCCAGGCCACCCTAATATCTCCACTCCAGCAGCCGTAAACAGAAGCCAAAATGCTGTGAAGAGGAAGAGAGCTGTAGCTAAGAAACCTCCAAATGCAGCACACCAAGTAAGTTGCTAATTATGTACTCCATTTCTCACAGTGCCTAGGATATTGAATATAAGTTTATTATCGTCCCTATTCATTATCACCCAGGCTGATCAAATAATTTATTTCAAAACAGTTTATACAACTTTTAAAAAATACTAAAATTATTAAAATGCCTCTAACCACCAATGTGAAATGCAATACTTATTTAGCCAAAATCCAGGAGCACCATGGCCATGGCACAGTCCAAATGTCCGACCAGTTCATTTTGCTACAAGGTCAGATTTTCAGTTGGTACAGGCAGTTTCATAGTCTTGTTCATTATCATCATGATGTAGGTACCTATAAATAAAAATAAAATTTTCACTCAAAAACCACTACATCCACAGCAGCACTTAGGCGCGTTTACCTCCAAGGCCTCCCCAGCGCTGGGCTTCGGGCTGGCGGGCGCGGGCGACGGGCACATGACGCCCGAGGAGGTGGAGCGGCACCTGCAGTCGCGCCAGAGCTACCTGGAGCTGCTGCCCGAGCGCGCGCCGCCCACCGTGCCCACGGAGATGTTCAGCAACGACCCCTCGCTTGACAGGTATGGTGGTTGCTTAGTGGTTGAGAATTGATGGTGTAAATTTATGTGTTTTGACAGGATGGATCAGTTTTATTTCATTATTTTGTAATCGTTTACCTCTGCTTCTAGATTTTGTCCACTAATGAGTGGGAGGTACCTACATATCTGTACTGATGTTCTTATCTGAAATATACCTAATTATATTATTTCAGATAAATCTTTAGCTACCTAACTACGATCAGGCTCAGAGGCAGACAATAGTAGGCTCTTCTTAGCATGTCAGTGGCAAAAACTAGAACTGGACTAGAGGTTTAGCGTCAGCCGGGATTGAACCTAGTTATCATGTGATAGTAGCAAAGCGCCCTAATAGCTATAAAATATTTGAATTGCGCACGGAAAATTACTCATTATTAAACATTACTCATTTTTACGCTTTATCGCCTTGTGACATTGTTTATCAAGAAACTCTGAAATAGTTCAGATAAATTAAAACATTTAGGTACAAAATTAATGAATGTATTTTGTTTATTTTCAGTGAATCCAACGATGTTCTGGAGAATTCGCCAAATGTAGAAGAATGGTTCGATTAGCGGAGTCTAGTCTTTTAGTACATAACAAGTAAATGTGTAAGTGTATAAGAAAAATATTATAAGTAAACGAATTTCAATATAAATCTAAGTATTTTATTTTTTGGTACTACTCTAAACATGTATGAAATCAAAGACCGGGGCTGTATATTGGATAAATATTTATTTTAGACAATTACAATGTGATTTTAAAGCGCGGCAACTTTCTATTTCTATAACAAATCACACCTGAATTAACTCATGCAGATATATGAATTATGATACATACATAACTAACATAACACACATTACATAGAGCTCAAATATGTAAGTAGATATAAACTTACCTACATGTTCGCTTCGTTTCATAGTTCTCAATATACATATATTGTTATAGGTACTATAAATCTTAACAAGATTATCATATTTAATAATATTTTAAACAATGAGTGATATATTAATTTTATTCCATATTACTCTTTTTTATTAAACTAACATGCAATCAAAGCTTCAGCATTCTAAGTTGTAACATTTCATGTCAGTACCATACAATAATATAACGGCAACGCTATAATATCCTATACCTACAGCCTACACTTCGTGAAAATATCAAACAAATCGATTACAGTGAGATTCCTATTTCAAATTAAAATCTCGATAACTTGTGTTTGTAAAATCTTCAAACACCAATAATTAACTAAAGATGATCACTACATATTATTATTGTAACATTTGATACATTTCAAGATGTTAGGATCATATTTATTTATATACATTTCAGATATGAGATGATTTTATATCATGAAAGCTGCAAAATAATTGTAAATAGAGAATATAAAACAATCTCAACATTTTCTACATTAATTACTGGATACACATCTATTTTAGTACCTATACACAGGAATGTCAGTGATTAACATTGGATGTAATTTATTACATGACTGCCTGGAAGCAACATTATTTCAAATTACAAACAACTTCTAAAAGAGATTTAGGTCTCATAGATACCGCCGTAACTCTAGATTGTTAACTATTAACAGGAACATAATATAAGCTTGTAAAAATATAAACATCAAAATACAATGATTAAAAATAACCCACAATTTAGACCTATAAAAATACATGGGTAAATAATAATTTTGTTTTTCACTTTCGACTTCAGAAATATTAGATAATACTTTGGTATTGGTATTTAAAATGAACAGATGTAAACTGCAATATGAACTGTTACGGAAAGGAAACTGTACATTTATTAGCTAACTGTGCAAAAGACCTGAATACATATTGGCCCAATTGATAGTTAAATACCTAATTGTTTGATAATCATTAAACTATAATTAGATACCTCACCAATCATATGAAATTATATACAAATAATTCTACTTTTTGGTACATCTATACCCCAATATATATGCGCAATACAATAAACCATTCATTATGAACTTATTATTGTGTATGAATTAGTATAGTATCAAAGAATATTGCAATGAAATCTATGCTGAATAATAAACTAAACCAAACCAATAAAACCCTCCTTCATCAACTTATGATTAACTATTTGTCAATGGAATAGAGCATCTTCGTTGATTGTTATGGCCTTATACATCAGTGATATACCATAATACGCTCAACCAATAAAGGAAGAAATTGTACATTAGACTCTGTCTTACAAATATTTTCCCGTGAATTAAAATTAATATAATTACAAAGAGATTACTGTATACGTCCATTAGGTGCCAAGTTCACAAGTGTGTACTATTTAACATTTGCACAGCAATTTAACTACAGTGTGAACTTCCCGAAAATTTGATTATATAAAATAAAAACAAATTAGAATTGGTCTGCAAGTAGGTCGCAAACTTCTTGAGAGACCGTTTCTTTGCTGGACCGCACAGTCAGTCGGTACATTTGAGCCTGTTTATTGGGTTCCAATCTCATTAGGCAGCCCACTTGCTGGATTCTTGTGTGTACTATACCAGCTAATACGAAGTTGTCAGGGTTCGGATCAATGCCATCTAGTAGCTGCATTCCGAAACCAGCAAGTTTAGCTCGCGTACTCGCCAGGTCAATGGCTCCTTGGGCTTTGAATATTTTTTGAGCCCTTTGTTGGTCGCCTCCTAGGTTTTTCCATCTAGCAAAGAAGGACTCTCCATTCATTTCTGTTGGTTCAAAGAACTTGTTCAATGTTAATGGCAATTTCATAGTTATCTTTTGGGGGACATTGTTGTATACAAATGAGACAGACATGCTGGGTGTGTCAGTGTAGTCTTCAATACACTCAGCTGTAATCATTTGCTGAATTTGAGCACCTGCTTCTAAAACAGGTTCCATTGGCTTCATTTGTACATTAAGTTTGGATGAGTCTGCCCAGTGTAATTCAGGATGAACATTTTGAATAGGAAACTGTGTCTTATTGCCATAAAATAATCCGATTCTTCCTAGGTTCTGCCTATATTCACTCTTAACTCCAATTTGGATCAGATCATTCTCAAAGAGAACACCATTATTCTTGAACAAAAACTTCTTGATGTTGTTCTGTTGAACAGTGCTGGGGCTGGTTTTGTTGGTGTTGTATAGATCTCCGAGGACATCAAGCAGTCCATTGCCAGCCGGGGGGGCTGTGGTGCCCGGGGGAGTGGACAAACCCAGCAGGTCTGCACTGGAGTTGTTTGTGTTGTTAGTAGCATTCACAGTCACTGTGGTAGCCAGTTGTGTGGGTTGTGGGCTCTTTGATTCTCTAACATCATCTGGTATGCGGCCAGGCTTTTTCTTTTTCAGGACAGCAAGGATAGAAGACTCTCGTTCTGGGAAAGCCGGCATTTCTTCTAAGACTGTAGCCAATACATCTGAACTGGCCACAATGCTGAGCTGTAAATATTCAGATGCTCTCTGCTGTAGCTCAACATCAGCTGAACGCAAGTTAGAATCAGCACGGAAAACTTCCTGTACACGGTTTTTAATCTCTGGGAAGAGGTTGACAAGTTTTATGTAAGTTGATAATAAGAGAGCCCTGGTAGCTGCACAGCAGAGGTGATATTTAGAGTGAAGAAGTTCAAACTGCACCCGAGGAGATGAGCGGGTATCACCAGCAATTAAGTTACCAAATTCTCCCAGGATATATCCTCCCACTTTCACCATATTTTCATGGCAAGTAGGTGCTTGTAAAGCCTCAAATACTGTTTTAGCAGCATAGCCCTGCACCTCTTCTCTGTTAATTACGATTTGGATCACTCTGTACCACACCTCTTCCGAGACATAATCTCCAGCAATTCTAATAAGATTTAGAATCACATCCACATACCAGGTAAAGTCAGTAGCATACTTCTCTGCCAATATAGCAACCTTTAGTACCATTTCCTCCCTGATAGAGTAATCAGCAGTTTCTAAATAAGCCAACATCTCCTGGACAATTTCTTCTGCATTTGTTTTGTCACACATGGCATAGAGCAAATCTACAGCTTGCTGCCTAACTGAAACATCCTTTTCCATTTTCATTGACAGAATTACCACTTCTTGGTGTTTCTTGACTGCCTCATGTGAAAACTCTGAAGTAGCAAGGTGACACATAGACTCCAGAGCCAGGTACCGCAAGTTTGTTTCCCGGTTGCTCAGGAACTGGCCTAGCTGGTTGCAGGCTCGGACCAACAAGTTAGGTTCACTGTCATTGTGTATGATCAGACTGATAGCTTCAAAAAGAACTGCATTCTTAGCATTTGAGTGCTGTACTTTTTTGGATTTTGGAGGTTCTTGTGCTTTGTTGAAGATAGTTTCCAAACACTCTGAGAGACGGCCTCTAACACCTGGTTCCTCTGAAGGGGGAGTGTAATTTTGAAGTAGGCGCAACAACTTGACCGAGAGCCATGGAGCTGGCACAAAGTAGTATGTATAATCTTGCAGATCTGTGTAACTGGCAGTGACAATGCGGCTCAGTCTGGCAACTGCTAGAGTGACACAGCCTTTGTACTCATCTGGATTCTTCTTGACCAGGGCATCTATGAGTGATGTGGCTGCAGTCACCACCCCCATGTGAGGATCATTCAGTAGATGAATAATTCTAGAAGTCCATTCTCCACCTGGGATGATTTCTGGACATTTTCGGAAAAGTCTCAACAGACAGAGAGCAGCAGATTGTTTCACCACATCCATGGTATCTCCAGAAACAAGGAGTTTGGGAATCTCAGTTCCAAATGCCTCAGCCATGTCTTTGCTGCCAATGTTAGCAATGCACTGCAGCGCGAGGTTGACGTGAATGGGATTGCGTGACTGCAAGTCATTTTTGATGCTTTGGATGATGAGTTTGATCAGATCACTGTTGGTGTTCACCAGCACAGATATGAAGAGGTAGCCTATCTGTTTTTCAGAATACTTGTTGGAGGAGAGCAGGTTGACGGCCTCCATGTGCCCGAAGTCAATATCGTGACCGAGGAGGAAGATGAAGAGCAATTTACAGACATACTTCTTCTTTTGGTAGCCATCGAGTGTTTTGTCACCTTTGAACTTACTTCGAATGTTCGCCAACTCCTTATTGATTCTTTTTATTTCGGCTTCTTTACTTTTACAGTTTCTTATGTCTGATATGAAGACTGCGAGCCCTCGCATTCCATCTCCCCTGACGGCAGGCATATTGCCAAGTGACTTGTCGAACACCAGTTTTAGGCTTTTATAGACACTTTATCACAAAACACTGCTAGTGATAGAATCACTACACTATAAGAGGGAGTATTTAGCTAATCGGCTAATATTACCGATATTTAGTATTAGCAGCCGTCATCAATCAGATATTTTACCGAAAGATGAGCTTTCAGCTTTCTTCTACAACGCCTTTTATCTATGAAAATTGAAACGTCAGACATTGATCATTGTTTATGGATCGATATCAAACTTGTTCAAAAATAACTTTAATCGTGGGAAACCATTATATATTTTGTGTTTTTGAAGATATCTAATCAATTTTATGTATTTTTCAGTACTTAATTACTGTTAACATAATAAATAAACTTCGAAGCATATAAATTTATGTACTCATCTCGCCCTTTATCCAACAAAACCTACGGTGTATAGCAGGCTATTCACAGATAAAATTAGTTTTACTAGAATTTTCGTATCTGTGATATTTCTAAAATTTTACATTTTTTTCATGAAAAGTCAAAAGTCACAAGACAAGAGCACGAGCAAGACACAAAAATGATCAAAACCAAAATAAATTTTCATTGAAGATTTTGGTCACTACTGCCAATACATGTTATTTGTGTGAAGTGATTGCTTCTTTTTGTATTTCATAAATGTAACCCTGACAGAGATGTCGGTCGCGAGTTTGTGAATGGCTGGTGTCAAAGTACAAAATTAATGAATGATGCAGTCTGTATTCTGGACTGGCAGGGTGCTATCACGTGCTATAAGAAATGGACTTGCAAGTTTATCCAGTGCTACAGAAGTAAGCGTTTCCAGCAAGAAACATCCGTATTTAGTGTCAGTGGTGTGCGGATTCCCCAAAGACATAGCTAATGGAAGGTCACGAAATGGACAATTCGGCGACGACGCGTGGTTTTCCACACATTTCAGCAATGCGGATGTTATTGGTATGTATTAAACAGTATTTATACATACTAATGTAGTGCTACTAACTAGTAGATATGATCCACAAAATTTTAAAATGAAAAGTATGCTGGTATTTTCAATTCCATACATACAATAATGGGTTGTTCAATACATTGTATTTTTTCTTTGAAATACATTTTTGGCAATAAAATAATATCTAAGTAATAGCCTGAGCTCAAAGGGTATGCTGAAGATATAAATAAAATAAAACTGATACCTAAAAGACAGCCTATGCAAAAAAAAAACACATTTGTAATTTAACTTTATTGTGATTTGGCCAATGTTACAAACATTGTTTATACAAACATATATACAAAACAGTTTTTAATTAAATAATTATACCTATACCCCCTTATTCATAGAAAAGTTACAATACGTTTTAACTAATAAACTGTTTTGTCCCTTTCTGTCAAAGAACAAATTGTTCTTTGTTGGAGAGGGACAAAACAGTTTATTAGTTAAAACGTTTTGTAACTTCTCTATGAATAAGGGGGTTAATATGTTACTCTTATTTAATAAATACCTGAATTATAAATGAGTTTTATAATGCAAGTATCAGTTTTGTCTTTTACTATTGCTTTTTTATTGTGAAAAATATGACATTCAGATCATGGTACATTCAGATTTTATAATACACTCGCGAGCAACCAAATCGACTCAAGCCTTCACGGCGCACATATACATTGATTTTCCTAAAACGATAAATGGTAAATATAAAAGTGATATGTCATTCGAAAGCTGAAGAATTAGGCTTTCAATTAAGATCAATACCATAAAAAAAAACTAAGCGCAGATTTAATGACGCATTTTAATTGCCCGTCAGTGTTAATTACCTCATTAGGAATCCACGCCTTGCGCTACCTGATCCCGCTATAAAACCTTTCCACATCCGGTGTACCTTATCAGTCGCTTGTTGCAAGTTGACCGGTACACATCTCGTTGCATTGTATTCCTTGTTTTCGCAAACCCATGGATACCACACCAGAAGAAGCTGCTCAAGTTGTTGCCTTGCTGCAACAAGGGTTAAGTCAGCGAGCAGTCGCTGCCCAGCTCCACTTGAGCCAGTCTGCTGTATCCCGAGTATACAGACGGTTCCAAGAGACTGGTGCCTTCAATCGAAGACCAAGAACGGGCCGCCACCGCTGCACTTCAGAGAGAGACGACCGCTTCATTGTCTCAACCTCGCTGCGCAATCGACACCTTACGGGCGTTGATGTGCAGCAAGAACTGAGACGTGTACGACAAGTGGCTGTCAGCGAGTGGACAGTGAGAAGACGCTTGAAGGAAGCCAACTTGACACCAAAAAGACCTGCATCAGGCCCCAAATTGACTGCAGGCCACCGACAAGCGCGTCTTCAGTTTGCTCGAGAGCATCTCGATTGGAGCATTGCGCAATGGCGGTCGGTCCTGTTTACTGATGAGTGCAGAGTGTGTCTGCATGGCAGTGACAGGAGAGGCCGGGTCTACCGGCGTCCGGGGGAACGATTTGCCCAATGTTGTTTCGCTGAAACAGTAGCATATGGCGGCGGTTCCTGCATGATGTGGGCTGGTATTTCTCTAGAGGGAAAAACCGCACTTGTTTTCGTGCCTGGAGGCGGCCGAGGAGGCGGGTTAACAGCTGATCGGTACATCACCGACATTCTACTCGGTCATGTTGTGCCCTATGCAGAATTTGTCGGTGAAGACTTCGTGCTAATGCACGACAATGCCCGCTGCCACACGGCACGAGTCAGTCGGCAGTTTCTGAGAGAGAAGGAATTGCGCACGATGGACTGGCCTGCGCTCAGTCCTGACCTGAATCCCATCGAACACTTATGGGACGAGCTCAAAAGAAGAGTTCGGGCCAGGAATCCAGTCCCTGCAAGCGTGGACGAGCTGAAGACAGCTTTATTAGAGGAGTGGGACGGCATTCCTCAGGAAACTGTCAAAAAGTTGATAAGGTCTATGAGAAACAGGCTGCAGGCTGTAATTAGGGCAAGAGGGGGCAATACAAAGTATTGATTTAAATAAATAAATTTTTATCTTAACATTTTTTGTTTAATTTGTATAATACGATACCCATACCCTTTTTTCCTAAATTCCCGTTTTTCCTACAATTGCGTTCAGACATCATTTATTTCAAAAATGATGAATGGATTTCAATAATAATGATATCAAATTAAAGCTGACATCTTAAGCTTTTAAATGACATATCATTTTTATTATTTCTATTCATAATTTTACTTGTATTAATGTATGTTTGCGCCGTCAAGGCTTGAGTCGATTTGGTTGCTCGCGAGTGTACATTTATCATTTTGTTATGTATTGCTGAGGTCATGACCTGAATAAGCTGAAAGTTATTTTCAAAGAGTGTTAATCTTGTTCAGTCAAGTACAAAGAAACCTGACCCCTCATTATGTGACAATGCTAACAAGTGTCACATTTATTTGGCCCAGATTTTGCTATAGAAGAAAAATGGTTTAGTGATATTTTATATTTTTAAACCTGAAATACCTAAATGATTATTGTTATTATATTTCCTAGGGGTGGCTGACGGAGTGGGGGGGTGGCGCGCGTACGGCATTGATCCGGGCGAATTCTCCTCGTATCTCATGAGGACTTGTGAGCGGCTCGTTCAGATGGGCCACTTCAAGCTGACTGAACCCGGAGACTTGCTCGCCAAGTCCTACTACGAACTCTTGGAACACAAGAAGCCTATCTTAGGTATGATTCTATGAAATTTTCCTCTTAAACCATAATTGCACCAATTAAGTTTTATTGCTTTGATGTGTATATTCTGCAATAAGACACTTAGCAATACATGCGTAACATTAAAATGGTCAACTATGTTTTATGTATGTTTCTTTTTGTTGTTGGTTATGTGATGCTCACAACATGAAGCACCAATTATTGTCATAAACCTGGCTGATATAAAGTCAACTTTAAAAAAAACACATACATGCTCAATTTGACATCCATACTTGGGATAGTAGAGAAGCTATTTGTTAGATTTTCTCTCTTGTAGCCTTAAAACTATGGCATAATATTCAGCTAATGACATAGTTTTAAGTCTTAAAACAATGTGACTGCTTTGTTGATCCTTATGCATGTATTTAGTAAAATAAGCATGCCAAAGCAACCAGTCATAGCCATAATAGCCATGACCAGCCGCACTACCATTGGACACACTCATACCCTCAAATTCATAGACTGTATATTAAATTTACAACAAGGTTAAAATTGACTTTGAAACACACAAGTTTCGACTTTGACTTTATGTCAGTCATAAAGTTGAAATTCGTATACCACAATATCAATTTTAAATGCATTGTAAAGTGTAAAAAGCTAAAAATTCGGGGGATAGTCTTTAAAGTCGCAGCACATAATAAGCGTAACATAAATGGATCGCCTTTCTTTTCTTCTGCCAACCAGGCGTTCGCGAGCTCGCGACAGAACCAAAGAAAGGCTATCCGTTTACGTTACCAATGAGACCTCCCCACTCCAGGCAGCAGCACCGCCTGCGTGATGATCCTCGACCGAGCGGAGAGCGTGGTGCGCGCGGCCAACATCGGCGACAGCGGCTACATGGTGGTGCGCGCCGGCCGCGTGCTGCGCCGCTCGCGCGAGCAGCAGCACTACTTCAACACGCCCTACCAGCTCAGTCTGCCGCCGCCGGGGCATGACAGAAATGTGCTGAGTGACAGGTGAGGGTTCGCTACTGAGAAGTGGGGTTTTGGAAGGAATTTATCTGTGAGGCTACTTAAGGGCTTCCACATATTAACACGATATGGCGTTTCCATAGGAGTTTAAGTACGGTGGCCTGAGCCTAAAAGTATACAGGCGGAGTTTTAAAATAGCGATCTTCAGCTCACATGCTGCTCAAGCACATCCACATAAACACCACTGCTACACACATCACACACAACACGTCCCCGGATTTATAACAGATGTAGCTGGTCCCTTCATCATCAGTGATCGCTATTTTGAAAACTCCGCCTGTATACTTTTAGGCGCAGGCCACCGTACCTAGAATAATACCTTATCCTGAGGGAAACGTCGTAATAAAACCTTCAAAATCAGTGCAATGTAATTTTTAAAATCACTCCTTATAACTCACGTGTCTCACGACTGTAATCTCCGAAGGGGTAGTCAGAGGTGACTTATAACTGAATCTCACATCATGGAGATCTTACGAGCATTCAATGTTTTTGTTTTTGAAAATCATCAAATCCAAACTTTAACCCCTAATCTCATTATACATACTCTTACTGTTTAAAAAGTTGAGCTAAAAAACCCCAATTAAACAACATCAGATAAACTTTTATCGTTCTTTTTAGTTTTTTGGGTTATCAGTAATCAGATTGTTCCATATTTTTATGAGTATCTGATATCTTACATGCATCTTGCATGTGTAAACAATTTTTTTAAATCCAAATTGCTATTTACTATTCGACTTTGAAGTGTTCTAAGCTGAAAATCTATAAAGACTTGCTTATTTAAATGACTAAAGAAACATCATCATTTAATTATCTGATATGAAATGGAAGCGAAGTGAGAGGTTATTTATACAAATGATAAAAACAGTAAACATTCTGTCAAGGTTTTTTTCTGAGCTAAGTACTTGTCTTGTAGTTAGTTACCACTTACCAAATGTATGTCAACGCGTGATAGAAAATTAGTATTCAAATATTTTGAAACTCACATAGATACTGAGTATATTATGTAGGTAAGCTTTCTAGACGCCTTTAGTTGTTAGAATATTGTGGTTGATGTATTTCAAGTGAAATTTACATACAGAACTAAACGGTAAACAACTCTCAATGTAATAATTGCGAGCATGAAATCGAGTTACACTGAGGGTCCTCTATTTACTCAGATGCTTATGGAGCTGTAGTGTAGTGTAGGATGCGTAGGTTACTAATAACACGAAGGAAAACTGATAATCGGACTGATAACGTACCTACAATAATCATGTAGGTATATGGATGGAATAGAAATATTTATCTACCTAGTCTATTTTTTTCAGTCCAATTCATAACATGAGTTGGTACCTACTAGACATAAAGCTATTCATTATTATTTTGTTTGTTGAAAAGTAACCGCGTACTTCCATTATACCCAGCCCCTGCTGACCAAAGTCATGTGCCCATTCCACAATAAGCGAGATATATTTCTGCAGAAACTAATATTAGAATTATAGTACATTGGGTGTTTGCCAGACTTTAAATGCTCATGTGATCGTATATATTACGACATATTGTTACGCTGTACGTTGTTTTCGCTCGTTTGTTTGTTTGTGTACGAAGCTGACGTATGAATCTTTTCAATTCACTACGGGGTCGAGGTACGCGCTAATTCTTTTTATTTCACGGTGTCGGGAAAAAATCTCATTTGTTGTTATTAATAGACTTAGGTATATTTTACCAGCCAACTTTCTACTTAGTATTGAGCTAACAATAGGCACTTTGTTCTTGTAGGCACTTAGCATTCAATATAAAGATAATAAAAAAAAGAAATACGTAAATGATCGGTTCTTGAGCTTTGTTTACTTACATTCCTATGTTTTTCCTTGATGATAAAAAATGTAACAAATGTTTGACAACTCATTATTTAAACCAGCACATATTACACACAATTAAAATAGGTTGTCCAAAAACTATGTGCATTTGTGTTGCATCTTGAGAAAAAAATGCCTTAGCAAATAGGCACTTTAATGATCCCAAAATTTATTACATAATAATTTGTTGTTTTAACTGATACACACATTTATAAATGGCCCTTATCGAAAGAGCTCATCATTGCCTCATGATCAGATTGCAGATAATAATATTATACTCTTACTATCTTTTCGTGCTTCGCTCCGTTTCGCCTTGGAAGGTTTTCCCGTGAGAATTCCGGGATAAATAGTACAGAAATAAACCTACATAGTGCTTTATACTATGTTATAGTGATTTATAAAACTTGACCAATCCCACCATTCCGTTGCAGCCCCGAGTCAGCCGAGCGCTCGGAGTTCCCCGTGGAGAGCGGCGACGTGATCCTGGTGGCCACGGACGGCGTGTTCGACAACGTGCCTGAGGGCGTGCTGGCGGGCGAGCTGCGGCGCGCGGCGGAGCTGGCGGACCAGCCGGCGCAACTGCAGGCCGTGGCCAACAGCATCGCGTGGATGGCGCGCAATCTCAGCTTCGACGGCTGCTACATGTCGCCGTTCGCGAAGAGCGCCCGCCAGAACGGCATCGATGCTATTGGTGAGTTTTTTTTTTAATAGTTACCTACTATCAATGTTTGAGGGGTTTCCCATAAGGGTTTCGTCTCAATCTCATTGATGATATCAATAAATAGGTGCTTAGAAAGGCCGGCAAATACCTACTACTGGTATGTATGGTCTAAAATGTTAAACACCAAAAGTAACAAACCATAATATTTTTTACAATAGAAATAGCACACAATAATATACAATGCGCAAGACGAGACTGATTGATATGCTGGTATGTCAATCACATGATCATACAAAGCTGAATTACTGTCCATGTCTATCTTTGTACGACTGCCTCTGTGGTCTAGTGGTAGAAGCTTCGCTTCATGACCCAGAGGTCCCGGGTTCGATTCCCGGGTGGGACCATCAATTTGTGGTTCTAAGTTTGGTTAGGACATAGAAGGCTGATCACCTGATGTCCGAAACAGTGAAACGATCCATGCTGTCGGATGGGCATGTAAAGCAGTCGGTCCTGCGCCTAGCTCTCTCCAGTCGTGTCGGTCAATCCGTCCCATTGGGCTATGAGAGTGATGGAACAGAGAGTGCTCCTGTGTACTGCGCACACACTTGGGCACTATAATCTACTCCTGCGTAGATGGCTGATCTCAATTGAGATTGGCCGCCGTAGTCGAAATTCGGCTAGGAGGACATTATTATTATTATTGTACGAAAATACCCAACATAGTAATATTTTTTCATGGTTGCACTTTGTGATAGAGATGATCTGCAAAACTTCTGCGTTCAGAATATTCATCTATCCATTTAAAACATGTTCAATTACTAAATTAGTATTAATTTGCTTGTTCCAGGTGGAAAACCCGATGACATAACGGTGCTTTTAGCTATCGTAGCGCTATGAAAATTTCTTTGTGATTTAGACACATTATTTTAATTAATTAAAAACATGTTGAATAGTAGGGCATAGTAGAAAATGAAACCAAAAATCATTTTTACTTTTAAAGCAAGTTACTTTAGGCTGATAGTTGTAGGGGTGCAGTCTCGACTGATCTGTCGAGTTGTTCTTCCGAAGTGCATTTTATGTAGCAGTTCCTTTCGCCGTTACAAATTAACAGTTTACACTAACTTCTAGTCTTGAAACTATCATCATATACAATCTAACATAAAGCCTTGTTTCGGAGCCGCAGCCGTTCCTATTCGGAATCACGTATCACGAATAGATAAATGAAAATCTTTTAAAATCTATGTTTTTCCATCGGACATAAGCGCAAGAATCTCCTTCGTACAATGCACTCTAATATCACTGTGCTTAGTCACAGTATGTCGGGCTGCATCTTGTAGTGTTTATAAAGGTATCCAATCTACAAAAGGTAAAATTTTCTTTATGTTGACCGCATTTCATTAGCGTTTTGGTGTCGTGCTTTCATCTGGTACTAATTAGCAATATTTTGTACCATTTTCGAAACTGTATGTTATGATGTGGAACTCAAATAAGTATTGGTGACAATCATTGCCCCATGACGCGGGGGTAATGATACCAATAAACACAAAGTCTACAGTGCAGCGTATCAATTCATTAATTATTATAGTTGTGGGCTGTGCATAGGTTGTTTCTTAACAAGCTGTCAATTGTAATAGTTAATAGTCCTCGTCTTAAGTCCACAAATCATTATTCCACAATGAACTAGGTGTAATAATTACTAGCGACACTAATTATTTATATATAAAATTGTCTAAATTTGAAGTAAATATCATTTATAATAATGGCCCATTTGGCTTTGGTATCTTGTTAATTCTTGAATGGATATCATGTACTTCATTGTTAATATTTGTTGCAGCCTCTGTATGATTGTTGTACCTAGTAGGTGATTCATATATGTGTCGGATAACTATTTGAGTCGATTGTGTAGTGGTTGATCTGATATACTTAAATTAACACTGATTGCAAAAATACTATTATGGTCAAAGACAAAGGACCACATAAAAAATGAGTTTTCAAGGGAATTTGTAAATGGCGTACTATGCTTGACTTTTGACCTCCACTTTCATTTTCTTTTCACTTTAAAGAAGATCGATTGTAGGACATGTATACGAATTATAAATGTCTAGTTCATTTCATTTTCATTATTTTTGTATAGATTTTTCATTTATTTTGTAAATAAGCCTCCAGAGAAGTACCTAACTTAACTACAAACTGAACAATTTATAAACAGTAAACTCATCAGGTAATTCGAATTGAGGGTGAACGTTTGCATGCATGATGAAGACTGATCATAGTTTTACTGTTGTTAATTATGTAGTTATAACAAAACGTTACGGGGTTGACCCATGTGTAACTCAGAAATATTATTTTAGTAACCTAAACAGCTGTGTGATAATTAGTTGTTTACATTTCTTTATAAATTAAGTATTACCCTCAATTGATATCAGAAATTATGTCTTTTTTATACTTTTCTTTTGTGATGTTTGATTCAAAGTTTTGAGTCTTTACTGGAGTTATTTAATGAGAATTAAAATTCTGAGAAGATATATTAATATTTTGTCGAGTTCCAGTATTCATTATTTTGTAATTTTAAGGATTAAAAAGCATTTCAGTCGCCTGAGCGCGAAACAGTAACTCAATGTCGGATGTTATGACTAAATTTTTCTGGAATATTGTGTGTAATTATTATAAATAAAATGCGATTTTAAAAACTGACACCTTTTTTACTTAATCAATGTAGGGTTTCTTCAAAAGAAGAGAAGTAATTAACAATAACTAACAGACATTTTCACAGTTTTTATTACACCTATTACACAAAATGTCATTGGGTTTATAAACTGTTACTATTTTACAAAACTCACTGTACAACCCATTTTAATTGGAAGTTAAGTTACCCAAACTTTTGTACAATTTCTTATAATAATAGTGTGATTAGTTGGGTCTTACACAACAATTCCAAATGCACATAAAAAAATATACCTATAATAGAATATTTGGCTTTCCTCACACATGAAAAACATAATCACCTCATTATCATGACATGCCATTAACACCACGTTAAATAAATAAAGAGAGTATGTAATCAAATCACATACAATAGTTACAATATTTCCTGAATCATTAATTAATGTTGCATCATATATTTACTCACAGTAAATGCACATGCTCTAGTAGGCAGTCAGTTATGCATTTATTTACTTAAATGGATTGTTGGGGGTGCATGCAGTGTGTTTATCTGTTGTCGTTGTCGGGCGGCGGCGGGGGTGGCGCGTCGCCGGCGTCCTGGCGGCCCCAGTGGAACCCGCCGGGCCGCACGCCCTCCATCTCCGGCAGCGGCTCGTAGTCCACATCCTCTGGTGGTGCGTCAAACAGCTTTTGCCTGTCAAAGTATAATTAAATGTGTGATGAGGCGACTTTATGCAGAAGTTCGCTAGACACAGATTGGTTTGAGATCTGGAAGAGTTTCCTTTCTGCCAAGTTTTATCCATATCAGTTCATCTTATCTTGTAAGACAAAATCAAAAATATTAGAAACTTCATTATCATAAATGAAGATACTTACAGAAACTTGGGTGTCTTCAGAATTCTGTGACCTCCTCTCTGTTGTGGCAGAATGTCCTCAAGGAAGAAGTACATGTGTCCGATGGCCATCCCCACCAGGTCCACCGAGATGGAGTTCCCCAGCAGCACCGAGAAGCCCAGTAACACCCAAGGAAGGTACGGGGCCTGCAAAGTAATTGCTATGTTAACAAAGGTGTAGCAAGTCAAAAAATCATAATAATTTTAATGCAATATAAGAACACTTTTTAAGGTAATAACATTTGTTTAAAAAAATCACCTGGAAATTCATTAATCCAAAAAAGTTCATTCTGACAAAAACATTTCTCCGAGACCACACATACACAATCATGATAGTGAAAGCCTGACCTAAAAACAGAAGGTTAACGAAGAAAGCACAAATCTGAAAATATTTATCAGGAAAATACTGTAGCTTAGGTCTCTCTGGTGTAATTATTGGCTGTAATTAGTTGAATTTATTTAGCTGATAAGCTAATCAGCTTTAATGTATCCACAGCTGCACATAGGGCTTTCCTGTTGAACAATGATGACTGAAATAATCATAATAGTGGAGTATAATGTTGCCAATAAGCCTACTAGTTATGATTCAATAATTTTAATTTGTACAGGTATTCAATAACATAGTTTGGGTGTCTGCAATTAATCATTCTATCCTTAAGACACCTGTGTATAAATAGAAAATGATAATGCCAAGATCTTAATATAAAAACCAGTGTAAAGGATACAATCATAAGAACTCCTCCAAATATGAACATAACAACAAAGTCAGCGGTTCTTCCCCTGAAGGAGCCTTCCTCCAGCATGCGGCAGTATCTGTATGTAAATATCATATTGAAGAAGAAATTGAATCCTAAATTTCCAAAGAAGAGGAATGTGCTGATAACTCTCCATATTTGATACTTGGTCACTATCAGTATTGGATTGAAGTACAGTTGAAATGGTGACACCAAGTCTAGTTGCTGAAACAATTAAGACAATAAAGTAAATGTACAAACAAATATTAATATATTAAGTGCTACACTTTTACAAAGAAGTTAACAGCTTACCACAGCCAAAGTGGTGATAACACAAGCAGTGGTATATGCCCTAGTAACAGGCGGTATCAACATATACTCTTGCAGAAATGTTTGATATGCCATTGTGGTCTAGAGATTTCGGAATCTTCCTCAAATTGAAATTTATGTTCAGAAGATGATTATCACAATAAAAATCCAATACTATTGGGCCACATCATAACAATAATAGATACGTGACGGTAGAAAGCAATATCGGAGTATGGATATTTTCTTGACCATATGAATACAATTTAAGGTAAAATTAAATATCACAATTCACATTAGAGTTCTATAAAAAATTGCTATTGCTGAAAATCTTGAAGAAACTTGAAGAAAGGAAATGAAAATGAAAAATATGAAAATATTCTTCTTGCTGGCTCTGACACTGACAATTATTATATGCCACAGAACCAACACAGAACACTTATATGTGACATGACTTGACACATCACGTTGATATTAAAATAACAACGAATCCGTGTGCAAGGAAGATTCATTTTGTTAATTTTTCAAAACTACACGCGGACTCCACAAAGCTCATACACAGCACAGCTCACAAACACAACACACCCGACCCGAGCGAAGTGATAAGCCGTAAAGGTGGCGTCACATTATAGGACGCGGCTGACATGACGGACATAGACAGATAATGTGTTTTGTGTTTCTACCTTTATTATTCAAGATTCCCTTACGAATATTAAAGGTAGAGACGCATTATCGGACGCGGCTGACAGCCGCGACTGTTAATGTGAACGGTCTTTTGGGACAGTTCGTACCAGATCGCTCTCGGACGTCTGAAAGCTGAAGGTCAGTCCAAGGTTACGTCCGCGATCTATAGTTTGTACAGCGTAGTGCACATTCCTTACCTAGATACCTTACCGGCTGTCAGCCGCGTTCGTAAGCCGCGTCCGCTAGTGTGTCCGCACCTTTAAGAGGACACGAGGTCGATCAACACACAGATAAATAATAAACGTCAGTGTCACTAGGATCAGCTGTCATGACAGTGCTGTCAAGTGTCAACTGACAATCCTCTGCCGTCATCACAACACAATATTCAACTGTGATTTAATTTCTAAATTAATCAAAATCTAAATAAAACAACAAAATCTGAGTTGAATGGTAGTAATTTTCACCTTTTTATTAAATTTAGAATCAAATGAGATTCTTCACATAAAATAAAAACATCGATACAGCCGTATAAAAAGCTGCAAGTTCAAACGTGAATTATGGAGTCCAAAGAGGTTTCTGAGCAATTGGTCGCTTTAAAGGTGATGAGACTCACAAAACCGGCTCTCATTTGTCCAAAAATTGTAACATGTGATTCCAAAGATCTGCCGGGAAATATTTTAAACAACTTTCTGAAGGATGATGCTACATCTGTGACACAAATGGAAACATTAGCTGCTGGGCAGTTTCTCCTACTACCTCAAAGCTTCGGAAACATTTACCTCGGTGAAACATTCTCCTGTTACGTTTGTGTTCACAATGAGACCAACCAACCTGTTGCAAGTGTTTCCATCAAAGCTGATTTACAAACCAACTCCCAAAGGATTCCTCTCTCCACCCAGCAGAACCAAATTCCAGTACTACTCGGTGTTGACGAGACTCTGAGTGACGTCATACACCATGAAGTCAAGGACCTCGGCACACACATCCTAGTCTGTGAGGTGACTTACATGTCCACCTATAGTACACTAGTGTCATTTAGGAAGTTCTTCAAATTTGAAGTCATGAAACCCTTGGATGTTAAGACAAAATTTTACAATGCTGAGTCTGATGATGTGTACCTGGAAGCTCAGGTCCAGAACACCACCTCCGGCCCAATAACCCTGGAGCAGGTGGCCCTCGAGAGCTCCCAACAATTTACTGTGAAATCTCTCAATGACTGTGGAGATGATGAGTCTGTGTTTGGTGACATCACATTGTTGCAGCCTCAGGAGAGTTGCCAATACCTCTACTGTCTTACTCCAAAAGAAAATATATCTAAAGAAATCAAACTGTTAGCTGCTGCTAAAAATATTGGCAAACTGGACATAGTATGGAGATCTAATCTGGGTGAGAAGGGACGGCTGCAGACAAGTCAGCTGCAGAGAATGACTCCAGACTATGGGGACATCAGGCTCACATATGAGAAACTACCTAACAGGGTAGAAATAGATAAAGCTTTCGATTTTAAAGCTAAAATTGTGAATGCCAGTGACAGGACACTGGATTTAATTTTGAAGCTACGGTCTCATGAGGAGTCCAGCCTGCTCTGGTGCGGCATCTCCAACAGGAAGCTGGGGCCACTGGAGCCCGGGGCTTCTGTCTTCATCAACCTGACTGCCCTACCAATAAACACTGGACTTCACCATATCACAGGAATATCACTGGTTGATTTATTTTTAAAGAGAACTTATGACTATGATGATTTAGCTTCCGTTTTTGTTAATTAGTGGTACTTACAACAAAATACTAAGTCATGTTCTAGTATTTATTTGAGCATATTTTTAGTGGCACATTTTGTATTTACATCATTGTCAGCCAATAGCAGTCCACTGCTGGACATAGGCGTCTCCCAAGGCGTGATAATAGTCTTTTGTTATATAAATTATTATTATTATTATACCTACTTAGTTTATGATAAGAAAAGTGAATTAAGTAAATAAATATTATGAATCTGGAATGTGGTATTACTATTAACTATTAGGTATATTATACTTCATTAAGTATTATATTATTATTCACCTAAAAACAGCATTCATGAGGTAAAAGTGCACCGGAGTCTGCATTGTATGGGTAAAAGCATGTGTTGCACACTTTATCTTCTCGTTAAGCTGCATACAGACCAGGCCAACGAACGCCCAACAATGGATATTTATCATACATAATACAGGGCAGATTGCAGCAACGAAGTTTAACGAAACCCGTTCGTTGGCGTTCATTTGGCCGGTCTGTACGCAGCTTTAGAGAAGTACCTACTTTAGACAAAAGCTAAAATAACAGACTATATCCGACACCGGCAAAACCTTGCCCGTCCTTAGATTCAGTAGGGACAACTAATCCGCTTGAAAGCATTCGTCTCAAAACTGGCATGTTTCACGCCCTCTTTTAGAATTACCTACCGGTAAAAAAGGTAGTTTAAAAAAAACGTAGCATCGACTGCCATCTATCGAACAATAATGAAACTATTTTGTTTTGGCCGCCCTTAGAATAATGAAGGTAAAAGAAGTTAACGTTTTTAGCCTAATGGTATTCTGTGATTCTGTGCTAAATTTTGACAAATGACATGATTTTTTTATCTGTGGTCACTTAAAAATCTGAAAAATTTTGTGTTGTGAACTTGCAAATTTCAGAATTGCAATATTTTAATTGTTATAAACTAAATAATAAATTAAAATAAAACGTGTTATTTGTAGCAATGGTCCTTACTAAGGAATTCAGAATATGTATGCCCATGACGGTGGAGGAAGTAAGTATTTGTGAAATGGTAAATTTTGGAGAAATCCTGTGTTTTGTTTTACAAAATTATTGGAATAAATACTAAATAAACAAGTTCCCAATTATTTTGTCATTCACCTTTCCATTATCGTTACTCTTTATTTTAAATACAATGACTATATTCTACTTAAATTTATGAATTGTCTTTGTAACTTCATAACTCAATTATCATTCAACTCCATTGAACATTCATTTCAGTACCGTATAGGACAGCTATACATGATTGCTCGGCACAGCTTCGAGCAGTCAAGCAACGGAGAGGGAGTTGAAGTTGTGTCTAATGAGGAAGTGGAAGATGAGGTTAATGGGACTGGACGCTTTACTGAGAAGAGGATCCACTTATCCAGGTATGTACAGAACTTACTCAGTAACAATGCATAGTGCATACTCAGTCTTAAGTTTAATACTGAACATATTTTTTTTTCAGTCATCTGCCATACTTTTTACAGTCAATGATACCCAAAATATTTTACATAACAGAAAAAGCGTGGAACTACTACCCTTACACCATTACAGGTACTTTTTTATAGAATATTTTACTTTTCTTTATATTTATACATATAACAAAGCATTAATAATTCATGTTTTCCTTTCATTCCTTTTATGTTGACAACTGATGGGCAGAGTACACAGTAAGTACAGGAAACTTATAACAATTATTTTCTGACATAAATTTTAAGTCTTTAATATTCTAACAAATATTTAATATGTTTCAGTGTTCCTTTATTCCAAAATTCTCTATATCAATCCAAACAAGATATGAAGATAACAATGGCACAACAGAAAATGTAAGTATGTAATATAATGAGTTTATGGTTTGTTTATGAGTTTCACAAGTAATTTCAGAATATTCAGATCCTACATAAATTACAATAACAATATACCACTCAAATGTTTCAGTGCTTGGGGCTTACCCCAGAAGAGTTGGAGCGTAGGCAGGTGGACTTCATTGACATTGCCTACGATGATGTGAAGCCTCACCATTACAAAGAGTCTGAAGACCCCAAGTTTTTCAAGTCAAAGACGACCAACCGCGGCCCGTTGGTGGAGGGGTGGAGGGACTCCCATGTCCCCATCATGACCTGCTATAAAGCTGTGCATGTAAAGTTTGAAGTCTGGGGCCTGCAGACCAAAGTTGAAGAATATACTCAAGGGGTAGGTGCAAATTTAGTTAACTTATAAATTCAGTAAATTGTTAACAAAAATATGTTAATGTCTTTAATATTTTGTAGGCTATTCGGGATATCTTACTGCTTGGACACCGTCAGGCATTTGCGTGGATGGACGACTGGTACCACATGACTTTGGATGATGTAAGAGCATATGAAAAGGATATGCAAGTGAAGACAAATATTAAGGTGCGTGAGAATGCTTTGTTGTACTTCTATGTTCATTATTAAGTTTGGAAAATAGTTTTTATTACTTTTATATTAAACTTCAAAAACTGTACTTCCAGTTGCAAAGTGCTGCGGAGGGCTCTACTGCTGAAGCTAAAGAGGAGGAGAAGTCCTCTGAGTCTCCTAAGGGGTCTCCTAAATCACCAAAGTCATCCAAATCCAAGACTCCTTCACCCAGGACACCCAGGTCTCCGGTGTCGCCAGCCCCGTCTGAAGGTAGATCCTGGTTCACATGGTCTTAAGACTAATCTTCAAATGGATTTAACCATGTGTCTGATCTCACCCTAATGTTCACTCCATTTTAGTTTGACTTGATGTGTTCATAATGCTGCCTTGATTATCATGTCATATCATCGTCACAGTAGTTCCCATAGCAATAGATACACGCGCGTCCGCCTCTGTTGTAGACCAGAGACCTGCAGTGTTGGTCACAAATGACAATGGGCAGATTGGGACCACCCTCCAATAGCATTAAGACTAACATCGTTGGATAGGTCTTGTCAATAGGAATAACTTTTGCTATGACAGCTTTGTTGTCACAGTTGTCCGTTCAGAGATATTTGACTTATAAGTTCCGATACTCGTCAGTTCATCTTACTGCTATTGGAGGCTGGACCACCCTCCAATAGCATTAAGACTAACATCGTTGGATAGGTCTTGTCAATAGGAATAACTTTTGCTTTGACAGCTTTGTTGTCACAGTTGTCCGTTCAGAGATATTTGACTTATAAGTTCCGATACTCGTCAGTTCATCTTACTGCTATTGGAGGCTGGACCACCCTCCAATAGCATTAAGACTAACATCGTTGGATAGGTCTTGTCAATAGGAATAACTTTTACTTAGACAGCTTTGTTGTCACAGTTGTCCGTTCAGAGATATTTGACTTATAAGTTCCGATACTCGTCAGTTCATCTTACTGCTATTGGAGGCTGGACCACCCTCCAATAGCAGTAAGACTAATGTCGTTGGATAGGTCTTGTCAATAGGAATAACCTTTGCTTTGACAGCTTTGTTGTCACAGTTGTCCGTTCAGAGATATTTGACTTATAAGTTCCGATAGTCGTCAGTTCATCTTACTGCAAAAATACATTGCGGTTTGGCGGTAATTAATAATACAATTGCTTGTTAGCTGCCATTTTCTTAATAAGCGTGACAGGTGAACTGTCACTTCACAAAGAGGTCACCATATACGATGACCACAAACACAACACTCCTCCACCATTAATTTTAAAACTACATTTTATCCTATCGGAATTTATATGTCATAAATCTCTGAACGGACAACTGTGACAACAAAGCTGTCAAAGCAAAAGTTATTCCTATTGACAAGACCTATCCAACGATGTTAGTCTTAATGCTATTGGAGGGTGGTCCAGCCTCCAATAGCAGTAAGATGAACAGACGAGTATCGGAACTTATAAGTCAAATATCTCTGAACGGACAACTGTGACAACAAAGCTGTCAAAGCAAAAGTTATTCCTATTGACAAGACCTATCCAACGACATTTGTCTTACTGCTATTGGAGGGTGGTCCAGCCTCCAATAGCAGTAAGATGAACTGACGAGTATCGGAACTTATAAGTCAAATATCTCGGAACGGACAACTGTGACAACAAAGCTGTCAAAGCAAAAGTTATTCCTATTGACAAGACCTATCCAACGATGTTAGTCTTACTGCTATTGGAGGGTGGTCCATCCTCCAATAGCAGTAAGATGAACTGACGAGTATCGGAACTTATAAGTCATATATCTCTGAACGGACAACTATGACAACAAAGCTGTCAAAGCAAAAGTTATTCCTATTGACAAGACCTATCCAACGATGTTAGTCTTACTCTTACTGCTATTGGAGGGTGGTCCATCCTCCAATAGCAGTAAGATGAACTGACGAGTATCGGAACTTATAAGTCATATATCTCTGAACGGACAACTATGACAACAAAGCTGTCAAAGCAAAAGTTATTCCTATTGACAAGACCTATCCAACGATGTTAGTCTTATTGCTATTGGAGGGTGGTCCCAGCTCCCATATATTTTTGCCCATCCTCTTTTGTATGTTAGTTGTGTTGATAGAGTAATTATTTCCTTAATTACCTGCTGTACAGAACAATTTAAATCCATATTCAGTTCCTATTTATATGAAATTAGTTAACATTTTACTATCATGTTTGTTAGTCGTTTAATGTATGCATTCATAAATGTAATCCAAATTATATAGGTACATATAAATTGTACTTGTTCTTCAAGCATTTTGATGGTGTTTAATTTTTGGTAATCAGATTGATGTGTGCTGTCTTGTATTTAATAAGATATGTATTGTTAGTGTTGTTACCAAAGGGAATTTATGTAAGTTGTAATTACCATAGTACAAATAATAGTGAGCTTCAAACATTCTTTATTTATAGATCGAGTATCAATTGATGTTGGTGCATCCACTTCTTGAAACACGAGTGAGATAACCATTGACTTATTATATACTAGGTCGGTATACATAACCCTGATACATGTGTTGTATTATATCCGGTAGATAATGTTATGTTATTGCTTGGATTTATTTAGTCTACTAGATTATGAACGTAGAGTTAGAATTGAATTTATGTGTTTGTTTTTAAATCATGTAATAATTATCGTAACGTGCTAAAGGAATAAATAATACCTACTATTGGCAGATAGGAATAAGCGCTTCCTACAGGGTTTATATTTTGAATTTTCTGTAAAGGTACTAATTATTCGTTCATCGTGGCTTACGACTAGCTGTCGCGCTTGGTGTTGGCTATGAAAATACTGTCGTAAGCCGCTTTGCACGGACATTCACCCTTTTACATGATAACCAGTAAAGAAAACTTAATGAATTTTACTACCCATTAAAACATATTTTCACCTAAAACACTTTGTATGTAGAGTGGTTTGGTGTGGGCATTGCTGTTTTTGAAATGTTAATTATTTGAGTATAAAGTAGAGATGATGTTAGAATAGCATAACGATGAAGCTAAAGTGTTGAAATTAATTGATGTGTCTTTATTCCCCAGCTCGAAGTTAAATCGGACAACATATTGTGTAGGTATAGAATCAATGGATACGTGTACTTATTTTTGAAATAAATAGTTATATTATAAATGTTTATCCAGTTTTATCATTTTGTGTTACATGTTTCAACCATTAAACTAAGCGCAATCTTGACAAAGATAAATATTACTACTTGTATTGAGTAGAAATGCATGTAAGTTAGTACCTACTGGCCATTATAACTTAAACGTCTTTATGATTTATACCAACATAGGTTACTATTCTAATAACATCATATCGTACTTACCTATCTATGTTAAAATAGAAAATAGTAATAAAAACCCCGCAAAAAATATTTCAATGTGTAAGTAATTATATATTTCCTCATCCACTGCTACCTACAGTACATCAGTAGTTAGTGATGAGGTTCCTGATCCAGTGCAGGTGCGCGGCGACGCTGGTGTAGACGGCGGGCACGCCCGGCGCGCACGCCAGCCCGTGGCTGCTGATGCCCTCCACGCGCCCTTCAGCACAGAGCAGCGGGCCCCCGGAGTCACCCTGCACGGTGGAGAGGCATCGTCAATCAGAGAGAAACATTTCACTGGGTGGCCTTACTGGGCATGAGCATGAGTGTATGATATAATTCTATTTCTACGCTTGAACATGAAAGACAGGTTGATAGAGACAATAGGTTTAAGGTAAGTATCTAGGTACATACGACTAGTTCAAGGAGATAAGGATTTGTAAGTATAGTTGTTTTTGCTACGTGATAAACTGCATAACTTGTGGATTATTATAGTCAACTGAAAGTAAAATTCGATAGTTTCACTTCTAACCGCGGGTAATCCATGGCGCTAGTATCGATTTAGGCGTGGCCGCTGAGAAAATATAAAAGCTGGCTTAGTAGCCTGGCAATATGGAAGTAATAATAAGTACTTGAACGTAAGTACATAACGACGGCTACAACCGACACCCGATCCGCCTTCAGAAACTTTTATCTTAGCTTATCTAGAAAGCAGGCTAGAACCTACCAACCTGTAAAAGTAACTAGGTATTTAAACGAGCCAAAGACCTAAATGTAAATCGATGTAACCTACCTGACAAGAGTCTGTCGCGTCATCGCCGACGGCACACATCATCCCAGCATCATGTTTTGGAGCTACGATACCCAGTCTTCGGGTGCATTCGTCAAGGGAAATGATCTTCAGGTTGGCAGTCATCAGGGTTTCAGACAATTCCATGGAGGTCGTATTTTTCACACCATACCCTGATATTATGCAGGTACCTAAACAGTTTTAAGGCGTATGAAATCAACGGCTACTAATACCACGTATAGAAGCATTTTGTTATTGTATGATTTATTGATATTTTGAAAAAAGTTTGAAAACAACGGGTTTGGGATCATAGATTATTTTGGGCATAGTGTTCTTTTCTCTATGATTTTGGGATCACCGACATAAAAAAAAACATTTGAAACATATCTCAGAATAACAACAGCCTTCATGATTCCATTTTTTTTAAAATATTTATTTTGTTAAGTGATGGTTAATTATTAGTCTGTGGTTAAGGGTTGGTTAAGTTCAAGAATGGGGGGAGAAGTGGTAGGTACGTATATAGTTAGTATTTATAGGTATTACTTCCATGGGGTTAGGATTTGTGAGTTGATAATAAGTTACTTAGGTACTAGTTAAGCTATTTTTAAACTATACAAGAGTACAAATAACCACTAGAGTAAAAGAAGTCTAGTTGAATCTAGGTAGGTAAAATATTAAGGAAAAATACTTGTACCTACTTGTACGTACTTAACATACACTTGACGGTTTGCTTCTAGGTATGGCTATAGCTCTATGGGAAATGGATGGCATGATCCGATGCAAAAGGGTATTCTCGAAAAGTCCAGCTCTGGCCATATGCCAAGTTGGCTATAAGTATTGATACTTATTCAACACTGCATTAAACTATTTTACAGACACATAGGAGCTACCGACTCTACTGAGCTACTGCTTGCTAAGTAGGTAAGTACTTACGTAGGTAAATGTGGAGTAGGTATGATTTAACTTTTTATCCAAAATGCGGATTTAAATCCAAAATTTACCCGAGACACCAAATGAAGAATATGGTAATATATTTTCATCGTCGAGCCAATTGGAATTTTTCAAGTTTAACTTGATCTTCAATAGAGCAATATCATGAGCTCTCGTGTACCTGAAAAAACACTTTTAGAAAGGTTGGATTGGGAATGACTTGCCCTCTGGATTTTAATAAAGAAAATTCAATTAAATTGACGACTGAACGGTGTCGCGGTGTTTGTACTTAGATACGAGATTCTGGGTAGGTACGCCCTTTATTATACAGACTGTGCCTCGGGCTTGATCCCTGGCCGGGGCAAGTTATGTAAGTAGGTACTTAGATATGTTTTCTTGGGGTCCTTGGATATGTCTTATGAAGTCTTAGGTATATGTGATCAGAATATAGAAATATGTTCGAATGATGGTTGAATTAAGTAGGATCGCCCCTATTCAATGTCATGAGAATAAGCGAAGGAGAGCCTTTCCATAACAACACTGACCAAAAGCGAATGCAGTAATGCATCTTATTCTGTATACCAATTAACTTACTTGTTATATCCTTCATGAACAACAATCTCCGCAACCGTGGCATTAGGCACTACCTCTCCAGTCTCGACACACATGTTGCTGAGCTGCAGGTAGTACCGCGAGGCTGGCGACACACAGTGCGCCGCGGTGAGCGCGTGGCGGGCGCCCAGCAGCGTGGCCCCGCACAGGTGCTGCAGGGACGAGGAGTTGCGCAGAGACGCCACGCGGGGCAGGGATCCTGGTTTTCAGAGAGGTTGAAACAGTTTGCTGACTTAACTACTGATGAAAAGGCTATTTGCATTAACAGGATGTAAATGACTGAAGTTTTGTTCAGTTTTACTAGTAGTTAGTTAGATTACTTTATGTGATTTTGTTATTCACAACCATGATACATTTTTATGTAGGACCTTAATGTACAGCTGTATTATTTTAATCAGCCTATTATTTTAATGCTTACCTACAAGTTATCTTAATTATTGCATTTATAAAGCGATGTTTATTACCACATTCAACTTCAGACCCTCCTATGACTCTTTTCACTCTACCACTGTCTACACTATTAAAACATTGAACTACAACTACAATTATAGAAATACTTATGAACATTTTAAATTAGTAAATAAATTTATTATCGAGTACTTTTAACTATCACTGATGCATGAGAAATGGGTGTCTTTACGGGCTAGATATGGTGCGGATGGTATTTGGAAAAGCGTGACGAAATAATGACTACGTTTATTATATGAACAGCTGTTTTTGAACATCATATTGCGCTTTTCTACTTAAATGTATTGAATACATCGATTACGAAGATGATTATTTACATTAGGTTGATTAAGTTTACTGTATGTAATCCACCTATATACCTACCCACATACAGCCAACCGTTACTTAGGATTGTAAGTAAGTACTTTTTGAAAACCAACAAAAACGCAATCGACATCATTAATTTAGTAACTAGTCCTCTCCAAGACAGGTCAATGGAGATGGAGAGCTATTGTCATTATGGATATGCGATGGTGGCAGGATCAAGATCCTATTAAACCACCACAGCAGTAGCTCCTATGAAAGTAGGTACCTGTAAAATAGTTCAATGTATACCGGTATAAATCAAATCTAGACCACTGTGATAAAACTAACATTAAATTACTTAGAGGTAATTATTATAAATTGTATTATTATCAACACTTCATACATATCTGGGTACTTGGTGGGTATGGCTTGCAATGTTGCCAAAGTAATGTTGTGGTTTCATTAGATAGAATTTGGCAGTGTAGGTGTTCAGGCGCTCGACCGAACAAATTGCTGCAAATTATTCCCAGTTGTCAAAGCGCCCGGTGTGCTGAAGTGTACTGAAAATAGTGTGTCTATAATTATTTAGTGTTATTGTTGTGTGCCGAGAGTGATGCCAAAAAGTAGCATCGACAGACAGGTGTGAGCGGCGAGCGGCGGTGCGTGCGGAGTTTATGTAACGTAGCGGAGCCCGCGGACCGCGAGTGTAGCCGCCAGCCGCGCGGCAGTGCGTCGCGAGCGCGCGCGACATGGACCGCGCCGGCTCCCCGCCGGGCACGCCCCCCGCGCCCCCCGCGCCCGCCGCCGAGCCCCACCACCACGGCGGCTTCGGCGCCTTCTGCAGCGCCCTCTCCGACACCATCTCGGTACGTACCGCCGCCGCCGCCGCCGCCACAGCTGTGCGCTATGTCAACACCACAAGTTCACAACATCCCACTACGAACTTTACGAGTTTTACGACCATCACCAAATTACTTTTGGCATCAGCTCACGATCATACCCCGGATCCCACTACCTATTTCTCGCAAAATAAATAGTGTCTCTTCGGATGTGTTCTATTTGTAAACGCACGTGGTGATCGAGGCCGAGGAGCGTCCACGCCGGAGTGCCGCCTCGCTGTCGGCTCCCGTTAGCAGTACAGAAACCACGTAGATGTGGTAAAGAATCACGGATCCAATAAAAAATATAAACAAGGTTATTATTAGAGATGGTGCCGGGTCGCACGGCCGTGAATTGTTGGTTGGCGGCAAATACCGAAATACCCGCGTGCACGGCGCACGTCGCGCTCCGTCCGTACAGTCGCGCCACGGCCCCGCCAGCACCGGCCAGCACCCGCCAGCATCCGCTGCACCCGCTGCACCCGCCGCGGCTGACACACCTGCACAATCGCACGTCCACATCACATATAGGTACCAACAACTAGTTAGGTTCCCGCTACTTGAAACAAATGAAAAACATGACAATACTAACCTTTCACAAAATTACCGATTTCATAAATATTTTCATCAGATTATATTGATGTTGATTAACCTGTTGAGTTATCCACGTGTCTGATAGATCTGATAGTATATTTTGTACGGGTTCCGCTCATCTGGCATAATCTTTATTAACCAAAACTCATTTCGCATAACTCGTATGGTCTAAACTTTTTTGGCCGAACCATCACTTCGCCAAGACTTATGTGGCATAAGGCTCGTTTCGTCTAAAACTCTTTAGGCACAATCTTTAAACACCTAAGTTTCGTTTGCTCAAATTTATGTTCGTCTATACCTATGTATAATCTTGTTTTTCCTAATGTTATCTTAATAAATAATATATTAAGTATGTAGTAAATGTACAAATTGTGGTATTTTTCTCCTACATCCCGAAAATCACGATATTGTATGATCAAAAAATCGAAAGTTAACGACCAATATAATTATTACAAACCCCATGAGATCGAAACGTAAAAATAGGTGCGACGACGAGCAAAGCGAGGAGGAGCGTGTTAGGTGCACATGTTCATCAAAACCAAAGCGGAGCGCAGCGAAGCGGAGCGGAGCGTTTTCCAAACAGCGGAAACAATACAAGGCAACAGTTTGCGCTATGTAGGGAGACGCTCCGTCAAAGTTAAAGCCAAACGAATATTATTACTTTGTCTTTGTATAAACCTATGCCATAGCATTATTAGGCTATTCATGTTTTGGCCATACCATTATTAGGCTAAACAATGTTATGCGAAATAACTTTTTACTAAACGAGATTTATGCCATACGATTTTCGGCGTAACGAGACTTTGACCAAACGTTACTATGCAATACGAGATTAGGCAAAAAAATCTTATGCCAAAAAAGGTAGAACCATTTTGTACAACTCGCACAACCAAAATGTGAATTAGGTGTTGAAGTTTAAGTAAGTTGATAAGTACCTACTTACTGTTAATTTTATTAGTGGTGAAAGTGAAGAAAAGTGCTTCAGTTCTGAAATTACTATTAAGTACCTAAGTAGGAACTATAGGAACGTGTCTAGATTAATGAAATTGTATCTTAACTTAAACCAACGGTTCGCGTTACAAAACGCTATAAGTAATTAATTATTATGATGACCTCTAAAATAAAAAAGCAACGTAACCTTATGGCGAAGCTTCCGCTGAAAGTATTTTCCGACGCGACGTAAACTTGAACGAGCGCGAGCGTTGATCATTTTCCCGCGTAATGAACTCGTGAAGGCGGGACGGCTTCCGCGGAACCGCTGGACTGCCGACAGGTTTGCAGCAAGGACAAATATAATGGTTTTTGGAAGTATGTATATGTAGCGAACACATTATTATGAGTACTGTATATTATGATGATTATTGTAGGGGAAGGTTATCTTCTGAGTGTATGTCCAGTTGTCCACATTATCTTGGACATCCATGGAGACCAGATAGATACTGGCAATAAGCCCGCCTTTGTGTACTTACTTCTTCTGTCTTCATGTTTTTGTCTTTGTTTTTTGTATACAATAAAGTATCTATAAATAAATACTTACATAATATATCTATAAAAGTCCAAGTGAAAAATTATAATACTTAAGGCTCAAGTTATTTTAACTTGTGGTTGTTGTGTTTGGTCTTATGTAAAATAATACTTACATTACAAACTAATTAGCTAAGTAATTATTATAGCCTTAAAGTAAACCTATAATTATACTAATATTAAATAACAAACATCTTGGATCTTGGCCCAAATCTCAAAACATGGAATTATATGCAGGTATACAAAATTTTCTTATGAATTAAATTAATGAACCTACGACATGCCACTACCTATCGATATAGGGTAGCTATAAACCCATAAACGCAGGGGTTTTTAATTTTCCACTATAGGTACTACGCAGTGTTATTTTCACTTGTATTATGTTGAATAATGAATGCCTCTGCAGTCTAGTGGTAGAAGCTTCGCTTCATGACCCAGAGGTCCCGGGTTCGATTCCCGGGTGGGACCATCAATTTGTGTTTCTAAATTGTGGTTCTAAGTTTGGTTAGGACATAGAAGGCTGATCACCTGTTATCCGAAACAGTGAAACGATCCATGCTGTCGGATGGGCATGTAAAGCAGTCGGTCCTGCGCCTAGCTCTCTCCAGTCGTGTCGGTCAATCCGTCCCATTGGGTTATGAGAGTGATGGAACAGAGAGTGCTCCTGTGTACTGCGCACACACCTGGGCACTATAATATACTCCTGCGTAGATGGCTGGTCTCAATTGAGATTGGCCGCCGTAGTCGAAATTCGGCTAGGAGGACATTATTATTATTATTATTATGTTGAATAGGTCGTCCGTGGTGGTCAAATGATTACGTCTATGATTGATGAGTTAAACAGTAAATATTGGTAAAATATAATTCCCATTATAGATATAATTCATTTTAGGTAAGTACTTAATCCTATTATTGCTTTTGTCAAAATATCCTGTTTTTTCTTTATCGTAGAAAACATATATAAATTCACGAATTGAAAACGACAACAATGATTGGACAGTTGGACATTAATGTTAAATGTCTACTTATACATAATACTTTTATATGTATAGTTAGGTGAGGATACTACTATGCCTACTTATACTAGTAACTATAAATATTTTACAAAGATCATGATTTAATTAAGTAGATACTTGGTACGGTTTTTGACAATATTTGGTTATTTGGCAGCAGCGTGGTGGGAAATAGCCTAAGATTAGAAAGGCAGTTTCGACCTAAGTGCACTATTCGAAAAATTCAGGTGCAGGCACAAACATTTTCGCAGAGAATGAGAGAGCATATAATATAGAGTTTCGAACTAATAGGGTTCTAATACGGTTCCGAACCTCAAAAGGAAAAAAAAACTGAACCTTATAAGGCTTTACATTACAGGATCACATTGTTGTCCGTACGTCTTCAGTCTGTCTATCAAATAAGATCCACTTTATCTCGCAAACGCATGGAGATATCTAGTTTAAAAGTCATAATATTATTCAAATCTAAGGTCCCATAAAGCTGTGTATTTATAAATCCACTTTCTATTTTAACGTAAAAAAGATTATTATTTATTAGATAGGCAGAAAATGACTCTTCTGTAGTCTGTGGCAAAGGCATACCAATGTGATCTAATTCAAAGTGATGTGCGAGCGAGTGCGACACTCTGGAGCTGCGCCAACTTGCAATAACCATATCAACTCGCGAGCGGACGTAAACAACCGATGAATACATTTTAAAGCTTCCTGCGCTTGTTTCTGCTATATCTATCGTTCGGTATATCTAGCTAACCCATCAATCATCATCATCATCATCATTGCGTTTCTGCTGGACGCCTCTCACAGGAAGCGCGACACGACAACACTCTGTCCTCGGCCTTCCTCATCCAGCACTAAGGGCGGCCGAAGCAGCTCTCACCAAGGTCTAACAGGCCGGATTAAGTTGTACTGAAATGGATGATACACAACATCGATTAATTTTATAAGAAAAGAAAAATACTTAAAACATTTATTTACTTATGTCAATGAAATTCCCGTAATCAACCATACTACTTATATCGAGATAAGAAAAGCTGTGCGTGACAATGCTGCTGAAACCTGGGAAGGTCAATCGTTAAGTTTCAGTAGATCGAGAAATGCGTAGCTATAGTACCTACGTACTTACAGTAGTACGTACCACAGGGTACACAGTAGATTCGCCACGGTTAGTCGAAAGAAATAAGATTGCACATTAAGACGTCTGCCATAATAATTAATCGGTGTTGGGTTTAATTCTCTTAAGTTAAGACATGTGAAAGATAACTTCAATTAAAGTGTATTTAATGAATTAATTATAGTTGGTGTAATTAATTACAATGACTAATGGCACGAAGTCGAAGAAGACATACTTACCCGACTATAATTCCTTGCTTGTGATCTCGGTTGCTAATGGTCGCTGAACTTTTAAGTGACTGAAACGGACGCTTGCATCGATTTATGTTCAACTTTACTGAAATAAGTGACTAAGTAGACTGGTGCCTAGGTATATAATTTGTGTAGTGTAATTTGTATAGTGTACATAGCTGACCGCCCTTTTGACCAAACACACCTATCTGTTTTGAAAGTCCGTTTACCTGCTTTGAGAGTTCAACAGCAATTAATCAAATTCCTACTAAAAATAACCAACAGTATGAACTGTCAAGTAATTAATTGCTACCTATGTACTTACTTAGTTTTATTTAATTGAACTTATTGAAACATCTAGACCTACTTTTTTACAATCCTCCTTTTGTTTCCAGGGCATGGCGACTACGTCAAGAAGTAGAAGAAAGGTAAGAAGTATTTGACTAAGGCGTTCTTGTGACCGCAGGCAGGAGGCATGCAGAAATTTGTGTCAAATATGTGTGGTGTGACAAAGCGGCGCCCGCGGCAACAATTCAGAAGGGGGCAGCGAGGTGCCGCCGCGCCCCGGGGGCGCCCCACGCTCCGCCCGCGCCGCATGCCTGGCATCCCTCAGAGCTTTGTTCCCACACTCAAACAGATAACTTGTGTTGTGATGCATGACCCTAACTATGCAGAACCGAAAACTATGTAGGTACTTATTATTCGTTTGAATGAACCCCGTTCGCTGTAAAATGACATAGAATACCTGTAATAACTTTTTAAAATACTGGCACGTGTACCTAGGTTATTTTCTGTTTTACTCAAAATTAAATAGTTATAGGCGAAATTTACTACACCATTTTCGTCACGCAATTATGCTATTAGGGCAAAAGTTACAACTGCTGTGACTAGGTATGGCATTCAGTACATCTAGGAATTTCTTTATCCATTAAAATATAACCTTCGCATTCATACTTAGATCGCGTTTTGTAGTTATTAATTTGAAGCCATATATGGCCAAAAATACCATCTCTATCACTTTCTTCTTATTATAATCCAACGCTATAAGTACTTATAATAATATATGCCCTCTTGGACATGAGTACATCGGTAGGGGCTGATGGTGTAGTAAACCCACCTGCCTTATCTTCCAATGTACCTATTTGGCAGAGCGTAGTGTGAAGTCATATTTTCCAAAAGCTTAAGTTTAATGTTTACACGGCGTTGTATCACACGTTGTCACGATGCCAAGCGCGGAACACGCTATTTTCTACGCCAAATTCATTTGCCGGCAGTTAAGCCATTCGTCCGGTGGCCCATGGCTCATAATAATTCGTTCCGTTCTTAACCTTGTCATTTATAAGATGACATCGCGGCTGGCGCCAAGACACCAGCTGCCTGGAGCAGTAAATACCTGATACTTATGTGTGACTTGCACCGGTGCACGACGACACATTGTCAATGTATGAAGCAGTTCGGCGCAATTAACATTCGGTGTCACATCTAACTCTGAATCGTTTTATTTTAGAGCACGACATAGTTAGATCTATGCCAATGATCAAGCTTTCGAAGTTGGCAGCTGTTCATTGTTGCAAATAACCAGCGTATGTAGGAAGGTATAGGTATAATATTATATGATGGACGGATTCGAAATGATGACACGACGTGAGCTGGTCGAGTCTCATTGAGGAGGCGCGAGGCGAGGGCTTCCGCGCTCCCGGCCTTAACTACTTCCTCTCACACCTTCATATATAGCTCTGAAAGCGGCCGAGGTTGACAGTAAGCAAACGTTAACGATTCCTATATTAAAAATCCTTCTTTTCTACTTCAACGCACGTATACTTAGTAATAATATAATGTAAATATGATAGGTCATAGGTACACTATGTGGAAAAAATACAATTTGTTTGGTTGACCTTAGCCGTGAACGCTGAAGGTTTATTCATGTCAGCCTCTATTATAATGTCGCCGCACAATCGCATCCATTAGCTTTCCCACCAATAAAATGCCGGCAATGTGTGATATGAAAATGCTTTCGGCTTATTTATTAGTTCAATATTAGATAAAGCGAGTCGCAATATTGATAACGAGAAGTAGAAAGATATATTTTTTGTTATCGCTTTTCTTATATTGTTATTTTAGATATCGTGTTCATTAGTCGGTTTCCTCGATGTCTGAAGGTGGTTGTTTGTTGCAGACAGAGGATGAGAAGAAGAACAAGAAGCGGCAGTCGCCGGTGGACGACCGGCCGGCCGTGCCCTCGCCCAGCGAAGCCATGCTCAACAGTGAGTTCCACATACCTACAAAGTGTTTTCATATCATATCGTCTATCAATACTTCATTATTACAGTTCTCTGCACAATGGCCGTGAACTTGGAAATTTAACCGTCAGTGTATTGTAGATATTGGACGTGCTGTCGCTACATTTAGGGTGGCTTCACACCGGTATACCTACTACGTTTATATCGAGTAAACAAGCTATAGGTAAGTACTGTTTGTGTTAGTTTTAGGGGAGTGAGGAACCGGATAGTGTCTGTTTACCGGAAACGTCATTATGTAGGTAAATACCACTATGGATACCTGTATCGATTCGCGATTTTTGTTGTCCATTAAGTTACGTTACGATGTCTATACTTTAGTTTTCCCAGCTCGAAACCGCGAGCTTTCTGAAAAGCTCGTCGAGTGGGCAGCAGATGAGTAGTATCGGAGATACTTAGATGATAGCGGGTCATCATGTTTCACGCCTATCTGACGTATCGTGACTGTAGTACTATATTTGCTGATAAACTATTTAATGAGGTCTAAGTATAAGTTAGTTGTGTTTTTGTTTGTTTGCGAGATCTTCATATAGAGGTATCTCAAACAGAATAGTGAACACAATTATTGGTAACTAGCTTTTGCCTGTGTGGCTTCTCACGCGTTAAATTCGTAGTAACTAATATAGATAGGTACAATTTCTTTTTCTTGAAATTATCAGTGGTTAGAGGTACAACTTAAGCATCTTATTATGCATACATACAAACATTCCTCTTAAATGAGTTAAATGGCCATAAAAACCGTGAAGTGGTTTATAAAAAATAAGTAAGTATACTTTTCATAATACAGACAGATGTGGGAAGCGACTTTGCTTTACACTATGTAATTATAGTGATACTACACTACATAAGCATCAGTATACTTACTAGGTATTTTGTTAAGACTGCTAATACATAGGTAGGGAAAGTTTATAGAATCAAATTCCTTCATATTTGCAAATTAGTGGTTCGTAATTTCACAAGGCAAAGCGTTATCTTGTTTGGCATCAAGATGGAGGTTGATAGATAATGATTTCCCCAGCTTTATTAACACAGACATTAATTTTACAAACAAATTATGTCATCTTTCTCTACAAAACAATACTAAACAATTTCTCTAGTAACGTCTTCGTCAGTTTGTTCATAGGTTGTCTTTTTCTTAAGAAGACTGCTATTAAGTACTTACCTATAGGTTATCTTTAATATCGCACATACTTAAATAAACCCGTAAAATCTTTATCGTCATGACGTGACGAAAATGTTCATACCTTGGGTAAACCCAGAGGACATTAAAGTATATGGAAAAAGAATTTATATAAATGTTCATTTCATGGACATTTATATAATGTTAATAGAACTTTACAATTAGAAAAGAACGTAAAGCTTATAAATCATTTAAAACTAAAAAAAATGAAAGCTGTAGGCATTTGCATTCATAAAATATGAGACTATTTAAATTATTCAGAGTAATCGCTTTAGAAATATTTTTGTGGCCACTAAATTACTGTCTTTCAGGAATGTGGCATGAAGCAATGAGCGAACCTTGAGCCAGCGGATAAATGTCGCTAGTGAGAACGCTCACTTCACGATTATCGTATCGTACCTACTTATTATTTTAGAATGTAGATATTTTGGGAAATATACCTACATTGTATAAATATAGCAAAAAAAACGTATGACCGGCTTAAACGCCCATTACTCCGGCGCAAAAATGAATTTTGGCAAACGTTTAAACAATAAAATGACACCACGGATAATATATTGAAGATATATCAAGAAGATATTTGTCACATGAAAAAGTAAATATTACAGAAGTACCTACTGCATTCCTATGTTAAATAAAGATTTTGATTAGATAGGTACCTACAATGTATAAGTGAAATCGTTTTTTAGGGTTCCGTAGCCAAAATGGCAAAAACGGAACCCTTATAGTTTCGTCATGTCCGTCTGTCCGTCTGTCCGTCTGTCACAGCCGATTTACTCGGAAACTATAAGTACTACAGTGATGAAATTTGATGGGAATATGTGTTGTATGAACCGCTACAAAAATATGACACTAAATAGTAAAAAAAAGAATTGGGGGTGGGGCCCCCCATACATGTAACTGAGGGATGAAATTTTTTTTTTCGATGTACGGTGGCCTGCGCCTAAAAGTATACAGGCGGAGTTTTTAAAATAGCGATCCTTGATTATGAAGGGACCAGCTACATCTGTTATAAATCCGGGGACGTGTTGTGTGTGATGTGTGTAGCAGTGGTGTTTATGTGGATGTGCTTGAGCAGCATGTGAGCTTGAGATCGCTATTTTAAAAACTCCGCCTGTATACTTTTAGGCGCAGGCCACCGTACATACCCGTGTGGGGTATCAATGGAAAGGTCTTTTAAAATGATATAAAGTTTTCTAAAAAACATTTTTCTTAAAGTGAACGGTTTTTGAGATATCAGCTCTCAAAGTCGTAAAAAGTATGTCCCCCCCCCTCTATTTTTATAACTACGGGGTATAAAATTCTAAAAAAAATAGAGGTGATGCATGCTAATTAACTCTTTCAACGATTTTTGGTTTGATCAAAGTATCTCTTATAGTTTTTGAGATAGGTTGATTTAACTGTAATTGCTGCTACGGAACCCTTTGTGCGCGAGCCCGACTCGCACTTGGCCGGTTTTTTAACTCAGGGTTTTTCGGATTAACAGATGATTAGAATATTATAGTTAAAAGAAACTTTATTCTTGTAGCTTTTACAAAAGAGACAAAACACTATCATAAATTCATAACTTATGGCTTATGAATCATACGTTTCACGGACATATTATACTATCTACATATAAATATATCACCTGTTTGAAAAGGAAAGAAAAACTTTCATTTGAGTTTGGAATTCTAATTACGTGAGACCTATTATTATCTATGTGTTGATAGGTGTACATAACTATGTTGTGTGTACCTCAATATGAGATAAGACAGCGTTGGTAAACATCATAACTTCACGAAGATCTTCTGCAAACACGGGACGTCGTTTAGTCGCTGATAATCAGGCTGACACCTGCAGCTCCACAGTCCTTCATTATCGTGTTACCTGATAACATTTCTATGCTCACTATATATCTCGTTTATCATCCCGAAATATTAATGAAATAGCAAATAATTTGTTATCTTCTCAAGTGTTATACCATTGGATTCTAAAAGTGGTGCTATCAGAATGACAACCAACCAACCGAAAAATAATGAATTTTGTAAGTACCTGCAGTGGCTGGCATGGCTACATACTATACTACAATGTTCAAATAAGTTTTTGTATTTTGTGTGCAAGTAGGTGATTTACCTATTACACTAACTATTTCATAAGATTTTAGAGATCAACGATACTACTTTGCCTTAACTGTTAGCCCTCATTAAATTTAGATTAGATATAGGTACAAAAATTACAAAGAATATTTTTTGTTCTTTAGAAATTTTTAGATTTTTCGGAATTTTAACTTACCTGCATAAGTAATTATATCGTATAACATCACAATAAGTAACACATATACAACAACAAAATAACATTCAAAGTAGATGAGATCCGAGTTCCAAGTGCGACGCCAACTGCCTACGACCTTGCTACGAATATTCGTAGCAGCTACGACAGGGATTTGCTACAGAACTGTTGAAAAAAAACTTTAGTGGTGTTTTTCAATAATATCAAAAGTTTAAAAATTCATGAATTCCTATGGTATTACCTATTAAGTATAAGTAAAGTTAAAACACACTGGTAGAAGGACCCCAGAGACAGCTAGTATAACCGATAAACTACTTTATTTAGTTTAATTTTAATCGCTTATTTTTTTGGGTTTTTCTTATCACAACTGACCTTGACCTTAGTTATTATTTTTATTCCATACCCATTTTTGTTAGGTAATATTGTATGAATGCAAATACTTACGGAACAGCCAAAGCTTGCCAACTCAGAGAAGCTTATCGCTCTACATTAGTCTTCAACTCTTCACAGAAATAGATTGAGATATTTTATAATTAAAATCAATGATACCTAATCGATAGTAACGTTGGAGCATGATGGTAAATTTAAAATGAAGGTCTAAAGATTCGCTATACGCTATACCATTAAAATATCCATTTGAGACTGATTTTAATATAATAGCTTTTTTCGCTATTCGAAATTTTGTTCGAAGTGTGTCTGGTACCTTGACAGAACTTCGATCAGTTCACTGACAGAATTCCATCCAGTACCCTGTTTATACTATTACTAGTATTACTATTATAAATTTATAACAAAATGCCTTTATAAATAACTATGCAATAAATTGTGCACAGTATCAGTATCATTCATCACATAAATCTTCTTACACCATTCTGATTATTTTTACTCGTTGAGAATGTCTTTTGTAGTCCCTATATAATACAATACAATAAACTTTATTTGCACACCATAAAAAACAACTTAAATCTAACTTAAATAACAGAAATGCACGAATGGCGGTCTTATCGCTAAAAGCGATAAAACATAACTTGTATTTGCCCAAAAAACGATTTAAACAGGTATTTTTTTCTCTTGTAGACCTGCGCACAGCGTTCGGTCTGCTGGACCGCGACAGCGACGGGCACGTGACGCCGGCCGAGCTGCAGTTCATGCTGCGCAACCTCGGCATCGAGGTGCACGACGACCTCATCGCCGAGCTCGTCAAGGACGCCAGCAAGACTGGTCAGTATTCTACCCTTTAGGGGATCCCCGGCGCCAGCGCGCTGGCCTCGTCGGGTCATCGTTAAGGACGCTAGCAAGACTGGTCAGTATCCCACCTGTTACCACATCAGGGAGGGTCTCCCTGTACCTACCCCGGCACCGGCGCGCTGGCGTCGCGTCGTCATGTGTTGATGATCATTGATATTCCTCTGACCTCTCTCATCATCATCATCTTAACGTTTTGGGTGTAATTGGATTCTAGTTAATGCCATAGTTTGGAAAATAACATAAAATTAGAAAGGATAAGATTATCCTTTCATTCTTACGTTGCACATTCGTTTAATTATGGTTATATACATATTATTAGTACTTGCTTGTAACATAAATAAACATCACTAATATTTATAAATCAAAGCAAAGGTTCAACTGAAACGAATCACAGTTTCAGTCGTAGGCTGTGTGCTACGTGCTACGAATGCTACGAATTCTCGTAGCGGCTACGAAACTTAGGGTCTACGAAAGTTTAGTTTCTAAGAAAAATCGTTCATTAATTACATAGGTACACTTTTTATTTCGTTCTTTATTTACATCCTATTCTATATTATACTGATGAAAACGATAACGATATATACATATAACTGAAAACGTACAAACTTTGTATTTTGAATAAGTACCTAGTTTAATGCTGATTAATTATTATAATTTACTATGAGCGTGGAAGCACCTGTAAGTAGGTAAGTATATTAAATAGACAGGTCATTTTACACTGCAGTCAAAGGATTAATATTACTGGGAATGGAGCCAAATCGTGTAACCTTGACAAACATCAAGGTGTTAATGATGTTCTCCAGTCAATGCCCAATGGTTACTTTTGTACCAAGGTATACGTATACTTAATGAATAATAAATAACACACACAAAAACACACACACACACTCACGCCTTGTACTAAGGTAAAATACTTCCTTGCGGGGTAGGCAGAGGGCATCGCTGCACCCACTTTTTGCCAGAGTGTTGTGTTAGTCCCAATGTAATAGGAGGCGGGCCTATTGCCATTTTACGGGCACATCCAAGACCCGAGAACAAATATCTGTGTTTAAACAAATATCTGCCCCAGCTGGGAATCGAACCCGGGACCTTCGGCTCAGTAGTCAGGGTCACTAACCACTACGCCATTCGGTCGTCTAAATAACATAGGTACAGGAATAATAATAACGATTATCTTCACGAATCTAGCTCATAAAAAAATCCATACTTACTACAAAAATAGCAGTAGGTTACTAGCAAAAATGTGGGAAGTAATGGTCGTAATACGAAAAGAAACCCTAGAAGATTTCAGCAATACATTTTCCTCTTCAAAACCATAAAACTTTTGCACAATATAATTATGACCGCCCAACATTCTATACACTGCCATTATACTGCGTAACAACGTTGAAAGTGTCAAATTTAAGTTAATTAGTAAAAGAGCACTTGCGAACCGCTATTGTGGCGTCAGGCTGGATCTCGCGACTTAATAACTATAATGAAGGTCTCAATGGAAGCTTAGGTTTGAACGTGGTTAAGTAGCAATGAGGAGGGTGACCGGGCGCCGGCAAACTGACTCGGAAATTTACCGGACAACTTCGGAATTTTTCAGGCACCGATTACGTAAAGTTGCATAGAACTTTCAACATGGATTTGAAGAAACGGTTTGCATTGAAAGCTTAAACTGTAATACTTAGCGGTGCGCTAGGCAGCTGCCAAGCACAAAACTTTACGGGCCGTTCAGACTTTAATGTACGGGGCGCGTGGAGGCCACGCTAAGGTCACCAGTGATTGATGTACCGACGGGGCTCAGCACGGCGGGTACCATTGGAACACTCCACTCCGTAATCAGAAGGAGTTACGCCTCATACGTGTTAATGTGTTGGTTCGGTGGCTCACGCGTTCTTATACTCTATCGATGGAACCGTTTCCAAATAGTATAAAGCCGAAGTAACATTATGGGCTGCTCGTACAAATAATAATGTTGGATCCACTTGGTGTTGTAATGACCTGTACTATAATTAGTACCGATGTACTTTTAAGGTTTGAGAGAAATTATATTTCGAATAATGAGAACATGAATAAATACTATAGTCATACGTTATAATAAACGGCGTAGAACGAATTACCCTAATAATATCTGACGACGCCGCCGGTATATTCATCTCAACATTATACAACCGTCATTGTAATTATCACAAGCATTAAAATAAACAGTGCATGCCAAAGTTAATAATGACAGACATTACCTGCGCCATAATGAGTGACAACATTATTATCGTATCAAAACAACACTATTGGACTTATAGTTTGTATAATTTCAAGCCAAAAGACGAATTAGGTGTAAGGGAATTGAATGCGCGCCAGACGTGACCACATGCATTGGAATTTTTCCTTCTATATTTATTGCAGAAAGGTATTAGTACGCGTACAGTGGAAGACGTCGTGGATATGAAAGTTATTCAAACATTTTAAACTCTATGACGACACGAATGTAAAGTATACGGGAACCTATCTTTATACGAGTACATTCATCTTATATAAACGGCGGTCAACGAGACCACCACTTGACTGTCCGCTTCCAAATATACAAACTGTCACTTGGCGCTGCCGATGCCGTGATGGCGCGGAGGACGACACCTTCAACCTATTATTAGACGACGTGTTTACGTTTCCCTACCATTCATATCTTTATTGTTGTTGGCAATGAAACGGCCGGCAAATGAACCAAAGTCTTTGATGGGTTCGTGTTGTCGAAGCAAACAAACAACTAAAAGATCACAAGATAATATTTCCCCGTCAATACCTCGTTATTGCAAAATGGCGTGTAAGCTCGGCGCCCTTTGTCTTCTATTTAAAACTGCATTACCTATCCATTTTAAAACAAAGGACATACTGAGCTCGTATTATTTTTCAGATAAATAAAGGTACCTACTTACCTTTTCTTTTCAGAGGCTAGTTACTTAAGAAGATATCGGTTTCCTTTGTTACAGTTTTCCATTAAGTACCTACTTATATATTTAATAAGTACATGATATTTTCTTTGTTATAATGGAAACTAAGTATATTATTGTTGGTCCAGTTGCAAAGAAGTATAAGTACTTATATGCGGGGGTAGATTCGAATGAACTTATCGAAACAATCTTGAATCGGAAGCGGCGCGGGCCGACCCTAGTCACGAGTCACGACAAGGTTAGCCGCTCTATCACCACTACGCAACCCCTTGCTTGGTGTAACCTTTCAATCAACCCCGACAAGGTTTAAAATACAATGAACTCCAATATCAGTACAATCTGCTAGTTTCACCATACCTTATGAACTTCAGAACTACCTATGCTAACTCAAACCCGTTGATTTTCATACAGATTACAGCGACTTGATTTAATTAGCTTCCCTTTTTGCAAGCGAACTAATAATACTTAGGCACATCTAAAGTATATTTTAGGTTCATCAGCCCATGAATTTTACAGTAGGATATTACTTTAGTATTTAAATATAGGTAGGTATCTAAGTAAATTCATTTTATTAAAACATCAATCATGCTATTACAAAGGTTTTAATAAACTCTCGTATCACAATTTTATTACTTTAATCACCATAATCCAGTCGGGTTCATAACGCCTGAACTCAAGCATCGTAATAAAGCCTCGGGTTATTATAAGCTTCGAATATAATACAATAGGCTTACCGAGTATTTTTTTAATGATCGGCTATAAAAATAGAGTCGCAAAACTGAATCATCATGAAGAGTTTTTGTGTAAAAAAACTGAAAGTGTGAACAATAACTACAGGAGTATCGTCACCGCACTGTCGACCTCGCCTGCGCTACCAAGCGATAATTAAGATTTATCGATACCACCCTTTACTACCCTATTCAGTTAAACGACACGTTCCTATACCGATACTAAAGTGCTAAACTGCTAAACGACCAATGCAGTGTGCGACATAGCGAGTTTGAATCGTTTTTCTCGTTGCCATTGAGCTGGGAAAAGCTGTAAAAATTTAACTTCGTCGAACAAATAGCTGGCTAGAACTATACAGGATGCTAGAAAAGGTAGCTATTGAAAGAGAAAATTCAAAGTTTTTCAGAAAGAGCCACCGAGTCACACCTTTTTGTTCGATGCTTACTTTCACGTACCCTTGATAACATTATTTTAATACCTATATATACTTAGGTATATGGTGTCCATTGATTGAGGATTACTTTATATTGCATTGTAATATACCTACCTAAATTCGTATATTTTATAAGTAGTTGCGTTAGCAGGGTTGAACCCTGCTGCATCCTTTCCTTCCCGTTCCTATCGAAAATAGGTAAAAACAAACTCAAATAGGGCTGAAAAGCTGAAAATGTTGAGCTTTTCGAATAGCCAATCAGCAATAGAAACATTCTGATTGTTTTATGTAAATTCGCTTTTGCACGAAATGCTACTGCAAATGAAATAACAAATACCGCAAATTGTAGATTGAATTGTAGATCGCGGTATTGTAAGGGATATGAAATGTGTGACTAGCATTTTAAAGCTTTTTGTCAGCAATCATGCAGTTGCATAATGTTAAGTATAATAACTATTCAAATACATTGGAGATAATTTTAAGGTTTATCCTAGGCAACTAGTTGCCAAAGAAGAATAAATAGGTACACTTTTTCCGTAACTGCGATTGTGAAACTTAATTGCCATGGCGCCCAAAAAACCTAAAAATAAATAAATGAAACAATATTTTTTCAACTAAGTAATTTTCTTAACATCTAGAAGTTGGACTATATATAGACTCGTTAAATTTAAATTCTGTCAACCTATATGTTCCGTTTCAGGCAACGGTCTAATAGACGAGAACGACTTCATGCAGTGGGTGACGAAGATCCAGGCGCTGCAGGGGCTGGACGTGGGCGCCAGCGGCGGCGACTCCGAGGAGGAGATCACGCAGGACCTGCTCGCCGCCTTTAAGTGAGTAGATGGGATGTACCAAATGGGGGTCCTATTTTTTAAAGCATTCAATTCTGAATTTGATTAAAATATTTACGTTTTAATTGGTTATATTCTGATGCGCTGTTCTGTCAGCTAGTTTTTTCTATTGTCATTGGAACTTATTCATTGCTCGTGAGTGCAGTACTTAGGGCCACTTGCAGAAACATATTAAATCTAGATTTAGTGTTCAATCTCGATTTAGTGTCAAATTTTATATGGACTGACGTTTCTAAAATCGAGATTTGACACTAAATCTAGATTTAAATGTTTGTGCAAGTGGCCCTAAATGGTCTTATCCGATTTTAGACCACAGCAAACCAAATGTGGAAGCGTCGTTAGTTATTGTTACCAAGTCTGTGGTGCGTGTAAAAGTAGTGTGTAAGTTGCACTACTTTGACCACTTTATCTAACGAGATGGCAGATAATCTCAATGAGAATTTGACGGCTTGGTTCAATTCAGAACCTTACCTATTCAATACCAAAATGGAAAGTGAAGTACGCTGCTGACCATTTACTTATACATAGCATACACAGATGGGGGTAGGTAGGCACACGGACCTACATTTTTTGTCCATTAAATTGAGCTTTATCCTATCAGTCATTTGGAAAACTATAAAGGGCGCAGCCTCGGTGTATTTGTCACAGCCACTCGCAGCTGAATATTCATGCTGTATAATCCCATTGCGACATGTCCATTAGCCGCGCCGCGTCACGTGATGGGATGGAACTCGATCCTCATATTTGGACTAACAAATCCAGCTGAACTAAATTAAAATCCAGGATGAGTCTGGATAAAATTCATGGATATTTGGAGCTATTTTTAACGCGCAACCGAAAATGTGTGGCTAAAGTGTAACCTGAAGGGCAAGCACGCGGCGCATAACGCGTACATTAAGACGTGATAAAAGTTTCGCATCGCGCTCACTCTTGCGCGGCCTCGAGAGTGAGCGCGACGTAGAACTTTAGTGACGTCTTGATGTGCGCGACTTGCGCGGCTTGCGCCCCTTGTTACCTATATCCGTGTTAGTGCCTATAGGATAGGAGGAAGAATAAGCCCATACTAAGTCTCTGCTACTCTCCATCCACAGGGTGTTTGACCGCGACGACAACGGCTACATCACTCGCGACGAGCTCCGCACGGCGCTGGAGATCATCGGCGAGCCCGTGACGGAGGCGCAGCTCAACCAGGTGCTGGCGCTCGGGGACATCGACCACGACGGACGCATCGACTACGAAGGTATACCTGCACTACAGTAGGTCTTTGGGGCGTTTTCATAGGCGAGAGAATCGCGACGAGTAGACGTTTCGCGCATACTCAACCACTCGTCACATCGCAGCGCTAATATCACCGTATGGACACACCTTCTAGAGTATATAGAAGTGCGTGGCAAGACGATAGTAATGGTCGTGATTTTCAAGACTATGGAGACCGCCCCTTATGAGTTTTATGACGCACGTTATGCAAATATGCACGCGTTCTGAAAGTTCCAAAGGATGTGTTAAAGTGTGCTCTACCACGCTGATCTACGTACGTGATTCAGTTATAACGTAAATCTTTATTAAACTTGGTACCTACTCCCCATTTAGAAAGGGCTCTTACAGTACGATTCTTTTTGTTTCAGAGTTCGTGAAGATGTTGCTGTAATGTGTCCTTTGCTGAAGAAGACCTCACTAGATTTAATATTAGTGTTACTATAATGAAGATTGCTGTGGAGTTACAGAGAGATTATATTTATATCCTGTATTTATGATTATGATATACTTACTTAGATCCAGCTAAAATAACCTTAATGAAAATAAGGTTAATGGTAGTTTATGAGAGTGTGAGATCGACACTAAAATAGGTATATTCGAGTATTATTGTATAGTTAAACAGACATAGTTTAAAATAAAAGAAAACGTATTTTCAGGGGTGGTTTTATTAAATTGAAGTATTGAAATGTGGTGCCTATTTTATACTAAAGACTTTAGTTTACCCAGTAGGTACCTATATATCTACTACTTTTAATATAATTAGTAGAAATACATTTTTAAGTATATTTTTTTAAACTTACCCATAACTACTAGGTAAGTATAAGACGATTACTACTTACGAACGTAGGTGCATAAGTACAAGATCAAAAATCTAGAAACCACTTAGGTAGGTATAGTTTTCGTTGAATGGTTTATCCACATTTCGTCTGATTTATAAAGCCACAACCTGACAGCAAATACTATAATATCGGTGAAATAATAACAAATATTAAGTTTTTATGAATAGATACAACATTAATTATTTTTACAGTTTGCAAGTAACACAAATACCTACCTACTGTTTGTAATTTATCAAATTTATGGTTGTGAATGTTAATTATCAGAAAGAGAAGATATACTTACCTAATCATCAAGCATCATTGTTCACAAAAATATAGTTTTTATTTTGTCGTAAAATTATACGATTGTTAAAGGTCTATTTGTATAAATGTAACGACCAACGAAACTAAGGGATTTTGTTAAAATGTTATAGCTTTATGTTATCAAACTAAATTATACTGTTTGATAAAATGGTTAACTATTTTAAAATCACAATGAATTTGTTATGGACAGCTTGGGCCTGCATTGAGGCGAGTGATGGTGTGCAAGTGATCAATAAAAAATAATTTTGTTAATTGACTAATTATTTTAAATTATGAACAAACCTATACCTCCTAATCTAAACCTCGTAAAAATTTAGCGATAAATTCTTTGGGTTTGGGCTCGTGAGTGGGATTCCAGTGTGCCATGATACGACCCTTCTGCATCCAGTTATGGGTAACTTCTTTCAGCTCCATGTAACCCTGACGGAAAGACTAGTTAGATAATACTCCACGTTGAAACTCAGCAGACGGAACCACTGTACGGATGGAGGCACCGGCAGCGTTAGATACCTATTTGTGTCCATGTCTTCAGAGATTCTGATTGCTGTAGGTATGTGTAGGTACAGGTTGTAGGTACGTAATGGCCACATAGCACCTCTCCTACTATCTATGACGCGTGACGTGATATATATTTCCCGTGATGGAATTTCACATGCATCATCTTACATAACATTTAATGACGCATTGCCTGTCTTATGCCAGGCGGGGATGGGTTGAGCGGATGTCTCTGAGCTGGCTCAAGATCGTAAAGAGTGGTGGCGCTTCACTTCGGCCCTTTGCTCCCCAGCGGAGATTGGGCATAAGTACCTACCTACACCCATAATATGTGGGTTACGCACAGATGCCAAGAGTCAAACTCGTAAAGCCACTGACCTTGATAACTAGCATGTCCACAACCCTCGTGTCTGTGACGCAGGCGTTTTTGTAAAACTTCTCCCTGAGCTTATCGCGGCACTGTTGATGCGACTTGTTAATATCACAGTAGAGCACTATAAAATAAATAACTTAATGTACTTATAAAACGTAATAATCTGTTCGGACCAATTATAATTATAATCATCAGTGGCCACCGCATCTTAACAGATGATAGTTGCAGCCATTGACATATATGTATATTACTAGGTTGCAGCATATGTAGAGGCGCTAGGTGGGGCAAGGCATGGAACACTTCTTCCCACAGAGATCGCAGGTGAATTGCGAATCCGCACAAGGTACTTGATTGGTACGAATACGAAGTCCGGACTATTAGGCATATAATAGGTCCACTTTCGTTTTGGTGCATTGCACCCTAATCTTATGATTATTGCAATCCAGGATCAAAACATGTTTCAATAAATAAAATAATAAGGAATATAACAGACAAAACTAAAGAGAATGTACTTATACTTACACAAATAAGGAATGTATCGGTACCAAGCCCGATAAAGTCCAATAGAACGCTGTCTAGCCTCATTGAAGCTTAGAGAGAGCAGTGGACGGACTTGTTTTGTTGTAGACTTGATTGATGAGCAAGTAGCCATTGTTAAATGCTATCAAGTCTATCAAAACAATCCAACTAAAAGATAACATAAAAACACTAAAAAGGTTACAGGAGACAGAGAAATGGTGGAGAAATGTAATTTTTGGTACAATATTAGTCTTTGTTTGATACTTATCAATTCAATAATGAGGCGTTTGTTAAAAAAAAAATAAAGTTCCTTTTTGGAGAAATAGATGGCGTTGTCTGGGGTTGTACCAACTTTCAAACCCTCAGAACACACTCAGATCACAATATGTTATTCTGTGAGGCTAACGAAATGTGAAAGTGACGTAGGTAGGTAGAATTGTAGTATTATTTTCGATAGTAGTGCTTATGTTAGATAGGTAGGTACCTACATAATATATCATGTTATGTAACAATGGTTAATTTACATTACCGCGAATGATTTAACTTACTTACGTGAATGAAAATCACTTGGTATGAAATGATCCGAACACAACCATGAATGTTTTCGCAGTTTCCAATCAATTTTTCGCACATTTATCCGAGTCGCCTTAATCCATTGTTGCGCCTGGCTTTCATCATTTGGAAATTTATGATGTCCTTTATTTTTACAAGTTGCGACGGCACACATTCTCATCTTGTCTTGTAAGTATTTCTTTGGGATCTTATTTAGGATCATACAATAAATAAAAATAGAAAATCAGTTCTCGCACGCAGCACCCGTTCAAACGGCGCGCATAGAGAAAAGAACACTACGTGACGGCGCGGGTAGAACTATTCACAGAATACTTAGCACTATCCCAAGCCACATGCAGTCTGAGCTTCGGAAGGATGGCTCGCACTACCACCCGACATTTAATCACAACTAGTGAGTTCTTATTCTGAGTTTAGTACTCTTTGCTCTCTATGTAATTTTTGACAGTTGGTACACTGCGTTTTCACGCCATCTATCGGCTTACCCAAAAGCTCAACTGACAGCTGTCAAGGAAAACGGCTCATTGACATCCATTGACATCAGTCTGATGACAGGTAAGGTTATTTATAAAGATTTTGTAAAACAGAATGTGTTAAAAAAGTTACAATACAAAAAAAAGTTTTGCATAAACAGACGTTTATCCCGTATTCACAGGAAAAGACATCTGATACAAACAAAAACTACCCTTATTCGAATGAAAAAAGGGTTCTGTCAGATGTCTTTCCTGGGATATAGTAAAATAAAACAATATTATGTGAGTTCCATCTCTATTAATTGTAAATTAACATTTGGACTTAATTGCATCTATTTACATTTTATTGATTGGCCTACTGTAGTGTAACATAAACATATTATTCATTACCGGCAAAGAATTTGGAGAGGAAGTCTTTGGGTTTGGGCTCCTCTGATGGTTTCCAGTATGCCATGACATGCCCCTTTTGTTTCCATATTTTCACACATTCCTGCAATTCCATCTGACCCTAAAAGCATACATGAACAATGAGAATAAATGTTATTACATTTTAATACATTGTTAAACATAGTTAGGGAGAGAATGCAATATAGGTAACTAATTGAATATTTTAAGTACCTAATAGTAGTAAACAGTAATATTCATATTATATTTTTAGGTTTACAGAAACAAATATTTAAGTAGGATTGCATCCTGTACCTTGATGACCAGTACATCAATGACCCTAATGTCACTGACATCTTTGTTCTTCAAGAATATTTCCTTTAGCTTGTCACGGCACTGTTCCTCAGTTTTTGGCATATCAAAGTCTTTTACTGAAAAAGAAACAAACTTTACTAAACCAACTCGGATTCATTTTGTAGGCACTAGCATCATTCTCACAAAAATAAATACTATAATATGGATTGTAACTGTATTAATTAGAGGGATGATCATAGTCCTATCTATAAAGTGTTATATATAGGGTTAATACATGAAAATAATGTAATAAAGAGGATAATTGATGACATAATAACACTAACCTATGTATGGGATCTGACGATACCAAGCTTTGTACAAATTTAGCACTCTTCTCCTCGCTTCACCCTTGCTCAATGAGAGCATAGGTTTTACATATCTGGAGCCAACTTGTATGGCTTGTTTAGCCGACATTTTATATGAGAATTTGTGGTTTTATTTACAGAAAAACTATTTTTCAGCTGAAATCTACGACTTGAATTTTATGATTTTTTGACAGATCCATCCAGTTAACATTTCTTCTGATACATGCCCATGAAATCACAGATGAGATTTGAAAGTGACAGATAACGCTATCCTCAGAATAATAAAACCGCAACGCATTTACCTTTTTCTGTTGGGAATGAAGACAACAAAGTCGTATCCAAGGAACATAGTCGTATCCGTGTCACAATGCGACATCATATAACAAAATGCCTAGGCGTAATAACGGTGCTGTCGGATTATACCAGCGGCTAGGTTGGACGGCAGATCATAAAGTTGGTGACTATATAAACTACTAACGCCATCTATGATTAAGTTCAAGACCCGATGTCCGTGTCGATTGAACACTGCCTGTATCCGCTCTATCCACTATCCATGTCCATGCTTGATGCACGATATCTACCTATAAATGTATAATAAGCATTGTGTATAGAATTCATGATATATAATATTGTAGGCACTCAAGTTCCTTGCAAGTCCAGGAAAACCATCAAATTTTAATGTAGTTAATAATGGGGTAAAAGAAAAATAAAATTGAGATACTAAATTTTATTTTCTTATGTCTATGTTCTTAGTTTTATCTAATATTTCTTTGTATGGAGGGTTAATTGGTGCTTGTACTGGCTCCCTGTACTCATAAGTGGTCTGTCCTTCTAGCAAAAGTGAATAAGAAGTATCGGAATCATAAGCGCTCAAGTCCCCACAAGCATTAAATGGAACAATAAATCTGTTAGGGCCTGTAAACTCATTGAAGTCACAATACTTGTGGTCAAGCAGAGGATTGGCCATGGTCGGCACATAGCCATCAGGTGGCTGATAGTTTTGACACACTACAAATGCTTCAATACTAGAATTCCTGGAGCTCCGAGGTTTAGAAACAGTAACAAATGAAAAGAATTGCTTCAACTGTGAGTAAAGAAGAGTTACATCTTTACCTCTGAATATTTTAGCCACAAATACGCCACCATTTTTTAAGACATGAGTAGTTATATTTAGTGCTGCAAGTAAAAGCTGAGACTGAACATATTCATCAATGTCATGGAGTCCAGTCACGTCTGGGGCTCCATCACAGACCACCAAGTCAGCTTTGAGGCCTTCAAATTCTTTAATTATTTCATTAGCTGTGCTTAGTTTTGTAATGTCGCCCTGAATTTGCTTGACTCCTGGAAGTGGTGCCATAGCCTGTAAGTCCACTGCTACTATCTTGACATCATCTTCTGCTTCACTGTTCTGTCGTAACTTTTTAGTTAGAACTTGGCTCCAACTGCCTGGAGCCGCGCAGAGGTCCACCGCACGCAGGACTCCATCAAATATATTGTACTCCTCGTTGATCTGAAGCAACTTGAAAGCACTTCTTGCTCGCCATCCTTCTTCTTTAGCTAGTCTATAATATATGTCGCGTTTATCCTTTGATGTTTTTCCCATTATTTTCTCTGTCTAAATGTACTTAGTCTCTTTACAATTTAAATAAGTACTTTGAGAAGCGAAAAAGGTGAAGTAACAAGAAAATCAAAAGTTATTTTAAGGTTATTATTACTTATTTTGTGTTTTTGTAACATTCTGTGGTAGGATTTTGACACTCTTGGGCTGGTAGACCACAGATCAAAAAAGCTAGCCTATTATTTTATGCTACCACCCCACTTGGCTATTCGTATTTGCGTAAATGCCAAAAATTTGCCGTATTTCCAAAAAATTTGGTTTTTAGCAAATAGCTAATAACAAATAACGAACTGTGGTTGTAGCATTAAAGAAGTGTTATGTTCCTTGCACACATGGCGGACAAGTCCGATATTGTAACGCCATAAAAACGTTATTCTGAGAATCGAGTAAGTGTTGTCACTTGTCAAATACTATGTTCCTCGTTTCACTCGTTTGTCTTTTTATATTTTACTAGATGTTCCCGCGAGCTTCGCTTCGCCTGAAAAAGTTTTCCCGTGGGAATTCCGGGATAAAAAGTAGCCTATGTTCTATCCCAGAGTCGAGACCATCTGTATTTGCTATACAGATGGTCTCGACTTTCATTCTAATCTGTTCATTAGTTTTGGGGTGAAAGCGTAACAGAACGTCGTCGTGTGTTTATAAACATTGTTACCATAAAGTTACTTGCAGAAACATATTAAATCTAGATTTAATATGTTTCTGCAAGTGGCCCTAAATGTACGTTTTCAGCGCTGGATATGTGCGTTTTGAAAACTCCGTTGCGGCAACACTGATTCGCAACACTGATAATATTAGTTAGGATTGTCATTGTCAGCTGGATTTCTGTAACAAAAGTTTTCAAGATATTTATTCTTCGTAAAAAATGCAATTCCTGACTTCGAATCCCTTAGTTATATTTATACTACAAGAATGGAAACTGCTTTCTTTACTGACAATAATTTTTATGCTGTACTTTTATTACACCAAAACCTTTACATTTTTCGAAGAAAAAGGTGTAAAATTTATGAAACCATACATTTTGCTGGGAAATTTGGGGCCCAGACTTATGCTTAAAGTGTCAATGCATGGATTTCAACTGCACATCTACAACCACTTCAAAGGTTCTCCGTATGGTGGTAAGTGCCTATAATTATATTTTTTACATGTTAACAAAGTCAATTCAAAAGTTTATAAATAGTTCCACATCCAAGATATACTTAGTTGAAATAAATAAATTGACTAATAGTCAAAATCTTGCATCCAATGCAATCATATCCTTTGCATTCACAATTTGTAACAAATAATATTTTTCACAAAAACTATAATTTTCAATATTCATATTAAATTAATGTTCTGTTTCAGGAATATTCGAAGGGCGTCGACCTGTGTTTTACGTCTTTGATCCAGATTTAATAAAAGCTGTGACTATTAAGAATTTTGATCACTTTGTTGATAGAAATGTGCTAAACAGTAGACAACCTGGCTACCTCAGCCGCTCACTCATTAACCTGAAGGTAAGATCATTGTTTACTTTATGTTTATCTATAGATAGCTATGTGATGCAAGATACATAAATATTTGTTCAAATAAACTAGCTATAAAGATAGAACAATAACAAACTATTGACTATTGTGCATTTTCAGAATTCCCACTCACATCAGTGTAAACTTTACCCTTAAATTAAGTTACAGATATAACTAGAAGATAGATGAGGTTTAATCTGCTTTACAAGTTAAATCTATCTTTATATTGCAATAATAATATTCCAGGGTCGAGACTGGAAAGATGTCAGGAGTACACTGACACCCTCCTTCAGTTCCACTCGTCTGAGGAATATGCTGCCCCTCATAGAACAGTGCACAACTCAGATGGTACAATTCTTAAAGGCATTTGGTATGTGTTGCATAATAAATAGTAATCTTATTCATATAATGCAGGATAGTTAGTGTGATATAAATGTTTAATTACAGATAAGAAAGAAGTAGAAATGAAGGATGTAATGGGCCACTTCACTCTGGAAGTGATTGGAGCGTGTGCGTTTGGAATCAAATGTGATGCTCTTACTGATGAAAATGCACACTTTGTTCAGGTAACATTAACATGGGCTTTTACAAAACTATCTATAAAAAGGAAGTCATCTCATAACTTGTTAAATATTGGAAATAATTTCTGTTCATTCAAGACCCAATAAGCTCTTTGCCCAATTTAGTAAATTGCATTATTTATCATATTATAAACAACCAAAGATAAGATGTACCTTTTGACCTCTTATCTAAACGTCTTATAATGATCTGAGTATGTATTCCATTTTCAGGTGGCATCCAAATTTAATGATATGGCGGTATCAAAGAGATTATTAATATTTTTTGTGCTAATCTTTATGCCACGAATGTTCAGGTTCTTGAACCTATCTTTCTTGAACCCTGAAAGCACTAAGGAATTGCTAAAAATTTTGACTGCTGCCAAGGCAGAAAGAAGATCTACTAAATCAAAGTATGTGAATGCCTTCTACAATCCCATTTCCAAAGCAATACCTATTAGTAAAACAACAATATACAGGATATGACTTCTTATCTCAAAGCAGAAGTAGATGGATCTGGTGTATAGTTATTATTGATTGTATTTATTGGAGAAATTTGGTGGTCTACTGGGGTCTTGGTGGTCGATTACGATCAACTGGGTACAAAATTTATTAGAAAGATGAGCTAAGATATTTATAACTAAGTTCTTTAAAACTATTTTACAGGAGAAACGATTTCTTACAATTATTAATTGATTCTGCTGAGCCAGAAAAAACTGAATCGGTAAAGCCCGGTGAACACAAGAAACGTAAGTTGAAATATATTTTAAATTTTATTTCTGAAGGAAATGATGTTTGTACCTAATTTTAAAAAAAAACTGGCATTACACAGAAGATCTTTGTTTTTTTTTCTGTGGGGTTAAAAGCCACGGAGACCAAACAAAATCATCAATCAACGTCGCTTACTACCACTACAAACCTTCACTTGTTTCCAGACCTAGACGAGGACACGATCGATGCGCAGGCGCTGCTATTCCTCATAGCGGGCTACGAGACGTCGAGCACGGTGCTGTCGTTCGCGATCCACGTGATGGCGACGCACCCCGAGCTGCAGCGGCGGCTGCGCGAGCACGTCTCCGAGGTCACCGACGGCAAGGAAATGTCGTATGAAGTGCTGGCGGAGCTGCACTATTTAGAAGCCTTTTTGCTTGGTAAGAGAGGGACTTATTGGGATTACTCAGTACGCCCTCCGGCTAGGACTTGGGAAAGGTGGCTGGTAATGATCGGATGCGGAAAGCAGATATAGATCAGTGAATCACTAGAGCAGTGGACTGCTATAGGCTTATTATGATGATGACTCAGTAATGTGCGTACCACCATAGGTATTCCTATAACTTTAAAAGGTTTTGCGATGTATGTGCCTAATTTAGTATCGTGAATCAAGCCCAAAAATGTTGTCATCCTTGCAGAGACTCTCCGCGTGTACCCCCCTGTATCACGCATAGACCGCGTGGTGACCAAGCCCTACACCGTCCCGGGCACGTCCATCAACTTGGACCCGGGCACGGTGGTGGCCATCCCGGTGTACGGCATCCACATGGACCCTGACATCTACCCGGAACCCACCAAGATCCGCCCGGAGAGGTTCCTTGGCGACGAGAAGAATGACCGACCGTCACATTTGTATTTGGCGTTTGGTGCCGGTCCGAGAAATTGTATTGGTAAGAGTGGAATGTTAAGGTGTTGTTATCGGTTTGGTGTTTTTGTTAGCATGTCTAATTGTATGTCTAACTGCGCACAGTAATTTAGCGGTTGGGTTATTTTTTACATCTAAACTAATCTAAAGAATAGGCAGTTTTATTACATAATTATCGGTTTGGTGTTCTTGTTAGCATGTCTAATTGTATGCTTATCTGAGCACAATAATTTAACGGTTGGGTTAATTTTTACATCTAAACTAATCTAAAGAATAGGCAGTTATATTACATAAGTACTTGCCTAAAACAAATTATTTTTAACATTATACTTTTTTTCGCGACTAGGCAAATGTAGTGTGGGACGCCCTCCGGCTAGATGGGGTGACGACTTGCGAAATGTGGATGGATATGATTGGATGCGGAAAGCTAAAGTTCGCACCCAGTGGCGAGCTATGGGAGAGGCCTATGTCCAGCAGTGGACTGCTATAGGCTGATGATGATGACTTTTTGTAACCAGTACCTACACCACGGCACAGGCCGAGCCTAGTGTGGAAGCCACCAATTTTCGTAAATTTGCTAACTCCTCACACACTTCCAATTTAATTTCATAATATTTTACCATAGAATAACGAGACTAGCAGTACTTGTTATTCTATGATTGTACTTAGGTACTAATTTAAATTATTCTAAGGTGTTTAAATAAATATTTTTGATTTGATTTTAATTGTCTGTTTCAGGGCTGCGTTTTGCGATGTTTTCCGTCAAGTTGGCAATGGTCACCTTGCTGAAGAACTACAAGTTCTCTCCGTGCTCCAAGACAAAGGATCCTATCCCGTTTGAGAAGAAAGGCATCTTGTTGAAAGCCCATGGTGGCGTCTGGGTAACTCTTGAATCGTTGAAAGAGTAAGGACCATTCATAGTACAAATATGCAAAAGGTTATCCCAGAATACTTTCACAAAAACTGTCTTCTGTGATACGGTTTTATTTAGCACTAATTATTATTTTATGTAAGATCATAACCATTAGATGTAGATAATATAATTATGTCCGTAGATATTGATCAGATTCTTGCCATTTTACAATTAGCCACTTTCTACATTAACTAATGAATACATCATGTGATATTAAGTGCCACAAATAATTTTCTAAATGCATAATAGTTGTATGTATATAAGATACTCGAATTCACAAAAATAATATATAAATAGGTCGTAAGTTTCAAAAGTATTTCTTGAAATCTCATAATTTCTTAAACCTAATTTTCGATCTTTGTAAAACAAGCTATAAAAAATCCTATAGTATCTCTGTATAAGTCGTCCACAGGTCGTAGAGGATCCATTTCCGGGCCGAACCTCTGAACCAACACCCTGAAATTCAGAATACATGGTTTTACCTATGTACTATCATCACATCACAATTTTTCATGCAACACTGATTTGTAGGAATAACATAATAATGTGTGTGTATGTATTTTTTGTTAGCCAAGGCTTGTTTAAAGTTACTAAGCATATTATATTGACCTTTGTTCATCTGTGAGTCCGCACCCACTCCACCCGGGCCCGCCCAGCAGCGGCTCAGCAGCCACCAGCCTCAGACACTGGAACTCCTGCAGGGCCCACGCCACCATACCCTCGTTCTCGTCCTCGGTGATGGTGCAAGTACTATAAATTAACTTGCCCCCAACTTTCAATACAGCTACAGCCTGAAAGAGCTTGTTGATTAATGAAATGTTGATGGGGTAAAGTTTCTTAAGCCTTGGTAATTACTGTTTTGAGTAGCAACTGTTGTTTCAAAGATACTTACGGACTTCATTAATTTTCTTTGGACAAACTTGTAAGAATTAAGCATCTTAGGCGTCATTTTATTTAGTAACAATGGACGCTGACCCAAACCGCTACAAGGTGCGTCCAAGAGAACTTTATCGAAACTGTTAGATGGAAAAGGAGGCCCCACATTTATTCCTGTAGAAGCATCTGACCAGCATTTTGTAGAATCATAAGCGTAGCACTTGATGCATTTTATTCCATGAGCCATTGCATTTGCCTGTATCTTCTCTACCTTTTTAACAGTTTTATCTATTGCTGTGATCATTGCCTGAAATTAAACATACATGCAGCAATGCACCTCTGCCTACCCCGCAAGGGAGTACATAAGTACAAGGCGTGAGTGCGTGTTTTTTTTTTTTTTTTTTTTAAACATACATTTACAAGGTGGCTCATTTGTATCAATCATATATGGAAAATTCCTAGTTCTTTGGAAAAAAATCCTCAAACTGGAACTCCTAGCTTCTTTTCTGTTCACTGACCAATATAAATAGGCCACCTTGAATTTATAATTTACTTATGATTTTTCAACATCAAAGGTGGTGTTTAAAAATGGTACAAAATGAAATTAATGGTGATAGTGATATTATTATGATAACGGTAGGTGTTGGTACAAATAATAATTAAATATGGTGAGATTATAATCAGTGTTATAGCAATGCTATGAGATGAAATTGCAAGCTTTTATTAGTATATTTTTTATAGCATCTTTTGCCTAGTTGAAATTAAATGATGATGTATTTTACACTCCTGTTTTATTTCATAATAGTTATACCTTGTCATTAGACATTTCTGCTATATGGGTTGTCTTATTGCCCGGCGCAGCACACATGTCTAGGATAGCCTCACCTGGCTGAGAATCAACCACCCATCCACACACTATGGACGGTAAATTCTGTAGCAGAATGTCCCCTTTAGGGTACATTGTTTCATTTATTACGGGCAATCTAGAAGCAGGCATGATGGTGTGCACTGCTATGCCACTGTAAGTTAGGAAACATTCATAAAAATACCATCAGAAGAGAAATGTAAGTATTCTACAATTAAGTTCAGTCTGTACCTTGGCTCTAAATCCTCTCCATACAATTGGTTTCGCAACATTTTCAGTTGGCCCATACCAACAAATATTTTTCTGCCATTATATTGCACTTTCAACCCCTTCTTGCATTTTTCTTCTAAGTCTCCATAAATTGAGACAAAACTATCCAGTTGACAATCTGAAAATTATGATATAACTACTGGAAGTAGACCTCAAAACTAAAACTAAGAACCATTGACTGCATAAATCATATTTCACAATAATAGTAAATATTTTATTTGGAAATGCATCAATGGTGCACAGTTTATAAAATGAATGAGTGTCCCTCTTTTTTTGAGGAACCTATCAGATGCTATATACTGCAGGGAATCTGTACGGAGAAACATTGTTGCCTTTGATGATACTAACTTGTTGGTAAGCCCATTACTCCAGGTGCAAACACATGAGCACCTCTTAGCACTGCTGCAGCACAAGATGCATCGACTATCACTTCTGTCTCTGGGATGGTCATGTTTTCATCATCAGGCCAACGCTCCAACACCAAACAATCAGGTTTCAAGAGGTAAAACTTTGGTATTCTTGAAAATTCCAAATCCTCACATTGCTGAAAATTTTATGTTGTTTTTTAATACTTACATGATATATAGGAACAGAAACAGGTAATTCATAATAATATTAGAAATTAACAATTTACTTACTAACTTTAAAGTTACTTCAATTATTTCTGGGTCAAATTTTCTCAATTTGTTTATTCTAAATATTGTGTACTTTGGAGCTTTTGCCAACCAATCCATAAGGTTAATAATATCTCCATGCACCTGAAATTATATCATTTTATTTTTAAAACCGGCGAGCAGCATAGTTTTTGTATATTTTCTGTTGTGTAAAATAGAAAATAATCTAACCTCTTCAATATTTTCATTTCGCCTTATTTCTCTCAGAATTTCCGAATGTTTTAAAATCTGCGCCATTTTTGTTGAGATTTAAGTAATATTTTCGTGCACAAATTATTCCAGTAACAGCAAATTATATAAGATATATATTTTCACAATGTTTTTCCAACCTCCCGCCATCCCCCCCTCCCGACGTCGCGCCTCTGAACACAGATTATCAAAACGAACACAGATTATGTTTTTGTCTGTCCGGCGATCCGATATCCGATATGCGACAAAAGTTTGCACTTCTTTCCTTTCTATATTTCATAAAGGAGTACACACTAGCGGACGCGGCTTACGGACGCGGCTGTCAGCCGCGATAGTGTGCACGCTTTTAAGGGATAGTTCGTGCCAGATCGCAGTCGGACGTCTGAAAGTTGAAGGTCAGTCCAAGGTTACGTCCGATAGTTTGAACATAGTCGCGGCTGACAGCCACGTCCGTAAGCCGCGTCCGCTAGTGTCTCGGCACCTTAATCCTTATGTTTGTAGGACACTTGGCTATTTTTATTTATTATTGGCCAAACATTTATAGTGACGATATGGCATTTTCGGCAAATACGGAAATACAAATAGCCAAGTGGGGTCATAGTATTTAAAAAAGCAAGAGTGTAAAAAGGCATAACAGCCTGCTTAACACGATCATATCGGTTGGGTTGGCGTGGCTCTGAAATATTTTAGTTATCCGATCTACCTGTGATAAAAATTGTTATTCAAAATGTAGCAAAATATTAATGATTTCATTAAAAAATGCTTTAATTTATTTTAAATGAACGTAATAAGAAATGCAAAAAATATTAAATTATTTTAATGCACACTGGCCACTTTTTGGCAATACGTGGCATGCCATGGACAAACTTCCACGTTCGCCGCCATTTTGACATCCAGCAGATTGTGTAGTGATTTCGTAAAGTAAAACGTTTTTTTCTTGATATTATAGACTTTTTCTTCCGAAAATGTAAGTAAATAGAGACTGCGTTTATAAATACTTCTGTTTTAATAGTTATTGACGTGAAAGTGACCGTAACAAACATAGTTCTACACATTATTGACTGAGGGTGGTAACCGCTGGTGTCTGTAGTAGTGGCGGCGTATGTAGCTTTGTTATAAATCATTACCACACGCTAAGAATTATAAGTTGTTTACTGTGAATGCTGACCACAATCCTAAATTAGTGTTGCGATAACATTTCTTTACGTTCATATTGTGTTCATTGATCTTCAATAGACGATGTCAAATTGAGCCGACTTGCCATGTCATTATCATTGATTTAAGTAACGTGTTGTGAGGAGTGACTCAGAATCTTCAGGTTTAATAATGTAAATAATTAATTCTGTTTCAGAAATTATATACAGGCTGCAAGATGGGGAATATGTTTGCAAATTTATTTAAAGGCCTCTTTGGCAAAAAGGAAATGAGAATATTGATGGTTGGTTTGGATGCTGCTGGTAAAACCACAATCTTATACAAATTGAAATTAGGCGAAATTGTTACAACTATACCTACTATTGGTGAGTAACTTCATTATTTACCACATTACAGCACAAATGTTCATAGAAAGTTGTGGGAAATATGAGTCATGGTACATCTTAGTTATTGCATTTTAGTTACTATTCACACCATCAATTAACAAGTGTCCCTTCAATCTGGTAACTGAATTAATATTCTCCTACCTAGTTCCTACCTTTTAAATGTAATTTATATGGTGAATACCAATGATCATTTTGTTAAAATTTGCTTATGTGGCACCTAATCTTAGCTCATTGTGAAAGTATTTGTGTCTTTTATCATGACAAGCAGCTTTTGCTCTACTTAATTGCATGCTGAATGTTAATACAAATGTGTATGATGTGTGTCATATAAGCAGGTATAAATTTAATATTTTAGAATACTTTTAAACTGTAATTAATTAAATATCTCTATAATTATTGAGAGAAGGGTTGTATTCTACACATATGGGTATTTGCTGTTAAACACAATAAGCATACATAAAGTCTAACTGTGCTACCACAAAATACTTTAAACACTGTTTAACCAGTGTTTAAAACGAAATTTGACAGATTTTGTAGGCATTTGACAGCGCTAAACACCTGTTAAATACTGTCTAAGTTTTTGTGATAAAACCCTAAATATTTTACACATAAAAAGGCACAGTACATTCATAAAGTTACGCAATCTAAGAGAAAACAAAGGTATAATAGGTTTTTTAAACTATACATTATACCACCATAACTTACTAGGGCTTTGGTTCATTTTCAGGATTTAACGTTGAGACTGTAGAATACAAAAACATCAGTTTCACCGTATGGGATGTTGGTGGTCAAGACAAAATTCGACCACTGTGGAGGCATTACTTCCAGAACACACAGGTAATTTAATAAAATTATCCTTAAAATCCTATCCACATTGCCAGATGTTGGTGCAGAGGAAGTCCTTGACGCAGAAGGCTGGACAACATCATCTGTGGCCACAGGTCACCCAGATCCACCTTGATGAATGGCTTAAATATGTATAAGGAGACCTTTGCCCATGCTTCATCCATTTTGAGAAAACATAATAAATAATTTTCTAATTATACAATAACGGTTTATTTAGGGTCCTATGTAACATAACACTTTTTTCTCTTGGAAATGCTTAATCAAATAGCTTGCTGTGATGATTCCTTTGAGTCTCATAAAAATAGTATAGACTCAGATATTACAAAAATGCTATGGTTTACAACATTTATTAATTAAAAGTACTAGTTTTACCAAATGATATAAAAGTTGTAGAAATTAAAGTAATGTATTTTAATCTATTTTATAGTACCACCTTTTTGGTGATGGTGAGTCATATCATTAGCATTTCCTGATAGTTGAATAAGTTACTCAGTATTTTATCATACTTAATAAGTATTTGACATATTTACATTGTATGGTTTCTTTACTGCAATGTTGATAAAATAAGTAGGGCAACTTGGTCTTACACATTGATGCAATAATTGCAGGGATTCAAAACTATGTTTACATGCATTTTTTACACATATTGCCATGATGGAGGAAATCAAAAGTGATTGTATAGTGATAGTCACATCAATACATACAAGTATTGATGTGACTATCAACCCATATTTTGAAATTTATTAAGGTGTTAATATTACACTACCCTGTCCAAAATCCATAGCGTGGCGCGCAAAAACATATAAATATTACTTTGCACTCCCTCTCAAGGTTGATAAAGGCGAGTGACAGTGCTATGCCCAGTCTTCAGACATGATTGTCAACTGAAGCAATTTTAACAATATTCCTTTCCTTGTTTCCAGGGTCTCATCTTCGTAGTAGACAGTAACGACAGAGAGCGTATCGGCGAGGCGCGCGAGGAGCTGATGCGAATGTTAAGTGAAGACGAGCTACGGGACGCAGTACTCCTCATCTTCGCCAACAAACAGGTCAGTTCAACCTTCAATCTATCGTAGGTGTAGATTTAACTGTGAGGCACTTTGAATATTCAAGTAGTAAATATTGTTTGAATATTGTATTCAAGGGTTAAATTATGTCACCATTTAAATCATGTTATATAAAAAGAAACCTACTTGTGGTTTTTATGATTCATGTGAATTATATATTTTTAATTCACAAAATTAGCAGTAATTAGGTTAACAGTTATCTACTACCAGTTACAAGAATCATAAACCTGAATTTCTCCTAAAAACTTTTCTGGATTTGGATGGTTTTTCTAGATACGAAATCGTAATTTACGTTTTAAATAAATAGTTATGTAATGTTGTTTAGCTTACCAACTTCATTGCGGCTATAAATAAATTGATAAGGTATAATCCTTTAACCTTGAGTGCCAAAACGTAACAGTATTTCAAACTAGCACACTACTAATTCAGAGAGAAGTAGAGCATTTGTATGAAACCTCTGCCCTGCCTCATGAACTGATGTTGATATCACTCAGTCTCACTATGTCTCCTACCACGTCCCGCTAATCTGACTGGCCAATTCATTCTCAACGGTGATAAACCGTAGTGTTTGTCACTGTCACTGGCCTGAAGAAGCCTGTGTGTCAATGCCAACTGCCTGGTTGTTAACCCTAGTGGTGTTGCAGGATCTGCCGAACGCCATGAACGCGGCGGAGATCACGGACAAGCTGGGGCTGCACTCGCTGCGCAACCGCAACTGGTACATCCAGGCCACGTGCGCCACCTCCGGCGACGGGCTCTACGAGGGGCTCGACTGGCTCTCCAACCAACTCAAGAACGCCAACCGCTAACTAGCCTAGCCCACACTAATCTGATTACGGAAAGAGACTATGGTTTAAGATATGTTAACTTTATTTGCTATAAAATACAATGTATTATGTGCGGAATCGTAAATGTATTACTAACGCGTCAACGGCCGACCGAGCGCACATCACACCCGCGTTGGACCCTCAGCTCCGCACCTGTCTCCGTCGTAGTCTCCCGCCGCGTCTCGCGATCACAAGCACTGGCCGACCCGTGTGGTGTACGCTCGGTCGCCGTTGACGTCGAACAAAATATAGTGTGTAAAGTTATTGCAAAATTTCATTTTTTGTTTATAACAATCAGTTAATGTTGGGAGTTTGTATCGAGGTGTACACGACCACACGCCGAGTGTCGCGCATTGTGATGTGGATAGGTTCGTAGCTGACACGTGATAAAGTGAATCACAGCATAACATGTTTTATATGTATACTGTATGTGGAATAAGTTGTCTTAATAAAGTATTTAAAGTTAATTAACTTTCAATGACTTTAATTTTTAGCTGAGTTAGAGCCTAGTGGAACTTTCTGTATGATGAATAGGCGCGCGATGGCCCTGCTTGGAGTTGTCTCGAGTAGCCGACAGTCGATATCTAGATTCTGGAGTACATTGCCTATTCACATCGCTCTGTGGCTAAGAACTTAGAATAATTATATTTTTTGTTTCGAATGTACGATGATCATGGTTCATCAGTTTATTTAGTGTGCATATTCCATTTCTTATTTGAACCTATTGTATGATGATAGTTTATTTGATGGAGTTAGGTAGAGTAAGCTGTTATGTATTGACACTGGAGCGTCCCGCGCCGCAGTGCATTTACCTTCATCTCTCATGCGAGCCGAGATTATTCTTAACTTGTAATTTAGGTATATATTTAGATAACACTTTAATTTTGAGGGATCTCCTTGTTTACAGGGAACTGCTCAGAATTTTCAGTGGTATTTCGCTCTTACACAATTTATTATAACTTAGCATTTTTATAATAATTTAGAAGAAATTGTTACACAATTCAAAATAAATACTTGAATAGTGCAGTGGGAGTGGTATATAATTTTTATTTTTAATAAAATTGATACAATGAAAATCTGTGACATTCCGGTTTGTCTTTATGCTGTATTATGGAATAAATTATCCTTACAAATATTGAATTTTTGCTTTAAAGAAATTCCTCTTTGATTGGCGTACCCAAAATTTTACTTGGTCACAAAACTCACAAATGATTCTTTAAATAAGTAGTTATTATTTAATTCTAAATATAAACACCAACACACTATAAACACAATACACTACAAATCTAATACCTACATAACTCTTACTTTATAAGTAGGAAATGTACATTTTAGGAACAAACCAGCAGGTGCCTTAATATCGAACTGGTACATTTATGTAGTTGCAGCAAAGCTACGCTATCACTATCAAGTTCATATAAAATGTCATATGAATGTTGGCCCTCCCGCTATATTGCGGTTTTTTCTTGAATTTAGGACTACGCATTTTATTACTTCCTCTATGTTTAGCCGTGGTATCTAACTTCCCTCTGTATCTATTATACCATATAAATAGTAATACCATAATAGGTAGGTACTAACTATACTTACGTATCAATATCAAGGTATATAACTATGTACGTTTAAGTATTACTCTGTAGCGTCCGGTTGTGAGCGTCTCACTAACCTTAGTGACCTGAAGATAAGATCTTGAAGAACGATAGGTACCAATCTCGGTTACAAAGCAGCTGGGCACCCCTGCTCTAGATTATGAAAATGTAGCTTAGGAGTGCTCTACGCTACGCTAACCGTCGCCGTTGTGACGACATTTCCGCCAAAAACGGCCGTTTTAGGCCAATTTTAGGCACATTCTAGGTACTGGGTATTGGGAGGTAGGTTCTAAAAATTGAAATTAGCATGGAAAGGCCGTGAAACGTGACAGTTTTAGGAAAAACGCTATCAAAAGGAAGTTATATTTTATTTTTCAATTTGCGGCGCTAGTTGGCCCTTTTTCGTTTAGGATTTTGATGCTATGCTATGTCACTGGAACATTTTCATTGCTCGCAAATATAATAGGTAATAAATCTCCGTAACGACGCTTCCTGAAAAGCCACACCAATCTCTGTAACGGAGAGCAAGAAACAGAATTTCACATACTTCATGAATGGTATATTGTAAAATGCACAAAGCAAATACAAGTAAAATGGCATAACATTATATTAATTGGTTGCGTTCGATAAAGATAACTTTGATGCTGAACATTTTCTTTTTAAATTAACTGGTAAGTACGTATTCCATTTCTTCATACATTTAGGCTGAAATTAGACCGCACCACAACAACCGCACGCAGTCGCTATATTCCACTGCATGCAGTTATACGTTCGACTTCGTGCAATCATGACATCAACTGCACGCGGTCGGCTGCAGTCGAGTGCAGTCAATATCAGATAGACCAGCTCCTGGTCTCCAACTGGACCAAACGCAACTGGTTTATTATTTTTTTAAATTATATCCTACCTATTTTCCTACTACTGGGCAATGGCCTCCCTTTTTAACCGACTTCGAAAAATGGAAGAGATTCTCAATTCATCTGTATGTATTTTTTTTCTCCCACGTTACACGACGACGTGGTTACCACATCGCAATGACAGCGACAACGCAACCACATCGACATTTTGTCGCTGCCACAACGCAACTGCAAAAAGCCGCTGTCACACTATTCACACGTAACCACAGCTTGACCACATTATGTCGCTGCGACGTGGTGTGGTTGTGGTACGTGTGAATTGACGCTAAGGGGAAGGTTTACATCTTTTTATCCCGGAATTTCCACGGGAAAACCTTTTAGGGTGAAGCGAAGCGCGTGAGAAAATCTAGATACAAAATGGAAATCCATAAATTGGGTGAGTACCTACAGCTGGCCTTGATTGCCTCAGTCTCCGCCATGCAGCGTCAAAATGTACGGTACATTTCAAAAATTAGCTTTGTTACTTTTTAAAAATAAAGGTATGTTTTCTTTTTGTGAAAAATTGAGTTAACTTAGGTAGTTTCCCTGCAGGGCCCGTCTTATTTCTCCACCCTGTATACAAAGTACGTACAGGCTATCCTTGTAAGTAACCAAACTGATTTTGGTAGTATAATACATAGGTGTAAGTACTATACCTAGCTCTTTCGAGCGCAAACGATAATTTAAACCTATTTATACTAAGTATATGGATTTTTCCTACTAAAGTATTAAGGTTTTTTGGTCTACATAGGTACTGTAGTATACATTGTTTCACGGGGAAAGACATCTGGCAGGACCCTTATTACATTCGAATAAGGGTAGCTTTTGTTTGTATCAGATGTCTTTCCCCGTGAAACAAGGTATAGTAACCTATAAATGTACATAAATATTCATAAAAAGTCAGATATTTTATTGATTAAAATCGAAATGTCAGACATTCACTTAGAACTTAGTTTTTGGACGCGCGTTGATGTCTAATATATGAAAAATATGTAACTACATTGATTAACTCGTATACTTAATTAGTCTCAGAATTTTGTTGTTGTTGATATATTTTAAACACGATTGTTTATAAATTACGAAGGCAATTATTCTAAATTGTAGCTATGTTAATGTAGACCAAGATCTCGGGTGATTGTTAGAACTTCGTTTTTCTGGCACTGCGTTGAAGTCTTTTACAGGAGAGCTTGTAAGAAAAAGGCATCGAGTATTGAATAGTTTTTTTTTCATATTTAGTTTTTTTTTACAATAGTCGCACCTAAGTATTTAACTTTCAAAACGATACATTCAAGTGTTCATAGTAGGTAAGACCACAATATATCAACCGACTGCTACAGAAGGAGGGTAATATTTTCAATCTTAGACATACTTAGCTCAAAATAAATCGACGCTATAGTCACACGGTACTATAGCAGCTTGCTCTAGAGCGACATACTAAAGACATTCCGGGTGATTTCGCGAATATTATCTATTACAGAGTCGCCTGGCAGCTAGCCCGCGCCTCGTACTCTACTCCTATATATTAAACCACTGAAACGTACAAATAAACAGATAAATTAGATTCCTAAATAACTTCGTTCGAATCTTGTTTTGGTTAACGGCAATTGGTATTGATTTGATTTGAACGAGGCTACGACATATTCACTGGTTGAGTACAGAATGGAGTAGGTGCGCGTCATTTTTATGGATTTGGTTTCCTATTAGAGTATCAGAACGCCGCAGTATAGGTTAGATTTGTTATTATTGCTGCTATTGCCACTAAAATTTTGTCTAGAACATAGTATGATTATAAATGAATGTAGAATAATTTCGGTAAAAGTGTCATTTCGTAGCGGGTCGTAGCGACGCGGGCCCAGCGCGTGTGTCACGCGGGTCTCACACGCCGCCGGGCCCTCTCATCCTACCGCAACATACACTAATTTGTTGCACTGATTTGATAACATAACATTGTATTGAACGATTAACGATCGATTTATTGCATTGTTTCCACTGAAGCGATAACGGAAGTAAACTAATAAATAATTAAACGGTCAATCCAATAAACTATGTCGGTTTAATGATAATAGTTCTGTTAAATCACAATGTCTTTATAAAAAATATAATACCAGAGCTAATTCATGAGAGTCATGAGTAATCAGAGTTATAGTCGTATTGTAATTGGTAGGAGGCAGGCGCGGGCGGCGCGGGCGGCGGGCGGTGCAGTTTTCCCCGCCCGCGCCGCGGCGTGTTTTCCGCGAGGGGCGCGCCGCCCCGCGCCCGCCGACTCGGGAAATCGTCCGCGCGCCGCGCTCGCCTCAGTCCCGCTCGGCCGTCGAGCCACCACGACGCTCACGAGACGCGCGCTGCACTCGCGAACCTCCGCTCGAATCGAACGCCCGCCCGATCCGCGCCGACCGAGAGCGCGCGGCAAAAATAGTGAGCTGCGGCCGGGAGTGATAGCCGAGCCCGGCGCCGCGAGCATGCTGCTGCGGCCGCTGCTGGCGCTGGCGCTGCTGCTGGGGGGCGCCGCCGCCCGCCGGCACGCGCCCGCCCTGCGCGAGGACGAGCCGGCGCGCCGCACCACCCGCCCCGCCGGTAAGTCTCACCGGCTATATCCGTCGCGCGCCCGCTGCATCTGATGCACCGCCGCCGCCGCGCCCGCTCCGCGCCGCTCGCTCATACACCTGGCACGTGTGTTTATGTAAATAATTACATTCCTAGCTCGTCTAGTGGACTCACATGATTAATTAAAATGCTCCTATGTGCCGGACACAGACTGACTCTACCACTCGAAGAATAACATTATAATAAGTATAGAAAATCTACCCAGCTTATCGATACATTAAAATACTTATATCTTAACGTTATCAGTGTGTAGCACGATAGCGTCTCTATGGTTGGCTAATAAAAACAAACCCACGTGAGCCCAGTCCGAAGAGGATAGTCTGCGCAAACGAAGATGATTAATGATATGCCGGTGATTAATTGAGGTACCTATGTACCTGAAAACGTTTAATGATAACGATAACTCTTTATCTCTGTTAAAGTTATACATATACTCAAACATTGAATGAATTGAGAACCAGTTAACATTGACGATGTTAACAACTCTTAAGAATGTTGTACGATATTATGAATGATCTTGAAAGCATTAAATCTGAAGCAAGTAAAAGGACACAATTAACCAAATCTGACACAAAAAATCCCAGAACCCTCTGTGTACCTGACTAAAACTCATAATGGCTTGACACTGGTGACTTTATAAAGACAGATTTAAGTAGTTTCCCTTCATGATACAACGTCATAGTCGTAAGATTGTTAACGATTTTGCATTATTAACCAGTAAACCAACGGAAAGGCCATTTAAAGTAAACCAAAAGTACGAGTACAAAATTATTACATTGAGTGGAAGCTATTTCTTTATAAATATTACTGTTTTAAACAAGAAAATACGCCTAGGTATATGTTATCAGTGATTCAAGTTTTATGCCTAATCAAGGATTACGTTTCATAAACTAGCTGAATGTAACATATTTTTTCCATACAGAATAATAATTCTGATATCGTAAACGTCGTATGTTTCTACTAGATATAAAACATAGATGATCTCCTCAGTGATAACAGTGATATGCGAGACACCGTATGGTTGATTGTTACGTCTCTATCGCACCCCGCGCTATCTGTATCGTTTCATATCATTATTATCTACAATTTTACACTAAAACTCGATACCTCTTATCCCAGTAGAAAAAGATTTATGTGGTGTAGTATGTAAAGTATTGTCGACTAAAACATACTGATTATGATTCAGCACTGAAATAAATGATCTGAAATATTTTTTTCCTGAATATTAGGTGTGTCTTATTTTCTTAATTTTACACAAACGCCAATTAACACATAATACAGGTACAACGTAAATTTATAGTATGTTCCGACGAATAAAATGATTAAACAGTTGCTGAATTTAAATATGTGCTAACACATGAATATTTTCAGTTCAGCTACAGCATTCATATTAATCTATGCTACAAGTATATTTATCAAAGATTTTGCAACTTTTTGAAGCTCTAGTTATGTTTGTTTTGTTACTTTGTTTTGTTATGTGAAAAAACTTTAAGTCAATATAGAAAAAAACTTATGTGTCTAGACGAAAAAACAGATAGAGTGTGGCATAGGATAATGAAAACGAAGTTAATATTTTAGTACATTGAGTTAGGTTATTAAGTGTATATTTTCGCCTCTAAGCCACTCAACAATCCTGAACCCTGCCTGCTTCACAAAAGCCAGGATTCGGCTCAGCATTGTTGTATGGACAAGCCTACTATTTACAAATCCATTATTCTGAATTTGACAAACATCTTCATTTACATTTTACCAATATGCCTTAGTGAATTATTAAAGCTACCTAGGTACCTACCTATTTAAATGTATAATGTTATCTTGGTATATAACACAATCAACCCGTTCCACTGCCGCCAGTTGGAAAGCTCTTCAAGGACAATAATTATTGAAAAAATATAATAATACGAGAAAATGAGTCACTTTCTTTGAGACTTTCATTCAGTTTGTAGACAGGGACAATCGTTGCCAAGACATCTTCTAACAAGTGTGCCAAAAATATGTACTTACATACTTCATTAACATCATAAGAAAAATGCTTGTGTATGGAAGTGTGCAGTGTTTGAGGAAAATTTATCTGGTAACAAGGAATGTCTTCTAAGTTCTGAACAATTGATGAAAAGATTTTAATGTACCTATAAAGTAGATAAGCATAATTTGTTATTGTTTGTTTGTATTTTATATTATTGTAATTAATACAATACCTACATTTATGTGATTTATGACGAAGCATTTGTTAATACTTAATAGTTTTGTATTTTATTGTTTGTTGAAATCACTTTCTTAGTTGATTCTGATTTCTTAGTTGATAGTGATCATTCTAAATATCAGTCCTAACTAGCGGGAAGGTAAGAAGAATATCTGGAAATTGTTTAAGTAATATATGATGAGTACTTTTACTCTTTTCAGGAATTTTGCTATTTTATACCATTTATCTCCCTGATTAGACGACCGAATGGCGTAGTGGTTAGTGACCCTGACTACTGAACCGAAGGTCCCTGGTTCGATTCCCGGCTGGGGCAAATATTTGTTTAAACACAGATATTTGTTCTCGGGTCTTGGATGTGCCCGTAAAATGGCAATAGGCCCGCCCCCTATTACATTGGGACTAACATAACACTCTGGCGAAAAGTGGGTGCAGCAATGCGCCTCTGCCTACCCCGCAAGGGAGTACATTATTAGTACAAGGCGTGAGTGTTTTTTTTATCACCCTGATATTCTTATTATGTATTATTATCATAATATTTGTGCTTAAAGCTCTAAGATAGATAAGCAAAAACATGTACCCATAGGCTGTTCTGTACTACTAGTGCTGCATTCTTTAAAACGAGGAGTGCGTAAACATATGGCTGTAGCATCTGCGCACAGGACGCCGGCAGTGCGTGTTATTGGCAGATATTTCTGATTTCTGGAATGCGAGTGCGCATTAAACGTATGATATAAGTTGTTGTTGGTGTTGCACTCGGCACTGCAGGCTCAATGAAACTGTAGGCGCGGTCGATTACTGCGGCAATGCATGAATGTACCACCTTTCATTGTTTCCAGCAAAATTATTAGAATTCTATGCGCGAGCGGACCGGTAATTGTTGATATTATGTTGACAATTATTATTTATCTACGTTGTGGAGTTTAATTTGCATAATTTCCATAAAGTACTTAAAAGACATAAGTATGTAGTTACCAAGTTACGAAGTAAGGACAGTGGAAAATCCACGATAATGCATTTATCATTTGTGAAGAGCGTGTCTGGTCCAGAGTCGAGTTGCAGTGGACCATCCGTCGGCGTGGCATCAAGTCAACTGCGTCGTTGTAGATTGATGTCGGCTGAGTGCGTTGCGTTATGTGGCATACAGTCGCGGAGTCGCAGGACACTTATGTCCAATTCGCTCGTCCGTTCATTGCCCCGGCGGCGGCGGCGGCGGCGGAGGCTGGCGCGTAACAAATAGGGCATGCAATACCGGAACTATTTTCAATACCGGTATTGAGTTCCGGTATTGCAACTCAATACCGGGATCCCGGTATTAATACCGGTATTAGATTTCCTTGTAATAAATGGAATATATTGTGATTAAAGGTCGTATAGGTCAAAATAAAACGAGAAAAAGCAATGAAATTCATTTTTTTTGTAATAGATTTTTACGAGAATTGAGTATTAGAGTTAAAATTTTACAATAAATTATTATTTTTACATCCAGTGTCCGTTTACGCATGGACAACAGTAGATATCCGACGGCCGAAAACTGCATCAAACGGTTGGAAACAAGTGCGCTTTCACAGTACATAAGAACACTATATCTTAATCGCTTTATTATAGCTTAAAAAAGTCCGATTCCGGTATTACTTCAATACCGGTATTAATTTTCAATACCGGTATTGAAAAAAGCGTGAATTTTGTCCCTGATACCGGTATTACGAATACCGGTATTGCGGTATTGCATGCCCTAGTAACAAATGACTCGCCGAGTGATGTCACAAGAGTGCTGCACTCGATTGCACTACGATGTGGACACGCGGTCAAAGACTCCTCACACCTTCCTCGCTCCTCCCCGCCACCCACCGCTGCCAGCCACCTCAGTATTGTTCTAAGCACTAGATCACTGAATTGCCACGCGACATGACTTTCATATAATGTATCTAAGTACCGATCGTGTCTCGAACAAATTGACACCGATCACATAATTTTGTAGTAGGCACTTAATTTAAGTACCTAACAAAGATCTAATTATTGCAAGTACATTGCACAAGAATTTAAGACCACGATAGGTTGCGGTCGGGTGTCCGGCAAATATTAGCGCACTTCATTAACGCCCACTGAGCCCGCTTCCACGAAATTAATTAGGGTCAACCAATTTAATTGCATACATCTCAATTAAACACGACGCCCGCCATTAACTTCTGTACAGCAAACAGACTGAGTGTTACAATGTTGTGACTTACTCCAATCGGAAGTGCTGGAGGTGCGACCCGCGCCGCCGTCGCCGCCGCTGCCACTCTGTGCAAGATGACGCACTACTCCAAAAATGTTCTAAATCCTTTCCTTAGTGCGGCTCCCCGTCGAGATCTGAAATTGATAAAGGTGAATCAAGGCGATCCCTTTAACAATAGGCATTAATTTGAAAAGGATAAGAATGTCATCGTGACCTCCGGCAGGTATAATTTTTGGCACCTTTACGATGTTCCGTCGTGTGATGAGTGGCCCTAGTGTGGCCACAGAGCCGGGCCTGTGGGCGCGGCTCGCGTGCAGCGCCGCCTCCGCATCACCCCTTGGACCAGCCAAAAAGTTAGAAAAGTCCAGCCCGCGATACGATCTCGCCGGCGCCGCGCCGCGTCCGGTGACACCGGGGCACGCGCATAATTACCACTTTATTTTTTAAGCCCCGTGAAATATTGCACACCTTAAGAAATTAAAAATGCCGCCGGCGTTAATACTGAGAAGCAATGAATGTTGATACCCAAAGAGTTGAAAGCTTAAATTTATTTGTGTGGTTTTTTCGATTTCTGTCGTTAAGGCGCTTGCCATTTATAACAATGTTTATCGTCGATAAAGTTTGCTAATGTGGAGTGTGGCTCAGTCGGGATGAGCTCGTGAGGTTTAATGTGGCTCGTTGTGGGACGAGGCGGGTCGAGGCGGGACGAGGCGGGACGAGGCGGGTGGAAGCCAGCGTGCATCCGCCGGCGCCCGCGCATCTCTGCTACTGACTTTGTTCTATTAACCTTACTTCCTAATTTCAACCTAATGAGTATCATAAGTAGAATGAGTATTAATTAACTGACTTTATTCTGTCAGACCTATCGAAGTCAAGAGTCATTATGGCAGGCAGACAGTATGGCTTCGTTCCTAATAGATATTATTATGTGCTTACTTATTAAAATATAATTACTTAATAATTTAGATACTTGCATGCATATTAATTAAAGTCCTATACACATTACATATAGGTAGATAGGTATTCCTATACAGGTTGTTCTAAAGTGGTATCGTAAGCCAAGAGGGGGTGACGCAGGGAGAGAGTCATTCTAAACCACCTTTGTTCTATCACTAACTTTCTACTTATACCACTTTTGCAACACCAAGTACCTATAATTTATATTTTCGGATATAAAAACCAGTAAATGAATGTATACATATTTTATTTATATATGAGCAGTAATCAGTGTTTTGTATCCTGTATCCTGACTACGTGTACGTATGAAACAATTGAACTCTACGGTAATTTTTTAAAGTAGGTAAGTATTTATTTATGTAATTCCAAACTATGTGTGATCTATCCAACATAATTCAACTCCTAATGTTTCTAATAATTAACAAATTCATTAAAATTCTTCTCTAAAAATGTTGTCATTGGCAGTATCATTATTATAGTTTCTAGATATAATTTATTTATCTATCTCATGTTTGTTTTTTCACATTTGGATGTGGCTTTGAAAGTCTCGAAATTACCTATTCCTGACTTTCTTTGATTGCATGCAGCCAGTACAGCACATTGCTCTAACTCTGAAGCAACTAACTCCTCTTCAATTAATTTATTGTCTACTGCTAGTTCAGACAAACCACAAAAAACGTTATCTATAATAGTTTTTAATTAATCATTATAAAATACTTCAAGTAAACATAACAAGAGTTTGAAACAGGTAGAGAAAATAGCTCGCATTCTTAATTTCTTACTCCTGGCTAGTTGCAATGCTACACCCATATCAATAACCTAATTAATTTGTCACTTTATTTCTTAGTCAATATTATGTTTGACAAAAACGGTGTGTTTTCCTAACACGGAGACACAGTGCTATGTGCGGGCGTCACTGTGCACCGGACTGGCCCACTAATGGCGATAATTAATTTATTAAGTATAGAAAATTGGTACGCACCATGGGAGTTCTTAATCGCAAAAAGTACTTTGTTAAAAAATTCACGCCTGCTTTTGATTGACAGGTACGTTTTTGTTTATTAGGTACGTGTAAAGAGTGCCAAGCGCGTCGACCACTGTGGATCAATAAACAATATTTATAATAACATTATTTACATTGAATTATGGTAATTTCCTATAAGTGTTGATCAACCAGAGAACTGGTATTCACTAATTGGTGTCACAACACAATCCAACTAGGAATTTTATAAATAAAGATCGGAAATACTATACGATCAAACATACACAATCATATCAGCAAAATCACTTAAACGTCGCTAGCGACGATGCGTGGTGAAACAAAACACCTCTCAGCAAATATGCAGTGAAGGCACTTATGAATCCGGCTTCTCGATAAATATTTACTCGGCTGCCATTTTCCGCCGCGGCGCTCTCGGGATCACTTTCAGAAATCATTTTGGCGCCGAATGTAAATTTTCTTGAGTCCACCAGAGCCGGCGCCTTTGCCCAGCACCAATAATCGTCTGTCTATCAAAGTGTCCGGCAAATTGATCCTTATGAGTGATGACCGAGGGGCGATAGCGCCGCGCCGACTGTTTGCCCGAGCCACTCGTAATGGACGCGAGCACTCTACTCAATCGCTCGCGGAACGTGTTTGGATAAATGCTAGTGTGACTTTCATATTCTAAGTGATCGTACGGCAAATAGCCTTTAATACTACTGTACGTAGGCGACGGATCGTGGAAAATATTGTACATATTATTATTACAATTACCGGCTCCACTTCAGCTTCTTCAATCTGCAACGGAAATGTTGGCTCATTTACATGTTACATTTTACGAAGAAGTTTTAGTTGCCGCTATACCGTGTTGAATTTATGTTATGATGATTGTAAAACAAAAATATGCTTCCTTTCTAGCAGTAAAAGACACCATCATACACAAAATTAGGCTGAAATCAGACTGACCGCACACAGCAACCGCATGCACTGACATCAGCAACCGGACGCAGCCGCAATATTCAACTGCATGCAGTACGTTCGACTTCATGCAGTCGTGATATCAACTGGTTGCGGTCGGCAGTCGCTGCGATGCAGTCCGTCTGTGGTCACCCTTAATCCATCATGCGTGCTTACAGTGACAGAACTTTACTTTAGATGACATTACTCTAACCAAACCAAAGTTGAGAATTCCCGATAGTGAGCGCATATGAATCTTTTAAACAATTTTTGATGAAATAATGATAAGGTCGCTCTCGATCAAGTTTTGCCAGGATAGTGGATCATCAGTAAGGATGAGCGACGACTCGCTGTCTGCTACATTTATATTCTCGTTTGTAATTCTAGGGAACTGTAATCCTGTCCTGCAGAAATACATGCAGTGTCCTTGCCCGGGCGGATTGTTGCGGGAAAAAACTAGCATCCAGATCTCGCCGCCCTATGTATGGAGCAGTCGATTGAGTTATAATGAGGGATCGACGGCCTCCAGGACCGCGGCCTCCGCGACACCAGCCGCCTGCAGACACAAATGCTACCCTACTTACCTGTAATAAATTACAATTTACTTAACCAATTCTGCTATGATATGATAAACGTGTAGGTTGAAAATCAATAAGTAGAAAATTAGCGTGATGCGGTAGAGTTGATGCGCCGGCGGCGGCGGCGGGATCCGGTCCGGACCGTGGCCCTACATGGCCACCAGCGACGCCGCTGCCCTCAGCACCACATGGCACACTGTACATGTTCCCAGAATAGAATATAGAGATATAAGTACTTAATTATAATAAAAATAACTAAAAATTAAAACATACCCAAAATAAGACGATATACAGATTCTCTACCATAATCTAAACGAGTATACCTCTATATTATTATAGCTAGAAGACCTAGAAGTAGAGGTACTTACTCGTTTATATCACGGTAGAGCTTTGGAATTGCAAGAGAAGAATAAACAACTAACTAATTCTGCGGCATGAAAAAAGAAAGCCAGCAAAGTTTACAGTCATACTCGTAGCGATCATTAAAATAATCTCCGAGAATGTGTCTATAGTCCGGTGCGAAGAGTATAAAATTATGTAAAAACGTGCAAACGCGCCTCTGTGTGGACTTTTCTAAATCCCCGCGACCGCGCTCTGTCAAAATATTGTCAGAGTGAATTCCGCGCGTCCCATATATTATAATGATTTTCCACTTGGCAATAATCCTAGCGATTTATTTCGATCGCGGTAGATATTAAACTACATACCGCATATATCTATCTAGTCGGGCGAGGCGTCATTCTGCCGGGCTCGGTTGTTGAACCGTGTTTTATTAGGCTGAGAAGCGACACATCGCGCCGTGCGGCTGTTGCAAGCTCCGGAGCAGGGGCGCAGGCGGCGGGGGCGCGGCGCACTATGGGGGCGCCGTGACCCACTGACGTCTGCTGGGTCTACTCATGCAACAGTCAGCAGTCAAGGTCGCTTGTCTAGCTTCTCTCGCGTATCCGGTAGACCTTTTTGGACGTGTTCCCGCCGCGCGGTCGCCTAGAGGTTGGAGCGTAACGCTGACGTCACTGCTGACGTCACGTCTGCACATAATCCATGCTTTACGAGCTCCATGGCGAGGGTTTCCTTTGAGACGTTCTTGTTTTAGTTTAAAAGATACCTACTTGTATTGATTTTATGTTATGGTTTTACGAACATATAAAATACTCTTTTTACAATGACCTGAAAGCTATGAATCTGAAATAGATTCGAAAAATTTTTACTAACAAGCAAAATTACTAACAATCTCGACATGCTTCATACAATCGCTAACATTACAGCAACGATAACTCTAGTTGCTACTTTATTGCCCAGCAATAAGCAATATTTTATCATACTTAATATAATTAATATGAATAGTTAACTACAATACAAATAAATTCGGTATGGTTCGGTTCTGTACAACAATATGTTTTCATAATTCCGGCTATAACTAATTAATAGTAGGATTGGTGTTTATCGACATGAATCTGGGTTAAACTTGCAATAAACTGTTATCTATACATAAAATTTATGTTGTGAGTGCCTTACACCACTCTTAATGGATATTATCTAAGGTATCTAGACTAATAAATGTTTACCTGGGAACATGGTGTCCGGCCATTAATCTCACTTCACAGATTGTAAATTAACCGTTATTGTGTCCGGGCATACTCCAGATTGTCGGGAATTCGGAGGTAGATTAGAACGTTATCAGGCCGTAGACGCTGGTAGGCACGCTACTTAGCTGCTGCATCAGAATTATCTAACATTAAGTAATCGTGTCGATATATTTTCTATAATCCAATACATATTAGTAGGTACATGACAATGCGCCGTTGAGCCGTGATTGATTGGAAACATTATCCGAGTTCTGTTCAGACAGTGGGGCTGCGGGGAAGTAGGCGGCGGCGTGACGAGGCGGGGGCTCGCCACGTCAGATCAGCGCGGCTGTCAACGGTGTAATCTGCAGCTCTTTAGCGGGCGCGTGGGAACGCGCGGCGACGCGGGGGGCTGCTTGAGCCACCACTTTATTTTTATTTGCCAATATCTCCGATCGGCGCCCGCTCCATTAGTCATATGACAGTATCGACACGGGATCGCCGCGTCCCTCTTAATTCCAGTTGATGCCCGCGGGACTGGACCGCCGGCATATGCTAAACGTGCTTGCTGAACGAATGAATGATGTACTGACAGCCCGTCGAGTAACTACTTACAAATGTAACATCGCATATTCCCAGGGTTTGATAGTGCTTTGAATTAGCATGTGTTGCAAGCGCTGGGGCGGTGGGCGTCGCAGGGTCATTGAGCTGTGAGTCACCACATACGGCTTACTTAGACTACATCATATTATTACTTTCTTATAGCATGGCATCTTAAATAATGCATGTTATGCAACTGGATGCGATTTGTGTCGATTCGCGTGCCCGAGGCGTGTATTTTAAGTGAAATATGGTATATGTAACTTACTAGATATGTTGTGTATTACAGATGATGTCGACTGAGTGCAAATAGTCTACCTTGCGTGACGTAGAGAAGCCATAGAAGTAGGATCGTGTTCTGTAATTCATAATCAATATAACACACACATTGTCCGAGTTCAATGTTAGTTAAAAAGTAATTACAAATGCATATCTCTCATGTAAAGCGTAAGGCCGTGTTCTAAAGGCCGCCAGTGCCGAAACTTCAACGCCTCCAACACAGCCCAGTTATTAGTGAAGAATGTGCAATATTTCTGTAGTCAGTTGTGGTAGAATCGGCAGCAGGATCGGGCCGGGTGTGAGGGCATGCGCCTGGTATCGGCCCATCTCGCGCGGGCGCGGCGACGCATACCAATTAGGGAGGATCATGCGCTGCCAAATAAAATAACAAGAGAAAAGAACGCGGTAAAGGTCGCCTCGGCCGCCCTTTGATGATAACGTATCGGGAATATGAATTCCGATGCGGTTCAACGCGGAAGATGAAGGCTTTAAATTATGTGGAAATGAATATTAGCCTCGGGGCAAACCGTCCATTCATTCAGGTTATTTTAAAACCATATTGCAGTTATGAAGGTATGGTTATATCTGCTGGATATTATTAGAAAACTATTTAGTTATTGAAAGTGCCTGTAGATAATCTAGAGTTATCTACAGACACTGATATATTTATTTAGTTAAATTTTTGAACTTGACAAATATACCTGTAATTTTTCTATTGTATTACACTTACGACGCGTTGTTGGCTTCTTCCAGCCAAGAGCCTACCTAGACTACCTACATCCTGCATAACTACTTGAGTGGCGTTACCGACACATCCTCTGTATTCGTCTCACGAGCTGCTATTGACAAGATTGTGTCGTCTGTAGTGAATCTACTTGTAACTATTTATGTTTACTTACTAAAGACAGTGTATAGTTAAACTTAAACAAAGCATTTATTTTTAATGTATGTTGTGGAACCTCAACCTTTTATATATCTCGACCTTTTTATACTTTGATTTCCTTTTTTTACATAATAATTTGAATTTGTATTTATTTATCATTCCTTCAGTCGTCAATATTGTCTTTCATTACATACGTTTTTCTTGACAACAAAACCCGTGTTTTCGTATAATTTTCCCCTTTAAATTAGATTATACAGTCCGCTATCCAGTTCCCAATAAAGTGGTCCTAGAGAATGTTCACCGAACCTAAAATGTGGAGTTGACTCATGCAGTAGGAACCACGACCCGATGCTACATAGGCAGGAAACGTCAGGTCAAATAGCGAACAACACAGTCAACGTAACCTGTCCACAGCCCTTACCAGCTACAGTAGACGAACCGTCAAACAACACAGTGGTCGACACGATCAACACAGCTATCAACACATCATGTGAACAAAGACAAACTCTATTAAAAATTATCCCAGTAACTATTAGTGGACCAAAGGGTAGCTACGACACCTTCGCTATGTTAGACGATGGGAGTACAGCTACTGTCATTGACCAAGTCGCTGCCGGCATTATAGGAGCCGAAGGGCGCCCGGAACAAATTAACGTACAAGGGATAGGAGGTATGAGGATAGATGTCCAAGTCGAGTATGTCAGCTTCGACATAAGAGGTAAATACGCCAACGACAGCTACAAAATCAACAATGCCAAGAGCATGGAAAAATTAAATCTCCGTAAACAAACAATACAACTAACAGACGTTCAAATTTTTAAACACCTATCTGACATAGCAGACAAGATATCATATTCCGATGCAAAACCAACAGTGCTCATAGGAGCGTGCGATTGGAATTTACTCATTACCCACGAACATCGTATTGGGTCTGCTGGGGAACCAGTAGCATGTCGTACTGCTTTAGGTTGGACACTATATGGTTCTATGTCAAGCCGTAACGTTACCAACTTAGTTGCCCAGCATAATATCTTTCACACAAACACCCACAAAAAACACAGTGACAACTCGGAGCTAGAGTCCCTCGTTAAAACTCAATATAAATTGGACTCGTTGGGAATAACCAAACAAGTTAAATTAACGGACGCAGAGGAGCGAGCCATTCATATTTTAGAGTCCACGGCACGCCGTCTCCCAACCGGCCGATTTGAGGTAGGCATGATTTGGCGAAATGATATCGAGCACACACCAGATAGCTATTATCAAGCTCTTAATAGGTTAAAAGGTTTAGATAAACTTATGAAAAAAGACCAAACTTTCGCCGACGCTTACAAGACATACATAAACGGCCTACTGGAAAAAGGTTACGAAGAAACATGCGAACCATCTACGTACCACGAAGTGTATCAAAAGATGCCACCGCACGAACCAATACGATGGTACACTCCACATTTTGGTGTTTACCACCCACAAAAAAAGAAATTACGCGTTGTTAACGACGCTGCTTGTAAGACATATGGAGTCAGCTTGAACTCGCTTCTACTCCCGGGGCCAGACCTACTACAACCCCTCTTAGGAGTGTTGTTTCGATTTAGAGAGGGACGTATCGGTCTCACAGCCGACATTAAGGAAATGTTTCCACAAGTACGCATCCGACCACAGGATCGTGATGCACTCCGCTTCCTTTGGACAGAGAATTCCAACATAAAGGAACTAAGAATGACTTCCGTTATTTTTGGCGCATGCTCAAGCCCATTTACGGCGCAATTTATTAAAAATAAAAACGCCTTAGAATTTAAGACTCGTTATCCTGAAGCGGTAAACGCCATTTTACAGGACCATTACATGGATGATTATGTAGGTAGCCAGGATGACGTACGTAGCGCTTCCCGCATCGCATTAGAAATCGTGTCCATACACGCAGCAGCTTGTTTTGAAATGAGAGGCTGGATTTCAAACGACAGCGAGGCTTTAAAATTGTTACCCGAATCGTTAAGAGCTACCCAACCGACTGAGGTAGAGTTATGCAATTCTCAGAATAATGTAATTCGCACTTTAGGCGTAGCTTGGCTTCCTCAACCTGACTTGTTAGGTTTCCGTACAGGATTGGGCGGAGAACCTATCAGTAAACTAACAAAACGCAAACTGTTGTCACATCTAATGAGGGTTTACGACCCGCTAGGACTGTTAACGCCCTTAATAGTTAAAGGTCGCATCCTCTTCCAACAATTATGGCGTCACCCAAACATTGATTGGGACGCACTACTACCAGACAATTTATGTCAGCCGTGGTTGGAGTGGTTCGAAGAGCTCGCTTCAATTGATACACTACGCATCCCCCGTTGGTACGGCGTAAACAGTTCAGATGCTGACGTAAGTAGGGAGCTCCACGTATTTGCCGACGCGAGCGAATTGGCGTACGCTTGCGTGGCATATTTTAGGTACGTATTTAAAGACGGTTCCGTTAAAACCGCGCTTATAACAAGCAAAGCCAGGGTATCGCCACTCAAACCGGTATCTATACCTCGTCTTGAATTGCAAGCTGCACTAATAGCTTCTAGAATCGTTATTAGTATTAAGGAACAACATAGGCAGAAACCCACACAAACCTTTTGCTGGACAGATTCTATGACCGTTCTACATTGGATTAGGAGTGACGCCCGAAACTTTAAACCATTCGTTGCACACCGCTTAGGGGAAATTCTAGAAAATACTAAACCAGTCAACTGGAGGTGGCTACCGACCAAAGTTAACGTGGCAGATGACGCAACCAGAGCAAAAACTATTAACTTTAACGAAACTCATAGATGGTTTACGGGTCCGCAGTTTTTCCTTAACGCAGAGACCAACTGGCCTGTAGAGCCTACCAATGTCGATATCCCGCTCACAGACCTTGAAGTGAAGGGGGCATCGGCCACTGTCAACATCCTGAATACAGACCTTCTTCCCTTCATACACCCAGTTGCCGCGAACCCCACACGGTTTAGTGAGTGGACACGATTGCTAAGAGCGACCGCAAGGGCTCATCAGATAGCCGCGTTTTGGAAAACCTTAATTCAGTTCAAACATGGGCAAAATTCCAAAATCCGATCATCAATAGAAAATCAGTCACCACCATTGAAAATAAATGTTAACACACACCCCTCACCAACATTGCCCCATCTCACCGCGTCTGACTTAAAAGTAGCAGAAAATCACGTACTGCAAAGATCGCAGCTCGAAAGCTTTAGCGAAGAACTGAAGAACATCATTGAAGGGAAGCTAGTTCCAAAAACTAGTCGTCTGAAGAATTTAACACCATACTTAGGGACAGACCACATACTCCGAAATAACGGGAGAATCAAATTTGCCCAAGGCATTGCAGACGAAATGAAAACCCCGATTATTCTCGATGGAAGACACGAAGCAGTTCGGCTCTTAGTACATCACGTTCACAAAAGATTAGGGCATGCCAATAACGAAACCGTGGTAAATGAATTAAGGCAGACATATTGGATAGTCCACTTAAGAAGCACGGTTCGAAGACTAGCAAGTACCTGTCGCTTTTGCCATGTGAGAAAAACCCTCCCAAGCATCCCTCCAACTGCAGATCTGCCACCAGAACGACTTACCCACCATGAACGTCCATTCACTTGTAGTGGGCTCGACTACTTCGGCCCGACTGATATCGCTGTTGGACGTCGCAAAGAGAAAAGGTGGGTAGCGCTGTTCACCTGCCTGACGACACGAGCGGTTCACCTCGAAATTGTGAACACCATTTCAACTGATTCTGCCATGATGGCTCTTCGTCGTTTCATCGCGCGCAGAGGAACACCAAAAATTGTGTATTCAGATAACGGAACAAATTTTGTAGGAGCTGCTAAGCAATTGAAAGAATTTTACGGATCACAAATTTTCGACTTCGCCGCAAATAGAGGCATAACATGGAAATTTATCCCGGCTAACGCGCCCACGTTTGGAGGTGCATGGGAACGATTAGTTAGAAGTGTTAAAACGGCACTATCAACCACACTGCTGCAACGAGCGCCGAAAGAAGAAACGTACGTAACGTTCCTAACCGAAGCCGAAGCGATCGTCAACTCTAGGCCTCTCACACATGTGTCGACAAATCCCAATGATGAGGAAGCTATCACCCCATTCCATTTTCTAATTGGCTCCTCATCTCACCTAACCATACCGATGCTTGATGATACCGACCTATCGCGAAGACTGGAATGGAAAAAAGCTCTGAGGCTAGCAGATCACTTCTGGAGCAGATGGGTACGTGAATACTTACCGACCCTCCAACATAGAGTTCCCGTCCCGACTGCCCCTACAACTTTCGTAGTTGGTGATGTGGTTATCATCGCAGATCACACCCTCCCAAGAGGGGTTTGGCCTAAAGGAAGAGTCGTGGCCACCTACCCCGGAAAAGATGGAGTCGTCCGGGTAGTCGATGTCTGTGCAAAGGGCTTCATACTTCGCAGACCCACAAGAAAACTAGTCAAACTTTAAGAAGCAGCATTTAGGAACCGGCCGCGGCCCATCCTTCGTCATACTATCATTATGTACATTCTCCATTTCGTTGCCATCCGATAATTGCATTGTTTTTATTATTATAATACTTAATTTACTAGTTTTCTACCGTATTGACATGTCAAATTCGTCTTGTTTTGTTTTGTCTACCGTATTGACATGTTAAATTCGTCTTATTTTGTTTTGTTCTTTTTTTTGTTTAGGTAGGTACGTCTTTTTCTCCCATTATACTCCACATCCAACATAATTATTTCCCACATCTAGTAACTTCTCTCACCAACTGAGCTTCCACAATTAACAGCAGTTTGTGTGCCACTAATGTCGCACACGGGGGGAAGTTTGTTGTGGAACCTCAACCTTTTATATATCTCGACCTTTTTATACTTTGATTTCCTTTTTTTACATAATAATTTGAATTTGTATTTATTTATCATTCCTTCAGCCGTCAATATTATCTTTCATTACATACGTTTTTCTTGACAACAAAACCCGTGTTTTCGTATAATTTTCCCCTTTAAATTAGATTATACAGTCCGCTATCCAGTTCCCAATAATGTAGGTACTAATTGTGTGGCATTTATGAGCAGATAAAACCATCTGTCCAGATCCGTCATAATTATGCTGTCACAACACTCACAACACAAGGATAACTGCCGCTTAGGCGCCGGAGCTTAATTGGGCGATAGTATTCATTCTCTTATTAACCCAAAAAATATTGACTCTTTCCGTTGATGATATAAATACGTACAAGGGGACACGTTAATGATATTCGCCGAGCCAATATATAAGACTGACATTAAAGACATTATCGTGTTATCGATCAGCGTCCTTAAAACGGTCCGCAATTAGTGGTTTCCTTAAACGCAGTAAGTGCGGACCTCCCGCGCGCCGGCTGGCGCCGCCTCCTGCCTTTATGAAATTATCACTGACTTGAGTGAGAGATAAAGCCAGCTCCGACGTGTTAATAGTGCCTCGCAGCCTCCGCTAACTAGAAGCCGGCAGCACGGCCGCTGCCTGCGCGGCGGTGCCGCCGACTGTTGGTACGGAGCATCTCTAACTGACCTCAACAGAACTAACTGCTAACACATTTGTATATAAATAATTTGGCATACGTGAAGCTTCATTTCGCGTGCTCAACTAATATTCAGACTTCAGCCAAAAATCTAGATCTATGCGATAAAGCCATGTCGTTTAGATTTACGATAAACATTCGAATCTAAATCTGACATGCCTACATCTACATTTTGCGGCGCTGGCGTCGCGGTAGCCGGCTGGCTGTAAAGGGCGATTGGCCGGCCTTATATGGGTCTGTCACTTGGCGAGACCTTTCATAACACTTAATAAGATGCAGTACGACTGTAAATATCGTGATGGATCCGTGAGAGCAGTCACGAGGCGCCCGGAGGCCGTGGGACATCGTCACTGTTTTATTTTCATCGGCTGTTTGTTGTGCCGCCTCTGATTATGCCTTTTAACGAGCTCTCTACAGTAGACGTGGACACAGCTTAGATGTGAGTGACATCTCGCCTCATGATCTATAACTCTATCTCTATGCATAACAAACATCAAAACATTCTCTCGACTGAGATGTTTTATTTGCATAATTCACTCACATTTGTCATGTTTCTTTCCTACTATAAGTAGCTACTTACTTATAAATAAATTCCGGTAACGCATCTATTATTTGCGACGATTCGTGAATATTTGTCTGAAGCGTCCCGCCGCCGCCGCCGTCGCGCTTTACTGGCATTTTTCAGATTCAAGGAGGACTAAGCAGACAGACATTTACGAGGTGCTTGTGGCATCATCTAGGAATGCTGTAGTATATATAAATACGTTATTTTCTTTCAATAGCATAGCTGTAAATGTCAACATGTCGTTTGTACCCTATTTGATTGGGCTAGTTCGGAAAGCTGCCGCAATGCCAGAATGCCACTAATCTCTAGGAAAGTCACATTAGTGTTGTCGATAAATCTTGAAGCTTTCTGCTATTTCAGTGGCCAATGTATTAGCGAAACCACAGATGTACCAACCGGCTGTCACAATATTTGTGTCATTACTGGATTAGTTACGTTATGAGCTAAACACTACAAGAATTGCTGAGAATATTATATACAGGTACGTAATATATACATCTGCAGAGAGATACGCCTCCGACCTTTAGGAATATGAATATGAGTGTTTGTTATTCTTTCATTCCCAACCAACCGACTTTCTGCTATTTCAGTGGTAATTTAGATGAAACTTTATAGGCACACAGACACAGCTAAAATACATCCATATTCCAATAGGTACTTATAACTTATTGTTGGGATATTTTTGCTGTTTTCCGTGAAAGAGTGTAAAAGTCCATCCATCCATAATTACAAACTTTGCCGTTTATTATGTTAAGTAGGATTTACATACATTTATCTACTTTATACTTATTCAGAAGAAGCTGTTTATTGTAAAAATGCTATCTTGTTCTTGTCATGAAGTATAATCTTAGATTACACATTCTGGTCACACGATAAATAAAGTAAGAAATCTTTGTTCAATAAATTTAATTCATAAATCATAATTCCTAATAGGTACAAGATGTTTCTTTTACCTTTAATAGGTACTAGTAGTTACAACTTAGATAAAGATTTACACATTTACTTCATAATGTGAAGATTATACTTTCAAATACTTACAATAATATACTTATTTTAAAATTATAATAGCCAAGTTTTTATTATGACGGTGTAAAGTATAATTAAATATTCTGGACACACATTTATATGGTGATAGGTACATCGTAAGAAGTATTGTTCAATGAATTTAATTCAGAAAATAACATATTTCTTTTACCTTAAACACATACAAACTCATTATTATTGCACCAACGATCTGAACATATTTTTAACATGGTGGAGTAAAATAAACAGTAGTTGACCCGAAAGAAAATGAAAACTACCGTTAAAAATATGTAAAAATTATTCATTTTGTGCTAAAATATTTTATTAATACATGAGTACCTACACTACACATACTCACGACTGTTATCCCCGAAGGGGTAGTCAGAGGAGCATTTGGTATTCGTTCATTGATCAAATTTCACCCTGTACAATAATTTATACTGCAGCAAATTATTGCAATAATTACCTATGATTTCGAACTTATTTAAACTGTCTGTGTGTGTATTGTATACGTTAAATTATCTACCTAAAACGCGTATCAAATATGCAGCTCACACACCGATCGCAGCAAATTGGTGCTGAAAAAATGATTTATTGTCACCATAAATTCTGCAGGTTCTCTTTGTTGATTCAAAATCATTCATCAGTTCTTTTGACTATTTCGCACTTAGGTACTCTCTCAATATACGGGTTTGTAGGTTTGCAGTAGCATCTGGAGGGTTACTCTATACCTACTGACTTTTTTGTCAGTATAGATTAACCCTCCAGATGCTACTGCGAACGAGCGAGAGCTGTCGTGCACTCGGTTAGGTTAAATACAACGGGATAGAGTCGTCGCTCAAAATTTCGTTCTTCGTCATATATAGTGACCCCAGTGGCTGTGGTCATACCGTGCGGCGTCGATCACATCTCGGCCGCGCCGCCGCCGCCGCCGCCGCCGCTCGCCCGCTTTCCAAATAGGGAAGACTACTCCGAAATAGGCATCGCTGGCTCCTCCGCTATCGGGGCCGGCGTCCGACTCGCTCGCCTCCTTCCATTGTCTCCGCTTTTTTGTACCCACCGACACTGATATTGTACTCATCATTGAGGACAACTGCTAAATGATAAATATGCCAGAGCCAGTGGAATGCGGTGTTTCAATAGAGATGTTCTTTATTGCATTGTTGCGAGTAGTTTTAGTAGCCAAACACCTATGCGCCGTAATCGGTGCCCCCGGGTCACAGGCAAGGTTATATTAATTCACGACTATTAGATTTCAGCATTAGGAGGAGATAAAAAAAACCGGCCAAGTGCGAGTCGGGCTCGCGCACAAAGGGTTCCGTAGCAGCAAATAGTTAAATCAACCTATCTCAAAAACTATAAGAGATACTTTGATCAAACCAGAAATCGTTGAAAGAGTTAATTAGCATGCATCACCTCTATTTTTTTTAGAATTTTATACCCCGTAGTTATAAAAATAGAGGGGGGGGGACATACTTTTTACGACTTTGAGAGCTGATATCTCAAAAACCGTTCACTTTAAGAAAAATGTTTTTTAAAAAACTTTATATCATTTTAAAAGACCTTTCCATTGATACCCCACACGGGTATGTACATCGAAAAAAAAATTTTCATCCCTCAGTTACATGTATGGGGGGCCCCACCCCCAATTCTTTTTTTTACTATTTAGTGTCATATTTTTGTAGCGGTTCATACAACACATATTCCCATCAAATTTCATCACTGTAGTACTTATAGTTTCCGAGTAAATCGGCTGTGACAGACGGACAGACGGACAGACGGACAGACGGACATGACGAAACTATAAGGGTTCCGTTTTTGCCATTTTGGCTACGGAACCCTAAAAACTGAGAGAACTCTATGTGGGCTGTGGAATCCGTACCAGCATGTGAAGTGAGTCGGCGTGGTAGTTGCAATTTCTTTTCTAGAGGCGAGGCTGACTCGTCGATCCAGTGCAGAAATGGTACTGATTGATCGTTAACATCAATGAGAGCTCCAATAACTTGCAGTTGCACTCATCAGCGATTTTATTAATTGCAATTGGTGGCCAATTGGAAATGTAGCGTAGGTGCTCAATACCAATAGGAGACACATCTAAAATAATATGTGTATTGAGTGTCTTTTTATTGTGATTCTTCGGTGGGATGCAAAAATAAAACAGAAAAAGTATTACAAATGACGCCACTCAGCGCTAAAGGAATCTGCATACATGTGTATTCCAATGCGAGTACATTTAATGGATGCAAGCTTACGACGTAAATGAAGTCGTGTTTGCAGTCATAGATGCACCGATCACTCATACCGAGAATGTGGCAGATTTTGAATAAACAATGAGATTATGCATGCGTGTGCGCAGGCGGCCCTGAGCTATCGCAGTATTGTATTCAAATCCAGGACTCGTCACCGGCTGCGACACAGTGTGGCCATCAGTCAGCCGCGCCCGCCCCCGCCCCCGCGCCCCCCGCGCCCTTGCAGCTCAACCTTCGCCAATCATTCCGACACATCAATAATCCTCTGAAACAATTCAGATTAAATCAGAAGTGACGCATGAAATCATTCTGACAATGGCATCCGACCAGACGGGACGGTACCGCACACGAGTCCGAATTAATGACTTTCGGAAATCAAATTGTCTACGAACAATCGAGGGCGCGGCGCCACCCGCACGCAAAAACCTCGCCGTGAATTATATCCGCCGCTTCACCCATATATCTTTATTGGCGCTCAATAAAATTTATAAGACAGGCTGTCGGCTCGAGTAAATAATTGTTATCTGGGGTGAGTTTGTGTCACCGACTATGTCACACGAACGTCTCTTATGTAAGCTGACTCACGCCACGCAACCTCATTAGCCAAATATAGCAAGATAGTAATAGGCAAATACAGTGAGATAGGCACAAAATTATGCATGTTATGAATCTGAAAACATCAGAACATAATTTCTGTTTGGTACATGTAAATTTATGCGGGTTTTCGTAGACTTTTACGCGCGCGTGCGCCGCTCGGTTGTTATGTCTGTATTCGTAAAATTGGGTTCCAAATTTAAATTTTAATAAGGGCGATGTTGCGTCGTCCATCGTCGGCGACGGAGCGGCAGCCATCCTGTCACCACGCGGCCGCCGCCGTGTAAATATACCTCCAATATATCACGGAGCTCGCCACAACACTCTCAACTTGGAGTTTTCATCAGATGCAGTCATTAGCTCAGAGTTATCAGGCGAAGATGCCATCTCTCGTGCGAGGTGCTTTGTAAATATTGCACATTATGCGCGCATTTAACTTTACAAAATCTACACGACTCTACATCTACACCTACATAATGACGTGATCAGAATCTTTTCACCAAAGTGCCCTATAAACCCTTCCATAATGTGTGCAATTTGCAACAGCACTATACGTGCCGTAACCCGGGCTGGGCGTGACCGCAGATAAGGTAAACAATTATACGTTTACTCCACGGAAAATACAGATTATCTCGGATAAGCATTATAATCAAGATAATTTACATAATCAAATTATGATATTGATGGCTTATGTAACGTTATAGTAGTCTATCTATAGTAATATATCCACGGTTATCTACCGTCATATTATCTCTAGATACATGTTTGTATAACAATATGTACGTTGTACGTAACTATACGTAGATCATTTAGTTAAGTTTATGAAAATGAAACTGCAACTGATTGAAACCTGAAACAATTGAAGTGACTATAGGTTGCGCAATGCGTTGACAATGAGCTAGTGAATGGTTTCAGTGGTTTCAGTGATTAGCGCGTAGTGGACGCTATAGAGTGTTATTTACGTAAGTTGCAGCACGCGGCGACCTCCGCCGCGCGTTACGTCACGCGCCGCGCGCGCTACAAACCGCTAAAAACGAACGCATATAAACAAAGCTGCACCGCCGACGCCGCCGCCTGCACGCCGTAGTAAATGTTTCACGCCATATTGTACAGTTTATTAACGCAAAAGTTGGCGTCTTCGCTGGCCCATTAATCTCCATATAATTAAATGATCAAGTGAAATTATATTTAGCCCGGGAAACGGGGCCGCACCCACGCGTGTCTCGCGCCCGCTCAACTCGCCCTATCGGCCACCGCGCCTCACCTCATGGTCGATCACCAACACTGTCTTCTGTGCCGGGGCGCAAGCCGCAGGCGCAGTGCGCTGACACCTAGGACTTGTCTCATACGCCCAATCAATAATTTAGTAATCTATTTTAATCCATAAGTACCCAGAATCAGTGACACTCAATAGGCACTATACTAGCCTACTACCGTCGCGTCAGCCAGTAATACCGGAAATAGCAAAGCAATAAAACTCGCTTTCTGTGCCTGCAAATAACGTAAATAGTAAATAGGTTATTGCAAAAAGCTTTCTCGAAGGCCTGATAAACCATTAGGTTTTGTGGCTGCCTTATCGTTTAATATGAGCGTTCTAGCTAGGTGAAATCGCGAAGGAAAAATCTGAAGGCTGATTAACATAGCAGAAAAGCTAGTTTATTGATATAATTGGCGGTTATCTCCCACCCCAGCCGGTGCTCGCCCCGCCCCCCGGCGCGGGCGCAAGCCGCGTGCAAATAAATTGCGATCATAATATCGTGCGACGCGCCGGCCCGGCCCGCGGCCCGCTACAATTAAAATTTGCATTCCTGTCGTTTGATTGATAACTCAGTTGGGTAGGCGAGCCGCTGCCATTGCCGTGCCTAACTCTGCATATCATACTCTACCCTGCAGTCATTCTTACATGCACAATCAGTTTCATTCAACACTGTAAAGTCTGATTGGACTCTTGAGTTCTGAATAAATAAACAGTGAAGTAGACATAAATATTGAAGTAAATATTTGATGCATAACATTGTAGTCAAAATATCATTGAGATGACCTTGGTCGATCTTGGAAGTATGACTATTCTCAGGATGACTGATATTTAAATAGTAAGAAGCTGCTTGGTCATGCACGCGGGTATGTGCTGCGCCTGCGCAGTGCAGGGTGCGTATCCGAGATCCTCACAATGACAAGAAGCCGCCATCAAAGCCTGCCATCTAGAGCCTTGCAAAAATAATAATATTATTTTATAAAACTTTATTTTTACGAGGTGCAATCGTGCGATATAGTCACTCTTCAAGTATTTGTAGAATGATACTCAATAAATTATATGCGATATTTTTGTTGAATATGTTGGCTCGCGGCCACTGATTCCCTCTGGATATTTTGTTATCAACATTTAATATGAAGCATAAGGCTTATTTTAATATAGCCAATATTATTCAGTTTCGAGGAATCCAGATTCGCATAGGTATTATATGTATGCAAAAATAATAAACTCTTCGCCTGGACAATCTATAAGTAAATAGATAAGTTCTTATGCTTTTTGGATAATAAAGCTAGAATCAGGCATAAAATATAACAGTAAAAGTTATTCAGTGTTATTAAGTATTGAACTTAACGATTGCATTACCGACTCATAAAATGGAATTATCGAATTAAGTTAAAAAACTCACTGACCGACCGCCACCGACTGGGTGTTCATTAGTAACTTTTTTTATTTTTATGGTTTCTACAAATTGACGCTACAATATAACGTAAACGAATCAACTTGTCTTAGGAAATACTAGTACGGTACTAAAGTAGAATGATGCATCCTAGAAGAACCAGTCGACATGCGACAGCGGGCCGCCGGTGACCCTGAAGAATTACTCGATAAATAATAAAACTAAATTAATCTTTTTTCAGTAACTGGTACACTGGTGCTCTTCTAGGGTTTGTCAGCGTGGTGAAAGGTTTAGCTAGTAGATTAGTAGTCAGACTGCCCAGGGTGACTGTAAAGTTGATATATCACACAGGAAGGCTCCTTTCATGCATTCCACTTAAGCATAGACTTAAGTCACTAACTAAGCATAGACTTAAGTCACTAACTATGTATCTATGTAGAAGTCAGAATATTAGTTATTTAACACCCCAGCCTTCTTAATTACCTAAAATAATTGATAACTCGAGAGAAAACGTGCCTGCGTCAGTCGCGTGACTTCTAGACATGTTATTATTAAACTTATTAGCCTGAAACCATTTATTTACTTAGAAAGTTCCTGTAAGTGGTCATGTTGAGCATGTAGGGACAATACAGGATGTTGGAAAACTGGTAAGTCGTAGAAAAAAAGTTGTTCAGATTGACCCCTGAGTCTCCCCCTTTCGGATCTTTTGCAACACCCTGCATGCGCCAAAACATCCTTTAAATAAATATGAAGCATTTAGTTGCTTCTTCAAAAATCAATGTATCAAAATGCAATTTCCAATAAGTACTTAAAATCTTATTTCAACTGACTAGATTGTAAATGTAAATGTAATTAATACCATATTAATACTAAACCAAACTGCTAGAAACATACACATTGAAATACATTTAAAAGCCTCACACATCACACATGTTGCAAACGGTCATACCAGACATCCTTACCTTCTTAATGGATGTTAATTAAAAGAATACCGAGCCAAACTAGGCGGGAAGTGATTTCTCTAGCACAAACCGGGAAGTAGGCGCGCTGGCGCCGCCGGCGGTCACCATCAGAAGGCCTAGCACGGAGCGCAAGACCGTACGTCAAGAAGTGATAAAAGTTATCCGTTACACTCGCTTTCGAAGCAGCGCGATGCAAAACTTTTGTCACGACTTGACGTGCGCATCTTGTGCCCCGTGCTAGGCCTTCAGGTCCATATGTGACGTTGCCGTCTGCTGCTGGCATGAGGAAGAAGCCTCCATTAACATGTCGTCTGCAATATGGTTATCGGACAGCTGCTATATCTACACAGATATATAGATAGATGCATATTAACAACCCGAGTATGAATATCTGTCTTTAAACAAATACCTGCCCCGGCCGGGAACCGAACCTGGGACCTTCGGCATAGCAGTCAGGCGGTCACTACTACACCATAAAAAAAATAAGCTCGCAATAAATTGTAATGTTTTCATTATATTCGGATCGCAGCATCACGGTAGCTCTGATATAGCGAACATACCAATGTCACGATAACATCGTATCACTATGTCAGATATGAGTATGAGGAACATTTATGATGACTGTAGTGTGCTACATGGCTAGGTCTTAGAAGGTGTATAATTTTTTGTGACAAAAATGTAAAGATTTTTTTACTATTTCAGAACGCTTAGGCAAAATTGAAGCTCTTATAAAAGCTCAACTTTCTTGTTTTAATTACGTTTACCTATTTTATATACTTACTTACATAAAGTAGGTACATATTGCAAGAAATTCAAGGTCAACAGTAAGTAAGTAATTTTCTTTTACGGACGAAATGCAAGGAGAAAATAGTACAATAACAACAAATGAATGAGGGAGTGTTGAAATGACGCGACTGCGCGGGAGTGCGTTGTTTACGCCGCGCGGCTAACTCGCACAATTGGAACAATTCACCTTAATACAATTGTTGGACTCGTTTAATACATGTTAAAATTATTGCACTCCTGTGGTGAATACCATGTGATTTAGTTTGTGAAGCTTCAAGTCGTAATTTGTGGTACAAATCTGTAGCCATCGATTCTGCTTTATTACATGAAAATAAACAAATAAGTTATTATGTATTTTTTTCTGTACGGTTAACATTTACATGTATAATTGAAAATGGCTAAATGATTCATTCGATGAAATCTGCGATTATGCGAATAAAATGAATAGTAGATATTGCGTGTGTGAGTGTAACCCGAGCCGGCCAGGTGCGACAACACTTATGAAAATTAATGGAGCCCGCAGACCGCTCGACGTCTCCGGCTGATTAGGAAAATAATACAAAACTGCACAGCCGATAAAAACTCGCTTTTGTTACGCACTCCTTGTTCGGGCAGGGACGGACTAGTCAAACCGAGCGCTGCGTTTTTACAACCCCTTTTTACTGCCCCACACACGCTGCTACAACAATTTGATTTTAATTATGAATCAGCTAGTCCGTGAGATGCGGTTCATACATATTTCTCCATACAAATTAACAATATCAATTAAACGACGTGACACAAAGTCTATCGCGTCGCATCCCGTCTACTAATTTAAAACAGCAGTAATCAGCTCTTTTTGCGCGTGAAGTAATACGTTTTATGGAATTGTCCGCCGCGGGGCGGTCACGGGTACCGCGCGGTTAATTGATGGTAAATTCCTTCGTACATACTTGCTTTATCATTAGCATTACAGTAGTCGATTTATAGAGCACAATTTACATTTACAAGACACTCGACACGGTTGTAACGAACACCTCCGAACAGTAGATAAACATAAATATATGGAACGATATACCTCAGTTTGTGTATTTATTGTTGCATGACAATAATTCTTATTAGCTGGTGCGTTAGTGGAGGCTCGGCGGACACCTGGCGGCGACACCTGACACCCAGCGCCTCCGCCGCGGCCTGCTGACGTCACGCGCAGCCTGCGCCGGCCCTGACTCACGCTGCTGCCGCGGCCAAGGTCTCCAACCACTCAACTAGCTGCCAAATATAAAAGAGGATATTATGTCATTTGTACTCACTCTTCGACGCATCCCAACAAACTTGCTAAAATTATGACAGTGTAGATTATGCCACTTCAAACGATATGCAGATGCTGTAATTACATCTTTAACATAGTAAATTATGTCCCACGCGCCTGCTCGCAAGTAATTTCGAAAAGTAATCGCTCGAAGCGAATGAACTTGAATCCTGTACTAAGTTACGAGTGTAAACTAGTCAGTGCGCCGGCGTAGCGAATGTCAAAATATCCTGTTTAAGGATAATTCGGAGCGAACAATTTATGTCCTGCCCACGCGCGCTGAAATACGGCGCATGGCTCTGCAACCCTTTTAAGTAGTGCAGAGGATTTATTGAAGCGACTTGAGCAATGAGCATGCCTGAATAAGCGAGCCATAAGGTCTTCTATAGACGTTTGCTCCGATGCAGTCGCGACCATGCCACCTCCTCTACAAAAGGACACTATGGATGGACACTATATCTTGGCTCGATCTTCGTATAAAGTCTGTATTTCTCGAAACACATTCGGGTCGTTGTATTTCGATCATAAATTTTGGTAATGCACAGATTGAGTATATCTGGCACTATTTCCGTATTTCCATATGCAGCGGCGGCGGGTGGAGCGGACGCCTCATCAGCGAGGAGCTGGCGCAAGGCCAGCCCGCCGCCGCCGCCGCCGGTGCGCGGGAGAAGGTTACGCGATGTCTCGCCACGCTTTCAAAGCCTAAATTGTGTTGGAGATAATATATTCACAAGTCCATAGAGTGAGCAATATGAAACAGTGTGTGCCGGCCGCGTCTCGAGTGGAGCGCGTTGGCAGGCGCGAGCGTTCATTGTATTGAGATGGGACGGTCGGCGGCGTGATGAGCGATGTGTTCTTGGCAGAGCTGTATTGCTTCGTTTCCTTCCTATACGTACCGAGCTATGTTATCTCCGCTAGCATGGGGGCGCTGGGTGCGGCTGATTGCGGCTTCCTCCGGCGCCGGCGCCCCTCATCCTCATTACAGCCTCGGCTCGTGCACATCCGACGTCACTTCACTCTCTGATTGATGGATTTATTAGCCTTTCACTTGATGCGGGAATTATTTTTATTTTCTTCACATGTCAATTGTGGAAACTTAAATCCATTGAGATCCCTTTTATCTCTACAGCAACAACATCCTGTTTGTGACACAGATGGGGACTTTATTTTGTCTGACGTCATTCCCTTGAAGTTTGCTGCAACGAGAAATATCTTCTATTATTTAGAAGGGAGTCGTTAATTTTTTATTCTTCACACAAGTGCATATTGTGATGACGACTTTCAATCTACACAGTATCCCTCAACATAGTAGTAATAGAACAGCAGCCAGCCTAACAGTGCCTGTAGCTAGCGGACTCTACCATCTCAAGTAATTGCAGATACATTTCCGATGGCAACGTTCAATTAACAATTGAGAGTTACAATTTAGTTCTCACGCGACGTGTCATGCGGTTATCAGTGGAAGTGAAGTGGGGTTAATTAAATAGTTAAGCAGAGATAAAGTTGTCGTCTATTTATAGAGGCGACGCGTTATCGAGCAATCTGATAGCGACGTCAGCCATGACACCCAACTCCCGGCTCCCGTTGTTTACACTGCGTCTACTCGCGTGGAATGTCACCAGAACTTTCTACGGTATTTTTCAACGTTGCAAATAGATAAATAATTTACGGTCTCCCCATCCTAACCTGAAATATACTCAAGTGGTTCTTGTTGTTCTTTTGTTTCTTTTTTATCTAGATGTGTTAGATTAAAATATTAAATAACTTAAGTGCGCTTTTTTAATATGTTACTAAGTAGGTACTTCTGTACACTTATCTGTGAAAGCTTGTCATTAGCTTTAAGATACCTGTTTTCATGTATTAATTATTTGTGTAACATGCTGTTAGCTTTCCTAATAAAATAAAATAAAATAAAAAAAATATTTTTTTTAAGTACCTGCCCGTATGTGAACCTTAGGTCGTAGACAGGGGGTATGCCAAACGGTTTCACTGTAGCGCAGAACAGAAATAACTCTACATAACTCTAAAAAATTAATTCAAGTCTGCGGACTGTTATGTTCTTGTTACACAACCGACCAATCAATATTATAAGCATGATGCTAACGTTTTTTTGGCACCTTAATTATTGTTTCGATCTCTGAAACTATATACGACTGTACCAGACCAGGCACTAAATATTTTCTGAGGAAATACTGCATGAGGAAAGCCGAGGAAGGTAGCTGTAATGGCGCCCCTTGGGAGAAGCGTCACATAAGCAGTGATTTGATTGATGCGTCTATGATGTGATTGTAAAGGTTTTATACGGCTTCCAAGTTATGAAAATTGAGCTGAAATTTTGCTTTCTTCTCAACTCTCTGTGAATGCAAGAAAATTAAATAGTATGTACAAAGTTTCAACATTCTTAATTGTAACTGATATGCTAAATTAGTGTTCAATTTCAATCCTAACTAATATTGTCTGTTACTCTTTCACGCCAAAGCTACTGGACGGATTTGAATGAAATTTGGTATACATATGGTCTAGACGCTGAGAAACAACATAGGCTACTTTTTATTCCGGATTTCCCACGGGATTTTTTTTAAAGGCGAAGCGAAGCTCACGGGAACAGCTAGTAATAAATAAAACTACCTTAATATTTTTATTAAGAGTAAGTAGATGCTAATATGAACGAGTTTGGTCTAATGAGACAGTTTGTTTACAACACTAGCTAGCTGAGGTAGCGTCCAACAATATAAGTTTTTCAGTCATGTAAACCTCTGAAAGTGAGTTTGAGTCCCACTGTACCGTGTCTATGAGTTCCGCTATACCTTGCTTATGAGTCCCACTGTACCTTGCCTATTAGTTACACGTGTATTTCTCTTATCGATATTGTTAATAAACTGTTCGATTATGTTTTTAATCAGTCACAGTGACTAATCGTTTACCATCAAATAATATTTATATTGCTTATTTCGTTAGGCCGTAAACGATTTCTTTTAACTTATTTTATCTGCGTTTTTTATGTACTTAATTGAAATAGTCATTACGATTGGATAATATCGGGTGTCATTTTTGTAACTTGTAATCGTTACATTACGTTTTGTAATTTGTTTGTCTTTAAAAACTGAAGAAACTTCCATGGACAGCTTATATTTTTCAATATACTCCACCACCATCGCCTCAGAAATGTGGGGGATTCCGGAATAAGAGCTGTCTATGTCACTTCCAATCCAAGCCTTCTTACTACCACCTCTCAACAAATAGAAAGAAACGAGTAACTATAGAACATCTCTCCGTAATGATAATCTTATTATTTCTGTATTTCCTTTCTTTCTTTATACGTTGTACATACAATAAAATATATTGTAACTGAATTGTTTCAGAATGCCAGTTCGGCAAGACGCCGAAGGAGCTGGGCTCCACGTGGTTCGCGGACCTCGGGCCCCCCTTCGGGATCATGTACTGCATCAAATGTGAGTGTATGTCGGTACGTATAACATCATCCTTTATCTAGCCTATGAATACGACATAAAAAGATTCACTTTACACATGTCATAAAAAAGGCAGTTTCTATTTCTAACCAGCCAGCTCACTTAAATGCATTCAAAAAGCCAACGTTGTTTGCAACGCAGTGATCTCCACTCTGACACGCCGCTTCGCTTTCCATCGTGATGCATTTGAAAAGCCAACGTTGTACGCAACACAGTTCACTCCACTCTGACACGCCGCCTCTTTTTCCACCAGGTCCAGAAGAAGCGGCGCGTGGTGGCGAAGGTGCACTGCCGCAACATCAAGAGCGAGTGTCCGGAGCCGTCGTGCGACACGCCCGTGCTGCTGCCGGGCCGCTGCTGCAAGACCTGCCCCGGGGACGTCAATTGTGAGTGATACTACTAGTGAGCATAGGTTCAGAGCATTTTTTTCGTAGGTGACTTTTTAAACCATTGAGGGTGGCGAGCTGTCTTGCTTCGTCAGTATAATGCCAGAGCAAGAGATCAAAGATTAAATTTTGATTAACTTTTTGGTGCAAGCCACCCTGATAGCAATGTTTTCCTAGGCGACTTTTTGTAGCGATGCAATCGCGCGGTCGCATCGATGCAGTTGCGATGCGGTAGCGCGTGGTAGTATTGTATTTTTATACAAAAAATATGTAGTTAAATTTGAAGTTAAACCAAATTCTACTAGAGCATAGATGATTATTGAATCAATAGCATTTATTATAAGTACTTATACATACATAAGAGCCTAAATTTATTGTTATTCTCAAACACCCAACATTAAGAGTCAGACCAGAAATATGAAAGAATATAAATCTTAATTTACATTCGAAAAGAAAGCGCCACACATATCATATCACTAAAAATAGCTTCCATAGAGCAATGTCCTATTTATCTAGAATATTCCGTAACACGGCGCCAGTGGCAGTCTCTGATAGGAAGTAGCCGTGTTAAATACGGTTTTTGAAAGCGTTTTATCTTACTTTTTAAACAAATGGCGGTGGACACTTTAAATCCTCATTTTTGGTATCTTAATGTTAAACAGATATTATAAGTAAATTTTATACGAAATAATTCCAAAAAATGAAACCACAAAACCATAGAATAAGGAAATACTTATTGCGTCAAAAACTATCGCTGCAACGTACTACTGACCAATGATAAGGTGATGAGCTAATTAACTTTTTCATTAGAAACACTCCTGAATATAATCATGTAAGTAGAGTATCATAGAAGTATGTACATACAGTATGTACAAGATTTTCACCGATATGTTCTACACAAAATGTAGGTTAACGTTTGTTAATGCTACACGTTAATTGCTAAAGTCGTTGGAATATGGAGTTAGGCCCGGAGCGACGCCACCGCGCCATCGGCACCTTTATGTGAGTAGACGCCGCTCGCAATCTGACTGGCATAAACCTAGACGTAAACTTTACGACTTCTGATTTAGCTGAAGCTTGTTAGCTCAGCGGGGTTACTCTTGCTTGACGAAGAGAAGAGCTGCAAAGCGATCGGTAGTTGGCGTGACGATATAGATACGTGGTTAGCGCCACAGTCTGTTTTCGTGAAGCTAGAGTGAGTTTATGATCGCCGTGTGATGGAGAGGATGTGGAGCAGAGCAGTTCGTTAGATTCATATTGTGGACTCATTACGTGTTATTTGACTGTTCTAAACTTAATCAGTATTTTGTGCCATAATACATTCACGAGCATTGAAAATGTTCCGTTAATATAGCGCCAAAAATTGGGCATTTGGCTTTTTCTGGGTGGATCTTTTTATTTGCTCGCGGGTGTAGTGGTTGCAAAATTGGTTAATTAGAGATAATAGATTACTTTTGTAAAAAGTTTGAAAATCTTTTAAAAGTAACATCTAACAAACAACATGCCATCAGTGAGTAAACTCTCACCGGTGATAATGATAATGGTATTGTGGACGAGATAGCGCATTTGCTGAGTGAGATAAGTGTGATCGCATCAGTGATCGGCCCACGGCAGCTGTCGCTGATCACATGATCACGGTGGAAGCGTGGAGTGCCTCTCTATTCCGCTTTATCGGATGTTTATGTAGAAAAACCCCAAGTTTCAAACTATATTTTGTTAAATCTTTTAAACCATTTTAGGTATTTAAAATCATTCACATTTGAATTAACAATATTTTAATTTCGAGCAAATTCGAAAAGGTTCATGCATTATTTCATGAATGTATCGCGTCAGTTAATAAAAGCTGATTGTGAACGAGCGCCGCAGTGTGCGGGAAAATTAGTTAATTGAAACAAAGTATCGCGCTAATTTGGCGACGACGTAAGCGACAACGATACAAAATTGAACACCACGTCACATTCAGGAAAAAATTGCCCATATCAATTTTAGCTGGTGCTCAATAAATCTCACTTGTTAGGGGTCTCGCCTCCGACAGCTGAATTCAGGACAGACGAAGCGCCGCCGTTTCAGGACGTATTTATGCGATTGACACACTCTATCAATAACCACAAATGCGATACTTAAAGCCATAACATTCCAGAATTATAAATAAATAACTTGCGCGAACATTTTTCGGAACACTCGTTTGGTTGTACGCCGCAAGAAATACTGAAAAAGTGCCAATAAATAACTTAACGTTTAAATATGGAAGAAAAAAAGATCAACAACGGTATCTTGTGTTTTTTTATGTTCTTTGAAAAGAATTTGCAATACTGATGACGTCAGAGTCTGCTGGTGCGATTTCCCTAAAGAACCACAACAACGTCACCAGTTAAAAGAATCAACATCAGTTTATTGTAGCGTTGGTATAGAACATACGCAATTTAAACTTGTTACTTATGGTAGACAGCAATGTAGAGACGTAATATGTCTCGATGAGGCAAATTTTGGTTAGTTTTTCATCAGATGACGTTAATGGATCTTTATAGTTTTTTTTTCATTTAAATTTGGAATACATTGGAAACAAATACTGGCTGGCAACTGGTTAGTGAGTCACAGGCCATCTGTCGCGAGCAGCAGTGCGCGTATGAATGTAAGTTGTAGCTTTATGGAGTTTATGGATACGATGTAGGTATTCTGGCTTTGATGTCGACTATTATGTATAAATATGCCGATTATGCCCGTCTCGGTCGTGTAACATGACACTTATGTGTATAGCTATAGGGTTGCGTAGTGCAGCATGGAAAACGCTGTTGTTACAGTATCTATACAATATTATGTAGTATTTTTCAAAAATTAGGTTAGAAAATCAATTTTTATATTTACATGGAATCGTATCTGAAACTGAAAATACGAAAATTTATGTTAAAATATTTTGTAAGCCGACAGAGTTATCGTGGAGGAACTTTTTAAAATTCTTTTGTTTACAGACACTACATTATGATGTAAGTATATACCAATAGAGGGTACTTTCGATGTATACAGATATTACAGATGTTGAGTCCACACGATCAAAGCTTAGAAAAGTTTTTGTCAATAGGCCAAAAGTAATGAACATACGGAACTTATTTAGGATTATTAAACACACAATCAATATGGATTATGCTACGTTTATTAATATCTGTGAATAAATTAAAGGCCAAGTGTTTCGATATTTGAATAAAATAACAACTTGGTAGTAATTAATTTGATTGTAACTAATTTGTAAGGCTGCCAGTTTTTGCTAAGATAATTTTTGTGTCACCTGAGGGGTAGGTAGGTAGATCTCCTTTTCTTTACTCTATCTTTTCTGATACATTTAAAATTCAAATGCGTTAAAAATATAAACGAATTCGTGCTATGAGTTTATAAATATACTTAAGTCTTTACCTTAGTTACTTTTGAGCTACGACTGTTATGTTCAGATACTAGTTCTTATTTTAATAGGTATGATATGGACATTGCTACGTAAATAAGCATATAAGTACTTACTTACTTACTTAAGTACTTTCTTACTTTGCGAAGGTATCTCAGGTTCGATAAATGGTAATACTGTTAGTTGCATTCCTCGTTTTAAAACAGGCGTCTGAGATACCGTTGCTTGTTTTTCTCGTGATTGCCACCGTCCATCATTTGGCAAATTTTGCCGACATGAAAGGGCCTGCGCGCGCGCCGCCGCCGCCGCCGCCGCAGTGACAGCGGTGACAAATGACGGATGATGCGTGCCCGCGCCGCTCCCACACCGCCGTCGTCACACGCTCGCAGCAACTACTCGCACTTAACTACCCATAAAGTCACATCAGCTACAGTAGAAAGCTTCATCAAAATTTCGCGCGTCCAAATTCAGCCGTAATCGAAAGTGGAAACAACCATAATTCGTAAAAGACTATTTTCGACAAATTGCCATATTTTTGAATGTCGAAGTGAACTCTCGCTTTATGGTCACACAACAAAACGAAATGTGCTTATGCAAAATTTGGATTCGGCATAACTGTATTTCCATACAGGAAATGATAACTACACGCATTGTAATTTTACAATCCTACGCGATCGTAACATGTGTGGAGGGAAGCGTGGGCTTAGAAATATTGTGTGATGTCACGACGACTCCATAATGTGTGTAACTGTACACACTGGCCATGCGACTCGGTGATAGTATACCTGCCGCCGCTCATGTATCATAACTAACTTTGCTAATACCTTCTATAAGCACACCTAGGCGTGCTAGGTCACACCAGGCAGCATTACGCTAGGTTAGTTGGTAATATGAGTGGTGTTTTGATTGTAGAGTTGGACCAATCGGACGACAGTGTAGAGCTCGCTGTGATTGCAGGTCTTCTCCTCATCTGTACTCATTATGGCGTCACCTAGCTAGTGCAGTACCGCAACCTGCCCGTTACTAGGCCTCCCCCGGCTGCGTCGAGCCTACTGCACCGTGTCATATATTTTATATTCCTTTTACCTATATGTGTACCTCCATGTATTAAGTAGTGCGTACAATACCGTAACTCGGGCATTGCTAATACATAATAAATAGCGCACTATTCGAACTTTATCAAGTATAATAAGGAATACGAAGTGATAAAAACACTACAATTATGTATCTGCAATTCAATTTCACTACCTATGAATGTATTTCATTACATCTCATTACGCATGAAAAGGGTTAAAATAAAACGACGGCTTACTTTACTCAATGTTCTTATTGCCGGCCCAGAGGCAACTATTCGTATAAATTGTAGATTTTAATACTTATTGAAAATAAAATGAATATTTATAGTAATGCCTTACTAACTAGCACATAATAATGAGTCAATAAAACATAAATATGCACCGCAAACTACAAAGTAAAAACGGAACGTCAATTTTATTTACGTCTGCATTCGCAAATAGCTCGTAGTATTCTCATGAAAACTGAAAGTTTGTTTCACCTATTATGCTATTTTGAAATGAACGTTTGACGTACGCATATTTCGCATTCTAAACTGAAGCGTTTCAACGGAAATAATAGTGTTTCCGATTTCCTCTGCCCAAGGCAAAGCCTTTAGTTGCAATTGTTATTTTCCTATGCATTTCAGTATACTGAGAAAACATACTGAAATATAGCCTGTGGTCGCTAAACGTTGTTTGAGGCGACTCATTTAAAACTGATCTCTACTATTAATTGATCATAGTTTGAATACTTGTGAATTTCTAATTTTTGAATATTTCTCTACAAGTCTTCGTACTTTTTTCTTCTTTGAGAACTTGAATGGCTTGTCAAAATATGTTTGCTACGGGCAGCGCGACGGCCGGCGGTCGAGCGTCGCTGAGTCTGCCTCCGCGGCCCATAACTATATCGAGAGACGGGGGCATTACAATGGCATTACTCAGATGCGCAGGGGCCGTTGCAGAAATGGCACCCCTCGCCCCGCGCGCCGCGCCCCCGCCCCCGCCCCGCTGCACGCTGCCGATGCTGCAAATATAGATGGTGCTGGTGGTTATTCCGGGCGCGGGCGTCGACCCGGCCGCCGCGACGCCGTCTGTTCCTTTTTAGCGGCTTCTTATAACATACCCACAAGCATTTTTTGCGAATTCAAATCGACAGTGTCAATGAACGCGTGTGGTTTATTTACTTTGGCGATTTTTTTCAAGAATGCTTTTCTCGGAGACTTTGTTTTGTTTAGTTGTTTGGGTGACTTTTTTGGTATTTAGGTAGCGCGCCTCGAGTCGGCACGTCGCGTCGTAATGTAAAGGGGTGGATTTCAACAAGTCCTAAAAAATCTTCATTTCCGTGGACTTTTTTATCTTAAGGTTTTTTATATTAGAAAAACGCTTTTATTAAAGTTTTTGTTCATGTTAGTGTTCTTACTAAATGGGTAGCAGATAAGTTAAAAACTTAACGAGATACGGATGATTAAAAATTTCGTGCCACGGCGATGAAACATGCGTTCACGGCAATGAAACAAGCGTCCACGGCAATGAAACAAAGGCCCACGGCAATGAAACAAACTTCCACGGTAATGAAAGAACTGTATACAATGGAAATAAAAAAATCAATCCACTGCATTTTTTTAAAAAGACTGTGAGGGAAACGCAAACTTAGACAGGTATGTATGGCAGAATTATTTGGATAGATATTGGAACGAAAGAAAGAACGACAGTATGTATAAAAAATAAGAATATAGTATGGAATTCTCTAAGTAGCATTGTGGGGTCCGTATTGCGACGTATGAAAGAAAATGTTTCATTTCACACTAATAACGTTCACAAACCTTGATATCATAAACCTTTCCTATAACATCTATATTTTCATAAGGTATAACATCCAATTTTTATACTGTTCATTTTATGTAAAATTCAGTAAATATACTATAATATGACATAATCTGTGCAGAATTACACAACACCGGCAAAACACCTAGCACCAAAATATAAAGATAGGTGTGGTCAGGTGCACATGTTGGTCAGCTAAGCGTCCCCCTACATAGCGCCAATAATAATAACGCAGTCAAAACTCCTTGCACCAAAACCTAAACATAGAGCGTCTCCCCATGTAGCCCCGCTTCGCTTTTGATGAACATGTGCACTTAACCGCTCCTCCTCGCTTTTCTCGTCATCGCACCTATCTTTAGGTTGTGGTGCTAGAGGTTTTGATGGTGTTGTGTAATTTAACACAGATTATGTGATATGATAGAATATTTTATGAACTTTATGCTAAATCATAGTATATTTTAATTGGTATAATAATATGAAATGTACATGTTATCATCATCAGCCTATAATCATCCAATGCTGGACATAGGCCTCTCCCAAGGAGCGCCACAACACTCGGTCCTCGGTCTTCCGAATCCAGCCACTAACGGCTACCTGCCTAAGCTTGCATATTTTGACAGCTATGTTGGTAACCTTAGTCCTCTGACGTATAACCTCTTTTATGATACCATCCATAAGAGAAACCCTAAGCATAGCTCTCTAGATTTAAAGTCACTCAGCGTGCTATGGATAGCACGCTGAGTGACTTTAAATCGGTGGACCAGTCCCACCATCAGTGTCCAAATCAGTGGACCATCAGTGTCCAAATCAGTGGACAAAACAGCGAGCGTTTGTAAACTGACGACGCCGTATGTAAACGGCGAGATCATACAAAATGCCTGCGACATCTGCACCATATTTCATAACTGGCAGGGCGCAATGGTTGAAGACTGTTGGATGCGCCTTTCAGCCTCCTTGTCGAAGTTGCTTCTGCCTAGCCGAATAGTCTGCCTCCGGTAGTCATATTATTGCACAACTTCGATAGTTGTCTCACGAACGATCACCGGCTCCGGTTTTATGTGAACATTCTACATGACTTTTGTCTTGCCCAAGTACATACGGAGGCCTACACGTTGCAAGCAGCATTAAGGCCACTTAGCATCCAGCTGAGTTCCTGCAGAGATGTATGTTCTATTATATTCTATTCTACTATCTGTGGGAGGTGTAAGTACCTGCACCTGGCTCTCTCGAATGGGACCTTTGTGCAATGTGAATATTCTATTCCAAGGTCTAAGCTGCCTTTCTAAGCTTGGACCATTTCCCACCACGCTGGTCCACAGGGGGTGGCTGGGTTCACATATTATCGAGATGTGCTAAATCTATAGGTAGATATGCAGGATTCGTCACGATGTTTTCCTTCACCGTAAAAGCGATGGTATACATTGTATTTAAATTCAAAGGAACACATTGGTACATGTCAGCGCCGGAATTCGCACCTGCATCACTGGCGTGGGAAGCGGGCGCTTACCCGACTGAGCAACCACCGATCTTATTTATACATAACGTTCATTATAATTGATTCCATTGTTATTATTAATGTAATATTATATATTTCGTTTTTATACATCTCGATACGCACCCGTCTTAACGCACTGCAAAAAGAGGTAATTTGACTGGTCCTGTAGGTAATATGTCAGTGATCGCTATTACCTGTATTACAGGTAAAAGATGGTAAAGATATGTTACTTTGCCTAATCATACATACCACGGCGACGAAGACATAAGTCACGGAAATGAATAACCTGGCCACGGAAATGAATAACCTAACCACGGCAATGAATACAAATTATTTTACAGGACATGGCAATGAATTTTTTTTCATTGCCGTGGCTTTTTTTTCATTGCCATAGCAAATATTGGCCACGGAAGCCACGGAAATGAAAGCATGGCGATGAAAACCAAGGCATTAAATATAAATAACTAAAAAAGTATTAACTATTCGAAGAAATAAACACTTTATAAGTTAAATATTTACAAAAAGCTTTCTTTTGAATGCTTACTCTAGAAGACAAACTTAATTTTATAGAAGTTATATCTATCCACGGCAATGAAAGAAAAAATGTCCAGTCCCCAAAATTTTTACTGATTTTCACTATAGCGCAAAAACGCGGGCACCGATGTACCTCCTTCCACGTCGAGCAGTTAGGCGACACTTGTAAGAAACGATTAGCTCACTGAGGGGGGCACACAAGTTCATAGGTAAAACAATATCCTTGATCATGTTTAGGACACGGCGATGAACAGAAGTTCTGGGACACATGCATTTTCACTTACCGTTCGTTATATTCTTTATATATTTCAATAAATGTATTCCGTGACAATACTTTAACTATTAATGTATCAAATGAAACTAAGTTTAACTATCAATACTCAATATTTTTTCATCAATGAAGAATAATACAAAACGTGGTGACCTGGGGACAGACACGGCAATGAAAGATTTGGAGGTTTAATATTTTTTTTAAAAATATCCATTAATCCTATTAATAAAATATTTAGTGCTACACATAGATAACTATTTCACTTAACCAAAAAAAATATTAGAAAATTATAACTTGATTTTTTAGTACCGATTTCATTGATACCACGCAATTTTTGGCTGCGGGAAATTCACCCAAAGACAACATTCACATTTTTTCAAATGAATATGAATGTACATTCTGCTAACACCTTACATTACTGTTAAAGTTTATCAATAAGTACAATAAGGAAGCTATCGAAAATATAAAGTTAAAAATAGTTAACTAAATCGAGAATCGCGACGCGATAAACGCATTAAAACAAAAATAGAAAATGAAAGACAGATTTATTAAGTTTCTGGAAATCGTATAAAATAGACGATAATTTCGTATTTGTGCGATGCCGAGACGGCCACCGATACTTGTTCCAATAAACCTCTAATAATCCGGCCATTAAGTCCATCTGAGAGTCGTAAACCGTAAAACACTTTAGATTCACTTCTTGCTTTATTTTGTATCGACACTTATACTCATCTTCAACAAGAATAAACGCCGAGTATTTCTATCTCAGTAATAAATAATATAATTATAGCAAATTATACATATAATTTGTAATTTACGTTATCAATTACGTGCACAATTGCACATGTATAACCAGAAGCTAAATTATAAAGGAATCGTTTCTTCCGAGTATTTTAGTTTTAATAAGCATTCACAGAATGATTGAAAAAACATTCAGAAAAGAAAATTTGAAGAAAAGTGCTAAAAACTTTTTTCTAAATATATTTTAGACTTTCAGCCAGTTTCAGCGCTCAAAGCATTGCACCTACGTAGAGCAAGCTGCGTGCAATACTTATAGCGAGACGCATGCGGTTTTCTGATTGTGATTTTATATTTGAATCCTTGCAGGTACGATGATGGCTTGATAGGCGTCAAGATGTGCAATTAATTGAATCTCGCCAGGTGTGGAGGCCATAAACCTCTCACCCGCAAACTGCAAGGATCATGCGCAGACGCACCTAATTCCGTATTTTTTTACTAAACGATAATTTGATTTTATACGTGTTAGGAACGGGAAAGAAACACGGATTGCGATGTTTAAGGTGGTTATATGTGCTAACATACATACCATTATTTGCACCTGTTGTAACAAAAAACTCAATTTCCTTTGAAAAGCTTTTTACAGCTTTTTTCACATATTTTCGTTTCGTAGTGCTAACAGGCATAGGCGCAAACATGCTGAATGATTGAAAGAACATTTTTGCTAACTTAACTACCTATTGTCACTTATGTATAGGCATGGTTAGTAACACGATGAGTCCAATTGCCATGAGCTTTATGATGATGTTATTAACTACTTTGAAAGCTACAGAATTATTAAAGATTTCTCTACGTCAATATGCTCAGTCATGCACTGTGTATTAACCTAACTTTAGATCAAATTGTGCTAATGCCTTATTTATACATGTAGCAAGTAAAGCAATTTCTTACTTATGGTTTGACTTTCATACTTAATGAAGTCACTCTTAATTACTTCAATAAAATTTTATAAAGTAAAGCTATATTAGAAGATGCATTTTAGAATCAGATAAAAAATACATACTTATTTCAAAAGCCATAAAGAGCTTTTAAGGGCGGGCGGTTTAAAAACTTCTTTTGAGATATCCAGGACTTTCAGGAGTTAACCCATTTAATACAATGTATTGTTTTTCGAACCCGACAAACTCTATATATATTTGGCCTCACATATGGGGGTTTTTTCTCGATGAAATTACTCGTAGAATCCCCCCTTAACGTTTGTCGGGTTCGAAAAACAACATGTTGTAGATACAATTGGTAGCTATATCTCAGACAGTCAAGCGTCCCGCTATCAAAGTAGGTGGCTTATTGAATCATCTATAATATCTCATCAGTCAGGTAATGTGTACCTACACTACCTACATTAGTAGTTGCAGTAGTATGTACTATGGTACAATATGAGTGTAGGGCACACAGTGGGTGCGCTAAGGCCGTGCCCACCCAGCCGCGACTCCGCGGTTCATCGAGCAACGCACACGCACGCGTCCGAACCACTGTGTTGTGTTCTATGCCTTACAGGAATTCGCCTCACTGTGCACACTAACTACTTTACTTCCCATGGGACGCAGCTCACGTGTGGCTTTATAAAGAGTGTCTGAAATTGCTCCCGGGCCCTTTGCGACGTTTAATGTCATATGATAGTTAAAAAGGAGGCTAGGGTGAAAATTATACCTAAGTATAATATTTGTCGTACACACGCAGTAATTATTTTTTGCAAGTCGAAAGCCTATACTTATGAAAGAGTATCCATTTAGAAATGGCGCATCCTGTACATACACATTTCGGTAATATGAAACTAGAAATTTGCACACCATAGCACATTTACTTATACTCTTCGTTGCAAGCTTGCAAGCCACACGGTAATTATTGGAGACAAGATTATGTTGCGTATTATTTGTCTATACCTACATATACACAGAATAGTCATCTTGATTACCATAGTATGTAAGATCAAAAATATTTGAGAGGATTTGTGATAAACAGAAATTGCATAAGTAGACTTATCGTATGCGATAGTAAAAATCTTACACAAGATAACGAAAACATACCGAAATACTTAACACGTCTCATTCAAAAACGATGATACGGTTTTTAACCCATCACCCCATGCTCACAAGTATTACGAGATTGATTTGATTACCCCCCCCCCCCCATAGTCAAAATACAAATACAAATATTTTTTCAGAAAATACTTAAGTATTGATAAATGTGATTAACAATAATAGGTCAACTGTTAATGTTTAAAATGCTGATCTGAAATAACAGAGTTTTTCCTGTATTTCAGATGGAAAAGCTCTAAATTAAACAATTTTAGTACCTAACTAATTTAAATAATCTTAGAACAGAAAATATTAAGTAATCGTACTTTAGTAGTCGACTTAGGTCGATTAATGGATGCCTTTTTTTCAGTCGAGATAAGCTACCTACTTACACTGAAAATGCAATAAGGTTCAATATTGCACAGAAACAAGTAGGTACCTATCAAGTAGCTGTAGACAAGAACAGCTCTGTAAATGCAGGGATGCGAGCTGCTACTATCCAAGTGCGCTTTTTATGAACTTTTATCCAACGTTCATTGAATAATGAATATGAAAATTAATAGTTTCGTTCGCAATGGGCGATGTTATCTGAAACGCAATTCGCCGCAAGTGCGGTTCGCATTATTATTTTAATGTTGTTTAATGAGCCGGTGTCAGGAGTGGGTCCAACCATGGCCGTGCAGTGAGTAATAGTGCGGCGGTTTGCGGTTCCCACTATGCGTGACTCGGAGCGGTTTGTCTCAACTCAGACCTAGTTTTGGACCCTCAAGTACCTATCGTTTGGCGGAGAACTGTAATCATGAGCCCATTTCATACTCCTTCATTTTACTTTACAGCAGGGAATGCTTCACTTGAGATTCAGTGTTCGTTATTATGATAGTCACTTGTTTTTTAGAACGTATGAGTTGAATCAGTCACAATCACAATACTCACAATATGCTTATGTGAGTTAATTGTGCAAGGTCCAAACAAGCTAGCCGGAGGTCGTAGTTTCTGAGGTGTTCGGTGGCGCCGGCCCTTTCAGATTTACCATAAACGTTATTAATCTTTTGATTAAACCGGGTCGTACGGCCGGATTAATCTGACAGTTCAATGGTCGTTATGCCCCTGATATATTAACTGTCACCTAGTGCAAATCTTTGTGCTATTGTTAATTGAAATATACGTTTCCAGAATAATATCTCAGAAATGACGTATCGATCGGATTAAGGATTGTTGTCGCTAGATTTATGGTGGGCTCGGGCTTTGTGTGCGGCCCGGGAGATGCACTTTATTCTACATTCTATGCGAAATTGCAAAATTTATACCCTGACAAAGCATGAAGCCACAAGCTAGAGGTATATATTCTATAACCTTCAGGGCCTGCTTTTGAGCGTTAACAATGCTGAAAATAATGTTCTCTCTATAGAACAGATTGTCGTGGAGACTGAAAATTTCATATTTCAGTTGTTAGGTACACACATTGAAAACCTTTGTAAGAGGCAGTGTAGCCAACAGATACTTACACAGAACAGTCGCGATGTGCAAACAGCCGCCGCCGGCGTCGCGACGGCCGGCGCCGGCGCGCGTAAACACCTATTAAATAATTTGATAAAGCTAACATGACACTCGTGACAAAAATACTAAGCTTGTTGTGTAATGAATAAATGCGTTTACATTATCTCGCTGAGCAAAAAAACTGATTGTGATTCTAAGAATGCATGGATATTATTTGTCATGGATGATAATTAAGAAAGATTGAGTATGTACATCAATTTGGAATTAAGTATACTAGTCAGTATAAGTACATCTGAATCCAATTAATATTTGTCCAATGTTTAAGCATTAAAGCAAGACCTTAAGCTACACGCGATTGCTCTAGTAAAGGCGTTAGGCCAAATAAATTCTTCTTTACATAATTTGCAAGCATAACAATAGCATTCCCTAATGAACCACAATGGAAACGGTCCAATGCTAACGGTGCCAGCATTGCCAGCTATAAGCGTAGCCGTGCGCCCTCTAGCGCGCCTCTGTCGGCTGAACTTGCAAGTGCGCTTTATTTACTGTCTGTGACACATGACACAACACTAGTGCAATGTCTAAACCACCGTGCTAAACTAACCTAATTCAAACCTGGATAGGTAGGTAGTAGTTCATAAAACTCAAGTGAAAAAGTGAACACGCGACGAGTCTCTAGTCAAATCAGGCTGTGCGAGGGCCTAGAAGTGAAACATACACTTCAGTTACCGGTTCTATTCTAACTCCTACGAAGTCCGTTTGTCGGGTCAATGAACTTTTATCGTTATCTTTTTCCTAGTTTATTTCACCGATATGGTTGACATCATTGTCTCAAAATAGAGTTGTCACATATGTCCTTCTGACAGGAGATTACGCTCGCAATATGATACTTTTGTAGTATTAGTGGTTTGCGGCGGCTTTGTCTGATCATTTACGATTATCACACATGCTCAGTAGCTGATATGGCTATTTAAATCTTAATTGAAGTCATTATTATTGATTGAGAAACGGTTAGGTAGACGATTAGCCACGTCCACTCTTATTTCACGAGAAAACGTACGTACAGACAGATTTCCCATGGATTTCTGGAATTAGTAGAGTTGAGATTAGTGCGTGGATAGTAACCTATAAGGCATGTGGTTGTGCCGTAAGTAAGTACTCGTAAAAGGTCACAGGCGAGACACGAAGGCTATTCGGAAAGTAGAGTGGCGCCGCCGCCGCCCCGCCGCCGCCGCCGCCGCCGCTCTAAGCAAATTCGGTGAGATTGAGCGAGTGTGCGGTCACCGCGACTCAACAACTGTATCAATATAAATGAGATCGTAACCTTGAACGGTTCTTAATAGCGGCTCAATGAACTCGAAGAATACATTCATTCATTACGCTTCCACATATTTTCGTTTAATTTCATTTCAACGCTGTAATTAACCTAGTTTTCAGATAAAAACTCGGTCCAAGGTGATATTGTATCGCTTTTTAACAATGTCGCGAGGAGAAGAGAAAATTGTGAATAGTTAGTGTGCGCAAGGGCAGCTCAGGAGGCGCCTGAACGCGCTGAACGCTACAGCAAGCGGCGGCGGCGTCTCGTTTTTATGTGTTTTCCGTGCGCAGATTATGATCGAGCATTTGGCGCCGTTTCATTGTTCATAAGTAGAAATGTGGCGCCGGCGCCGGCCACTCGTTCATATGCAACTTTATAGTCGGTCGGTTTGCAAATGGAGTTTTCACGGATCTTTAGCGGTCATCGTAATGCTAACAGTGAAAGACTTAGTGACGTCAATACTTACCCATTCATACTGATAAGTAGCAGATTTCCGAGTAACATTGTATTGCATACTCTTACAATGAAATGTGAGTAAATTCAATGAATCATTTCGCTGCGACTGTTGCTAAACAAAATCAGTAACATGTCTGCCCGGAATGGTTTATTTACGAGCGGAAACATATTGACAGATACAATCAAAATCGTGTAAAGATTGGTATAAAATTGGTTTCTGATCTCGGCGCGGCGGCGAGGCGGGATCAGTCAGGAAGCCGTGAGTCATGCAGCGTGCTCGTATAAGAATTGGGCCACACTGAGATTTGCGTAAATGTCATAAGAAGTTTCGAAATATTCGAATTTGCATACAGAAGATTGTGTATACCGTTACGACATATTATGACTCCTTATTTTAGCAAGCAAATGTGTCCACGAAAACACTAAAGGCTATGGAAATTTCGAGTTTGTGAGACCATAGCGAGAATTATTTTACACGAATGTTGAAGCACAGATTCAAATTCTACCCTGTATATAGCCATCGTGATCGTCAACATCATAAGCCCGCAGTCGTCCAATGCTGAATGTAGGGCTTCTCCTGCCAGAAGTAAAGATAATTAGACATCTTTAATATATAAGTAAATCTTTGTAGATGTAAGTGCGAAACCTCGATGAAAGGAATATATAAACAGCGTTCTCTATTGAAGTTCGCCAGCGACAGATTTATAAAGCAGAACATCGAGCGCCTAAATTATAGCACATCGGAACAGTCCTCTTCAGTTCAGTTTGTTATTTCTATCGGGTATTTAAAACAAACTTAGCGTTCATGGCTTACATCTATTTCTTTTGTTTATTTATGCATGAACGATTAAGATTTACAACCTCGCTACCGTGTTGATTTTGTAGAAAAAAATTGGTTAAAATGTTACCTACAACGTTACGCGTCATCCATTGGTATTTCAATGTTGCGTATGTCACATAATGTATTCCAAAATATGTACTACCTAGTTATTAACCGGGTCATGACGGGAAATGGAAAGGAGAGCACACCATGATTTTGCTTGGATGTGACCAAAACCAAAAGTCACTATGTCTTATTATAATAGACAATTTAAAGGTAAAGTTCCTGGGTTGTAGTAAGTAGAGATATTATAAGATTGAACTTTCACAACATCAACTAACTTGATCTAGTCCATAATGATCTAATAGATCTTGGACATAATGTCCCAGACATCGCTATTCTAATTTGTTCCAATCCATGGCTTGAAAATCCCTGAAGCAGCATATTAATTTTTTACTTCACTTACGCTTTACAAGTAACATACGCTTATACCTAGATGTAATTTAATGTTGTTCCCTTCACATTTAGAACTAGCTGCATTACCAGTCGTGTATTAATGGCGATAAATTGTTGCGGCATGCACCGCAATAACAATATCTAAGATATATGGACGTAGATTTGTCCTACAATTAATTTACATGCTAATCAATAGATGATTCTCGTAATTACAAGCCTCACCTTTGTCCTGTGATGCTAATAAAATGTTGAACAAAGTCTATAACTCACGGCATGCTACCTTCAATCCATTGCTAGGGTCTATTCTACTGTAATTATTTCTACTAAAATATCACGAATAGGTACCTACTAAAATTATATAAAACAAGTATAGCAAGTATACAAGTATATTATTAAATTAAGATAATTTATATTTTTTATCAATTACACAAAAAAAACGTTCTATTTCAAGATAAGGAAAATATTAAACAATTCATTTATTACAGGAAATTTAAGTTCCCAGTCTAATATTATAGAAATATTTATGTTTTATATTTCGCTGACATATATATATTATTTGTGCAGTAAATGACTAAACAAATAATATAAATAAAAGTCCTGTATTTGGCTACATTGTGTTTTGGAACCTTCGTCTCCTAGCTGATATTTACAGGCCGTATTGAAAAAAAAAACTCAAGAGAGAACCATCGCTAATCTGATAAGGCGTTGTTTTTGCAATTTGCGCCTTTCGCAATCTAGGGCATTTTTCTAAACGTGTCAACCATCAAGGTAAACGTTTGTTTAATACGAAGATAATATTTATTCAACAGTATCGTATTTGATAAGTTATCGAGATTTGTATAGCAATCAGTTGACACTCGAGCCGTTTACGGCCGTTGTGTGTCGGTAGAAAGTTTCACAGGTTAGGAGCGAAAGAAAAGGTCAACTTTCGAGGTGGACTCGGAGTCAGTATCATTTATTATTGCTATTTATTTCCCATAAACAATGCTAGCCGGCGCATTTAAGTGGACACGTTCCGAATTGATTTATAAAGTAGAGTAGGTAGCAATAGTAAAGAGGTCCTCGTTTCAATCGGCACGAAGGTCGGGGCTCGTGATCTTTGACCCGCCCCGGCTCAGGGCCGCCTGGCGCCGCCGCCGCCGCCGCCGCCGCCGCCGCCGCCGCCACCGCGCCGCAACAACGGACTCATTCATCACCTATCTCAAAGCGTATCTGCCCCCGCAAACCTTGCTCTTCTAACAGCTTCGAACCATATATTATCTAAGGAACCGGATGATTACAACAAGAATATAGTCCTGTGATGGTGACGGACTATGTCTTTAGTCTAGGTTTGGCATCCGTAGAGCAGGGTGGGAAGAACAATTGAGTCCATCACTTTTTCCATGTCCATTCTTCTTCAGATGAATTGTACGCTTCGTGAATGTCGGACCATTTCATCAGGAAATTAAGTAATGTCAAACAACATGAAGTATTGATATTGAACTTCTGCACCAAAAATAATTTTGCCTTCCTCATCCTGTCATGGTTTTAACTCTACATTTTCGTTGTAAACTTGCTTGTCTTCATTATACATACTCGTATTGGCTAGCAACAATTTCTCTCATGAATCAGGCCTATTCTATTTCGTTCCGTCCATATTGAGTTTGGTGCTTGATTCGCTGGCGGTTTCTGAGTCATGGTCAATATGCGAGTGTGTTCACGTTCATCAATTATTTCAGATCAGCGAGCGAGCGGGTTGCGAATAGGGGGTCACTCTATAACACGAAAAACTCTACCTCGACTCTACCTCGTTGTATGTATTAAGCGTATCGATTGAACCAAAGCTCTCGTTCGTCCGTTTCTCGTCAGTATAGAGTAACCCTCCTGAACTTCTTAGTAAATAGACTCTGATGTGATCAGTTTGGAATGTCTCGGGTAACTTTAGTATTGGTTCTTACAAATGTCCTTTTTTATTTCGTCTAAACTAGGTAGGTATTATGTGACTGTTTTATTGATTGTGTTTTAAGTGCTACACTTCATTTCTGCTACGATGATGCCTGGGACGTTTTGAGCTTTACGGTGTTAACGACATTCCATATTGAAATTGTAACGAAAATCGTCTGTTGACTTATTGCATGAGTCGCATCGTTCGTATCCAATGAAATTTAAACAATAGATATAGAATTTGCAATTCTTTTTGTGCATAAATTTAGAAAAATATGATCTATCACAACGATATTTTTAGCTGAACTATACTTAGGTTCGTTTTCTAGGGGAGGTCTGAGGAACTGCAATTCTGTTGACTGACTTCTTGGGTAACATTGCTTTCTTGTTTGCTAGTCGATATCGCCTGGGTCGAGTATTAATAAACAATAAACTCAGCGCAGATTGCAATTTGTTAGCTATTCCGTTACAAAACCATGTCCAGATAACAATTGAAAATCATCTTTTTAATGCTGAAGTTATATCTTACAGTTTGCAGTGCTTTATCGTTTTTAATTCTGCAATCGATAGTTGAATTACATAAATTGTTAGCGTTTTAGTCATGCCTTGGTTTATGGCCCGGCTACCTTATAGAAGTCTGTAGAATGGCTGGATTTTGCCATTCGATCGACATAAAATTTAACTGTCGTCTGATAATCGCCATTGTTGAATAACGATTGCAGATTACATTGCAATCGGTTCCTACGCACTGCGTTCATTAGCTGACTCTCCCACCCTTTTACGTTTCTATTACTAATTATGTCTTCCCACTCAGTTTAGCTTTATCCATTTTATTTGATCAACCTAGCTTCGTTTGGTTCTTAATGTAATTCTGAGCGCACCTTTTAACAATTTGTTACAGTCCACAGATTGTAGGTGCAAGGAGGTAAATTATGAATCGAGTCATCGCTTGGAATAGTTTATCAACTTTAATCAAGATACAAATAGTTTATTTACTTGCTTTAAAATTTTCTTATTGCACTGCAAAATTAGGAGTCGTGTAATCGTTTCGTAAGATGTCACCTACGGAAGGTTGCGATTGCGATAGGCAGTTAGACACAGGTAGTTACTTAGTAATATCTTATACATAATAATTAGAGGCATACTAATATTAGGTACTTACTCATTTATATACTTCTAGGTAAATTTATAGGATTTCAATTACCATACACTACAAATATAAAAAGAAAACACTACAAACAAAAATAGCAGATATGAGCATCGTGCGTCCCAAATATTAGTGATTCAAGATTGCGTTTGCTTCGAGTTTATAATTCAACACGTACTGCAGCGAAACCGCGGCGAAGTACCGAGTGCAGGCGGCGCCTTGCCGCACTGCGCCATCACATTCCACCGTTCCACCTCACACTCATCGTCATGTCAAGTCTGGAATATAGATTAAAGCACTACATTCAATGCTAATATGCTCCTACATAGCCCGGAGAAAGAGAAATTTGGCCCGCTGCATGCTAATGCACTTTTAATAACCGACTCCGAAACACCCGAGGACACTAAATGCTTTTTAAAAGCTGCTTCGCATTACAAAGATTTGAGAACAAGCGACGCTCAAGGTTGCTATTTATTCAGTTAAAAGGGCAAACATACTTCAAACACGCAACTTCAACATGTCACGCTAAAGTGGTAGGATAAGTATTAAGATTCATACTTATTCATACTATCTCCAAGTCACAGTACCGTTTACGCATATCATTGTACCGAAAGCGATGAGGCATCCGTCGAACAGAAGTCATCCTTGTACTTACTGAAGGGCGATAGGGCACATAAAATTCTTTGTCTGTAAAAACAAGCAAAAGAGCAAGAGAAATGCTGCGGGGCACGGTGCCGGCGGCGGCGGCAGGTAGGCGTGAAATGCAAATCGCGTTTCTCCCCGGGACAATGCGGCCCGAGTGTTGCTCGTCTTGTAAACACCGCGGTTGCTCGGTTGTTCTACTTTTTTGGATAAACAGCTGTCCATAAAGGGAGGTGCATAGGCCGCCGCGCCGATGTCGCCGCACCACAATGCATCGTTGGAGCGCCATACAAGGGCGACACGCTGCCGAGCCCTGACACATGGGAAACGAATTATGCCATTTTGGCCGACCAACGACTAATCTCAGCCGCATTGGTTGCCGAGAAATTGTGGCCTGCAAAATGCAGGAGGTGATTAAGGTCCGCGTCAGTCAGTTACTGCAACAGAAATTGTGCAAAACCTATGCCATTTAGAGAGTCTGTCTTATACAGTCTATAAACCTTCAGAATGTTTACAGAAAGTCTTGCTTTACTGACACTATTTCAAATTGTTTTACTATAGTGTGATAGCCTTCGGATGGAATGAAATGCAAACAGAAGCAGTGGGTGATTTCGCATGTTTTTGTTATGCAGCCAGATATCGCTCCATTTACGTCACGCGTTTCAGATTGACCCTCTCAATTCATGTAATGTATCGGGTATTCTCGCTTGCTCCAATTACACTGAGACAAGCGATGTTCGGTTCGAGCAGAGTATCTCACGATCGATTTAAAAGGATCGATGCAGAATTATGTTTTATTGAAATGGATTCGACGCCGCCGCCGGTTGCATTCTCACGCAGCACAGTTATAGGTCGGTGTGCGGCGCACGAATGCCGGCGTGCTTATCGACAACAATAAGACCGCGCCTTGTGCCATAAACATTCTTTGCCACAGTCATTACGAATATAACCTATAAATTAGCAAAGAGCCGGCCGACTGGAGCAGCCGCCCGGCGAGCCAGGAATGCGCAATGAGCTGTGAGGAACAGAGACCAGCGCGCGCCGCCAGCCCCGAGCGACGTGAGGAGTAGGGACCGGGGAGCCGCCTCATGTATTGGCGTAAGCAAAGTTTGAATGGGTCGCGCGCACGCCACCAGTGACGTCTGCAGCTTGAGATGCTCGCTGTGACACGACTCATAACTATAACATTGCCAATTAGACTTTGTGCTCGATGACAACAATGATTGAGCACTCGCGAGCCGGTCTACGGTCGACGGTCGACGGTCGGGCCACTCCTTCATTGTACCTACTAATGATAGCATTCAAAAGAATTGTAGGAACATATTTTATGTAAGTTTATAGTTGTAGTTATAGATATAACTTGTTAAGTACTTTTATAATAATTCTTCCGATATTCTGTAAAAATTTAATTGAAGCAAGAATAGTAAGTATCTGGCTTCTGACTTTCAATTTGCACAAGTGTCTACTCAGAAATATAATTCACCAGATAACATTATCAAAATGATTACTTATATGAAAATTACTATCACAAATGCACAGATTTGCGTAAAGATATCATGACAATTATTTAGGTTGAGTGCGTGCTTCAAACGTGTGAATCAATAACGATTTAATGCATTTAAAACTTTCCAATAATAGGCGTAGGTATATTCACAGCTATATCTATATCTAGATCCATCAATATATACTCGGCCGACTGACCGTCTATTAGTTCTATAAATAAGTTGATTATCGGATTATTAGCTGATAAGACTTTACACATGAGGCGTGATGTTACTTCATCTATTATTACAGCACCGGCAGCGACTGAAAACTTTTATTATGAGCGGCATATGCGACGTACGTGGCGTGCGATGACAGCGGCGGACGAGACGGTTACGTCAGCGGTTGAGAATAGTCGACTAGTTGACAAGGAAAAACGCGTCGACATGGAAATGTCTAATTTCCCCAACACGCGTCTCGAGGTCAAGGTGGCCGCGCTGCTCCGCTGCAACACTCAACGACAATGCTCAAAATACAAAAACTATTTATCAAATTCATAAGACAGCGAAAGCCTTCAAGGTTTGGTCACTTGCTACTATCATGTGTGATTTAGTTTCCTTTTACATAGCAGTCAGATTAGAAAAGTGTCTGAAAAGATAAGACCACTAAAGGTGCCAAAATATACTGTTATACTTATTTCATGCAAAAATTTAAATGACGTAAGCGCTAATTAAATGTCCATAATGATCGGTACTGGAATATGTAGAGTCTGTTTAACATTTGAACCTGATCAGTTAGGATATGGCGGTGTCCTCAAATAGCTTGTCTAGTTATTCGTATTTAGCATTCTTCGATTGAAGGTGGTCTCTGATCGATGCATTTATGCATAAAGATGTTCAAAATAAGTTTTATAAACAGCGTCACCGGTTGACTTCTGCACTAAGCCAAGGCGAATCAGTTGTATCATTGGGTAGTGTGTTGAAATAGCAAATTAATACAAACACATGCAACTGCTTGTTTGTGTGTGTGTGGCATGAATCGTATAGACTCATCTACCCGTTCTGTGAAGTGAAGAGGACTTTATCACATTTGTAAGAGGGTGCAAAATATCTTAAGTAGACTTTGAAATTTTCCGCACATTTACCATTTTAACACAGTAGATTACGATTATTTACGTGTTTTATCAACAATTATTATGATAGACTGCCGGGAGGCCGGACATGTAACATCGAATTTACATGATAAATCAATACATGAGCTTTTCCTTTGCACGTTTGATAAATAATGAGTAAACGTACCTGGGTTTATTATTAGTTTATTACGCGGTATGTTTATCTAAGGTAGCGTAAATCCTCTGTGGCTAGACAGCTCATGAATATGCAGCCACTTAGGAAGTAAAAAGCAACTTGTCTATAAGAAGCTGCATGTGTTGCGATAGTGCATTCGATTGATTTCGCAATAACTGCTCATTTACGATTGCGAGCGTAGCTTTAAATTTTCTGATGCATCGATCGATATGAGCTCCATGTTAAGGCTTGGGATATTTTTATTCGAAGTACATAGTTGCATACCGAAATACCGAAGCTCTATTATTAGGTATGTAATATTTTACTGCGTCTGAAATATTTGAACACAATCTTTCAAAATAAAGTTTTCTAACAAATCACAAACTGATAAAGTATGAGTTTGTCCTTGTGGTTTATTACAAATGTTACACATATATTATGTTTTCTTGTAGAAAATATGTGGAATTGGTCGATCTATTATGTTGTTAGTAGCTGCTCGAGGCGAGTGTCAGCCCTGCAGTCGGCGACAGCGCGACGCGTCTTGTTTTGCCGATAATTCGCGTCGCTGGCGCCGGCGGCGGCGGCGGACTACACCGGCCCAGGAGGGTAACTCTATACTGACGAAAAACGAACGAACGAGAACTGTTGGCGTTTAATGCAACGAGACAGAGTCGTGGCGTAGCTGTGCTCCGAAACATAGTCTTTCGTCATATAGAGTGACTCCCCTGCCGCGTCTCTTGACACGGTGATCTGTTGTCCACTGTTCACTGTCGCCAAAGTAGGTATCCTATGTGATTCAGCTGTAGCCGCAGCTTGAATTCATTCCTAGAAAAACAACTTTAGACCAATGCGATGATGATGAAGGTGGTAGCTAAGTAAGAATGAAGTTTTTGTACTTACTTATCTAATTATCAATCATCTGGTATTCGACTCCTTGGAGACATGCAGCGAAACTCTATTCGAAAGGAGAAATTAGATTCCGAACGACGAAATAGCTTACCCGGGTACCAGTTTAACCTTCTTTGGCAATGTTAGAATGAATTATCGAGTCGTGATCATGTCGTACGCCTATTCAAGGTAGGTACTCTAGGTACGGACTGGAACATGGAAACGCGTCGGCAGTGTGGCGCCTAGTTACATCATACGTTTGGAAAACTCGCCTCGATTAGTAATTATTTAAGTCCGCGGCGTCGACGGGTTGTAAAAGATGTCAAGCCGCGGCTGGAATCGGAATGAAGGTGGCGGTCTATTCTCAACACGTATCGGCACTGGAGGTTACTTTCAAAGGCTTAAATTTACGTCAACCGACATTAATGAGCGTTGCGGTGGCGGGTGAGGGCGGCGAGGAGGCAGCAGCGGCGTGCCCGCACTGCCCAGAGAGTGTCCAACATGATTGATATTCATGACATAGTGAGGAGTAGTCGGGAGAGGCCCGGTCCCTCTTAGTTAAAGCATCTGCGCCCGCGTAGCCTACACTAATTCCCGTTCTTTGTAGTTCTATTATATTTACCTATAAATAAGTAAACAGTTCATTCGACGATATGGTTCGCAACCTATCACGTGAGTACAAATGTGCTGCGAAAAGTGGGTGGCTCACTTGTGAGCCACCTCTGACTACCCCTTCGGGGATTACAGTCGTGAGTGCATATGTATGTATGTAGTTCATTTAAGTATAAGTTAACGAGGCTATGCCCTACAGGTAACTATGCTTAGATCTATACTAATTATGTATTAAATAAAAGCTTACCGTCTACCCTTCATAGTTGCAATACTTACATAAATACGAAGATTGATAATAATGTATTACGCAGTACTTCTCGGCGCCACCAACTATAAATTTTCATTTCAGTTCTGTTTCATTTGAACATTAAACAAAAGTCTCAATAAATTATGCTAGTGTCGGCCATGTTAGATCACAATCTGTCTTCAAGCTTAGGAACTAGATCTATGCATATACACGGCGTTTTCTCAAAGTAAACGTTAAAGGTACCTAGTAATAATTATTTACTAAATATTAACATATAAATTATTTGTTATCTGTATGCCTATAGGCGGACAATCAATATACTATATTAGTAACTGACTTCTTTCAGCTACAGTATTTAATTACCCGGCGCCGATGGTGCATCGAAAGGCGCCTAGCCAACTTTAAATTTTTCATGACATGTTTGTTAGTTATATACTTGAAACTTGTAGTATAATTTTACTGCTGAGCCTAATCATATGTCGTAGGCTTTACGAGACTTTAACGAGCGCAGATCGACAATCAAACTGTTCGCTCGAAATGTCAGTGCTCTCTCTATTTCCGTCCAGAGCTGAGAGAAGCAAACAAGAAAGCTATGCAAAACGAAAATTCTGCCGGCACCGTCTAGACGAGCGTCCTGCCACGATTCAATAAAATTTGATCCAATCAAACAGAATGGAAGGGTCGGGAGGTCCCGCCGGCAGCGATCAATTGGTTGGCTTTATGAGCCACTGCAGAGAAAGTACCAGCCGATGCCAGTAGTGAGGCATGGGAAATGGTTTCATTAAATACCGTCTGATATTCTTCGTTTATACGTGTAAAGAAAAAGAATAATGATATAATTTCACATATGCGAGTATTACCTAACTGATTCTCTCCTTAAATTCTGGTCGAAAAAAAAACTAAATTAACAAACCTTTATGATTGTTTCAGCTCCCGATGTGGTCCAAGAAGACAGCCCTACGATGATCGTGACAAATGACGAGGAGGAACTCAGTCTCAAACGTAAGATAGCCGGGACACATTGGAACTATGTATTACATAATGATATCAAGCTATTATCAGAGACTGCAATCTAATCTTTCTGCCCGTAGATTTCGGAGCATTGCTGACTGGTCGCTCGCCGCTCTGCATCAGACGCGACGACATGACGGGGGTGCCGGTGGCCGCCGGCGTGGCCACTGCCAGGTTCACCTTCCGAAGACGACACCTGTACTGGTCGGTGCTTCTGGGCCCCTCGACCAGCCACCGGCCGCGCGCCCTCTCCTTCCTGGATCGAGGGGGACGGCTGCTACTCGAACATCCAATCAAGAAAGCCCCCGGGATCCATGCCACTTATGAGGAGAAAACTGATAAGGTTGGTTTGACAATTATGATAAACGATCCATCGTACTCCGATGTCGCGCTCCAAAGATTTGTATGTATAAAACTCCTCCTTCCTCCTATCAATTCTGCCACCAGCACCGTTAATGTACACATAGGTGTTATAATGTTGGGCTGCAGTTGGAGCCTCCCCGTGTGACCTATCAGCCGCATACGTACCCTCCCCCTGCTATATACGCTTATCCTTTCACCACAGTAGTCCACGCTAGACTACCACCTCCTCCTCTCTATCATCGACCAGCTAACAAGATCTTCGTTGCAGATCTGCGGCGTGTGGCGGCGCGTGCCCCGCGAGTACAAGCGGCTGCTGCGCGAGGGCTCGCTGTACGTGGCGCTGGTGTGGGGCGACGAGCGGAACAACTCCATGGACAGCGCCATCAGTGGACGCATCAACAGGTAAGCTTCATCAGACAATACCATTCTGCAGGTAACCATCTTCATCAGGAAATCTGGAAATGCCCCACTGCTGAATAGGATCCTGTTTTACGCTTTCCTCGTCTAATTACTTTTGGCTACCTGTCTGAGGCTGTGGTCTAGTCTCATCCGGGGCATCCATGAATCACTCCAGAATTCTAAGTTAAAGGTTAGATTAGGTATAGCTAGCCCACTGTCACATCTAACTTCTGTACAAGCCTATTCGAAGGAAGTCGTAATCATTGTGCAATCTTGTTCCAACAATCGTAACTGAACCAGTGACCTTGCAGCATATTCAGAACCTATGAGTAACTTAGGTATTACGCGTGTTTGTTAGTGGAGGATTAATTAATTAACCGTGTGTGTGATTTAACGATGGAAACTTCCGACTCCAGCCGGTCTACTGTTAATGGCTCCATTTATTTGGCCTTGTGCATGGTGTCGGAAAAATACGGAACCTATGCTATTCGCGTTCAATTAGAGCTTTCATTCTAGCACAGCAAAGTCTATAAAATTCAGGTTTTGACTTCCTAAAATACGTTTTCAGATACCCAGCGTTGTCAACGGAGATGTTCACGACTCTTTTGGAGCCTGAAAGTCCTCCTACAAGTTCCGGGGGCGGGGCGTGCGACGACTTCAGATTGCCGGGGCAGGAGGACGGGTGGTGGGGCGGCACGGCCGTGGTGACCGGGGCCGCCGGCGCCGCGCCCAGCCTGCACCTCGCCGTGCTCTACAACGGAGTCTTCGCACCCGCGTCCAGGGACCAGAGTGTGCGCTTGACCCTTACTCTACCTGAGAAAAACCAGACGATCATTGATGAGGTAATTTATATTTATTGCAACCATAAAATCGTGCTAATGATGATCATTCAAACGTAATAACATTAAGATTACGATAATAAAACACCTCTATTTGCAATTTCAGACGCAGAAAGTGGCAAAACCCGGATATGAAATGAACGTCCTGGAAGTATCGACGCCAGTATCCGCGGCTGAGCTTCGCTCGCTGGCGCGGGGCCGCCTGGTGCTGTCGGTGGAGGCGGTGGGCACCCCGGGCAGGCGTATATCCGGGCCGGTGGGACAACGTGCTGCGTGCGAAGTGTACCAGGCGCCGCTATTAGCCGAGCGACCACCAGCCTCGCCTGTACCGGAAGGCTTAGCCTTCCTTTACATCGATAGGGATGGGTCTTTGGTTTACGACATACAGGTACAATAATTAAGACGCTTCTCTTTAATTGAATACCTGTTATTCTGATTAAGGTCGTTAACTCTGACTTCATCTTGCAGGTAGAGAATCTGAGTGTAACTGAGCCAAAAATAACATTGGTCGAGGAGCAAGGCAAGCGGCATTCGCAAGTAGAAATATTGGAGACGCATTCTGGAGTTTTAGCTCGGCCGAGCGCAAGAATTTTCCCACCGCTTTACGACGATCAATTGGCGGTGCACATTGGCACTGACGTAGGTAAGAATTTGGAATATTTACATGTTTTAAAATAACGTAAAATATACTGAGTACTAAAAAAAATTGTTCAGAATTCTGAACAAGTTTTGGTTTACGACGTTTGAAAATTCTCCATATCGTTTAAAATTGTACAAGTTCTTTTTACAATTCCAGGCCCCCCCATCCTCCGCGGGCGGCTGATGGCGCGGCCGCTGCCCGACTCGGCGGGGCTGGGCCCGGCGCTGCTCCGCAAGACCGACGCGCGCGCGCCCGTCACCGCCACCCCGCTGGCCGGGCTCGCCTGGATTTCTGTAGATGCTTTGTGTGGAATCCACTATGAGGTATTGATTATCATCTGATATCATTATGCACTAGCGAGCAATGAAAAAGTTCAGGTGACAAAAGGACCAAATTACTCCTAAATGGAAAAGACTACACTAATGACGTTGTCTGCAATATTGAAGCATATTAATTTTTAACAGCGTATCAGAATACCACAAACTAATTAAAAACGTAAAGATATTGTTCAAACGACGCAATCATTTGGTGTCGGCATTATGTGGATGGAATGATGCCCGTGAGTGTAATAGAGCCTATATCTATTGTGATCTTATGCTTGCTTGTTATAAAGGTGTTCAGTTGTTTAAAAAACTCAGTTCATAAAAAAAACATTGCTATTTAATTCCAGGTGGTAGTAAACGGCGGCGAGGGCGGCTGGTCGGCGTTCCTCGAGACGCACTCGGGCCAGGCCAGCGGCGCCTACACCCGGGCGCTGCCGGGCATAGACGGGTGTGTGCTGGAACCGGCCGGGTCAGAGCTGGCAGCCCTGCACGCCGGCGCCGCCTATGTAGATATACGAGCACCTGATAACACGACGGCGTTTCTGCGGACGCAACTGCAACAGGTACCTAAATCTTGGATAAAATACCGCTATAATATAGGACTTTGGATCGCACAGTGTTGTACTCACGTTGTTCTATGCTAATTTATAAAAATATTGTTAGTTGTAGAAGAAACGGTGATCATAGAATATTGGGAAACATTATGAACACAGAACACATGCATATACTCACAAGGAGATTATGAATGAGCGCGATCATTATTATGATCTGCTGATCACATAAAACGTACAGTTCCCCAAAATTGATAATGCGCATAGAAATCTTCGCCATTGTTCGGCAACGGTAGTATTTCCGAACGCCATGTATTTAGAGATGTATTTAGTTAGAGTGGTTAAGTGCATTTTCTTCATGCATTTTTTTTTAGATTTAGGTGTTTGGTGCTAAAAGAGATATTGATTTATCAGTAACGAAATTTGAGTCGATAATTCATAATATTGTCATAATATTAAAATTTACTTTGAAAATGTTACAGTACTTTTCAAATGTCTTGCTCAAGCTGGTGTTAATATGGATGAAATAAGGTTTGAATAACACAAGGTTTATGTTAGAAGAAGAAATATGGATTTAAAACACAGGTTTACATTAAAATCTCAGTTCAAAAGTATTTACAGGGCTGATCATTCACAATTACAATAACAATTACAACTTGGTCTTTTGGGTGTGGCTTTATTGGCTAAGTGAAGTCTATCAATGTGACGTATATTTTATTCTTAAATGTGCCTCGTAATATGGCGTCGTCAAAAATAATTAAAGTTGAAATTAAATTCACATTTGAAAAAAATAACAAGAACGATGTGTAATTGCAGCTCTTTATAATTCCACAAAAGTAATACTGATCTTGACCTTGAGACCTTTGACTGATGGGTGACAGCCACCGACCGCCCAAATTGTTTTCGATTATGTGTCACATGATATTGACTACTATTTCTTTCGAACAACATTTGCGAAGATTTGCATGTGCATTATTAATATGGGAGAACTGTACGCTCTAATGCACACAAAGTCATTTCGTTAGTTATTGTCCATTTCATTTCCTACCTTTTGGAAGGCCAGTAGTTGTATAATCGTTTGTATAAATACACATAATGGTGACAAGATAGCTCCCAGTAGTACCTACGTTCTCCAGTTCCATTTATTGCCAAGCTAATGTCTTCTCATTGTCATTGTTCATGCCGCAGGCTGGGAAATATATGAGGTAAGCAAGCACCTATAGAAAGAAACACAATCATCGGTCGTGAAATTAATTATAAGTATGCTACCAAAATCGAGAGTTGAGCTTATAATATATAAGTTGCCCAAAATTTTCAAATATTCAGACGTTTGCACCAGTAAGTTATATTCGTTCAGATTCATTCAGAACTCATTAATCCACCACACCAGTCTCTTTATCATCAGTCTCGAACATTCCAGATCAGCGTCCCACAGACGTGCCTGCCCGCGGTGACGTGGAACGTGGACAACGAGCTGACGCCCTCGAACTACGTGCCGACCCACGTGAACCCTCCTCCCGACAACTCGCTGTCCAACGCTGCGTCTTGCCACTACGCCGGACGGTTCTACGAGGACGGCGCGCAGTGGATGTCGACTGAGGTGAATATGCCATGCAATATAATTTAAAGTTTTGAACAAAAGTCATCACCATCATCAGCAGCCCTGTATCGCCCACGGTTGGGTAAATAAAATAGGTCTTCATTTGTGTACACCTTTTTTGGTCCTGTGCCGCCGCAAACTTCCCGATGTCATATGACCATCTATCAGTCTGCCAACAGCTCTTCGACAGTCTTTCTAGGCCACCATTCTGTGACCACCTTTATCAATTAACCGCCCATCCTCCCGATGTGCAAAGTGTCCTGCCTTAAACGAAAGTGAGCGAGTCTAATGCTATCCTTCACGCAGCCCAGGCTTATAATTTTGAATGGGGTACCCACAATCAGCAACTATCACATCATCCAGATAATGAAACTCATAATTAACACTTATCCTACATTCTCACCTCCTTTAAGCCTATCGCAATACCAAAAACTTCAACATCACCAAAGGCTAACTGGTAGACAATGCTACTAGCATTGAGTTCGCCTGTGTACCAAGTTATTTTCTATGACAATAAAGAACTTAATATTATTAATTCTGCTTCCAGTCGTGCTACGTGTGCGGCTGCGTGCACGGCACGGTGCGGTGCGACCCGGTCCGCTGCCCGCCCGTCGCCTGCGCCGTGCCCACCATCCAGCCGCCCGGGCAGTGCTGCCCTATCTGCACCAGTGAGTTATACTGCTTATTTACATGATGACATTCAGTTTCTAACAAGTATATCGGAGATGGGTATAACCCCAGAATCAGGCAAGGGATACTGCAACGATAGCAGCCACTGATAAATTTTACAGAACGTACGGAGAGTCCTATGTCTACCAGTGAAAGTATATGCGCTGATGATGATAGCTTATCAGGACAGCCTCTTAATTTTACGATCAAGGGGATACCCTCCAGCTACTGAACAAAAGTGTAACGTTCTAAAATTCAAACCCCACCATCCTTCGCCAGACTCCAAGCGGATCTCTTCCAGCTCCTGCACAAAAGTGTAACATTGTAAAATTCAAACTTCACATCAACCCACCTTCCTTCCAGACTCAACAACAGCAGTATGGAACGAGTCGCACGGCTGCCACCTGGCGGGGCAGTACCACGCGCCGGGCTCCTCCTGGCACCCGTACCTGGTGCCGGACGGGTACGACACGTGCGCCATCTGCACCTGCGAGTTCCCGTCGCTGCAGGTGCGGTGCCCGCGCGTGCGCTGTCCGCCGCTCAAGTGCGCTGAGCGGGACGCGTATCGACCGGATAAGAAGGCCTGCTGTAGAGTTTGTCCGGAGGTAAGATGTTACTTTTGTTTCCTAGAGTCTTTGCTACAAGTTTTGCAACCACCAATCTGCAACACCAACTGCAGATTGGGCTGCTCCCTTGGAAATTCAGGAGAGAGGTTTTTGCCTGTATTATCTCCAGCCCCAGCAAGCCTGGGAGTTTATCTTTCAAGTTTAATCCTGTAGAACTACTTCAGTTCAATTGCTAGTTAAGTACCTATTCGTACCCAGTCCTATTCGTAGTTCTGAAGTCATTAAGTTGATTTTGCATAAACTGCGCATTTCATCCCACAAAGCCAATTCATCAGGCCGAAGAAATAATACCCATCTCTTTCCTTCCAGGTGAAAGTGAAGAAGCTGGAAGACGAGACGCTGAAGGACCAGGCTCAGCCGCGCACGGCGGCGGAGATCCTGGCGGAGGGCGGCTGCGTGTTCCCCGACGGGCCGCTGCCCAACGGCAAGGAGGTGCACCCCTCCATACACTCGCACGGGGAGCAGCGCTGCGTCACCTGCCGCTGCAAGGTGAGTCTCGCTCAATTATAAAGTTCTGTCAATAGTCGATTCCGAAGGGTTAACACAGGGCACAATTTAGAAGTGACAAAAGTTATGACGAGTGAGCGCGATGTAAAACTTTTGCCTTGTGCTAGCCCTTCTGATCTGAGGAGGACATGTAAATTTTGATAGTTTGTCGTGATTTTAGTGCCTAGTAATAGATCCTCAATTCAGAGATAACTTGGAAGTACTTGGATTATCATATGGGTTTTTGATTTGGAATGATGGGCTGGGACAACTGGCCTAATACCGCCGTGGTAAACTTAAATGCACATAGACTTTCAACGCTCTAAATCAACTGTCCAATCCGCAGGATGGCGAAGTGACGTGTGTGCGGAAGCGCTGCGTGCGCGCGGCGTGCGGGCGGCGGCGGCGCGGCGACGGCTGCTGCTGCCAGCGGCACCGGCGCCACCGCCGCGTGGACCCGCCGCCGCCGCTGCCCAGCTGAGCCCGCCGCCCGCCCCCCGACTACTACCGCGGGCCGCCTGCCGCACGGCCGCCGGGGTGATAGCACCACCTGGAACGAACCAACGTGCGGGTGCTCATAACCTTTGTATTTATGGAACGACTTGTGTACACGTTTCTTTTTGGAAATGCAAGTGCCTCTAGGTTTATAGCACTAGTTAGTGTGAGCCATCTCCGGCTCGGCTATCACCCCGACTGGGCCCTGTATACACCCCGAGACTGCTTGTAGGCTAAGTGAGTGAACGCTTCGCTCTATAGACTGATATATTTTTTCTGTGAATGTGTCTCTAGTTTTAAACGTCGTCGGTGTGAGTGACGCGTGGTCGTGGACCGTTCATTCGGTCGAAACAAACAGTTTATAATAAAATGGCTTTACTTATACTATGTTAACAACACTGAATATTTATTTACCCACCGGTATTTTAATTGGTATTAATACGATGTCCCAAAATTTATAGGCGCATTACATAATATTACGGCCTACGGGTGGAGTCTTGGCCGGCGCTTCGAGAGCCATGGACATGTCCGCTAGTGACTGAGATTCCATTTGTTACGTAATTTAGTTGTCTGAATGTAGGTTAGTTAAAGGAGTCAAGCGCGTTGGATAATATTAATGATGTGCCATATTTTCTTAATGTAAATATAAATTATTATTTTTAATTATACTACTTACGTGCATATTTATTTAGTACCCTTATAAACCATTTTGTAATCAGCCATCACAATAATTTGTAATGGATTGATATGTGTATTCCTCTTAGTTAGAGTTTAGTTCCGGAGCAAGGAACAGTAACTGAGACGCGAAGCACCGAAGTGAGCGATGTATCTGTATGTCATGAAATCATGAAAACTCATGAACGACACTTCGTTAGGAATGGGTCTGACTTGGTAATGTGATTGCCAAGCAGCGGTTAACTTGTAAATATTTGTAATTTCATCTTTAGTTATCAATACTTTAGATTTTTTATAATTGTATACTATTTTATACTGTTTATTATGGAGTGTACCGATATAAATGATTGTTAGATAAGTTAGTATACACGAATTTCGTGACTAGTTTTTTTTAATTACTAGGATAACGGTTTTATAGTTATGTAATTAAAGAAGCTAGTCCAAATAATATCACTGATGTGATGGAATCGAATGCCATGTAGATAAAGAGGAGTTAAGATTTTGAACTGTTACAAGATGCGTCACTGACTATACATTCTAAAGTATTTATTTTAGACGTCGTATCGACAAGAAATTGCCAAAAATTTTGAATTGGGTTTTGTGGTATCTAGTCCATCAGGAATGTAAATTGTATGATAATGAAATTGGATGTTTAAGCATAGTACATAGAAAAGAATTGGTGTATTTGGTCACTATTGGAGGAGCAAATTTATATTTGGTTTCGATATTTTTATTATTTAATCCTAACAATAGCAAAGTAGTCCCCCTGTGGCTTGCGAATAACAAACACCATAAACGAATTTATGAATCGCTTGTGTCGCGTTGTTTTATCTGTATTCTTAGAATAATGATCCCAATCTATACCCGTTGCAATAAACAACTACCGAGGGATGACTTATTGAGCCTATTATTTGGTGTCCTATACGAAATATAACATACCTACTGTATTTCATATGTCTGCATTATTGTTTATTAATTGTTCTAAATTCCATAATTTGGTTACTTTAGGTGCAACCAGTCAATAGTTTGTACTCCGTCTATCTTCCAGTTAAATAAGAAATAAATCACATATGAACACAATGCATTTGTTATTTTTTACCTCTTCCTTATAGCAACTGTAGTAAAGGCTTGCTGTATTAATTCAAGTCTGTGTGAAATAAGCACTTCGTTCAATTGTAATGTTACGTCTCACCAGAAATAACGATAAATAGACGCATTTTTCCTGAAATAAAAATGACATATTATGTATCTAGCCTATCTGAAACCTAGTTAAACATTGTGAGATTTGGCGTTTCGACTTTCTCCGTGTTCGGCATCATAAGGGTCACAGTGACAGTTAAATAAAGTCCATTTTTCTCTCCACCTTTAGTTTGCAAGGTGCGGGTGCCTATATAAATAGAGTGAGTCGCCCGCGCGCCTCAGTTGTAATATCACCATGCAGAAATGACTAGGTTTCAGATAGGCTAGATACATAATATGTCATTTTTATTTCAGGAAAAATGCGTCTATTATGTAGTCTGAGCCTATCTGAAACCTAGTTAAACATTGTGAGATGTGTTTATTATCGCATGGTGGAGAGAAAACCAACTGTGACCCATAAGCTACTGATGAGTGTATCAGTAGATAAATATTTGAATCTATAAATTTATAATGCATAGATTTCTAGGTAATAGATATACTAAAAAGAAAGGTATAAGTATACATAAGACTTAAGTACTTCCTTAATATTCCTGACTTGTCAGAAAGTTATGGAAGGTATATACCTATACATATAGGTAGGTATTTATACATATGGATACACACAGTGCCTCTTCGAAAGCAATACTTATAAGTAATTATTGATCAAAATCTTGTTATTGTCAAGGCAATATTTTTAACATACACTAGCCGAATGGATGGAACCAGTGAAATACTTTGCAACAATATTTAAAAGTTGTAAAATGTAGAATATCGATCCAGGCCGCTGGGGCTCAGGTCAGCACATGCTGACTAGGGTATGTAATTCTGGACTGACCTCAGAAATGCAGCAGCCGACCCTGGAGCCTCGAGGACCTGCTCAGTCAGCCCTGTATGACGACACGGCCTGCAACACCTGGCGCGGCATCTAGTCCTTGGAACGAGGAGTGGTGCTTGAAGGGAAGATAATTTTACTAAATATCTCAGCCTCATCAGCTACTGGAAAAGATTAGATGAAGGCTGTGACACTGGCGGATAACTAAGTATTCAGTTTTTCAAAACATGATGCAGGTCACTATATTCATATTCTAGATTGACAAGTAACACACAGTCTAATTTTGTATTCTAACTAACTCGGCGGTTAACGAGTTCCTGTGCAGTCCTACTAGGAAGGAAAGTTATTTTATAAGCCTGTAGTGTGGCAACACCTTCCCTCCATACATAGGTACCTAATAATATAATAATAAATAATAATAATAGGATAGGATAATTACTTAGAAATTCAGGTTGGTGTAATTAGCCTTTAAATTTAATTTAAATAAAAAATAAAAAAAATGAGTGATTTAAATTTGTTCAGTTAAATTCGTTAAATTTGTAAAGTTGTTGTTGTGAAAATATAACTAAAGAATCTTTTAAATTTTTTGTAGAGTATGAAATGTTTCGGAATGGATAAAGAGTAACCTATGTAATTCGGTGCTAAAATGATTAATTTGTTTTATGTTTATTTTCTTTGGAAAGTGTAATTAGTTTAATGACGCTTGTTGACGACTAGGTAATATTTCATCAATTAAATCAGGTCAAATGTCTGTAACTTAATTATTTTCACATTAATTTTCATTTCAGGATATTTTCTTTTTCAGGTTAAAGTACTCGTAATGTTTGGCTTAAATCACAAAAAAAAACTTGATTTTTAAAAGAAAAGATGAGACAATTCTAATACCGATAAATAATGAAACTCATAAAATTACCAAATAATAAAATATATAATAATAGAAAATCTTACCTTATTTTTATAATTTGTTAGAAAATATATTTTTTTAATTTAAAATGTCTAAATTCCGTCAAAGTAAAGTACTACGAGTATTAAAATTTCAAAATTAAACTGCTAACCTAATCAAATTACAATAAATTAAATTATATACTTAAATAGGTAATTATAGATACATTTTTGTTTAAAAAATAAAATAATCCAAATTACAAATTCAATGCATTGTAAAATTAACTATTGTGAGTATGTAAGTGATTAATATCACTTAAATTCAAAATATTCTTTGGTACTATAAAAACATTCCTTGACTAGCCATTTTTTTAACCCATATTTAAATTAATTATTTGCATTTAAAAATTAAGCTGCTAAAAATTAAACTATAAAAATAAATTAACTAAATAATCCACCACAAGCCAGATATTGCTGAAAATTAATAAATAGTATGAAAGTAAATATATATATCAATAAATTCAGACCTATTTTTTTTTTAATTGTGATGATAGTAAACCAATAAAATAATCATTACCTACAGCTTAAAAAAAAAAACCAAAAATAAAATAAAATATTATATAATTATTATTAAAGATTTAAATTAATAAAAATAGAATATATGGTATTTTTCTTGTATCAAAATCGCATTCATAAAGAGATTTATATTAAGTCACAGTTTCGTAACGCTAAAACCGATAATATTTTTCCCATTTATCCCATCATCTTATACTTATATCCCATAGAAAAGACAGCACTAGATGTATCATAACTATTCTTATAAAAACGTATCAAAGTTCAATTACAGATTTGGAGCGATACATAGTTTATTCTTTGAATCCATATAATAAAAACATACTTCTCACAAAAATGGTCACAGGCTCAACAGATATCGTATTTCGATCCGCCGCGCATGCAGTGAGGAATCTGATGATCATGCATATTGGGAAACCAAGTCATGTCTCGATGCAACATTTAAGCTAAAGTTATAACAGGTCTAAAATAAAGTTATCATTTTTGGATGTAACTACGTTTAGAATATTATCATTCATTGGCAATATAAAATAGAATCACAAAACAGAAACATGCAGTAGTTTAAAATTCAACGCGTGAGATAATTGAATACAATATAGAAAAATAATAACTGATGATAAAAATACATACTTAAGTACAGTTAGATTCAGAGAAACCTGACCACCTGTAATTTTTTTTTTTTCACTAAATTAAAATAATGTAATGCCCGAACCATATTGATAAATCGAATATTAAAATATATCTCAACAGTATAATGAAGTTCCAGTATCAACATAAATTTCATTACGTATTATTTAAATACGGAACGACACGTACGTTACTTCAGTATATAGATTAACAAATAATAAGTAAATTGAGTAAACGAATAAAAATATTATAACTACGTACAGAATTAGATTAGGAAATATGATTTTGAAAAATATATATATAACTGGTATAGTATAGGTACCTACCCATAAATAAAAATTATAAAGTTTGGAATGTAAAGAATAAAAATATATTAATATTATTAGATATTGTTACGTAAACATAATGGTTTAAAAAGAAAACAAAATCGAAGAAAGATAAGTAAAATATAAAGTTTATTTTGCGAGCAAAGACACGGCTAGATGTAGTATTAAAGATCTTTTTGTCGTTCCAAGAAATGATGATTAGGTACGAATCGTCTTGTCGTCTTCGTATGTAGATAAGCGAAGGGTATAGGTATCGATGTACAAGTATAAAGATTGTTTAGTACTCTTTTGAGTCTAGGGATTGATTAGTTTTGTTAATTGAATGAAGATGTATGTATTATAGTGAAAATGATTATGAGTAAGCAATGATAAAGAATATTAGGTAATGTATGAAGGTTCAGTAGCTCATAGTGCACGTGAGTAATGTATGGTTGAGGATACTTTGGTCTCTAAGACGTTGATAAACAATTGGACTGATCACCCAAGCGTTAACAATATTTTATTGGCCGAAGGATTCTAAAGGACATGAGTAATATAAAGAAGGTAATACGAGTAAGGGACATACAGAGCGCAATTACCAAGATAATTAGCGATTACGTATGGTCAGAGGACTTATATAAATAAAAAGTTAATAGCAAAGTCATCGAAGGTACATATGGTAGGGTACAACAAGGTGTCACGTCCTTATTTCTGATCATAGTGCGGTCGAGAACCCTCCGTGAAGAATTTTGGAATTGCCTAAGAGTAGAGCTAGTTTAAATGTGCCCTTGTAATATATATGGAATATGTGTTTTATATTATAATTATTATAGAGTCGACTCTCGTTTTTTGCGTACCCTACAGATAAATATATAAATAAATAATGAAGACCAGGCCTGGCCCACCAAAGAGTGGAAATAATTATATGTACCTTTCGTTAATGTGTAATGAAGTATGAAATGAATTATAGTATAAATAATAAAATAAAAAGATGACTTTGAAAATAAAAGAATATGAATGAAATATGTAAGCAAAATGAATGAAATAAAGTATAAATAAATGAATAAAGGTAAATTGGAAAATAAATGAATATAAATGATGAGAAATATACGCAAAAATAAATAAAATATAGTAAATGTCTAAATAAATATTTAAAAAAAAAGGAAATATCTATAGAAAGAAAAAATATAATGGTTTAAATTAATAACTTACGTCAGTTTGGTTAAAAAAAAAAAAAGAAGACAAGAGAAAGTTTTAATAATAATGTAGTAAATAAATCATATACACGAATAATTTACATTTATCATATTTACAAGTACAATCAAGGACAAATCCTTCTATAATCATTAGATAATTTTGAATTTTAGTTGGACACAACTTGTGTTAAATGAGTTTCTTGTAGAACAAGTATATACGGAGTTTTAATAATATTGAAACTAAATAACTTGAAATAATTAATATAAATACTTATTGAAATTTTAATATTAAATCTAAAAATATGTTTGGAGTATACACCTATACAGCTATACAGATGTAATAAAAATAAAATATTTTTAAATAATAGGTAAATACATTTATGTTTGGGTAAGCAATTATCAACAAGCGAGTCGTCAACAATGCGTCAACATTACTTTATGTTAAGATAAAATATGTTTAGTTTTGAGGAAACTTATAATTGTACTCTTTGTTTCATTTTATATTGTATTAATGTGTGCACTATCATAATAAATCTTTTCAGTATCAGAATTTGCAATTGGAAATTGATAATATATTATGTTAATACTTGGTATATATTTAGATATCCATAACTAAAATAGTATTAAAAAAATATTCATAGGCAGGAAATTATATTATTCTTTGTTAGATATAAAGTGCACACTTAAATTCTTAATGTTAACTTTACGTGTTTAACCATGTACCTAATCAATGAAAAAAAAAAGCTTTGATGTCAACGATGTGGTTTAATTTTTGTGTTCAGTACAAAAACACTTGCAATAACTTATTTCTATAAAATCAATTTAAATTTTAATGTTTATACATTTATATAGAGTTTGTACGTAACTAATAACATACCCGAGTTTTCATATTTTTTTAAATTAGGATTTTCCTGTATATAAAAAGATTCAAAATGTATTTTTTTTTGTTTAAAAGCAACCAATTTTAAGTAATTTTGTGAACTTAAGTAGTAACATATTAGTAACCTTGGAGAAGAACGAAATTTAAATGTCTGATTATTCTGTATCTGTAATTACTTGTAAAAATCTATTTTAACAATTACCGACTCATATTAAAAATTGAAAAAATGTAATTATGTAACATTTTTTATTCGAAAAGGGGGAAGGTGTAGTGTGGCAACACCTTCCCTCCATACATAGGTACCTAATACGTACTTCATATTAATAATAAAGACCATTTCGCACATCAACCGTGTTCTTGATTGCTCGCCTCCTCACAAGCCTTTGCACCGATTTTGTGGGCTACTATCATTCTGTATCATCATGTGTGAATATTATGAGCTCTGGCAGCATTCCTTGGTAGATGACATCAATTAATAAAGATTGATTAACACAACAATAACAATTATAATAGTTGATAAATGAAACCCGGCTAACATGTCTTAACTGGGTAAGTAAATGATCAGTCATGCCACCAGGATAAGTAAAATGTTCAGTACTTCATATGAAAAACATTAACAAGGTCACCTTTAGGTATGTTCGTCAACACTAAGGGCAGGTCTCGGCCAAAACCTTAAGGCTTCGCCTTGTTGCAACTTCAAAGATACGTATGTAGGTACCTACTTACATTGTTGTAGGTTCGATTTTAAAACCATTAAGTCAACCTAGATAAAACAAAATAAAATAGCTCGATTAAATAAAGATGGTACGTAAAGATGTTAGTTGTACCTGATCAGACCTGATGCAACGACAGCCAACATAGACTCTCTAATCTGTGGAAGCAACAATCATGGTGGCGGGAACATGGACAGTTGGACGAGCCACCTCGAGCCTGACTTATCAATCAGAACTGACAGTTCGCCAACAGCAGATAGCTTGCGGCTATCTATAGGTAAACTTAGGTAGTTAGCTATACCCAAGAAAAATTCCTTGGACATCGATATTACAGTGGAACTGCGAATAACTGTGACATTCTTTAAAACAAAAAGGCTTGTTGTGGTTGTCCAGCTAAGGAAGGTTACCTACTTCAGCGACCTGGTATTGCATTCTGAAAGAACTGCGAAGAGCTACTATTATGACTAATAATTATTACTTATTTAGAAAGTTTTCAGCAAACTCTAATAAATCAAGCAGCTACCACGTCACCGCTGCCCGGTTATAACTCTGTACTAGCTTAGTAGATATATATACCAGTTCTAGCGTTCAGCTAGAGGCCAGGAGCTCCTAAATGAGATGCGAGTACGAGCATGACACAAGTAATTTTTTACTTGGTAACTAGTTACGTAACTAACTGAAAGATCCATAAAACAGTTGAGGATTACTAAAATGGAATTGTGAAAACGGCACGTCTGCATCTTAACCAGTCAGTCTAATTAGTTTCAGCAGATACAGTGTTGAAAAATAGTTATGAAACGTTTGCGCCAGAATCAAATTAAAATACATTTTCATTAGAGAAGCCGTTTAGGCATGAATAGGTACTTTCACCCTTTGGATTGTGCTCCAAATGATGACCTTCGAAATTCATAGAAATTTAATGACGACTGCCATTGTTTATTATCTAGCCCCGTACATTGAGTAGGGCTGCGGCTACACGTGATGTGATACACAGTACACAGTAGGTATATGCATGTTCCCAGAATAGTGGAAGTTATAATTTTACCAAAAGGTAGTCGTCTCGTGCAAGAGCACCGTTACTCGATTTATTCGATACACAACTAGTAGACAGCTGCTGCGTAGGAGGTTCACGCATTTTTCAACAAAGAGCTCGGATACACACTCACAATCCACTGGGACATAAGGAAGACAGCTAATATGGTGCCACTCAGAAACCGCGATGACACTCCGATCATGATCACTCGACAGTAGGATCATAATAAATTCGGGAACTTGTGAAGCGGTATGGTATAGCAACAGTGACTTTCACGAAATCAGGAATTAGCTCAGTGCTTTTAGGTTGAACACTCGCCGGTGGGATTCATTTTGCTCACAGACGAGAAAAGAAAATACTCAAAGCTGGAATCTGCCGATGTGTCATGACGCTTAAGATAGTGTCTGAGGGGTCACTTTATATCACGAAAAACGAACTTTCAGTGCACTGCGGCGCGAGCTATCTGTTTGTATGTATTAAACGTGCCGATTACACGACAGCTCTCGTTCGTTCGTTTCTCATCAGTATAAAGTAACGCTCCTGTACTTACCGTGCGTCACCATTCCCATGAGCAGTCCAATGATCTTTAGGCAGTTTAGAACAAAAGCTGCATTAGACAGTTTCTTCAGCAGAGACATCGAAATAAAAAATTGATTGCACAACTATCCCCAGGAGCAGTCTACAGGTCACTTTGGGCAGTTCAGAAGAAAGCTGCTTTAATAGAATACCCTACCTCAGCGGAGGCATCAAATTGAAGTGCTATAACACTTTTAGAAGCGGTGCACGTACGTTACCCGATTTGTCGTCATCCATGCCGATGCGGCTACGGCGACTGCAGGTGGTTACTCAGGCTTCGTTGGTGTGCCCTTGTATGGCTATGCTTGGCAGTAAACGTTCGTCTGCATATGCCAAAATCACTGATGAATAGCGCACGTTACTCGATACCTTCTAAATAAGTCACTCCTAATGATGGCTGATGATGATGATGACCGTGCTAGCAATAGTGCAGGCGGTTCCGCTGAGCATAAAATCTCTTCCCAGACAGGGGGCGTTTGGATCCGGCAACCAGAACAGGAGTGCCAGGTGTGCGCAGCGATGCAGGTGGGACAACACAGCGGCCAGGGCAGGAGTACATGGTTGGGTCTATGCAGCGATGCAGGTAGCACAAACCGGTGGCCAGGGCCAGGACCGGGTGTACGCTGCGATGCAGGTGGCACGAGACGGCGGCCAGCGCAGGAGCACAGGGCCGGGTGTATGCTGCGATGCAGGTGGCACGAACCGGTGGCCAGGGCAGGAGCGCAGGGCCGGGTGTACGCTGCGATGCAGGTGGCACGAGACGGCGGCCAGCGCGGGAGCACAGGGCCGGGTGCAGGTTACACGAAACTTCAATTTCACCGAATCGGCCTGCCTACCCTTCAGCGGGTAGGTACCGGCGGATCACATTACTTGTCGCACATGCCACAATGTCCCAACATACTGAAACTCGGAGCCACGTGCTTCCTGTAAAAAATCCTATGACGGTCCTGGAAAGCTCCTGTTTGTAAAGCCTTACATAAGCTATAATCAAGTGCATTATTGTAATAGCAAAGTTTCTATCAACTGTTTTCTAAAAATATTAGAAATTGAGGGTAGAAAAATATATTTTTATTATTTTTTCCTGTAGAAAATTAACATATGCTTTACTTAAAGCGGTCATTAATGTAAGTATCTAGCTCAAGCGCCACTAGTAGGACCGGAATATGTGATCAATCATCACCACGACTATTGAATGGGACCCTACTGCGTGGGATAAAAACCCCAAGCGCCGGAGCATTATGACCAGTGGCTGAGCTTTTAAAAGCAGTAAATAATAGCATTTTACTCACGGCTTATCAACTCAAACCTTCGTTGCGAAATCCTCAGTAATGGCTGCGTCAGCAGCCGGCAGGTCCCGCTCCCCGACGCCACGTGTCGCGGCGGCCGCGCCCCGCGCCGCCTGGTCCGCATCACGCTACAGCTCCCGGCAGCGAGGACTCCGCAAATTCAATATTATATTTTTCCCCGTTCGGAGCGAAGCCGACGAGAACCGTGGCTACATTGAGCCATTTTGCCGAAGTGTTCACTTCAAAAATCAAAAACCAACTGAGGCGCGCGGGCGACTCACTCTATTTATATAGGCACCCGCACCTTGCAAACTAAAGGTGGAGAGAAAAATGGACTTTATTTAACTGTCACTGTGACCCTTATGATGCCGAACACGGAGAAAGTCGAAACGCCAAATCTCACAATGTTTAACTAGGTTTCAGATAGGCTCAGACTACATAATACCCCAAAACTGAGTCGTGAGCATAAGTTTCGATCCTCCGTTAACGTTGCGTATCGTCAACTGTCACTGTCAAAATGTAAGGCAAAGTTAGTTCCAAAAGTGACCATCCATATGCTAGGTGGAATTTCACCAAACGCTAAACGTATTTAGTAGCCTGTAATACGTCTGTCAGTACGTACAAAATGTATTTAAAATTTGATTTAAATACGTTTAGCGTTTGGTAAAAGTGACCATTCGTGTAGATTCGAAAATAGTATCGAATCCTATGCTCGCGATACTGTAAGTTTAGCTTTCATTTTTTGTCAAAACAGATTGACAGTTACAACCTAATTCTATCTAACTGCCTCTGTGGTCTAGTGGTAGAAGCTTCGCTTCATGACCCAGGGGTCCCGGGTTCGATTCCCGGGTGGAACCATCAATTTGTGTTTCTAAATTGTGGTTCTAAGTTTGGTTAGGACATAGAAGGCTGATCACCTGATGTCTGAAACAGTGAAACGATCCATGCTGTCGGATGGGCATGTAAAGCAGTCGGTCCTGCGCCTAGCTTTCTCCAGTCGTGTCGCGTCGGTCAATCCGCCCCATTGGGTTATGAGAGTGATGGAACAGAGAGTGCTCCTGTGTACTGCGCACACACTTGGGCACTATAATCTACTCCTGCGTAGATGGCTGATCTCAATTGAGATTGCCCGCCGTAGTCGAAATTCGGCTAGGAGGACATTATTATTATTAATTCTATCCGATTGGGTCGATTTACGTTAAACGAGCATCAAGATAAAGCTAGGAAAAATAAGGTGCACTCATGACCTCATAGCCCTTACATCATATTTATTAATAATAATTATGCCGTTCCATTCCAAAAGGTACTCTCATTAAAGAATTTTAACCAAGGAATATAAGTACCTACTTCTCTAACGAAATTATTTGAATCAATCACTAAAGATTAAACCATCATTTTTTAAGCCCTTTATTACTTAAACAACAAAACATACCATCAATACACTTAAACATTTCTAAGATCTATAATTTCCCCTTCTTGAGTGTGAGCAGTGCGTCTTCCAGCGCGTCTGCGACCTGGTCGGCCACCTGCAGCGTGGCGTTCACCCCCATGAGGCCGATGCGGAGCGCCACGCCCACGGTGGGGCCCAGCCCGCGGAATATCACGATGTTGTATCTGGAAACAAGCCTCATTTATTAAGGCGCCAAACCTAGACTAAGCAAGAGCGAGTGGCGGACGTTAGTGGAGACTTTCTGCACCTCTGGGGTGCCCTTATTGCGGAAAATTTATGGTTGTTGAGGAGGGTATCCGATGAGGTAGCGGTATTGCGGGTAGTTGACCTGGTAACTCTGGTGTAAGGGTTTGAGAAATGTCAGAAGGCATACAGTGTTATGTGCCCTTTTAAAATCGAACTAGGATCACAACTTTAGGTTTCGCAAAACGCTATTAATCCAACAATAAACTCACTTATCCCTTATATGTTTAAGGACAGCCAGCTGGTCGTACTCCTTGGGTATCACTACAGTCGTTACAGTGGCCAGGCGGTCTTCAGGCTTGGGGATCAGGAAGGTCACCGGCATGGTCTGCAAGCGCTGGTGGAAGCGGGCGGTGGCGGCGGCGTGGCGCGCCCAGGACTGCTCCAGGCCCTCCCGGCAGAGCTCCTGCAGGCTACACCGGAGCGCCCACAGCAGTGGTGGTGATAGGGTGTGGTGGTAGCTGGAAGGAACATGAAGAAGGGGTGTTACACTTTTGGAGGTTGTTGGGGTTGGAAGACTTTTGATAGTTCCTGGACAGTATGTTTGTAGCAAGATAGTTTTGTCTTCGATTAGAAAACATGAACGAAATCAATTTATTTGTTGATATTAATTTATTGAATCTTCCTCCCGGGCCTAGGCCTTCAAACTTGTATAAATTATCTACGTATTTCAAATCTGGCCACTTGTTAGTAATCGCTATAGTTTTTTGGATGATGACCTATTGATTTAATTAGAAAGAAAGAAAGAAGAAAGAAAGAATACTTTACCTTCTAGTATCACCGTAGCAGTTCCACTGCTGAGCGAGTAATTTCATATCGAAGTAGAAAGGCGGTTCATGTTTTCTGTTCTTAATTTTTTCTCTGAAAAAGATAAAGTATTTTTAGTACCTGGTCTATATTTTGGGTGCCACGTGTAATTTAAATTACCTTATGGGGAACAGGAGTGCAAAATAAGTCAAGGTGGATTATCGACGGAATTGACCACTTGGAATCGAAAGTCGTTTGGATGAGTTCGCATGAAAAACTTCAGTTAAAACCATGGCTAATTTCTGAAGGCACATATTTTCATTTTACCAATATCATAAGAATCATAACTTAAATTTAAAGTACCTTTATAAAAATGAGATTATGACTAAACATAAAATCTAATTGCAAACGAAGAATTTACGGTCCTGGACTAGCTACTTAAATTTAAAATTGGTGCCTTCAGAATCGGCTCCAATATCTTACTCAGCCCTAGTGCTGAAGGCGACGGGCGTGATGCCGGCCGGGCCGCTGAGCCCCTTCTGCAGCGAGGTGTACACCGCATCCACGCCCCAGCGGTCCATCTCGAACGGCACCGCCACCAGAGACACCACCGTGTCCACTATCAGCAGGGCTCCGTATCTGTGCAAATGAATTTAATAATCAATTTCTTATCCATATAGAAGGTAGACGAAAAGTGGCAGGTAATGATTGGATGCGGAAAGTTAAAGATCGCATTGGGAGAGGTCCAGAAGTGGACTGTTATAGGCTGATGATGATGTCCAGGTAGACCGAGACTATGAGTAAATAATACCAACGTTCATCAAGGTAGCCCCCTGGATAAATTTAGCCAGTCAGATTATATAGAGTCCACCGCTGACTGCCCAGGGTACATCTACATATATACCTAAAGCTAAATGAAATCATAAATATGTTAAGTATATGAAATTCGTATTTTGGAACAAGGCTAGCCACATTGGATTGCTTGAATTCTAATACAAAGTTCAATTTCGTTATCTAAATCCAATACTGACTTGGCTCAGCATGCTAATTGCAGACTCCTTGGTTGGATGCAATTAAAGAGTTTTCAACTTGAACCTATTTTAGAGGTAGTGGACTTCTCGGACCACGAGATTGAACTCAATTTGAATACGGTAAAAGTTTATTTTTGGTCGTTTATCTATAGTCACTAATTTCCAAGTTTCATGATTTCTATCCGAGTCGTTGTTCTACAATGGCTAAATAAATATAGCATTTCGATAGTTTGATACCAATAGCTTTGACATAGACTATTTATTTAGGTAGGTAATTTTTTTATTATTCTTAAAATCATATTTATCTAGGTAAGTATGTACATAGAAGTGGGAAACTAATTAATAGGATGTCAAATAAAAGTACTTAGAAAGTTAAAGATACCCTTAACTGTAGGTCTCCATGAAAACGGTCATGGACAGAAACAAAGTTCAAATAGAATATTCTTTTCAGCAGAAAATAGGAGCAAAAAGTGAGGTTATATGCGAAAGGGATGGTGAAAGGTAATTAAATTGTTCGGTTTCCTGCCGTCTCGTCGTTTTCTTTGGCGGATCCAATGAAGTTTTCATTTTAGCCTTTTGGCTCGGAGACTAGGTGAGAACTATTCACAGACAAGGTCTTATTGTTAGAAGCTGTTCGTGGTGGCGTGATGAGCGTGAACATTACGTTGACCTTACGATGCTGTATTTAATTATAACTACTTACTTATTCTAGTAATATAAGACAGGACAGTAATATATCTTATGTTCTAAGTTAATCAGGAATTCATGACATGTTCAATAACATAAAGACTAAAAGCAGCAGCAGTAATGAAAAGTAGAATGTAATTTTAAGACTTTACACCATTTTTATTTTATCCTATAGCACCTAATTGGGGCAGTGTCCCCAGTTCACCCCAGTCAGACGTACCAACTTAACTTGGCAGTTTGGTCAAATGTTTGTGACTCTTTCGGTGTTTGTTATACGTGATGTTTTTGCTTGAGGGTGGTTTCTGTGTAAGTTGGTCGAACTGAAGGGCGTGTTGGCATGCAGGTCGCGTGGAAGTACTCTTGTGTCGCGCGACGACTTTTTTAACTCAATCGCCGCAGGGTTCGGTAAGTTTTGCTGACAATAAGTTGTTTTTTTAAGTATTTCAAGGAAATAAAAGTTGTCTTAGCTAGGCTTCTTATAAATAAATGTTTACCTTATGGAAACAGTGGAAAAATCTCTGGCTAAGTTTCCTAAGAAATATTGTTGTGGCTTGGGTACGGAAGTAACTTTTACATAACCACTACATAAATAATTTCATTGGAATTTTAATTAGGCACAAGGAATGGCAGACATATTTTAAAGACCGGTCGTTTACGTACCTACTCAAATATAAATATTGTATGGCAAAATTAGGTATACCACTATCGACCACGGAGTTGAAAATTGCGCGTGTTTGGGCTAGAGACAAAATAGATAGACGTTCCCGTCTGTCGGGGTAGTCGATAGTGGTCGTCCAAAAGGACGAGCGATTTATAAAAAATACTTGCACTATCAATTTAACTCCCGACGGAATAAGAGGGCTGTTATAAGTTGAGCGTATCTGCTTGTATCTGTCTGTGGTAGCGTAGCTCCCTAACGGCTGAACTGATTTTCGTTTTTTTAGGGTCATGGTAATTTTATCCCGAGTGCCCTTAATAGCCATGTTTCATGAAAATCTGTGTTGAGCCGTTTGTAAATTATCAGTGGCTGCTTTCATCATAATCATCATCATCATCAGCTCTACTCACTGGTGGCGGAGGTCGCCGAGGCCGGTGCACCCTCAGCTGCTGCTCTCATCAACATCATCATCATCATCATAATCATCATCATCTCTACTCACTGGTGGCAGAGGTCGCCGAGGCCGGGCAGGCTCTGCACGCTGCCGGTAGAGGAGTCTCCGTGCGTGATGAACAGCGCCGCGGGCCGGTGCACCTTCAGCTGCTCCTCCAGCTCCGAGAGGCAGAAGGTGGAAGTCATCTCTGTCGAGTGCACTATCGGGGTTATGCCTGCGGGTAGATAAGGAAGTGGTTTGTATATGTTGTTGCTTTCTGAGTCTTGTTTGTGAATGAGATTTTAATGAGGTTGTTGAAAAACACAGTGAAATATGTAGTGTAAAAAGGGGATAGCATGGGGATAGTAAGCCAAAGAGTTTACTCAGGATACATATTTTCTTTCTTTCAATAGCCTACCATATATGGTGGCCATGCTGCAAGCCCGTTCATCCCAGATGCCGCGGGAGGCGATGAGCAAGGGTGCGTATTGCGACGTATAAAAACGAAATGTATAATTTCACATTAATAACGTTCACAACATATAATGAACGTTACGTATAACAACAAAATCTATATTTTCATAAGGTATAAGATTCAATTGGTATAACGTACATTTTATATAAAATCAAAATATATAATACTTACGAGGACTAATATCAATTCGTATAATATACATTACGTATATCGATTAAAATATATACTATCATTTAGTATAAAGTTCATAATCTGTGTTTAATTACCCAACACCGTCAAAACCCCTAGCACCAAAACCTAAAGATAGGTGCGACGACGAGCAAAGCGAGGAGGAGCGTGTTAGGTGCACATGTTCGTCGAAACCAAAGCGGAGCGCAGCGAAGCGGAGCGGAGCGTCTCCCCACATAGCGCCAATAATAATAATAATGTCAAAACCCCTAGTTCCAAAACCTAAAGATAGGTGCGACGACGAGCAAAGCGAGGAGGAGCGTGTTAGGTGCACATGTTCGTCGAAACCAAAGCGGAGCGCAGCGAAGCGGAGCGGAGCGTCTCCCCACATAGCGCCAATAATAATAATAATGTCAAAACCCCTAGTTCCAAAACCTAAAGATAGGTGCGACGACGAGCAAAGCGAGGAGGAGCGTGTTAGGTGCACATGTTCGTCGAAACCAAAGCGGAGCGCAGCGAAGCGGAGCGGAGCGTCTCCCCACATAGCGCCAATAATAATAATAATGTCAAAACCCCTAGTACCAAAACCTAAAGATAGGTGCGACGACGAGCAAAGCGAGGAGGAGCGTGTTAGGTGCACATGTTCGTCGAAACTAAAGCGGAGCGCAGCGAAGCGGAGCGGAGCGTTCCCCACACATAACGTCAATAATAATGAAAATACGATACGACAATCTTTTATACTTTTTGTGCATTATACATTATGATAATTATATCCGTTGTAGAATATATGTTATAAACGTTATGCATTTTAATCGTTATATCAATTGAAATTATACTTTTTGAACGTTATTCTTAACGAAATTATGTATTTAGTAATTATACCTTTCGTTTGTTATGCACAGTGATCGTTATACTTACTAAATTTATATCATATGGGCGTATACCTTGTGAATGTTATACCATTCGTTTTTATACCTCGTATTACTTACCCGATGAGCAAGGTCTTGCCCCTCCCCACAGGTTACCGATGACATTCAGCCATCTTAAGATAAGGCAACTTATGCATACAATTTTAACCCCCTTACCATGCACTACCTTCATAATAGCCTACCATATCTTGTGGCCATGCTAAAAGCCCTCTCATCCCAGATGCCGCGGGAGGCCATGACTAACTTCTCTCCCCTTCCCAGCAGGTCGCTGATGACATTCAGCCATCATAACAGAACAATTTTTAACCCTAACACCTTCACAATAGCCTACCATATCGCGTGGCCATGCTGCAAGCCCTCTCATCCCAGATGCCGCGGGAGGCGATGAGCAACTTCTCCCCCCTCCCCAGCAGGTTGCTGATGACGGTCTCCATGCCGCTGTGGCCGGCGCCGCTGACGGCCAGCACCAGGGGACTGCTCGTCTGGAACGCGTACTGAAGGCCCGCGCGGATGTCTTGGAGTACCTGGTGGTAGGGGGGAATAGTGGGTTTAGGTGTGAGTAAATAGCGAGGCTTTAAATAAATTGCATTTTTTTTGCACATTTTCATAAATTCTCCGAATTGTAGTGTGTGTGTGTGGTTACACCTTCTGTAACATACCCATGTTGTATGTAGAGGGTTCAGCTGAATAGAAATCCGAAAAAAGGATCTGGTCCAGAGTCGCAGAAGATTATTTTTTTATACAATTCTTAAGTATTTCCATAGGAATTCATGGAAAAGGAGTAGGTACACTACACGGAATCTAATTAAAATATTTTGATCTAGTTTTGATATTATATATTAGCTACCAACTAGCTTTGTGATTCCTATCTCCATGTAGCTATCCTATATATAGGTATAAGTATGGCACAAGTGCAATGAGATAAGATGTTATAATGCTGGCATCATTATCTACCCAGTAACATGTTATAACAACAAACATAACTCAATACACATGTTCAAATGCTGATAAGCAGATATATCTTCCATATCTTCTGCGCCCATACACAAACCACTTTGCTATATTAATCAATACCTGTATCATTGGTAGAACTATATATATATATCCTCCTAGCCGTATTCGGCCATGGCGACTGCGTTCAAACTCCGTGTTTTATAGTTGCTGAGGGTTCCGCTGGTGTGCCCTCAAGTGACTTATATAGCCAATCTTGGCTTGGAACGTTCGTGCAAACTGGGCACACGTTAAGACACCGTTTACATAATTATAGTTTAGAGGTAGAACTAGGTACATAATGCAATGCATTTGCATTTTCTACGACTGTTGGAAGTGACGACCAAATGGTATAGTGGACGACCGAATGGCGTAGTGGTTAGTGACCCTGACTACTGAGCCGAAGGTCCCGGGTCCGATTCCCGGCTGGGGCAGATATTTGTTTAAACACAGGTATTTGTTCTCGGGTCTTGGATGTGCCCGTAAAATGGCAATAGGCTCGCCCCCTATTACATTGGGACTAAACATAACACTGGCGAAAAGTGGGTGCAGCAATGCACCTCTGCCTACCCCGCAAGGGAGTACATTAGTACAAGGCGTGAGTGTGTGTGTTGGAAATGAAAAATCTGTTCAAAATAGCTGCTACCACAATCCACAGATCACCCCCAATTGGGGGTGATCTGTGCCACAATCAAATGTGTAAGTACATGTACATGGAATGAAAAAATATGGGATTTGAAGCTCAACTATCTCACCAGGTAGAAGACAACGTGTTTCAATAAGCAGGTATACTTACATATTTTGTGAAAGTAATTCAGCGGAAGGACCTATTTCAATCATAATTTAGAAATGTTTTGTTGTGGCTCTGGTTCCTGGGCAAAGAAAATGCTTCACTCAGCGTCTTTAAAATATATTTTTCATCATCCCAGCTTATTGTAACGCCCACGAATGCCAACTCAATGAGGAAAGGTATTTTATTATTTCAATTTGTGCAAATCACAAACAATGAACCTGACAGGAAGATAATGAGTTTCAGTTACTTTGTTTACAGTTACTTATACTTGTAATTAAATGGAAACATAGCAGCGGTAAAATTAAAAATCTGTTTTAACCCTCAACCGAAATAAGAGATGTACAAAATTTACATAGGTATATTATTATTTATTAATGATGTGGACACTTAACTTATACCTTGTAGAGGACGAATGAACTGACTTGTGACTTGATCGAGAGTTTACATAGCTATGTTTCATCGATAATAATAAAAAAAAACCGACCGACCAATTGAGAACCTCCTCCTTTTTTCGAAGTCGGTTAAAAATTCAAAAACATTTCTCTTTATAAATAATACGTTTTTCCACTGCGATTACGTTAACTAATATAATAAATATGAAAATTTTCACGTAAAAACTACAGTACTGATTTTCATGACGTTTGGTGCCGACACCGTGACACCTCAACACCTCATAGGCTTATTCCCCGGGATATTACCACGAAACAACTTTTTCCTCGTTAACTCGCGGGCAACCTCTACTAACTAAATTAAAATCAACCAATCACCAACCCTTAACCCAACATCTACATACCCAGAAGTACTCATCATCCATGGGGCTGATGACCCACTTGGTGAGCGCGTCGTTCATAGCCGGCCAGTAGTTGGCGGGCCCGGGGCCGCACAGCAGCGGCTGCTTGAACTCACGGTCCACGATCCGCGCCGGAGACACCATCAGGGAGTAGCCGGACATCGTGGGTAGGAGGTGCCTGGAATACAGGATAATTTACTTATATAAGGTAGGTACCTACCGAGTAGAGTGACGAGACTGTATCCTCGGTATCCGTTCATTGGTCGAGGATAGGCCGAGGATACCGTCTAGCCATTATACTCGGTAGGTGTAATCAGGGTATTAGTGAGGTTGGCTAGATCGGGGATGTTACTTTTTATTCAAATAACCGACGAAGGTTTTGCCGAAAAATTTGTACCTAAGTCAGTAGTGTACGAAACGTTGGGTGAAAAAATGGGTCATACGTCGTTCACAGGTCAATCAAGTGTGGATGAACCGTTTATTTGTTTATTTATACTTTATTGCACAATTTACAATAGTAATAATGTACAATCAGGTGGACTTAATGCTAAAAGCGTTTTCTGCCAGTCAACCTGCAGGACCTGCAACCGTTTCAGACTGGATCGGTATTCCTATAGTGTTAACTATAGAACAAACTTTTTTTTTTACGATTAACAGACTAACCTTATTTGAAATAATATATAAATATCGTATACGTACTTACAATATGAAAACTAGAACTTTGAAAAAAAACACTGATTCGACCACAAAATTAACAAGTCAACGCCACAAGCTATAGTATACTAATGTTGAAACCTTTCTAAATTGTTTTTGAAGCTCAACTCAAAAAGCGTAATGATAACGATAATTATTGTCAAATAATGAGTCTCGTTACGGTAACTAATGAGCCAAGTTAATGATCTAGCTAGGATATTTTGGTGTTATCAAGTTAACTTTGATAAAAGGTGTTAATTAAAACATAAGTCCTGTGAGTATACTGTAAAACTAAAAAAAAGTCACGGTATTATTTATTCAATTCAGATCCTTTTGTTTGACTCGCAACTAAAATTGATAGGATGTGAAAAGCATCGTAAGAAAATATAGCACATACGAGTACATAATACTCAAAATTATAGCACACACTACTTAACTATTTTCTTAAAGTACGTCTTCCCATTCTTAGCGCAATAAACAACTCTCAGCTACACCGAAGGAGCAGCGTCGTCGTCATGAAACGCCAAAACTAAAGTTGCAGCCATAACGTCTTTATGAACGAGTATTTCACGCAAATAATCGTGAAGTTTGGTTTCCGAAATTGGGTTAATGTTTAGATTTAGTGCTAATAGGGCGGTTGTAAATTTGGCCCAATGTTGCACAGCTATCGGATGGCATATTTGGCAAGTGCCGCGCGCCCCGGGCCAGCGAGAGCTTGCCAGACTCATATTTGTTCCACAAGCTATTTGGTGAACCGCTTTTTAAATTGTTTTTGATATTTTTTACCGCCCGCTTCTAACTTTTGGCCGTTTAGCCTTTGTTGCTTAGTTTTGTACGATGCAATCTCTGTCGGAAATTATCTTGAGATATTCGGGTGAATATTTTCATGTTACTCTTTACTACACTCTACTTTGTAACTTAGGTACCTATGATAATAAAGGTTATACAAAAAATTATGCAAATTAAACACCTGTCTGTTTGCATATAAGATAGGTTGCCTACTTATATGTATAAAACCGCTAAACATTGATTAAGCTTCTACTGTTAAAGCAGTGATTCATCGATTAAAATCGCAACTCCACAGTGACGATGATCGGTCGCGTTATTTTGTTCAGATACAAATTGATTTGATTCCCCGAGCCGCTGTCGAGCGCGACAGACGAGCGATAAGACGCGGCCCGGCGGGACCTTCGGGGTCACTCTATGTGACGAAAAACTAAGTTTCGGAGAGCTACTGATAATAATAATAATAATATGTGGGTACATCTCACACACGGCCATCCGACCCCAAGCTAGGCAGAGCCTGTGTTATGAGTTACAAATTCATAGATAGATACATATTAAATATAAATATCCACATCCAAGACCCGAGTACAAATATCTGTCTTTAAACAAATATCTGCCCCAGCCGGGAATCGAACCCGGGACATTCGGCATAGCAGTCAGGGCCACTAACCACTACGCCATTCGACCGTCTAAACTGAGCGAGCCACGTCTCTACCCTGTTGTAATAAACGTGCCGATTGCATGACAGCTCTCGTTCATTCGTTTTAGTCAGTATAGAGTAACCCCTCTTCCTCTACCAACATACCCTGCCAGGCAAACAAACGAAAACACATCCTACTCTAACGACTTAAGAGTCATGTGACCGTAACCGAGCACCTAGCAGGCCAAGACGCCCGCTTCTGATCACCGAGTAAGCTCTACCGGTATGTCACTGGAAAATTGATTTTATCACAGAGCGTTAAAGTTCAGGGTAGAGATGGGTATAATATGGTGGCGTTTTGACATGGCTCGTAGCAGGAGGGTGTCAGCTGATCGCTGGATCAAGTGTTGCTGATGCCATTCATGCATTTCTGGTTAGCACTTCTAAATAGCGCTGCTATTTTGAAAAAGCTGAAACATTGCTCTATATTTTATTCTATTCCAATATCGACTTACCAATTATTCATAATAATTTTACAATTAAAAATAAGTATCTAAATAATTTAACATCTACATTGAATGTTCGTAAGAACACAACGTGTATAATAAATGGACATGAATGGTAGCGTAGTTCTGCGGATTTATACCCACTGTGACTATTGCATCCGTTATTTCCGTTAATTATTTAGCATCAGGTGAAAAGCTGCAAATAATGATTAATGTTATCCTAATCTTATATCGATACATTTTTCTTAGAAAGCCAAATGAAAAATCAAATGGGCTGAGCGGCCGATAGCCTACCGATCAAAGTAAATATTGGTAGATACTTTATAAACTACATCAGCAAATATAGATATCTAGCTTTCTAAGATCAACAATTTCCTCTGTAAGTTATCTTTTACTTTTGAACTTTATCATCAAAACAAGATAGTTACTTTGTAACTAACCTACCAACCACAGCAGCTGCGTAATGGTTAAAATTAAAATAAATTTGTTCAAATAAGGGATAATAATTATAACAGCACACTGGATTTACACCGAAATTTTAATTTATGTATAGGTACAAACATACCTACATCCATATTAGTAACGATATTAATGGTTTAACAGAATTAACAATAATAATATGTTAAGTACATTAAGTTAAATGAAATGTTAGGACAATATAAGTTGTACATAATAGGTAATAATGGTTGTTTATTAAATTCCTCCTCTCACTGATGTCTAGCTGCTATTCGAATCGTATCATATATCTTATTTATGTTTACGTATTAGGAAAAAAATGTTTAGACTGCGAGTCTATTCTAAATATTGTCTATTGGTAAATTTTATATACAATGCAATATTCAGGAATGAAGTAAAGAGTAAGTACTAATTACTTACTTGAGATAACTTCGTATGTACTCAAATGTCCCTAATGACCCCTTTTCTACCTCACTAATATTACACTCGTTATAACTGAATCTACTCAGCAAATTATTGGTCATTTATAGTTTCAGTTTATTAAAACAAGACGTTATCTCTTAGTTACACCACATTGTGAAATGTCCCGAGTCGTCTGTTAAGCTGTTGAGAGCTTCTTATCATTGTACGTAAACAAACATGCGGTTATTAATGTATACAACTCGATATGTATACATAATATGTATACATATATTATACATAATATATACATATTGTGTATATATGTATATATTATGTATATAAATTTAGGCGAGCAATGAAAAAGTACCTACAAAATAGAAACTCCAAATAGCCTCAATAAATATTTAAAACATTTAATTTAAAATTTTAACCCAATATTTACGTTTTTAGTTGCTTGGTTTTTTAGGTCTTGGTCCATTTTAGGGTTCGGATGTAAAACAATAATTTCACTGAGGATAACATTGACTTAAGTACCTACAGTAAACGTGTAGGTATATCTCTAATTAATGTAGTTACTTATCTGAAAGATACAGTACCCGAAGCGATATAAATAAATTTATTATGCATTATGGCCGGATTCCCGAGCAGCTAGCAAACAGAAAAGGCAAAACTTTAAATCGCATTCTCTGCCACCTAATGTCTCCCAGTTTTCTCTGGTTTTAATTTCCGGAGTATTTTCAGTAAGGAAATAGTTTGTTGGGCTTTCCCGCCGCTCTGTATCTGTCGCGGTTTGGGGAGATACAACAAAAAGCTTTATAACCGTGAATTTAAATAGCCCCGATGAAATATGTGAGGGCTAATGTTGAACGTACTTTGTGGACTGTTTTGTCTGTATAGACGTACTTTGGTACTTTTTGCCATTAAAGCCCTAACTAAATTGCATAAATCCCTAGTAGGGCATGCAATACCGCAATACGGGATCCCGGACAAAATTCACGCTTTTTTCAATACATGTATTGAAAGTCAATACCGGTATTGAAGTAATACCGGAATCGGACTTCTTAAGAAAGAGCCTTGTGTTCCTAATTTCCTAACCATTTTCAGGCTTGACTTTTGTTCTATTTATTTAACATTATTTCATAGCTACAGGAAAAGAAAGAGTTCGCAAGCGAGTCACCCGCTCTTCGATGTACATAATTTGTATCCTAAGTGCATTGTACTCATTCAAAAACGACGGTACAGCTCGTGACCTATGTGGTGAAATCCGCACGATATTAAAAACAGCCTTAGATATGAGCAGTAGCGAAAACAAGAAATTATAACTTTTTCATAACCATAACCTTGACAGTTTCAGGTAGAAGCCTTGCAAAGGCCAGCAAAAAGCCCACTTCAAAGCTGCTAAAAGCGTATTGGTATTCAGGAAGCTACGGGCATGTGAAAGAAATGAGCAAATAAATCAATTATACACCGCCAGGAGGCGCTGCTCGCAATAATTGGATTTGTGCCCGCGGCCCCGGGGGGCGCTACATGAGACTGAAAGATTTACTCTCGCGCGCTGAACAAACACTCCTGAATACCCCCTTCAGCCGTTTCAAGGGAAAACAATGCATTTTCGGGCGCCACGAGAATTATGAAGAGGTTTAGTACGTGGTTAGATTTTGTTTTGGCAAATTACGTATTAAATATCTGAACAATATCTTATAATGCAGGTACCTATCTCAACTATTCTCAACATTATCCCTGTCGCATAGAAAAGGAGTGTAGGTACTTACTGGTAGCAAATACGATTATTATTGCAGATTCAGTTTCAGATACAGCTGCATTCAAAACAAAGTTATACATATTGAAGAAAGGAGCTCGCAAGTGGTGGTACCAGAGTCGTCGCGAGTGCGCCCTGCATACTGCATACGAATTAGGAGTGCATTCTGAGAAAGTAACTTGTGTCGCGTTTTAAATTTTAAACTACGCGAAATTGCGATTTTAAATTGAGCCATTCTCCTCACAAATATGTAAATTGTCGTAACGCGGCCGTCTGCGCAGAATGCCATCGCTGCTCGGAATGAATGGAGGGCCTATTACCCTATGGGAATATGTTAATTACATGTTTATCAGCTTGTTTTCACTAGGCTCGTTTTTAATAAAACACGCTTTTTATAATCGGCACAAAATATTGTTCCACACGCCTCTGCTTATTACAAATTGAAGGATTACGAAGGGTGGCCAGAGGATGTTTATTACCAAGTCATCATGACATTAAATAGTTTCTGACGAAGTTTCTAAGATACAAATCAGTATATAGTATTGGAGCTAAAATAAATTAAACAATTACGCAAATATTTTTACGCAAAAATTACACAAAGCCGGCCTTGACACAAATCTCGGCCTTGCCTTATTAATCTCCCTAGTTAAAGGTAGCGAATAAATAATATAGGTGAAGAAGTGAAGACATACTGCTGCACTAGACCGGCAGCAGGAAGCTTCCTATATTCTATGCTCAATTGGCGCAATAAATCTAACCTCCCAATCCATAAACGTGCAGGTGCAAGAGTTTAAAGCACAGCTCTCGCCGCGTATATCTTTTAAATCGTGCGCCAACCTATTAGGTGGTCCATTAACATGGGGCAAAACAAGCACTGGATCCGAGCTAAGTAAAAATTACCGCGGCCGCTGGTGCAGGCTAAACGAACTGTGAAAATAATGGGCCGTGGCGCGCTGAGCGTCTTAAATCGACTAATGCACTCACTTGTTCGCGGAATGCGAAAATATTGGATTTTCACCTCATTTGTCCGGTTCGACGTAAAGCTTTTTAACGCGCTCTAATTGAGTTAAGTGTTGTGTTTTTTTAATTAATTAGATGTGAATTTTGTTACTCGCATGGGCTCAGATTGAATAAGCAGAATTGGTAATTCGTTTTATTTGTAAACAGGATTATGGTCGTGAGATGCCGCCCGCCCGGGACGAGTGACGAGACCGACGGCTTTGGGCGTTCGGTGGCGGGAAAGGGAAGTACCATGAGATTTTGATGATGATGCATAATGTAGATGAAATAGGTACCCAAAATTTTTGTTTTTTCTAATCACCACTTTTAACGCCGCCTATACTTACATAATTAAATTATGTGTAAGGTGAATCATTCAGATTGGCTACAAATAGGTAATTTCTATTACAACTAGAGACTAAGCACTACACTTGATGATACAGTAGGTGGTAATCTGTGTATCTAATTAGTGTTCCGAGTGTACCCGACGATGGCTGCACCGCCGCCACGCCAGTTGAAGCTACAATGTGTGTCAGAGCACCGACACGATACTGATTACGCTACTAATTTCCTAATCCCTGCTCCTGTTTACTTGACGCTCAGCTACTAATATATTGCAGATTTGTACCTGGTTGCTGCGACGATCTAGCTGCTGAGGTACTTACACACAAGAGTCAACAAGTACAGTCAAGCAGTCTGTAATATTTGGTAGAAATTAGGGTTTCGTTCCCGTGTTCCTAAACTTTAAACTAATGTCGACAATAAATCTATGTCTGTCTCTTTCTGTCCGTATACTGTCAAAGCAAGGCAACAATACATTTAATCCCGACATTAACTTAAAGATCCTTTCTGCAACTCAGTGTAACGCATAGAAAAATACAAAATAAGAAGTAGGTTGAGCGAAAATCGTTAAATGAATTATTTTTTCTAAAACTAATGTTTTAGAAAAAATAATTCATTTAAGTGTAATTACTTTTCTATTTTATTTAAATGTCATAATAATATTATTTTCAAACTGTTAATTATAATACCTTTGTTATTGTTAATTAACAATTAAGAAAAACAAATGATTTGGCATGTAAAACAAATCATTATAATTTTGGTTGTTAATTTATCTGACTGTTGCTTTTTTCTACCTATACGAGTGATAAAAGTATATTTGATTTAATTGTAAGTGTTTAAATAGAATTTTTATACCTGAAAATAGCAAAACCAAGCATTTAAAATAAATTTCCGTTTCCCGGGAATTCCCGGGAAATCTTGAAAAAAATTCCCGTTTCCCGGGAACAGAAAAAGGTCGGGAAAAACGAAACCCTAGTAGAAATCTATATATTTGTTTATTTAACTAAATACATAAGTATAAAATTTATTTTATAATATACCTGGCAGTTTATCAGGAAGGCCTCCTTTTGAGCGTTTTTCAAGTCTTTGGTTCGGGCTCATTACCTCAGCAAGTTCTTTGGTTAGCCTATTACCTACTTGGTCCTGAAACTCCTGCAGGTCAACTGGCAGGAAATACTTTTAGCATTAAGTCCTTATGATTTCACATCTATTACTTATTAAGTAAGTGGATTGTGTAATAAAAGTATAAATAAATTATGTAATTGTGTAAAAGCTTTTATTTTTTACAACCAAGCAGGCACGGCTGTGGGCCGACAGGTTTTAGAACGCATTTCAGGGGCTTATTCTAGACATTGAGTGATCGCCCGCTTGAACTCCGGCCGAGCATCTCTCGGACTTTGTTCCAGAATCGACGTTGTAAATTGATATCGCTGATCCCATCACTCCACCATTAAACCCGCTTTTTACACGCTCTAAAAATGAAGCTTTACAGAAATTGATGCATTTTTCATCCAAAGCAATGTATTCAAGGGTGAATAATATTATCGTTTAGTCTTTTATTAGAGAGCCGAAAATGGAACGAGCTGATCTCCTGAAAGCCTTTATCGGAATACTTATTTAGCTTCTCGCCTCGGCCACAATGCGAAAAATCTTTTATTTAACACATAAATATTTCATTTTTGCAACTCGGTTAAACATTTGTAATAAAGTTGCGTCGGTAATAAAACTCGTGACCACACTGACTGCCACGCGGTCGGCATTTGCTACACGACGTCAGCCATCTGTCCGGACATATTAAATTCATTTACACTGAAAGCGAAAAAATATTAACAGAGAGTTTCATTTATCCGGCCATAAAGGAAATTGAAGGATCAACAATATTGCGATTTCATTATTTTGCTCGCAACACTTTTTCATTTAATAACGTAACAATATGGATGTGATTAAGCTCAACTTGCAGGGAGCACAGGGCACGGACAGAGCGGGGGTGAGGGCAGTGGGGGTGCGGGCAGCGGGGGCGTGCGAGCAGCGCGGGGGCAGCGGGCGGCGGCAGCGGCGGCGGTCGGGTTGCCGGTCTATGTAATTAATACGCTTGTCCTTTGTGTCACTCCTATTTTCAATTTCGCTGTATTTCATGCGTTTTTCATTCATCCTAAAATATAGCTTTTCATTTTACCAATAAAAAAATACTTAGGTACTACGAAATGTTACATTCGATACTGTTTTACTTACTGTATGTATATTGGGAGCGATTCTGAATCATTTCATAAAATTCTGAAATTCTTTATGCACTGTAATTCTCAAAATTATGATCGCACTAGTAAACAAAAAAAATCAGTGGATGTTTTTTTTGATTTGATATTTTTTTTTGCTAAAATCATTGGTTTGTAGTTTGTACACCTTGTTGACCCATTTCATTTTGAGTTATGTACATATAAGTACATAATATTTTGCGAAAAATCCTCGCTTGCAGAGTAAAGAAAGCCGTTGGAAGCGCCACAATGCTCTCATCACAGCCTCAACACAATGGGGTGTCCACAGCGACGGGATTTATTCAAGACATTGTATCCGCCATGTTGCAATTTGCCGGCTACAGTGCCGCCATCTCCCGGGAGTGGCCGACATTTAGAGCGCATATTGTCTAATGATTTATTGAGCCTACTGTACGCAACGCCTCGTATGAATTGAAATGCAGATGCGACATGACTGATACACGGTGAGTTTTGAGTTGGTATTTTCTGAATATAGACTCGCATTGTGAATTTACATTGAATGATTTGATAGCTTTCGAATAAAATGCAACATAAGAGCTGCACTTTTTACAGTATTTCCGACCCAGATTTAAAACCAAAACCACTTAATTCGGGGTAAGTTATGATGTACTTATGTAGATAGTTTATTTATATTATTAACATTTGCTAGGTAAATTACACAGTACTTATATTTTTTTCCTTGTTGTATAATGTTCTTTTTGTATTTTTTTACATCTATCCCTTTTCTTGTAGTTATTTATACATACAGGGTGATTGGTAATTCGATGTATTCCTTTAAATGGGTTGTAGTCGAAGGCATTTCCAGTCGATTGAAACCCATAATGCATTATGCGAAATTCAACCATTTCTGAGTTATTTAAGTTTTAAGTTTTCTTTATAATTTTGCCAAAATTTATGTTTAAAAGCAAAATATTTAAAAAAAACTAACCATTTTATTACTTAATACCTTTTTGATTGTTTTGCATCAGTGACATCCTAGTCAACTAATTATAATCATTAAATGCGCAATATTCAACTTAATTTAGACACAGTGCTTCAAAATAATAGGAACAATAAGAAAATGTTTCAAAAGGTGAAAACAAAAATGCTTAATTAATAAATAATTTTATCTGAAAAATTTTCAGGCACTACAGCTTAAAAACATATTCAATTTATAAGCTTTAAAATGACATATTACAATCTAAAATCGATTAAGGCATGACCAAGAAGCCAAAACTACTGCATAGGCGGATAAACTCTCAGTAACGAAAGGAACAACTTTTGTTCCAATTTAAAGGCAAAAAGTCCTATAAAAAAAAACTTAAAACTTATAACTCAGAAATGGTTGAGTTTCGGATAATGCATTATATGGGGTTCAATCGACTGGAAATGCTAAAACCCATTTGAAGGAATACATCGACTTTCCAATCAATATTAAATTGTTTCTCCTCTGAGGTAGTCTGGTAGAAATTACTCTTCGTAATAAGACCGCCTATAAATTCTTGTAACCCATAATTTTTTGTAATGTCTGTGGTTGGGTGCAATAAAGAATTATCTTCCTATACAAGTATACCTACAAAATTACTTACCAATTATCATGATAAGTATATTATTGAGGCATAATTCGCAGATAAATGTCAGTAGCACAACAATATCACACACCTCACCGAAGTATCATTTCTAAATTCCACAAGCACATATTCATGAACGGCTTTCCCTCCCGCCTTCATAATTAAATGCGGCAAGCGCCCTAAATTAAACTACAGGCTTTAACAGTATTGTCACACGAATGCTGAAAGCCAAAAGCCGTCAGCCAAACGATACACCTACTACCTTAAACACCCTTTGATTACGCCCAGCTTAATATCGTCACTGTAATTGCGAATTTTGCACGCAACATGTAGATTAACAGACAAGTCTAGCTTCCATTTGATTTAATGTTGTCGCGTGTGTTTCTAATAACGTGAGTCAACTAGCACCTTTTTATATACGTATTAGTTTTATGACGGTTTCATATTTGTAAAAGTTAACCGAAGTTGAGCGGATTGTGTGTCAATAAAAATGAATAGACGTCAAAGAAAGTTTCCAAAGAAAATGTAACATGTAATGTTGAGAGATTGCGACTTTGTGACGTTGGATCCACGGTAAACAGACCGTTACACGTAACATTTGGATGGAGCGGAGGTAAACTCGGAGATCCGCGGTTTGTTATCAGGCCGTCTGAGCCTCGTAACGAGTGCCAGAGACAATGTACCCCCCTTTGTATTCCACTCCACATGTCCTCGAAATAACAAGGGCTCTATTTTCAATTCTACTCCATCGCATTCTGCGGCTTTATAAGCAGAGGGTAGAGTCACCCTTAAAATGCATAAAGACTCTCAGTATGTACAAGTGGTATTTCTCTAGTTTTGCCTCCACGGTTGCCGCAGCAAAACGACGGGGCAATATGCGTTTGTTAGCATTCAAAGGATTGTGATTTCGCTTTGAGGAACATTCGTGACGAAAGAGGTTAATGCTGTTAGGGCCAAAGTCACCTAGTCGTATTATTTTCATTTATGATTTTTTTATTATTTTGAAGTGAAGAGTAAGTAATTTAAAGTCTGCTCTACCTCTAGTAGTTGCTTCATCAATCTTTTAGATTAAAAATATAAATAACATTTTTTTTAAGCGTAATAAAGTTCAAACAGTTTTGTTTTGCGTAGTAAAAATATTTATGCTCTCCTGAAGGATCATATGGAAATCATTTTAGAATATTGAGAGAAATATTCATTTCTGTCGACTGATACTCATTTTGCCTGAACGTCGTTTTATGCTAAGATAATGGGCACCGTTTAGTTGAATCTTATGACAAATAGCTGCCAGCTAGTCCTGCTCTCATAAAACAAAGCGCCATTGAATCACTCTGCGCTTAAGAAGATCGTCAACGTAACGATCCGGGGCAATTCCACCTCCGCGCTAATTCCACCCCCAGAAGAAACAGGTCACAGTAAGAGTACACTACCAGCTTCCTTTGAAATAAATGATTTCGATTTATTTACTTTTTATTAAACTCGTGGTGGGGTCGCGGATAAGAACTCGTGGGAGACATGAGAGACCGTGGGTTCATATCCGGCCGTGTACTAATTAATTCTTCAGTAATAAGGAATTTAAGTACAATTATTACGGTGAAGGAAAATATCATGTGGAATACCGTGGAGATAGTTTGTTATTCAGACTAACTATATAAATAGGAGATTCGCTAAATGTTTAGACCTTTCAGCTTTGTACACATTTGCTTAGGAAAGTTCAATACACATTATGTACAGGGTGTAAATGACAATGTAAATTTGACATAAATGCTACCGTGGTACATACCCGTGTTGCGCCGAAAACCTTTTTTTAACAACCATGAAACATCCACATCCTTCCGTACATACCTGTTCTATTCTATGTTAAAGTAAAGTTGTTCAGTTTAAACAGTCGATTATGCGGTAGATTTTTTCAGGACCATCGCTCATGTTACATCCTGTATACGCCCAAGTTTACAATCTCGATGTTTCTCGTTATAATTGGGCCCATTGTGCCTTCGAAACTGGGCCCTCGACGGATTCACGGGAAAACTTGAAAGTAATAAAGTTGTTCTTCGATGAATTGCCTTATTCCGAACTTAATCACGGGAGAGTGAGCCGTCCGTCGCTCCGCAGTTTGAAGAATGGCCGAACTTACGCCGATTAATTTTGTTCCAATGCGCCGCGCCATCGGATCTGCCTTGACTGACGCGGCGGTCGGCAGACGCGTCTATTTTGTTATGTTGTTGATTGATAGCGTGAAAAGAACTCGTTCTGGAACTTTCTGGGGTTATTCAGCATCATTATAAGAACGTAGGATTATAGTAGTAAACCTTAGATTTTACAAAATAAGTCGCAAATCCCTCCCTTGATCGTAACAAGATCTTATATCGCAACTACGGCAGGGTTCCGCACGAGACAGGGTGTTAGCCGTGCTAGATGTGCGGCGATCCGTTCTCACTGCTGCCGCCTGTTACTTTGATTTGTGCCTGGACCCCGAACGCTCACTCGGACAAATGGCGTCGTACCGTCCACTCCTGAAACTAGATCCCCTTACAAATGATACTCTTATAGCGGGCACTTTTATCTGGATCGTATTTAAAGCCTCCAAGAACGCCGTCCGATTCTCCCGTCCGATAGAATCACATTTGTTTCGTAACCGGAGGAGCACGAATCAGCGATTCATAAAATCTATATTGTTATATATTATGTACTTACTTACTATAACTATAAGTATAGATTTTGCCTTGAAAATATATATGTTATATTCTAGACTCTCTAGGCGCCTTACATAATAGTATAATCTTTTATGGTAGTGCAAAATCTTATAGTATCATAATAACCCCCATTTGTAGTGATAGTGATCAATGATTATTCAACATTTATGCTGATTTTTCACCTAAATTTTGTTTTGATCAGCCTACCTATTTTGTTTTTATTTACACTGTTTCCATAAGTCGTAGAACAAACTTTCAGAATGACTAGGTATTAGCCCCCTTTCTGTTTATTTAACCACTTTTACAAAATGTAGAGTAGCATTGGCATAGTTCTATATTTTGGCAGCAGATGTCACTAGCATTTCTATTCCACTAAGATTAATGAGCGCCGCTAGCGCCATTGACGTCCGCGGCCGATGACGGATGGCGTCGACATGTTTCACAGTTTTCCTTCTGACATTTTCACGCGCCGATAGTTTTTCGACACAATTTTGCAGAAACCGTATCGTGAAACTGAATCGGTTTAAAGAAGTTACTTTGGGCTACTACTACGAACAGAGAATTCGATTTTTAAATCCCCTTTATTATTATTAGGTATACCGTCATAGGAGCGCAACACACTATAATAATTATCATGAATATCATGATGATGTATAAAGAAGAAAGTTTTTTAAAGTGCCAAACTTTGCATACTACTTCAGAACCAGCGAGTGTTATTGGACAAATAGGACGAACATACCAATTGCTACATTTACGCGTAGTGACGCTTTCCAGCGTATTCGAGCTTTTGATTTGTCACTTATTAATCGGTAGCTTTTCACCATCTTACGCTTTACCAGACTTATAAAACTATTAGAAAATACCTACTGATGAAACTTACTACCATATCTTAGTGTCCACGGAGGTATAATAGGCACCTACAATAATAGTGTTCGAATGGAATGGAGGGTCGAATGTGTAAATATTTCTGTCTTCTCTATCGCCGCTTGCTATCTTGATTTGTAGTCCACTCGGGGTTTCGTATAAAAATAAAAGAGACCCCTTATATGTTATTATAGCTTAGTGCGCTTTAGATATGAGTTGTTTTTCTGAGAATTTGCCGTTAGGGATGAAGAGCTAGAAATAATAGAGAAATTTTTTCTACTAGTTTCGGTACTTAGTACTTTCTCAAAGCCTAAACGACATGAGGTCGTCATTCTGAACATTGATGGTTTTCCCGAGTCCGCGTTGGTCTATGGATGCTTTTGAAGAATCACAAAAAAAACTTTATTTATGAAGCAGCTCAACTTTTTTCGCGTATTTTCGAAGTTGTGAAGTTCCAGAACCAAAGCGTATTGCGAATGACCCCTTGAATGACTGACTTCCGTTAAAATCATTCTTTAAAGTCACCTCGTAACTATAAATGCCGCAAACTATAAGTATTATGGGTACCTCATTAAGATCACCAAAAGCTACCTAACTTCTATGTGTACCATTACACACGAAAGTTGCAAGCGAACTTAAACGGGCAACTCCCATCCTGCCAATGAAATATGACCACCCTTTTATTCGCGCGAGGCGTGTCAGTCGCACTATGAAACAATCTGTTACATTGTCACTCACGTGCTGGGTATCTACTTAGCTAAAGCGCTTAAAAGATTAGGCCGCGTAAGAACAAAAGCACCCCCATTACAGCCGGTAAATGGTCGATAAAAGGAACCATTAAAGTTTTTGCGGTGACAGTGCCGCGACGTAAACGACATTGTGGTATCTGTCACTGAGCAGTGTAAAGACGGTACAGTGTTGGGTGAAATGAAATGCCAGTGCTGTTTCCTACTGCCTAGGTTTTCATAACATAATGCTAGAATATGAATATTATGTAACTCAACATTCATCTTCGAATGTACCTACGTTACTGAAATTTCTTATACCTAAATAAAAAATATAGGTTGGTTTCACCACAAAATGTTTCGATCCTCTATAAATAGTAAGGTTTAAAGCTAGGAAAGCCGAATTTTTCGCTGACAGTTTTAACGTATACCGGGAAAAAGTTCATGATACGTCCACTAAGCTTTCCTTTTTTAGATTGAAACTTTTAAACCGCGTCGCGTTGGCGAATTGAGTAAAATGGTTTGTTACCATTTTTATTCACTTTGGATTGTACGAAGCTGAGTTAAGTTGAGAACTGTACCTTGAATACAGTGCTATAATTTTTATACTATTCGTTTGCTCTTTGTTCTACGATGGAGTGGATAAACTACGTAATAAATAGTCATACTTTGTGTCCACAGATAAAGTTTGTAATCCATTTGAGAAATGCTCGAGTGTCCTGTGTCCATAAAGTGGGATATTTTGCAAAGGTCCGCGTCCCGATAAAATATACGGTGCTTACGGTCCCGTTATGAAGCACCTGTTTATTACAAGAACTTTTCATAGCTTACGTATTAGTTGTAAAACATCGGATTAAACTTGGTGTAAGCTTTTAATACTTGTGTTTTCGGATATTAAAATGATTTGATACATCATTTCAATAGTTACATAGAAATGTTATTGACTTGCACAATAAATAGAGGTAAGATAACTTTACTTATAATTAATACAAGGGTAATAAAAAAATGAGAAATACATGACAAATACATGACATAAATTTGATATGTATTTTCTAGGCAGTGAAAAAACGTTGAAAGAAACAGTTTTAAAATGCAAAGCATTGAGCAACATCGGGAGTTTCTTTCCATTGTAAGTAGTTTAAGATTTGTTGCAGCTCTGTACTAAAGTTTATCATGAAAACACTTCGGCGCTTCCGAGGGCAGGTACAAGCTTCAATTTAATTAAAAAGAAGTTCCACCGGGATTCGAACCCGGTTCTTACAAAGGTATACTCAAACAAAATACAACTTTTATTTTTTTCATTGATCAAATCACTTGTTTTTAATTTGTATGAATGCTGAATACATTTATAACGCACTTGTGTAACTAATACGGATATTCCTTCGCAAAGTCGTACATAAATAATGCTTATACTTAAATAGCCGGCAATTCTCCCAATAACATTTCGAGGCGCCTTACCAGCAGCTGTTTATGGAAGAAATATAATTTTATCCGACGCCGAGTGTTTCCGAACGAAGTTAGTTTCCGCAGGCGTTCGAGTGAGCGACGCGATTTGTGATTGATTTCCGAACGCTACATGTTTCTGGCGATGGCGGGAGGCCTGTAACTGGTCGATATTCTCCCAAATACAGAGTTAAAAATACGCGTATTTGTATGTTTATTTTAAATATTTTTCTTAAATATGAAGTTATATCGTATAACTTAAAAATATGCTATTTTATATTTTTTATATAATCTGAAACTTCGTCACTTATTATTCTCCTCGGCCATTCCTAAGAGCCTGAAGACAAAAGTCTTCAACCAGTGCCTCCTGCCAGTGATGACGTGTGGTGCAGAGACGTGGACACTGACGGTAGGACTAGTCCACCGATTTAAGGTCGCTCAGGGTGCTATGGAGAGAGCTATGCTTTGGGTTTCTCTGATAGATCGTATCAGAAATGAGGTTATCCGTCAGAGGACTAAGGTTACCGATATATATGTATAGCTGTCAAAATATGCAAGCTGAAGTGGTAGTGGGCTGGTCATATCTGCAGAAGAACCGATTACCGTTGGGGTAGACGAGTTCTCGAGTGGAGACCACTAACTGGCAAACGCAGCGTGGGACGCCCTCCTGCCGGCTGGACAGATGACCTTAGCGTGTAGCCGGTAGTGGCTGGAGGAGGAAGGCCGAGGACAGAGTGTTGTGGCGCTCCTTGGGAGATGTCTGTGTCCAGCAGTGAATGATTATGGCTGATGATGATATAATCTGATTGATAGGCTTAATTGTTCCATGGATTGCAGTTACAGAAGAGAGAGAGAGAATTGAAAACAGTACACATACCTACTATATTATTATAGAATCATGATCATCAAGCAAAAAACTTCCACTGCTACAATAAACGCCACCACTATCGGTCCTCGACCTTTCTCATTCAACCACGGATGATGAAATCATCATCCAAATGGACTGGGGACCCTGAAAGATGACTTTAGTAGAAGTTAGTTAAGTTTATATTCTCAAAAACATTCAACTTCACGAGCTGAATACTTGCGGTGCGCTCCTACAGCTATAAAGATAAAACTATTTTATAGTTTTAATATCTAATCGCAAAAGTTACGCTATCATGTTTCCTTAACAATGTGTCTTTGTGGAGCGAAGGCCCTACGGATAGCTTAACGTCTTTTTATATGCTATTGAAAGCTCTTTATAGTGCACTTTCTACACTTTTATTGGTTTTAAAATAATAGCTAACAAGGAATAAGCAATTTTAAAATGTTAAAGCTCAGCTTCTTGACGGCATCTTTTGATAGCATTTTATGGACACGTTGTTAAAATGAATTTGTATAAGTACTGTGTGAGGTTTAAAAAATATAATTTTAATTTAATCGTGCAGCTGATTAAGACCCGAAAAGGACATGACTTCTTGACTTTTTTCATGTTAAGATTACTCTATACATATAAGTATAAAATGTATAATTTTCAAGAGGCATCCTGCACCAGAAGGGGTCTACTGTTACTGAATCTAGCATGAATAGGGATTAATTAGCTTCAGCTTGAGCCTATTAAAGGCAGTCTATACAGCACGCCGTACGCCTGCGTGGTCAAAAGGCGACACCATCGCCGTCATATAATACCAACAAGACGTGTTGCTGCCAATTATTTACTGGGTATCTGTAGGCTACTAGAATGTGCCATAAAATATAGTTTACTTATATAAAAACGGTCTTGTCAAACTATAGAGTCCAATACGAGCCAACTATGTATTATTATTATTATAAATTCTTTATTGCACATAAAAACATTGTACAAAGGCGAACTTAATGCTAGTAGCATTCTCTACCAGTTAACCTTTGGTGATGTCGAGAAAGTGGTTGGTAGTGCGATAGGCTGAGAGGAGAGAAGTTTATCTACTTAAATCGAGACACAGAGATATACTTACTTATACATAATAACTATACAAATTATATACCTACATAATATATATAAATGTATTCCTACATCATATTATAATTATGTCTAATACCTACTAATAATACAAAATACAGGGTGGCCCAAAGAGTGACGTCCAAAGGAAAATGTTTGATTCCTTAGGTCAATGGGTAGCCAAATCACCCCCCTGTATGTTCAGCAATTTTTAGTAGTTTAGGAGTTATGAATATTTTTACTAATTTTATACGAAAATCGACCTCAGCGGATCAATTATTTTTTATTATTTTTTTGGATAACTTTTTTAAATATTTTTTTATTTTTGTGTCATCCTCTTAAATTGTTCTTTTAACCATAAAAGTTTCAGCTTCCTAGCTGTAATGTAAGTTAGTTATTTTTTTATCGAAAGTTCGAATTTTACAATCGAGCTAGACTGCTCTGAATTTTCAACTTGAAATTAAACATTGAAAAAGATAATCTCATGGTCCCTTATTAATTTTAAAAACTCCGCAAGGTTCCTAAATGACATAAAAATAAAAATAAACTATTGCTTAATAGGGTATTATTTGCAGAAAACAGCCTTCAAAGGTACTTGGGTGGAAATTAACAAATTAGTAAATTGTTTCAGAAAGTTGAACGATTCCTGTTATGTCATTACTAAGGACTAGTTAAGTTAGAAAATGTATCAAATTAAAGGGAAAATAAAATTATTTACTAACAAAATTTATTTAAGTTACATTACTAAGTGTAAATTCTTAGTAAAATGTTTTAGTGTGCGTTGTAAGATTTATGAGATAATTGTATTATTAATAATAAGTAAATAAACTCAAATAATTCTTTTACACATTTACTCACAATAAATGTTCAAAATGGCACCCTCTCACAGCAATACACAACCTACATCTACGCAAGAAATTTTCTTTAAGATGCCTATACGCTTCTCTGCTTCATTCAGATGTCACATTTTTGAGAAAAGTTACTTTTTTGAGAGGTTTAACTTTTTTGGCAGATGTCATATTTTTTACATTTGTCACTTTTTTGACTCAAAGAAAATTTCTTGCGTAGATGTAGGTTGTGTATTGCTGTGAGAGGGTGCCATTTTGAACATTTATTGTGAGTAAATGTGTAAAATAATTATTTGAGTTTATTTACTTATTATGTAGTCTGAGCCTATCTGAAACCTAGTTAAACATTGTGAGAGATATGGCGTTTCGACTTTCTCCGTGTTCGGCATCATAAGGGTCACAGTGACAGTTAAATAAAGTCCATTTTTCTCTCCACCTTTATTTGCAAGGTGCGGGTGCCTATATAAATAGAGTGAGTCGCCCGCGCGCCTCAGTTGGTTTTTGATTTTTGAAGTGAACACTTCGGCAAAATGGCTCAATGTAGCCACGGTTCTCGTCGGCTTCGCTCCGACGGGGAAAAATATAATATTGAATTTGCGGAGTCCTCGCTCCCGGGAGCTGTAGCGTGATGCGGACCAGGCGGCGCGGGGCCTGCCGGCTGCTGCGCACGCAGCCATTGCTGAGGATTTTGCAACGAAGGTTTGAGTTGATAAGCCGTGAGTAAAATGCTATTATTTACTGCTTTTAAAAGCTCAGCCACTGGTCATAATGCTCCGGCGCTTGGGGTTTTTATCCCACGCAGTAGGGTCCGATTCAATGGTCGTGGTGATGATTGATCACATATTCCGGTCCTATTAGTGGCGCTTGAGCTAGATACTTACATTAATGACCGTTTTAAGTAATAATAATAATAATAATAATAATAATAAAGCCTTTATTCAATAGAAATTTTTAACATGCAATTGACATTATTAAATTAAATTCACTTTATAATTATTCATGCATTTTTTAAGAATTATATAAATTTATATTTTTTGCTGACATTAAATTACAATAAAATTAAACAAAAATCAATAAAATTCCTACAATTCATTTAGTTATACAATAACATAAAATTAACATTAACATTATAAGTACTTATAGAATTGATGTCAAAAATAATAATTTAATTTTCAAAATAAATAAAAAATAATAATAATGTCAGACCAAGCAACACAAAGCAAAAAATGATGTTTAATTTATATTCCAAATGTCATCTTATTAAAAGTCCTTATAAGGACAGGTGAGGCCTCTCACTTACTCAAAAAATTTTCAGTGAGGTGTGGTCTGTATCACCCTAGCTGACCAGGCTTGTCTGGGTGATTGATCATTTTGCTACGATTTTGAGCAATGAATATTTTTGCCATCTTGTTCCACGCAGCTCTATTATGGGCAAATCTCCACCACAGCGGATGGAATGCTCGTAACTCATCAGACCATCTCATGAGTGGTCTCCCGACTCCTCGCCTACCGTCTCTAGGTATCCACTCAGTAGTTAGTTTAGTCCATCTCTGGTCTTTAATTCTCATTACGTGACCCGCCCATTGCCACTTCAGTTTGTCTATTGTGGTGATGATGTCCTGAATCTTTGTCTGGTGCCTTATTACTTCATTTTCG